>NC_081288.1:45863567-46581067 GCF_030490865.1 Poecile atricapillus
TGAATTCCAGAGGGAATCTCCCGATTCCTGGATCCGGCCCCAGCTGCGGGCACAGCCCAGCTGCAAATCCTGGGATTTGCGGGCTGGGAACGGCTGGGATCCCTGGAATTCCCAGGATTTGGGGTTCAGCGGTGGCAGCTGGAAATCAGCTGGATCCTACCTGGAGCAATCCCGGGAATTCCTCCTCCCTGCGCCTGGCACAGCCCGAGATCCCAAACCCCGCTGGCTTTTTGGGGAATTTTTGGAAGTCCAAAGAAGCGATGTCCAAATGCTGGGAGGAATTTCAATGGATTTCTCCCCGTTTTGGTGGGAATTTCTCTGGATTTCCCCCATTTCAGTGGGAATTTCATTGGATTTTCCCCATTTCACTGGGAATTTCTCTGGATTTCCCGTTTCACTGGGAATTTCACTGATTTCCCCCATTTCAGAGGGAATTTCAATGGATTTCCCCCCGGTTGCAGCAGGAATCTCTTCCCCTCCCCTCTCCCGTTCCATCCTCCTTTCCCTCTGTCCCAGGGTCCCCAATTCCCTTTTCCTCTCTCCTCTCCCCATTTTCCCGGGATCCTGATGGCATTCCCGGGGCTGTATCCACGCCTTTGTGCTCAGGCCGAGCTTCCCGAGCTGGCGCCGCTGGGAACAGCAGCTCCAAGGGCTTTGGCAGCATCCAATTTGGATGAGAACCCCAAAATCTTTGAATGGAACCCCAAAAATTTGGGCCGAGAACCCCAAAAATTTGGGATGATAACCCCAAAAATTTGGGATGAGAAGGGTTAGGTTAGGAACCCCAAAAATTTGGGCCTGGAACCCCAAAAATTTGGCTCAAAATCCCCCAAAAAACTACAGAGTCTAGGACCCCGAAACCCCGAGTCTAGAACCCCCAACTTCTGAGCCCAGAACCCGAAACCCGAGTCGAGAAACCCGAAACCTGAGTCTGGAACCTCAAAATGCTGTGTCTGGAACCCCAGAACTCCGAGTCTAGAAGCAAAAAACCTGAGTTTGTAACCTCGAAAATTCTGCGTCTAAAAGCCCAAAAATTTGGGATGAGGAGGGTGAGGGTAGGAACCCAAAACTTTGGGCCTGGAACCCCCAAAAATTGGATGAGAACCCCAAAAATTTGCAATGAGAAGGGTTCGGGTAGGATGCCCAAAATTTGGGATGAGAACACCAAAAATTTGGGATGAGAAACCCAAAAATTTGGGATGAGAAGGGTTAGGGTAGGAACTCCAAAAATTTGGGCCTAGAACTCCAAAGAATTGGGCCTGGAACCACAAAAAATGAAGATAAAACCCCAAAAATTTGGGCTTGGAACCCCAAAAAATTTGGGATGAGAAGGGTTAGGGTAGGAACCTAAAATTTGGACCTGGAACCCCAAAAATTTGGCCGAGAAAACCAAAAATTTGGGCCGAGAACCCCAAAAATTTGGGCCGAGAACCCTAAAAATTTGGGATGAGAACCCCAAAAATTTGGGCCTGGAACCCCAAAAATTTGGGATGCCTGGAACCCCCAAAATTTAAGATAAAAACACCAAAAATTTAAGTTAGGAACCCCAAAAAATTTGGCCTAGACCCCCCCCCAAAAACTACAGAGTCTAGAACCCAAACACCGAGTCTAGAACCCGAACCTAGAACCCCGAAACATGAACCTAGAACCCCAAGTTCCGAGTCTAGAACCCGAACCTTGAACCCAAGTTCCGAGTCTAGAACCTGAACCTAGAACCCCAAGTTCCGAGTCTAGAACCCTAGAACCCAAGTTCCGAGTCTAGAACCCGAACCTAGAACCCCAAAATCCGAGTCTAGAACCCTAGAACCCCAAGTTCCGAGTCTAGAACCCGAACCTAGAACCCCAAGTTCCGAGTCTAGAACCCGAACCTAGAACCTCGAGTTCCGAGTCTAGAACCCGAACCTAGAACCCCAGAATCCGAGTCTAGAACCCTAGAACGCGAACCTAGAACCCCAAGTTCCGAGTCTAGAACCCGAACCTAGAACCCCAAAATCCGAGTCTAGAACCCTAGAACCCGAACCTAGAACCCCAAAATCCGAGTCTAGAACCCTAGAACCCGAACCTAGAACCCAAGTTCCGAGTCTAGAACCCGAACCTAGAACCCCAAAATCCGAGTCTAGAACCCTAGAACCCGAACCTAGAACCCCAAGTTCCGAGTCTAGAACCCGAACCTAGAACCCCAAGTTCCGAGTCTAGAACCCGAACCTAGAACCCCCAAGTTCCGAGTCTAGAACCCTAGAATCCGAACCTAGAACCCAAGTTCCGAGTCTAGAACCCGAACCTAGACCCCCAAAATCCGAGTCTAGAACCCGAACCTAGAACCCCAAAATCCGAGTCTAGAACCCGAACCTAGAACCCCAAAATCCGAGTCTAGAACCCGAACCTAGAACCCCAAAATCCGAGTCTAGAACCCGAACCTAGAACCCCAAAATCCGAGTCTAGAACCCTAGAACCCGAACCTAGAACCCCAAGTTCCGAGTCTAGAACCCGAACCTAGAACCCCAAGTTCCGAGTCTAGAACCCGAACCTAGAACCCCAAGTTCCGAGTCTAGAACCCTAGAATCCGAACCTAGAACCCAAGTTCCGAGTCTAGAACCCGAACCTAGAACCCCAAAATCCGAGTCTAGAACCCGAACCTAGAACCCCAAAATCCGAGTCTAGAACCCTAGAACCCGAACCTAGAACCCCAAAATCCGAGTCTAGAACCCGAACCTAGAACCCCAAAATCCGAATCTAGAACCCTAGAACCCGAACCTAGAACCCCAGAATCCGAGTCTAGAACCCTAGAACGCGAACCTAGAACCCCAAGTTCCGAGTCTAGAACCCGAACCTAGTCTAGAACCCCGAGTTCTGTGTCTAGAATCCCGAAACCCACGAGTCTGGAACCCCAAAACCTGAGAATGGAACCTCGAAAATTCTGCGTGTAAAAGCCCAAAAATTTGGGATGAGGAGGGTGAGGTAGGAACCCAAAAAATTGGACCTGGAACCCCAAAAAATTGGGATGAGAACCCCAAAAAATTTGGGCCTGGAACCCCAAAAATTTGCGATGAGAAGGGTTAGGGTAGAGAACCCCAAAATCTGTGATGCGAACCCCAAAAATTTGTGATGCGAACTCCAAAATTTGGGCCTGAAACACAAAAAAATTTGGGATGAGAACACCAAAATTTGGGCCTGGAACCCCAAAAATTTGGGATGAGAAACACCAAAAATTTGGGCCTGAAACACAAAAAAAATTTGGGATGAGAACACCAAAATTTGGGCCTGGAACCCCAAAAATTTGGGCCTGGAACCCCCCAAAATTGGGATGAGAAGGGTTAGGGTAGGAACCCCAAAAATTTTGGGTCTGGAACCCCAAAAATTTGGTCCAAGAACACCAAAAATTTGGGATGATAACCCCAAAAATTTGGGATGAGAAGGGTTAGGGTAGGAACCCCGAAATTTTGGGTCTGGAACCTCAAAACAGAGTCTAGAACCCCAAAAACCAGAGAAGGAGGGAAGGAGGGGAGGGAAGGAGGGAAGGAAGAGAAGGAAGGAAGGGAGGGAGAAGGGAGGAAGGGAGGGAGGGAGGGAGGGAGGGAGGAAGGGAGGGAGGGAGGAAGGAAGGAAGTGGCGGAAGGAAGGAAGGAAGTGGCGGAAGGAAGGAAGGAAGTGGCGGAAGGAAGTGGCGGAAGGAAGGAAGTGGCGGAAGGAAGGAAGTGGCGGAAGGAAGTGGCGGAAGGAAGTGGCGGAAGGAAGTGGCGGAAGGAAGTGGCGGAAGGAAGTGGCGGAAGGAAAGTGGCGGAAGGAAGGAAGGAAGGAAGGAAGGAAGGAAGGAAGGAAGGAAGGAAGGAAGGAAGGAAGGAAGGAAGGAAGGAAGGAAGGAAGGAAGGAAGGAAGGAAGGAAGGAAGGAAGGAAGGAAGGAAGGAAGGAAGGAAGGAAGGAAGGAAGGAAGGAAGGAAGGAAGGAAGGAAGGAAGGAAGGAAGGAAGGAAGGAAGGAAGGAAGGAAGGAAGGAAGGAAGGAAGGAAGGAAGGAAGGAAGGAAGGAAGGAAGGAAGGAAGGAAGGAAGGAAAAGAAAGAAAAGAAAGAAAGAAAGTTCCACTTAGAAACCTTAAATATTTTTGCATATTTAGGGTGAAAATGAAAGTTCAAAATACCATTAATACATAAATTTTAGTTCTCCTTTCCCATATAAAATGCACCCTCACTCCGAAACTCAGGTTTCTCTAGAATTTAATGGTTAAATATTTCTTAAAGAACAGCATTTTGGGATGAATATTTTTTTTAAAAATTTGGTCATTTAAAAAAGCCTTTGGCACAGAAAAATTGTTGATTGCCATTATTAGTGATAGTTCTGTTGTTAGTTTTGATATTCTAACTAGTGTATATTTTAATATACATGAAAACATCTTCTTTCTGGCAAAACTCTTAGCTTTAAACAGATGACCTTTACATTTTTAATCATGTAATCACTTTCCTTGCTGTTCTAAGATGTGTGTATATTCAATTGCTTTAGGAAGTGAAAGAGAAATAACAAAATGGAAAGTACTGTGTCTGTGCTATCTTTCTTGTCCAAACAGTGTGAATTTAAAGATCAAATTGAATGAATAACTCTGAAAAATTGAAGATTAAAATCTTCACAATTATTCACACAAATGACTGATTTTATTTTAACATTTCAGCAGTACACACTTTCTTGTGACAGAGGAAAAATAGAATTTTAGGTGTTAACAAGAGGGAAAGAACAGGCAAGAAATAATTTCTTGGTTTTACTTTAGCCTTTATGTGAAAAGCTGACAAGTGGTTCCATGCTGGGGCAGAGTCAGGACCAGCTGCAACTAACCTGTCCATTCCTGGAGAGGAAAAAGCCTCATGTGTTTCCTTTTCACTCTTAAGGGCTGCTTTTCCCATGGCCAAGCAGGAAAGAAGACTGAAACCAAGGTGTTTCCTGGTCACTGGGAATACAGTGAAATTATACTAATAGCTTGAGATGGACTTTTGAAAAGTCCCACCTCTCCTTACAACCTGTAGCTTTTGGAAGCTTGTGGGATGGATCCCACCTCTGACAGGAGTCCACCTTGCAATGAGAGCACAAGAACAGGTGGGACATGGGACAGACAGACTGCCTTTCAGGCAATGATTCTTTTAGCATGAAATACAGAAGCATTCTTGGCAGCAAAAATAGAATAAATGAGAAGGGCCTGGCCACATAAGAGAGACCAAAGGTACAACTTGGAAATTACACCAACCACAGGATACAGATTTCTGCTAATTTTTTCTAAATGAAGTTAAAATTCTTGTTTACATTGAGACTTTCCTTGAAAACGGGAATTGAGAGTGTTTCCATCAGTCAGCACTACTTACACCATGAAGATGTATGTTTTCTTGTAAGAACCCACAGGTGACTAAACCACACAGACCTGAGCTTGTTCTCCAGCTTCCTGAATAAATAAATAACTAATTAGGCTATTACATGAAAAGCAGACACCTGAAAATGGTTTGGGTATCCTTGATTCTTTAGGTGTGCATAAGACACACTGAGAGGTCATTTATCAGATCAAAATCCTTAGGGGACTTTAGCAAAAAAACTACTTTGGCAAGATTAATCTAATCTATTTTACACGTCTACAGTGCAGACAGCCACTTGGGCACATCAAGGCTGTGATTCATCTTCTGATATAGACATTGAAAACACACCAGTTGAATGCTGCAGCAGAAATACCTATTTCTTTCCATTGATTCTGAAGAGATTATAAAATCTGCCTCTTTAGAAAGCATTCTTTCCACTGGTTTGCACAGGCATAGATGTCTGAATATTAAAGACATCTAAACTTAGAGGACATGAATTTTATCTCTACTTTGACCATGATCAGACAAGAGTCAAGTCCTGAGTTGCTCAGAATTGGAGCACCTGGTTTCAGACAGTTTGATAAGCAGTTTGAAAGGCCTTTTGCTTTTTAAAACAGATGAAGTACCCAGCTAGTAAATGTAAGCACCTCTAGGCAACAGCAAGTACGGTTTTCAGATCATCATTCAGGCCCTGCACAAAACAAAACTTTCTGCTTTCAGAATGCAAACTTTTATGACACTAACCTTTGGATTCACATTTTCATGTAAATGAAATTTTTTTTGTTTAGAAGCTGTTTCTAAACTTCAGTACTAAACTCTCCACTCTGGCAGATTTGTCAACATTTGGGTAATATACTTAGCAACTGCCAGTTTACTTGCCTCTGAATGTACTTCTATTACAAGCAGGCCAAAATATGCATCTCTTTTTCAAAAAAAGACCTAGAAAGAATCTTGACTAAGAAGATTTATGAATTGCAATAGGCCAACCAGTGATTTTTCTAACATGTCCCTTCCACAGTAGTCAAAATTAACTGGTGCTGTCATCTGTAGCTCATAGGCAGAGCTTGCTAGAGGTCAGTTTATGATTTAATTTGGAAAATATCTCCATCCTCTGTTATTTTCATAGCAGGCAAAACATATAGGAAAAGATCAAAAGACAGGAATAGATATAACTCCAACTGATACTAGATTCTAAAGAGGCACATTGCAATTTTGCTTTTATATGCAGATAATACAAATAAGGCAGAACCATTCATACTCTAATATCCTGTATATAATTGACTGTGCCTTTATATCTTGTTTCTTATTAATTTTCATTGTCTTGCATTTCAGGCTGTTCTGAATGCATCTCATGGGATTTGAATAGATGATACTGAGCTGTGCCCCACACACTGACATTCTTTCTCATTGCCAGGCACAAGGTTGTGTTAGTTTATTTCTGTTCTGAAAGACACAAAAAGCATTGCTTGAATTCTCACTGAGTTTGCAGCACCATGAATTTCACCTGACAGAACTCCTTCCCGCATTTGATTTCCCTGCTCTGTGACAGCTTTCCAGATAGTATGATTGAAATTCCAGTGTTAAACATCTTCCAAAACACCCCAAAACACCAGCTGCTTCCCCATAGGCTACAGACAGCAGGAGTGCTGTCTGCTCCTTCCTTTAAAGTACACTGGCTTGTGTTGATCAGCTTCTGAAATTATTCCTTCTCAAGTTATTTGATCAATGTCCTATCTTGCAGTTTACAACTGCACTTCTGGTATTTGTGTTTGAGTAGAAAACCCTTTCCTCCTTCCAAATTAAACTTTCTATCATCAAGGATCATTTTATTTTAAACAGGGGATAATTAAAACAGCGGATGATTAAGAGCTTAGAATTAGCATTACCTAATGACACTTAGCTGAATCTCTCTGGTTTATTTGTTCATTAAACCATTGGTGTCTTATTCCTCAAGAATAAAATAAAATAATAAAATATTTTCTATAGCTAAATAGTGTAGTCGTTAATAAAAGTAAAGATCAGCTCCTTGTGCTGGTGACCCTGGAAGCATCATTTCATAAATAGAAAGCAAATCAGCTACTGGGAAGTTGTGATGCTTTTGAAGGAACTACCTCAATTATATTGTCACCAGTTTCATGGTATACAAGTGATTCTGAACTACTGTGTAAGTATACCACAGCATGATTATGTTAATAATCCTACAATCAGATTCAGAAAGTGCTGTGGAAAGATAGTGCAAAGCAGTAGAATTCAACTGGTGATGGCATCACACAGATCCATTCACACAGAGGACTGGGCTCTATGAGTGAGGATAAGTTGCCAATGTCTGAATTACATCAGGCAGCTCCTTGAAAAAGTTGGGTGTTTGCTGTCTTTTGGATTAGTGGATGTGGGAGCAGGTTGTTTATTTCAGTGTTTTGCATTATTTTCAAGCTCTGTTGCACAATTTCTGAGTGTGTCTCAGAAACAATTTCATCTTGCCTCTATTGTCTCATTTAAAGCTAAGATAATGTGGGTTTTCCTCCATGAAGTAAAATAGCTAAGTACAGCTAGAAGCAAGTGTTCTCAAAGATTTTGGTAAGAAATGATAAGCACACACAGATGAAGTACTAATGAACATTATGTACTGGCCTGGCTTTAATCACCGTCGTGTCTGTTTTATTTCAAGGCCTTGTACTTCTGTTTCATGTGTCCCTACATAACAACTGAGTTGAGGGTTATCCTGGGTTTCAATGCCTGATTTTTATTCAAATTTTAAGAAAGAAATTATCACTAAAACCAACAGAACTTTCTGCTAACTTTGACTTGGTTAAGTTAATATTTGCTGCAAATTAGACTTTAGTTTGAAAACTTTGGCCAGCTCTACTGATTTTGGATACCTTTTAGATCCAGGCTGTTTAAGTGACTGGATATCTGCCTTCAGAGCATCTGTGTATCTGAACATCCTCTGAAACATGTGCTAGTCTCCTCCACTGCAGTTAAGTGGAGATTGTCTTCTCAAAGGCTCAGCAATCCTGAGGGAAAATGCAGAGAAAATACAAAGAATTCTGTTGATGAGGTGCATTTCAAAGATGAGCTGCAGAAATCTGTACCCCTAAAGACTTGCTGCAGGTCTGAACTGCATTAGTGTACACATCAATGTAATCAGGGAAAACAGATAAATATTTGACATCTAAACTTTTAAAAAGTGCCGGTGAAAAAAATACTCTAATTGTATTATTGACATAAGGAATAATAAAACAGCCAGTTATTATGATGCATAAAACATTTGCTGCAATTGAAATTGTTATTATGTTCCTCAGTTACACTCAATAGTCTCTTTCTTTCGCAGTTGAGCTAGCTCAAAAGTGTGAATGTGCTTTATGTTAAAAATAATAGCAAAAGGGTGATTCAAGTTAGCAGAATAAAAAAGAGGGTTAATACTTTGGATTAATTTCCCTTTTTTTTTTTTTTTTAATTCATGCATGGGTAGATGTGCATTATCTGTTGAGATTCAGTATTTATCTCTATTGTAGGAAAGCTGTTTGCCTTGACAATAACACATATTTGGAAAATGACTAATAATTTGCTTATTAAAGCAAAATCATTCTAAATACCTACTGTGCTTCTCAGATTATTTTTTCTTAGAATCATTGCATGTTCTTTTCAAATTCTCCTGCTTCTCATATACTAGAAACTATGCATTTCAATAACTGTGCAAATTGGAGCTTCAATAAGAAATTAGAGCCTCAGAGCAGGGCACAGAGAGGATGGGTCATGCAGTGCATGTACACATCTGGCTGCATTATTAATTGATTCTAATTCTTATTACTGATGAGCTTTTCAACCAAATACCTTTCTATCCCAAAGGAAAAGAAACAAACAACCCCCCCACAACAACCCAAAAGTAGTAGAACAGAGAAATAAACCAAACTAATTTGCTTGTGCCAAAATAGAATCAGCTACTTAATATAATTTCACATTTAACAGTACTCTAATAAAGTGAATTTCACAGTAATAAGCCTGGTTTTGATTCCTCTTTAAAATAGAAATATTTTGATTGTTTCAAATGAGAGCATGCATTGTGGAAGTACTGTAGATGCTGAGGCAAAGTGTTCTTTTGTATTAAAGAAACCAGTTTTAACACTCAAGTTTGCTAAAAATAGTGTAAAATGCTTTACCGCTATCACCAGAACAAATTGAAGAGCAACATTGTCCCCTACTGGTCAAAGAAATATTTTAGCCCCTATAAAACAAAGGTATCAACCTGCACTGAAATCCAGTGCTGAGGATTTACAGAAAACGATACACTCCCCAGCAAATAGGGATTGTGCTAAAATCTCAGTGGATTCAAATGTGCTGGTTCTCTAAAGAAATTGAATTCAGTTTTAATAGCAAGTAGATTATTCAAATGGCACAGAAATTTAGTTTGACTTAGTCTAGCCCTTAAACAGATAAGCTATTTGTATGACAATCAAGCTGAATCATATATATTTTATATATATATATATATAGACATATATGCAGGCACACAAACAAGTATGTATATATAAGATGCAGTGAATTTGCAGACAAAAGACAGTTTGCAAAATGATGAAGGGAGAAGGAAGGAAAACCACAGACTTTACTCAGTTTGATCCAGGATGATGCACATCAGCTTTTTGTGTCGTTTAGCAAAGGACAAGAAATTGTACATGCACAAGTGTCACTGATGTGTGTCATAAGATGCAAATCTGAGTAGTAACACTTGGGAGGAGTCCCCAGAAACTGTCCTCACAAGAGAGGCCCTGGTGACTCTCATCTGTATACACCAATGACAGAACTGAGGAAATAATAGAATTCCATGTCTTCCTAACATCTTTCAGTGATGCAAAGCAGACAAGCTGGGAACAATCAAATAAGCTCTGCCAAAAACTTTCAAGCATTGCTGCTCACCCAAGGTGTCTCAACAGAAAGAGTGCCCTGACAAACTGGCTGCTCAAAGACAGGACCAGCTGCTGGTCCCTGCTTGGGAGCAAAATTCCCTTAGGTTGCAAAGAACCCTACTAGATTGTTCAAACAAGGGTCATTGAACTACTGTAAAACCAAAAACATACATGCAGAAGAGTCCTTATCCAATAAATTGACATTTTCTTATTAAATTGATTTCTGCTTGAAAAAATCCCTGACAGTTCTAGTGATGAAGTTGCCAACATCTGACAGCCTTTCATAGATTCTACTGGGACATGTTCTCTCCTTCTTCTATCATTAAACTTGTTCCCTTTCTTCCTCTTCTTCTGCCTTCTCAGTCTAAGTAATACTTTCTCAAAATAAATTGTTTTGAAGGAGAATAAAGAAATTAGAAGCTCTAAGAAGTCATGAGACTGGCAATATTTACAAATTTCACAGTCCACAATGCACAATTTCTTTCTACCCCCTGTTTTGCAGGCTCTTGTTTTCTTCCTAGCTACCTCATATTGACATTTGCTTGAAGCTAGAGCTGTATCTTGCTTTGAACATGGAAGACAGCAATCATCACAACCCTCCTTGGGCTTCCCAATGCCTGCATCATTAAAGAATAGGAAAAGGCCAGGAGGTAATTGGTATGGTAGTAAGTCAGGAATGTGTCTAAAAATTAGCAGAATAAAAAATAAATTATAAAACTATGCAGCAAGTTTTCTTCAAACACATAAAGATTAACTTCCTCAGCCATTAACCAAAGAGCCAAAAATTAATACATTTTCCCAGCAGGTAGTGCCATTTTGAGCATTCCCATGAGGAAGTTTTCATTCAGCTTTTCTACATGTTGAATGAGTACACAACACAAAATGTTAGGATCTAGAAGATTGGCATTGCTTGTAGCTTCCAGTCCTGGAGGCGTAACCCTAAGGAGAGTTAGATAAAATCCTTTTCTTGTGTCCCATCAGACTTTGATAGTATGTATGTGCTGAAAGGCTCAGTCTTTGCAGTGAAAGCAGGCAGAGAACCCCAAGTTTAAGTCCATGTTTTACATTGCCTGGGGTAAGGCTGGAATTGCCCTGATTTCTCAGACTTAGATATTTTTATAATTGTCATGCAGAGAGCTTCATAATGACATATTGTGTTCTAGCAAAATCAGGGCCTCTAGGGAAAAAAAGAAAAAGCTGGTTTCTGTGTTTGTTTTACACTGGTCATGCAATTCTTTCAAAGGCAGATGGTCAGAGTGAAAGCCCTTTGCATATTGATGTGTGCTTTTGCATGCACTCTAGTGTGTATTTGGAGTTTTCCCCAAGGAAGATATCCATATCATGTTAAATCAAATTGTGTGTGCATTTCTGAGGGCAAATACTATGAAGAGGTGATGAGAGCCTCAAGTCAAGGCTTTAAAACCCTTATGGAGGCCTGTGGAACATCAAAATTGAGTGGAAAGTCTGCAAGAGGTTGTAGCAGCTCAGTGGAGGCTGCAGACTTCCAGTTTCATTCATATGGAACTTGGCTCTACTGCCTTTCTGCTCCTTAGTTTTCAGAGCTAAAACTAAGATCTAGTTTGCATCTAGTCACCTGTAAGTGTACAGGAGTGGAGGCCCCAGAGATTTATTCGACAGAGCATTGTGACAGTCTGGCTTTTGCCAAAGTTTGTGCTGATATTTTAAAGAATTTGCATGAGGAACTCTCTGTAGCTCTCTATTATGCTAGAAAAAAGAGACCTTGTGAGTTAAAACTTTTTTAGTCCTTTCCTAAAAGGACGTATTTTGCTGTCTGAGACAAATAATTTTGTAAAAGGAGTGGTTTTCATTACCTAATCTAAGTTCTTTCTTCTGATTTACTCATGTTTATTACTCAATATAGATACTTTCTTCTGACTTACTAGTGTTTTTTCATTGAAATTTATAGGTTGGTTTTTTTTCTTTTTCTAATTTCTTATAATTTTTCTATTTTCATCCCTTCACTAACTAGAATTAAAGTTCAACATTTGTAAGTTTTTTGGTTTTTGCTGTGGAAACAAGATATTTCATTTTATATCATAAGTTAAAGTGTCAGAACAGTTTTTAATATGTTTCTGTATACATTGTACTGATACTTAAAAGTTACTTATGAGTCTTTTCTAAAGAGTTAGCAAACCTTTCCTAATAAGTCTAACTGAGTCTTTGAATGATAGTTTATTTCTGCATTAGGTAAGGCAAATAATTAAATTTATCTTCTCCAGAAGTGGTAGGTGCATGGTGAGCAGATGGGAAATTAGAATTTACAGCTAACTTCCTAATGCTAAATTAGAATTTTTAAGAAGAGCCAACAGTTGCATAATTCATATTTATGCTGCATCATAAAATGAAACCAAATTTATGTAGTTTTAAATACATCCTGTAAACAGTGTTATATTGCAAACTTTTCTACACTACACAAAAGAACACTGAAGAATACTATACTGAAAAAAAAACCCTTTTCTTACTTTCCAATGGAAAGTGTTGATTGTAAACAGCCAGCAATATTACAGGAATGTAAATGTACTAGTAAACGTGGATTAATTTTTGTATGAGCTAGCAGTCCAAATGTGATCATTGTGTCATGGCTGTGGGTAATGATTAGTGTCCTCTGTTTCAGTGAAGGGACTACACCAACAGACCTTCTGGAGAGGAGCTGTCACTGCTGATGCCTCTTCAACCTCGACCTTCACATGCCTGAGGAAACCCTCAGCAGAGAAAGCCTAGAGGTCACTTAGTCCAACCCCCTTATCATCACAAGGCAATTTCAAAATTAAATCCAACAACATAGTCTGAGCAGGTTCCTTTGGGTCATATCTGGTGATGTACTAAATAACTTCAAAGATAGGTTTCCATGACTTTTCTGGCCAAAGTAGAGTAAATCTACATGGAAGTGAGAACAAAATAGAAAAGACCTAAAGAATAATAGATGATGGCAGAAAGAAGTAATGAATACTTTGCATAAAGCAAAAAGGTAGCTAAAAATCTAAATTTATGCACAGCTGAGATAGGAAAAAATACTAGACACTGTAATATTTCAAACAGTACAGAAAGAGTCTTAGTATTACCTGCTACTGAAAGTAAGAGTCTATAAGCAGAAACTTCTTTGTTCTGATTAATGTAGAATTATTTGTTTATAAGACTGTCCAGATAGAATTAAGACTGTCATCTAAGAGCAGAACATATAACTAAGAAAAGCATGACCATTTCATTTTTTAAAAATGGCAAAAAAGCTCTTTAAAAAGACTATTTATTTTTTTCACTTGCCTTTTTACCATCTTTTTCACTGAAATAGTATGGTAATCTTTCACAGAGAACCTGTGTACACATATGCTTATGGACCCCTCCCTCCTTGTAGCTCATGCAAGTTCTTTTAGGCTTGTCCTGGTACTTGCCACTACATGACTGCCATATAAACTTTCCCAGGTAGATGTCAGACTACTGTTTGAATACTGTTTGAACTTCTGCATGGCTGCATTTTAGATAGAACTCTCTAATCATTACAAAACTCTCTGAAAATATTGCTAGTGTGCTTCAGAAACAAAGAAACCTCTCTGATAGCTTTACAATTTCTATCAGTTTAACAGACATTTAGGAGAAAAAATGCTTTTTTCTTCTTAATAGTTAGCAGTAGTGTTACTGGTTCCTGAATGGGGTCAAAAATTTCTAGTTCTTCCACATACTCCTTAGGCATAGCAAAGAATCTTATGTTTACACTTAAAATATTTTATCTTGGCAAATTCTGACTGAAGTCAAAGGGCCATTAGCTTTTCCATTATGAACCCAATTAAAATGTCCTAGTCTTTATTGATTTAAATAATATTAAGGATATTACTTAAACATAGTTTTGTGTTCATCATAGAGCTAATTTGAAATCTAACCAGCAATCGCATTTGTTCTTTCCCTCTAAACATTTTCTCAGCTTTCCAAATTATCCATAATCCTTTATTTTGCATTCCAGAGTTTGTCTGTGGTTTGGACTCCAGTGATTTTTTTATAGACTATTATGTGCTCTGAGGTTTATTTTTTGACTGTCTTGCAGTGAAGGGAATACTTGAAGAACTATCCTACAGAACACCACATCTGCCCACAGTCTGAAATTAAGTCCTGTCTTCCTTGACAAGTTTTGGCCCTCCAGGAAACTTTTAGGGCAATTGTCAATAAATCTTGCATCTTTCTCTAAGAGTAATGACAAAGGAAGTCAAGTCACACAAGTTTCAGTCATTTAAGAAATTATTTCTTAGACTGGTTTTGTCCCTCAGCCACAACACTGCAAGCAGAATTTAGCATGTACCTTGGCCTCAGAATTTAGCTTTATTAGAAATGTCTTCATTCCAGCATCATTGAATCCTACAAAAGGCTTTTGGTTTAAGCCCAAACCTCAGGCTATAAAAACCAAGAAGGTTAGGTTAGGTTAGGTTAGGTTAGGTTAGGTTAGGTTAGGTTAGGTTAGGTTAGGTTAGGTTAGGTTAGGTTAGGTTAGGTTAGGTTAGGTTAGGTTAGGTTAGGTTAGGTTAAGCAGGGCTGAGTAGTGCTAAATTGCATTGGTTTGGGTTAGGGGCATGATATTCAATGGCAGAATTTACATATTTCAGAGTGTAAATTTTACACAAGAATTTAATGTTGTTTGACTTCTCTGGTTTTTGAAGGTAGAGAGAGCAGGAAGAGGAGACCTCTCAGGTAAGATACAGGGCAGCGGTTCTTGCAGAGACAATTGGCAGTTTTGCCTGAGTTCTGGAAGACACTTCTTCCATGTCCTTGAAATTCCATATTAAAATTAATTTTGGAAATGGCATGCCCTATCATAAATACATTTTCCAGATTGTGACATTTACACACCGTGATTCTCAGCAACCCATAAACATTGGGTGAATATCCAACCTAGAAATTAAAGCCAGAAATTTGAGGCCAGTGTTTCAGACACACTGAGGACAGGTTTTTAGTAGTGATGATGAGAGATTCACCCAGGACTTTACTGAATGACATCTAAAAAAGTTTGTAAGGAAAATGAAAGGACAAATTGCATTTGCAATTCAATGATTTCCACATCAGTGTCACTGAGGGCTGAACTCAGACAACCTGGGGAACTGGGATCTACAGGCTAATGTAGCTTCTCCTGAAGCTGGGCACCTGTAACATCATTGTGGGTAGAAAGGAGAAGTTCATCCTTACCTCTAAGAATGTGACTCACAGTATTCAATCCCATCATGGTTAAGAGACTTGCTCAGGAAGTGGGATCCCCCTGTCCCAGAGAGATGCGAAGTTACAAACTCTTAGGTAAAAGTTACGGCCTATGTCTCCTGCTGATGCAGAGCTCATGCTTCTGGAGATGGAAAGAGATCATGCTAAAGAAATTTTAAATCTCCAGTTTACTTCTTGCAGCTCTCAGCTGCAAGATCTGAACCTCTCTACAATTTTGAACAAACCAGTTATGCTGCATCATACTGGACTAGCCAATCCCTATTTTTCCAACACAAGACTGTAAATTTATTTATACACTGAATTATTTTTGGGGCAGGAACTCTTTTAAAGTGCTTTAGTTTATTTGTTTAAGGTTTTTTTTCTGAGGGCACTTTTCTTGCTCACAACTTTCTTGACCTACAGAAACATGAAACTGTAAAATAAAAATAATAAAAATAGTAAAAATACTTAAACTCCCTTGCTGAGTTTTCACACTACAGAAAATCAATTTAATTCTTCTATTGTTACTTTTTCTCTTTACAATTTGTATTAAATAAGATGAGGCAACTTCTTCATTGAAATCTCCACATTTTAACTTTGGGGCAACAAAACACCTGATTCTTCTTTCCCCCTCCTACTCTCAAAACCTTTCAGGCAAATGAAGCATAGATGAGCACTCCCTAGGAATCTCAAAAGAAGGGAGATTTCCTACTCATTGAGACTTTTGCTAAACTATCCTTTAAAGAAAAAAGCATTTAATGTTTACCAGTACATAGATGGACTCAGATCTCAAAAGTCCTCTAAAGGCCAAATTCATTGCCGTTACGTGAGCCAGAGAATTATAAGTCTTTGATCGAACAATAATTCATTTTACTTTCTGCGATTGTTCAGTTCCAAGTGGAGCTTGCTTACATGGTCCAGAAGCTTTTTCAAGTATCAATGACACTATAGATTTTTCTGACAATTCCAAACACAATATTGTTTGCTGAAATTGTGAGGACAAAAATTGTGGGGGAAAGGTGATCTGGTAAATAGAAGGATTTAAAAAGTATGCAGGTAATTAACTCTCTCTGCCAGCCAGGAAGCAAAAGAAAGAGGTATACATTCAGAGGCATGTCCAACAGTTAAGGGAGGAAAGCCAAATTGCCAAGAAATTTAAACTAAACAAAGAGGGCTAATCTCTGAGCACAATGTGGATAATCTCTGCTATTGAAAAAAAAAAAAAAATAAAACCCAACCTAGCTACAATTCACAATTACCTCACTTCCTCACATATTTGGCTTTACAAGGACTGAAAATACTCAAAGCAGAGGCATGGTGTATCTGAGGAATTTTGCTGTGCTTGTGGCTGTCAGTTCCTTGACAAACAACTAGAAAGTCTCACATTCCTGATCTGCATCTTCATGAAAACAAGGCTTCTTTTCCCAAAGACTCCCCTTAGCTTGCTGTTAGTCTAAAGATACAGTCACAAAGCAAAACTCAAATTGCAAAGATCCTGAAGGGAGCAAACACAGAAAAAGACTATATAAAGTACAACACCTTCAGACACTTTGATGGCCAGAACAGCATGAAGTGATATATTATTTAACCACAAAATCCCAGAGGAGATTATTTGGTCTCATAATAGCATCAGGGTGCAATTTCTGGTCCCTACCCCACCTTGTTTGATTTAATCCAGGAATCTCAGTACCATACTCCATTACACACTCTATGTTCTCAACTGCAGTATTTGCCTACATCCAGGAACTCAGCTTTTACCACGAGTGTCATGACAAAAGTCATTGTAAATTCAGAGTGAACTTTAGCATCTCTTCAGTGCTTCTTCCCGCTCATCAAATTCAGTTCTGTCACTGGAAATCAATTCAGGTAATTACTCTTTCAGATACAAAAGTCAAGAACACTAAATTACTATGATTTCTAATGTTACTTAGCAGTGAAAATTTTAGTGTACAGATAGTATACAAGTTTTTCACTTTGATGCCCAACATGGTCACCTAGGCTACTGTGTTTCTGTAGGTAGCAGCTCTGAGGAAAAAAGGAAATTGGCCAAAACCTAGCAATTTTGGTGAAGGATTTTTAAAAATTTTCCTTCATTTAGATAAAAAAGCCTCATCCCATTCACAATTAGCTCTGCAAGAGAGAGAATGGATAATAAAACAAAGTCTGTTTTAATCTTCCCATAGATTATTTCTTGTAGATGTTTTTCATTTTACAAGTTTTGCAAATGTACTCATTAATAAACTCCTAATTATTCAGAAGCTGCTAAACATTGACAAATGCAAGCCTGGCATAGACTTGAGAAAAATATTTTTGAAAACAATTGTGATTCGTAATGTTTATTCAGCTTTGGTTGCCATTATCATTTCTTTTCAGGAAAGGTAATATTGCTTAGTCTAACTCAGTACAGCACCTAGGATATTCTGTGCACTGTCAGCAACTACTGCTAAGTAATCTTCTTCCCACTTATTCATGTTTATTTCAAAAGTAGTCCATTCCTCAGTGCCCAAGTTAATATCCTATTAAAAAAAAAAGTTAAAAAAAAATCATTTAATTTCCATGTGTTGAATTTCAATCTAAGTGTAGAGGGGAAATGTGCAATGACTTTTTGGGACTGTGGTGTGCAGAATAGGTCTGCTTCTGGTGCACAATTTCTGTTCCTGATTGCCAGCATTGTGCATCCTCTTTTAGTTATTAACATTCATCTGCAACTCATGTACATCTAGTAGTGAGGACACCTGTGAAGGCAAGGCATGCATGTACAGGCTTTGTACTCTTTCTTAAGAACAGTAATGCTGTTGTTCTAAACAAGTGAGGTAATTGATAATCTTTTTCCTTTCTAAAGTACATGTCAGAAATATCCAGCAGTTCTATTATGTTGACTCAGGCTATTGTTAGCGTGAAGATGGTTGAGTTCTTCTGTTGCTTCTCGCTCAGAAGCATCCTGAGTTACCAAATGAGATATAACCTTCTATATTTCATGCTTTTTCTTAATACTGATATGACATTTTGTTTTCTAAAGAAAGTCTATCCATTATTCAGATCCACATTACCTGCAGAAGGATTTCTAATTAAATTCAACTGTTTCCTTTGGAGTAGTTCAATCTTAGCTTTACATTTGATTATTGCATTCCATAGCTTTACATTTAAACAAATGTCATTGCAGATAATAAAATTAGGGTTGCAAAGATTTTTATCTGGTTAATGATTTCTAGGGGAAAAGTTCATTCAGATTATAGGGGATTAGCAAAGTATATTTGTAAAGAGGAGCTGTGTGGTCAAATGGAAAACTGGATCTTTAATTCTGAATCTCCCTTTGTACAAGACAAAAGCTTTTTTTATCACAACACACAATAAGTTTCTTGTTACCTATTTACTTGAACAAGAGAAAATCCTATCTCTCAGCTGTGATTTGGATTATATATTATAATCAGCATTATTATAATGCCACAGAATAACAGAAATTGTTGGACAAGTACTAACACACTACCCACAACTGCCATTAGGAAATTATTAGAGTTAAGAAAAAAAACAGTTAAGTGAATCCTTCACAAAATGCTAAAAGCAAATTCTCAAAATACAAAAAAAAAGCATTTTAAATCTTTCAACTATGAAAACTGGCATATTTTAAAAACATAATTATACTTTAAATATATTGTTAAAAAAATATATTTACTTTAAATATACACTCTTTCCTTCTGGATGGATTTGACCACTCTGAATTTTATTTAACTAGGTGATCTATGCATCCTTGCTTCATTAAATTTATTCAATTTGATGATTAAAGCCTTTTGAGGGAAAAATGTTTGACACATTAATGTAAGATGATGTTTAAGAGTAACCTATGTGAATACATGTAGAATAAATTTATTATCTACACAAATAAACACCAGTTTTAGGTTTCAAGTAATGTATTTTTTTAAGTTCTATATAAGTAAGAAGTTATAGACATTAAAATAAACATCAAAGCTACAAAAAAATAACAACAACAAACAACCTTAGGCATACTGACACTTGTGTATAGCTTTCTGAGTTTGTTTAAAATGCAATTAGCTGTCCCTTGACAGGTCTTCTTTCCCAATAGCTGTGAAATATAGCATGCAATGATAATATTTTTCAGGACTGTAATGAAGGACTTCAAAAAGAAAAAAAAAAAGAGATAAAGAAAACAAAAGTACTTCAAAACCAAGATTTGGGTTATTAAATTTTTTTAGCAGTGAAAGTGACAGTGAAAGGAACATAATCATTACATTTCCAATCAGAAAAATTAAGATCAGAGCTAACAGTAAGAGCATCTAAGCTGTATACTGGTGTCCACTATCCGTGACATCATGGGAGTGCACATTTTAATTTGTGTATTTTGGAACATAATGCTATCCAGGCTGAAGTGGTGACAGTAGTTCCTCTCTTCTAAGATCTCCCTGTACCTCACACCATATTTTTTTCCCATTCCAAATATAAAGGTCTTTTACAGCACTTACCAGATTTCGTGAGAGGTTCTTGTTTATTTTTTCATTAGTGAAGCATCCCTGTTAGCTGTCTTTGTAAGATTCCTCCTGTGGCTTGAAAAATAATCCATACCTTTTGTAAACTTTCAAATTTAGTGATTTTTTTCATGCAATTTACCCTTAACTTTTTAATGTCTAAATGACTTCTGCCCTTATTCAGTAGCTCCCCATAGTTTCTGACTATTTTGTCAGAATTTCTGACTATTTAGATCAAAGCCACCAGCTGCCCTTTTATCTTTTTACCTATTGGTAACCTCAGAGAGAACGGCCACAATGAAAATGTCATTATTCCTATCTGGACAGAGTCAGGTTAGCAACAGGGAAAGCAGGGGTCTTTTTTGTCCTCTACTTGTGAATACTGCTGAGAAATTGATGGCAGGATAAAATAAAGCCCATCAGAATGGAGTATGAATTGAAAAGCATCCAGGAAACAGAAAGGAGTAAGGTGGAGGCTTGGAGAGCTGGATGTAATGAACAATGATTGAGAAAAGCTAATGACAAAAGTGGAGACTAAAGAGTCAAGAAGCAACAGCAAGGAGATGAAACAGTAACTTCATTCCCTTGAGAACTGTAGCACAACCATGTCAGCACATGGCACAAATATTGGTTACTCCAATTCTCTCTTTTGATCATATAGCTGCTTCAAAGATACCTCTCAGGATCATCTACCAACTTAAAGAAATTATCACATTTTATGAAAAGTTTTCTCAACACTCAGCAATGTCTGATAGCACATGAACTTACAGAGAAAGGTAATTTTTTTTTATTTTCCTCTCTCCTGAGACAAGAATCAAAGATTACTCTCAGTTTAGGTGTTTACTCGGAATGTGTTCTATATTCTTTTCATAAATTTTATTATGAAAATGACATCTCTTCCCTTTAGAAAAAGTCCTCACAGAGGTTTGTTTCATTAAATTTAATCAAACAGAAAAAACTGCTCTATGGGGCCTTTATGAGATAGTGTCTGTATAGAGAGTCGATCCGAGAACTTTCAGATTATTGAATGATTATTACTATTCTTTTAATAGTGTTACAAGCTGCCTGAAGGATCAAAAGTGTTCTGATGCAAAGTATTTGGTTCAAGACACACAGTTATAGTGCTGTAATCTGCATTTAGTAAGGCATGATGTTATTTGCCCATTTTATGCCAGTACATTGCAACATGGATAAACTCTTTTTTATCACAGTGACCTGGTAATAATACAGTAATAGTAAACAGAAGGACAAATTTTCTTCTTTAAGCTTTAGTGTTATGGACAGGCAGGAAAGATGACAGAAAATATGCGTAAAACTAGGCAGATGGAAACTCATTATGGAATTTTTCAGTCAGAATATCCTGTTTTGACCAAATTACATCATTTTGGAGAAATACAGCAGCTTTTCCTGTTTTGTTTTCTAATGGGAAGAAGGCTCAAGACAAATGATGAGTTCTCATTCAATTATTTAAGTTCACTTCCTTCACTTGTTATTAGCTGGTGCTTTTAATACAAAACTTTAACTTCACAGAAGGGGTGAGACTATAGTGTCCTTACTCCGCACAGGGCAAAGGCTCTGAGAATCACTAGGAAAGAGAAGAAATTAGAAGGTACAGAGGACATATGGAGGGACAAGGTCAGATGCTATCGGGTCACCTGGAAACAGGGAGCAGGTGGTTAAGGATTCATGAGCTGGACTGGGAGAGCAGTTCGGACCACTGCAGCTGAAACTGGTAATCGAGTCCTTAGAATGAGGCAGTTTGAAGGGTTCTTAGAAGTAAAGAGGAGAAAGGGAGGGGATAAATGGGAGAAGGAAATGAAGGAATTCTCTTGTGTTCACAGTGGGCTTGGTTTAAGTGCCTTGTCCTTCCCACAAAGATCTTACTGATCCTAGGGTGATTCTGAATTGTATCCCTTATCCGTGTGTTTTTCAGACCCTATCCTCATTCTACCAACTTCCATGAAAATTCATCGGTGAATGAAAACACATCAGTGTTCAGCAATGACACTGAAAATAAACCATAATTTCAATCAAAATGCAGTAATTTGAATCACAAATATGAAATCTGGTTTGTATGGAAATGGAAAAACCTCAAATAAATATTTTGCTTTATGCCAAGAAAGGCTCCTGTTTCCATCCGTGTCATGAGACTAAAGACATAAATATAACTTTGAAAATACTATCCATAAGGTGAGATATAAGACCCACTGCTAGATGCAGGTGAATTATTTTATTTTTGCCAGTTAGTTCTGAAATCTTAACTTTTTTGAGCTGAATTAAATTTTTTTCTATTTCTGCTCTAATGAAGTCACGGCAGTGAACTTCCTCAAGGTTCTCACTCGTAAGTTCTCTTAGCATTAGCAGAATACTCATCAGAGCAAGCTTCAGACGTGGCACAGATTATCCTTCCTTTCCTCAGAGCTGGCACTCGACTTTGTGTGCATGTTGATAATTCTAAATAAACTTACTGCATTCGACATGGATGCATATAGTGCCTATGTACCAGGGAAGCTTGGAATGTTAAATATCACTTCAGGAAAACTGTATTTACACACATGCTGACAGTTCTTTTCCAGGTAGGAGCTTCTCAGCTGATTTGTACACAGCCTCAATCTCTAGTCTTCCCACTGTGAAATTTTAGACAGCTTGTCTGCTGAGTTCTGGCCAGGCCTATTAATATTTATACATTCCATGCACATTTCAGTCAGAGCATGTAAGTTGCAGATCTCCCTGATTTAGAAGCTATTAAGATTCATGACCCCTTTAGCTATTTCATCTATGGTCTTAAAGCCTTTGCAATCAGCTTACACTTGAAGAAGAAAGGACAAATCATTACTGCTCAAATATTGTCTTGCACAGTGTCCATTTGTAGTCCATCAAAGAGTAGTTAAGAACTTCAATGCATTCATTTATCTCAGAGACACAGGTTATTATAGGAGCCATTTTTTCCTTGGAAGAAGAAAGAATAGGAATGTTATTTATTCAGTTGCATTTAATTTTGGATTAATGGCCTTTTTAGCTGTGGCTGCTTCTCTGCATATGAAATTGATCTAATTAATTTTTTTGTTCTCACATCTTGTCATGCATTTGGGTACATTTTACAAGGATACATTGATATTTTTGTCAAGGCTATCCATGTAGAAAAAACACAGTCTGCCTTCTGAAATGTAGTGGTGACTCCACTAGAAGGAGTCAGTGTCCTCCCCTTCTTAAAGGTTTATATGTCTTAGAATAGTGCAGTGTTCCATCACAGACTTTTTCAGGATCCATGGGAGATCTCAAAGACAGTTTTTTTCTAAATCCAAGTCAGTTTTTCTTCTTGAACGGTTGTTCAAGAGTGGTTTTGATCTCCACAGCTCTCAATGAATGCAATGAATGATAGGAATTCAGCATCTCTAAAGATTTATGTCTGAAGCCTGTGAAGGAATACATCTCTGTAGAAGAAAGCAGTGATGATAAAAAAAAAATAAAATAAATGTTAGAAGTCTGATGATACTCAGATTTCAAAACGGAATTTGTAACTATGATCTTAAGAGCCTACTGAGAGCTTCCCTTCTGTACACTTAGGACTGGATACTCTTTCACATTGGGACATCAGTGATTATCATCATACAATCAGCATCACCATTGTGCTGCTTTCTTGGAAATAACAAATGTTATACACTGGTGGATTTTGAAAACCCAATCACTTATTTTTTAAAATTCTAGGCAAAATTTTTGCCTGAAAAATTCAAAGAAAACACTGAAATTTTACTGGTATTCTTACACAGAAATAAAAACAAATTATGATTTCTTTAAATGTTTCTCTCAATAAGTTTTTTTTTATTTTGTCTTGTGTGGAAAAGCACATTATGATCAGAAAGTAATTTCAGAAATTTGGGGTTTTTGTGCTGTTTGTTTGTGGGGGGGGTTTGGGTTTTGGTTTTTTTTTGTTGTTGTTGTTGTTGTTTTCTTTGTGAAAAATAGAGTAATGCTTGAAATTTTGAAACTGCATTAAAGCCTGTGGTTAGACATTCTCCTCCTGGGAACCTGAGTACATATATCATAAACACTTGTGGAAATTTTCACTACTGACTTCAACAGGAAGAAGACATATAGCATTTTTAGCATATGCAGTCCATCATATATATTTTGCACCTTTTTTTTTTTTTTGCTTTTTTATGTCTAGAAATACTCAATACAATCTTTAATTAAAAGAATTTGTTCTCAGCTGCTGCCTTCTTACAGAAAGTCATAAAGTTTCTGTCAGCAATATTGTTTTCTGTGTGATAAAATGATGTGTTGGCAACAGTTTAAATCATAGTTTATCTAGAAGTTTAATTCCTAAGCAGTTTGTAAAAAGTTTAGATATAACAATGTGTTCCTGTTAACAGTAAGCAACTGTTGGCCTTCTAGTGTGAGACAGGCCAACATTTTGTGCAGATCTTACAGTGTGCAACCCCCTGACTTTAGAGCACATGTCCCATCAATATACTTGCAGTTTTTCTCATCACTTCACTCTTCAAACAAAGATTCCAGTTGACAAAGTGTGGCTGAATTATGACTTGTGGAGATGACACATTTGAAATTCTATTATCAGCAGAGGGAAGATCAGGTTCTAAGTAGAGCTGTCCTAAAAACAGAATATGCATTTTGCTGGAAATTCTGAAACTGTGACATCATTTTCATCCTGCTTCAGAATGGACAGGTGAAAAATATGCCATTTTTATCAGATGTCAAGGGTTAAAAGCAATATTTTTGGAATAAAAAGAATTTGAGTTAGAAATTTTGACCTGGGATCCTGGCTCATAAGCAAAAATCTGGCAAGCTCTGGAATATTCTAATTTTCTCATATTGAGAGGAAAAATATTTCCTCTGAAAAATTATTATAAATGTACCTGTTGATTCAATAAATCTTGTGATAGACAGGACAAGAGGAGAAAACTGACAGACATACTTAAGCTTTCGTAAATACAGGAGCAAATGTGTACAGGCACACAGTGATGTTTGAAGAAAACTGGGAACACTGAAGATGCTATAGGTGCCAGAACACTGTGTGGCTGCCAGAACTTACCTCTGATTGACCTATTGAAGTAGTTTGTAAAGGAGATGATTGCATAAAGGAAAAAAAAAAAAAAAAGTAGTATTTTGTCAAATTCTCACTGAGTGTTCAAGAAATTATAAAGTCCTGGAAAATTAAAATTAAGGGTCTGGTGAGGGTTGTACTGAGTTCAGTGATGGGGTAAGAGGTGACCTAATCTCTGAGACAGGACTGGAAACCAGTGGTGCCCAGTTCTTCACAGACACCCACTGCTTTCCTGGCAGCAGCTCAGAGCCTTGTACACCAAACTTGAGTATGCTTTCAACAGGCTAGTCTCAGTGGGTAACTTTTCAGAACTGGTCCTTAAAATCTCAAGAGCCTGTGGACCCCCATTTCAAAAGTACTGAGTCTCATTCAAGGACTGGTATGCTCAAATGTTCCTGACTTTAATTTCTCTTCTGTGCACAGCTGTCCACTTCTTTGGATAGCAGCAAGGAAATCCTATGGCAAAAAAATAGTGTTCAAACAATGAAACAAAAATTCACTGAAACAGAATTCAGACCTGACAAGCCATCTGCTGCATTATAGTAACATGAGGAGTTTTTAAAAGTTTCACTAATGAAGTAAAGGAAAATAAATCATTACCATATAGACTTCTGAATAACAGTTTTAATGCATAACAAGCAGCATTTTCTGATGTCTTTAGTACAGATGTCGAATAAATGTACATTTCCACTAACAGACAGATTTGATGCTTTTTTTGGCAATGAGAATTACATGTTCCTGGCAAGGTGAAAAATCCTTCTATTAGGACTGGGCTGGCACCCCAGTACTTCCAAGCAATTGTGCAATGGGCAGTCGCAAGCTGTCGACTTTCCTATGATTATGAAGAAGACATGCTACTATTAGGAACTAATATAAATTTATAGTGCAAAATGGGACAACATAGCAGAACTTCCTTTAGAGCTCTAAAGGGCAAAAAATAAGAGCTTAATCATTGGAGGACTGTGAAAGCTGTCCCTCCCCTTTGCACCTCCCTGCAGTGCAATGTATAATTCACACACAGCAAAAGCACAGTTGCAGCTGTGCACAGTGTGAAAAAAGCACAAAATCATTCAGTGAAGAGATCTGCAAGAATCTGATTCATGCTGTCTCTTTAAAATGCTGATTCCTCAGACCCTTCTTTCATTTTCTTTACCTTCTGCTATACCACTGACAACTTCTGACCCGCCTTCCATTGCAACCAAACATTCTCTTTGGTAGCAAACCTGAGTTGTGCTTTTCAAGGAGGTTTGCAGTACATCATTAACTATTTCGGTTTCTTGACATAGCAGGTCATCCATTTAATTATGCAAAGTTGCTGTAAAGGTTGTTATAAATTAGCAGGTTTCATTTTAGGGCCTAAATAATCCCCAAGTATATTAGGAAGCACTACAGAAGAAGGTAGAAGAATGAAAATAATATATGCATACATTTTTATGCTATTGTCATTGAAAAACTCTTATTTCATGGTAATTCACATGGTAATTGAGCTAGGAAATGCTTGTAAGGATATGCAGCTAATATGCAACAAGTGGTAATAAGATGCATTTACGTTACTGCAGCGCAAACTGTGCAAATTCAATTCTCTGGATGTCTCAAGGACATACTCACTCTGTGAGACAAACATCTAAATATAGTTTTCCAAAAGGTGCCAATAGAGAGGTATTTCTTCTGCTAGACATATTAAAGACGAATTACATTTGGAACAGATCCATTTAGTTATAAAACTACCCCATATGCCTATTTTGTCTTTTAAGGCCCCCAAGCAGAAAACCCTATATATGATAAGCCATCTGGAGATGTGTTATTAGAAAATCATTACTGTAAGCTGTCCCTGATCCAGTTCACAGGTGTATAACTCAGTTAATTTCAGTGGCATTTTAAATAATGTCTGGTTGGATACTTGACTTGCTCTTCAAAGTAGGAATATTTGTCTTAATAACATGAGTATGGTGTTGCCATTTCCTTTAAGTCACAGTGATTTGGAAATTTGCATATTTGCATCATACACAAATATTCATCCTTAAAGCTTTTCCATCCCCAAGTCTGTATTTCCTAGTACATACATTTATGTGAGCAAATTACTGAAGATGTTTGGTTTGTAATAACACAGGCAGAAGATACATTTAAATTATCTGACATGGTTTATGGTATACCTTGCACAAAGGAAAAAATGTGAAACTTTGTTTTTCTGACTTTCTTTTCCTGAAGAATTTATTAATATGTAAAGCAAATAAAGCCCAGTTAGCTTCTTCTGAATAGCTTTTTAAAACCATTTACATAAACAAAAGAAAATTAAGATGGTTTGGAATAGATATTGGTTAGGCAAAATTTACTCCATTCTTGATCTTCCCTGGGAAAGAGAGAGTTAAAAATAGTATTGCAAGGTCTTTTACTTGCAAAGATGAGTTAAGCCTCAATTCTACTTAAAAATATTTGAATACAAGAGAATAGGTCGGTGGCAGGGATTCAGCTGGCAGAGATCAGACTGACTCCAGTTAAATGATAATATTTTTCCTCCTTCAAGGTTTCCAAATGTGCCTCAGAAAGGGAAATGGAATGTGTTGCAGTTTTTGCTCCCATCAATTTTTCTGAGACACTTCAAAAGAGGATTAAGTCCGGGACCTAACACAAAGGACACAGTCACTAGTTTCAGAGAGATTTTTAATGAGAAATTCAAATTAAAAATGCACATCTTTTTTTTGTTTTTTTTTTTTCTCCAGCAATGGTTACCCATTGTTATAAACTGAAAATAAAGAATATAGGAGAAATATAACCTGATATATATAAGGAACAGGGGGACAAATATGCTATTTGCATACACCATTACTCAATGGCAGAATCATCAGGGTCCTGTTTGGGTTCTAAATGGAAAAGTAATAAGAAAAATAGGATTATTTAAGTAATCAGAATTTCCCTCTAGATGACCTCCTGAAAGAGGATATGTTTATATTAGATATTAGGAAGAAATTCCTTATTATGAGGGTGGTGAGGTACAGGAACAGGTTACACAGAGAAATTATGGACGCCCCATTCCTGGTCAAGGCCAGGCTGGATGGGGCTTTGTGCAGCCTGGTCTAGTGGAATATGTTCCCTCCCATGACAGGGGAATTTTAACTAGATTATCTTTAAGGTTCCTCCCAGCCCAAACCACCCTTTGCTTAGGCTGAATGTTATTCATCAAAACTTTGTACTGATGATCACTTCTGGGCAAATACCTCTGTGCTAGAAAATTCTAGTGCTTATGCAGTGCAGAATATTTACTGTTGAAATTATAAGGAGCTACTTTAATCAGATTATCATCTCCTTGAAATTTAAAATTAGACATTAATTACACTTGTCTTCTATTGTCCTCTCATTCTTTAGGTTTTCTTCTTTGCCTGAATCATGTTTTTATATGAGTGCATTTATTTATTCATTTATTTATTTATTTATTTATTTATTTATGTACAATATACATATACATATGCAGTGTATTATTTAAAAAATAAGTACTTATTAGAATATATATTGATTTAACAGTTATTTTACAAGTTTACTCTAACTAGCTGCATGTTGTATATTTGATATACAAAAAGAAGGGAATTTTTCAAGAAGTTTATCAGGGACACAGAGTCATGTCTCTTCTTCCCTTCCCCCTTTTTAGCTCCTCCCTACACAAACATGAGCCTAGAGGAGCAGAAAACCCAGCTGTAGTACCAATTCATGTCCCAGACTGTGCAGCTCAGAAAGTGTTTTGCTCATGGCTCCTAGCTCCATGTCTGGGGTTGCCTGTTTCTCTTCTGTGTGACACAACATGACAGAAATTGAAGCCTGTATGATCCCACTTTAAAATTTCATGTAGATTTTTAATTAATTCAGTTAGCTTCATGAATAAGGTAACTAGATAATAAGCAACGTAAAGGTGACCTACCTGTGCAGCCAGAATGGAATTGCCCTTAAACATGTCCATCTGTATCTCTCAGAATGCGAGTTATACAGATAAGTTATTATAAATTAATAATCTGATATCCATGTTAATTATTATGATTTAATTACGGTGTCTTACTCCTTGCAGGCATATTTATGAGTTATTTTTTCTGTGTTGTTCCAGAGAACATTATTAATACACATCGAAGGACACAGTTTAACCATGAATACTAATGACCCATTCAAAGTAAAGTTATGCATGAAATTCTGTGAAGCAGTAGGTTTCACTCATTAATTCCACTTAGAGCACCACTACAGTTATGTTGTCATTAGTTAAAAAACACTAGATTGTGTATGGAAGTATTTCCCTTCCATACTCATTATAGCAATTTTTCATACAATAAATATGACTCTCATATGTGTAATGTAGAAACCATGTACTATACTAAGAAATCCCACCATTTGCAATATATTTGGAGTTGCTTTATAGCATTTATGAGTTCAACATAATAAGAAATAAGGTATAATTTTGAGCAGCAGTAAGATAAAGTTCAGTCAATTTCTTCTAGAATGTAGAAGAAATTGGTGAAAAATTAATTAACTCTTTAATAAAAAAAATCATTAATTATATGTGCTTTACCCAATTTCTAACACAATTTTTTAAGCTACTTAAAAATTTGGAAGTAGTTGTCTCACACGTGTTCTGGCTTGACTGTCAGAGCAGCTTACTTTTTTTGCTTGTAATCAAGAATAAAACCAAAACAATGTTTTCTAGATCCTTTCAGTGTGATACTTGACTTAGTGGATCTATTCAAATGAATAAGTATGGATAGTGAATGAAATTCTGGACACCTCAAAAATATCCCACCTAGACTGCAGATGCTGCTGCAGGAAGGGAGCCCATGTTTCATAGGTCTCTGTGCACATCTCAGGCTATTCAGGTTGTTTAGAATGGTGCTAGATGTCTATGCTTACGTTCACAACCTTCCTTCTAAGCATCAAAAAACTAAGTTCGTTGTCCAGATTTCCTGTGTGATTAAGCGAAAGCCAGGAGCATTTCCAGAGTACAATTTTTTCTTTTCCTAAAGTGGAAGTCTAAGGTAAGATGGATGTCCATCATTTATGCTTTACTGTAGTATGGTGTGGATTATCAACTTCCACTTAGACATGTCAGGCACACACTGTGACTGGAGATGCCCCAGACCTCACAGATGTGGCCTAGGAAAAAGCATGCCACTGAGAATGAGCAGGTGAACCAGGATATCCCACAGAGACTTCTAAATTGTACCAAGCATCTGTGATTGCACAGATGAACTTTAAAATGGCATCCAGGATGAGATTCAGGCATCTTAATATTAATGTCCATATTGTCTCCATTAGAATTAGTTCTTTCAACTCCAGCAGGCTCAGAGGTGATGCAGGGCATAATGTTTTGCCTGGATGTAGAAACTTAGTGCCCTGCAAGACCCCTAAGAATATTTGATACAACCTTGTACATGGACTTAGTACTGAGACAGGATCCTCTGAAATGGCATTTGGAGTCTAGGTCTCCCATCCCAGGGCATCCTAAATGGGTGAGTGAACCTACACCACTGACAATACAGACAGTGGTGTCAAGAGATGTTTACCCACGACATAAGTATCATGTCTCAAATGAACCTGCTTATGTTTAGAAAACTGAATTGCAACTTTCATTTTTGATGAGATAAGGGGAGTGTTTACTGTATTAATCATCATGGGCCTCCAGAGATCATAATGGCAACTGAGACACCCTTTAAAAGTATATACAACTGCTCTGTATTCACCTAAATTTAGATACATCGTCAAACAAGACATCGAAAAAGGAAAAATAAACCAAATTCCAGATGTTAGAGATTAAAATCTCATTTGAGGTGTTTTAAAATCATGTGTTAGTTCTTTGTCACTCCAGTCTCTCTAACAAACTTCAGTCTGGAGTGAAAACTTATGTTTGTGTGTGGCTACACACAATGTCAACAACTCAACAAGTCACTGAAGAGACAAAGTGGTAGGGGCTTTCACTCACTTATGGATGACTTTTAAAACTTGTCAGTGTTGTCAAGCATTTGTTGGATGTTCTGCTTGAGTGATCTGACTTAAAATGAGTCCTGCATGTTTGGAAGTAGTCTGCTTTAATTCAGCTGACACTTAACTACTGTTCATTGATAGAAGGCACTGGAGTAGACAGGTGCACTCCTGTAGGAGTACTTTTCTTGAATTCATTAGTTTAGTGAGAAATCTCATAATTATTTTGAATCCTATTATGTTCTGATAGAAAGAGAGAAGTAGAGTTGCAATTGAATAGCTTAAATCCTGTTTATGCTCAAGTTTCCTGGCAAATTGAAAGTGCTTGAAATAGAGAAAGAAGTCATTACCAAAAAGGTAGTTTTAGCAGAAACCCTTAAATGATAAAAGCTGTATCTTTCCCTTTGATGTACATGTGAATCTTCCACTGAAGTCAACTGGAACAGCATTCATACCTTCAGGATCTGGATTTGTTCATAATCCTCTGAATTTTAAATTCTCATTCTATTATATCAAGGAAAGGAGAGAGGATTAGTTGGCAGTATCTGAGAGCTTTAATTTTTTTATGGGATTTGTACATCTAGTAGAAAACTAAATGAAAAATTGAGAATGCATTACTCATGAAGATGAGCATTTTATAATGTGTCTTTTACAAACCTTGATTTTTGCATCAAGAACCATTTCACTGTCTTTATTATTAACCAGTAGGTAGGAAAAAAAGAAATTAGAATTTTCAACAAAGAGAGGCACTTTCTTTTGGATTGCATATACACAGATGAGGTTCACAAAATCCACATGTTCACGTTTTGCTGTTTGCCTTATGCAGAGGAGAGTCTATCCGTTCTGAATTGTAGTCTGCTTGAATTTTTCTTCTTTCATCACTTCTTTGATGAACACCATGATAGTTTTACAATATTTTATTGTTTATCCATAACAGTTGGTTTGAATACAGGCTTTTCAGAATGTCAAATATGTAGAAGATAATAGCATGCAACAGAAAAACTTATCATGATGCTCTGTTAGATCATTACCCCACAGAATTATCAGCAGTAATTTAAATCTCCCAAGTGTTTCATCTCCCACAGACAATTCAAGTAAAGCTTTCATTGCTAGTCAATTAATGTATTTTCCACTTATTTTAAGTCTATTGTTTCAAACATGTTTAATCATCGACATGTAAGGTCAGAATTCAAAATTTTTAGTTCCTAAATGTAAGGCTAAATGGATTGAAAGAGCATAGGATTTATTAAGTTACCCGGTTGCAGATTATTTGTGTATTTGTATAAAAGAAATAATAGGTAATAAGGAAAATGAAAGATTAAGCCCACAGACACTTCTGCAGTAATATGAAAAATGGTATTGGAGACAGCAGTGAAGACTAGACATCTCCGGTTTTTTGCCTGATGGGTCACTGAAGGATTTTCTCAGACACAGCCTTTCAGAGGGTCAGTCCAAAATTTGTCACTGGAAATAAGGGGGCAAGGATATAATTGTGAGTATTTTGGGATATCAGGAGGAACTTGTAAGGTTATGTAAACCTTGTTGAGAGGTGTTTAGGGGAAGCACCAGGGGTGTGGAAAGGAAAAGATGATCATAGAGGAGCAAACATGGGAGAGTGAAGAAGAAGTGGGAATAAAAAGAGCAAGACAGATAAAAGCTGGCCAGTGTGCTATTCTGTCTGAGCCCAGAGCCTTGCTACAGCCTGTCATATTGTGCTTCTAAATTCTATTCTTAATTTTTTTCAGTGTAATTCAGTCTACTCTATGTGTGATTGCTGCAGTCTAAGTGCCAGCAACAGGAGAAAAGGTCACAACACCAGTAGGTCTAGGTCCCAGCAGCCAGAGGGGCCAGCAAGTACAAGGTTAGTTGGCAGCAACCAGAGACCTGTGGGTATTTGTCTTGTCCCAGTGATTTACACAAGAACACCTATATTCAAGAAGTTCATGTTAAAAGCTGTTCATTCGGGTATGCATCTGTAATCCACTAACTTTGAGCTGGACTCGCTCAAAAGCAGGAGGAGACCTGCATCTGGAACCACTCAAGGTCTGAGTAAGCGATAGGCAAGGAGGCCTGAGGTCTGGGCATTGACATTAGGCATAAAAGAGAGAGCTCATACAAGACCTAAGGGAACTGCAACAGTGGGAGTGCCTGTGAGATGAGTATGAGTACATACATAAGGCTGCAGAAGATCGAACTGGACAAGCTGCTGAGTGGGGGAAGGTCTGTACACAGGGAGAGGGGGCCCAGGGTTTGGGCATGGGTGTTACACAGAATTAGAGACTGTGCTGCTATTCAAGGCCACTATCACTGTGGGTCTGTGAACTGGGGAATTTTCCTGTGAATTCTCTCCTGAATTTGGATACTATGTGTGTGGGGCTGGTTTTCATTAGAAAACTTTAATATTGATCAGCCAGGGGGCAGAAAGTAGGTATGGCCCTCTCTGTATCTCTGTTTTCCGGAAATTTTCACAGTGGCACATATTCATGTTGCTAAAGACAACAGTCTGCATGGTCAGCTGCATTAGTTATGTGTGTGCATTATGTGTGTACTCCAGCCTCTCTGAAATACCCACTGAGTGCTGCAACTGGCTGGACCTGGACATGGGCACAGCAGCAGCCTCATTTGCTGGGATGGAGACCCTCAGGTGCTGAGACATCCTGGCTGGACTGCAGTGACCGGGAGGAAATACCTTCCATATCCTGGAGACTGCTCCCTTCACATCCTCATCATCTTCATTAGCTGCTGTCAGTTCCACTTTGTATATCTCATTCAAGTTTATTATATCTAGCTTTTAAAACACATAAATTCCTTTTACTGCTACGAATGGAATTAGAAAGCCTGATACAAATGAAACTGACAGTTTCTGATTTTGCAAGGTTTATTTTTCACTTCAGAGTTTGGAGATCTTGATGGATGCCAGCCTTTTATCATGCCATCTGATAGAAAAATAAAGAATACAAAAAGAAAGCAAACCAAAGCAAGGATTTGACCTTTTGCAAAAAAAAACCCAAAAAAAAACCAACAAAAAAACATCTCTCTGAAAGTGGCAATAGTTACCATCTGTCAAAACTTAGAAAATGCTAAAAATTCAAAAGAAAAAATTAAATTAATAATTTAATAGATTAAGCTACTAAAAACCCCAACCCCATCACTTTTTAAAATCTGAGTAGAGATCTTTTTTCTTAAAAAATACATTTCTTTGAGAGCAAAAAAAATCTAACCCAATTAAATCCCAAATAATAAAAGATAAACCTTTACAGAATTTAATAGTTCTGATTTGAAGATATCGAAAGAAAATTCTACTCATGGAAGAATAATTTTTTTTGCTTATACTGATATTTTGCTTTTTCTCTAAGCATCTGCTGCCAGCAGACATCAAAGATGGAGTACAGATTTAGATGAATGTTTCTTCTGTTCTTACATTAAAAAACTTATTTCTGTTCTTGCCACTCTTGAGTTAAACAGCTATGGAGGTCCTGTTAAAAATTATGATATCAAGCTGTTTGGATTGAAATTAGAACATAATACCATTGGTACCAGAACGGTTCTTCCTTACCATGCTGTTTTGTAAAATGTTTTTTGAACTATTTACATAATCTTACAGAGCTTGTTCAAGTTCAGCAAAAAAAAATCCAGTGTAAGCTACTAGGCATTGTAGAGTCAGGTCTAGATTCAATGAGGCATTTAAATTTCTAGCATCTACTTAGTTCTTCAATTGCCCATTTAAACAGCTAGGAACCTAGACAATAAATTATCAACTGGATCTGAGACTGTTCTGCACTGTGATGCAAACTCATCCTCAATAAAGGCCAAAATCATTTTGTCATGAAACTGTGGCTAATTAGGATGCTACCAGTTGTCTAGACAGTCACAGCTGCCCTGAAACCACTCTTGGAAACAATTAAAATTGATGGCCTTCAGCCTTTTGATGATCTTTGCATCAAGGGAGTATCAGCTGTTACAGTCCTCTTGACTCTGTAGACTCTCATCACAAAAGACTCTTAATAAAAGCCAAGGAGCTGTCTTTATTAGTTACTCAATGTTATTAGCAATGTGTTTCACATTACTGATTTTGAATGCACTAAGTAGCAATGCTTTTTCCTTTTTTCATCTCCCAGCACCATTGCATTTGAATTCTCTACATGACAATGATATGAAAGCCAAGGAGCTCTCAGTGTAGACTGATCCTACTGCATCATACCCTGAATTATTCACAACTTGCCTGTGGAGTGTGTGAATACATGTGAATTCACAGGCAATAATCCACTATTGCTCCTAGGCCAGATTAATCTAAGCTTCCATAAAAGCTGAAAAGAAATGGTTGGGCAGAAAGAAAGGGGAAGAAAATTTAACCTTAGCTCATACAGCTTTAGCAGAGTGTCCACTCATATACTGGCAGCAATGTATAAAAAAGCAATGCACAGTGTTCAAATTTCAAAATTTCTTGCAACTTTTCACTGAGCCATTTGTGTTGTTACAAGACAAATATTTTCTCTTTGATCCTTTTTTTATGCAAGTCAAATTGCTGCTGAACTTTGTGCTGGAGGATTGAGGATGGGGTATGAGAACTGGATGGAGAAAAAGGGCTGCAGCACAGCCCAGCAGGCCCCTGTCACCACTTCCCAGTACTTGTCATCAAGAAGAGTGAGCCAGATTTAGCAAGATGATAAGCACAGGCCAGACTGCCCTTTACACAATGATGACCCTACATAAATTCAGTGCCACTGATTAGATTTATGCCTGTGGAAATCAAGTACTCAGTTTTGTCCTTCGAGAGCTTTCTGTTTCTCCTAGCCTCAGGGCACCTTATTGAACGACCTCCAGGCACCTTCAGAAATGCTCTTGCCATCGTGTCAGTTCCACAGCTGTTAGGAAGTCAAAAAGAAGCCTTCTGGGTATGACTTTTGTTCACACCTTGAAACAAAGTACATTGAACTTTGTCAAAAAATCAGTTGAGTGACTTGGAAAATGACTGAGTATCAGATGCCATCAGATTTCCCAGATAATATTCATTGCTGAAATAAGATTGCAACAAGTACTTTGATCCTTTGAAAGCCACCTGACAACTTTTCTTTAATATGATGTTTCTTATCTGTCTAAGATGTGGCATGCATTGCTGTTATAAACAAAATATAACAATTTCAGGTCTATTTCCAACACTTGAAGCACATGCTATTGATTTTTCCCTCTCTTATTTCAGGTGTCTCAATGGCTTATCTCCTTGTCTGTCTTTGCCACAGTCAGAGCAACTTCTAAGCCAAGTACTATCCAAGTTCTGCTCAAAATAATTAGAAGTTAGCTTTGAATCCTAAAAACTTGCTTATCGAGGTCTGATGATCAGTCTGCATGCATCCAATGTGAAATTATACTTCTGGAAAAGGTGGTTCTACTGTTCAAAAATTGATTACTTAGCTAGGTAAACGTATGATTCTTCCAGAAACAGCATTAATCACCAAGACACACTAAAACCAGTGAATTTGAAGACAATGGCAAAAGTTTATGTCTAAGTATAGAGAGGCCTGGCTAAAAAATTATTTCTCTTTCCATAAGGTTGAAGAGCAGATATGAATGTCATTTCAGATAAGATCAATCACGATTCAGGAGCTTATAGTCACGGATTGTAGGCTGTGTATTAGCATCACAGAAAGGCCTCCTTGCTACTCTGAGGATGCAGCTGTGTCTTGCTGCAAAGAGTAAGCGATTTACTATCTTTTTAAAATAAAAACATAACCTCCCCAGGCAAAACCAGGCACAAGAGATGGTTCTGTTCCCATCTGACAGAAAGGAGTAATGCTCACAGCAAAGCATGTTTCTAACAGTGTGTTAACAAGTGAACTGCAGCAGTTCATAATACTGTTTAATAAACAGGAGAAGTTTACAGCACTTTCTGATGGGGAATTTCTGTAAATACTATGGAGAACTTTAGTCAGTGAGTATTAATTTGTTTTAAGTGGGAAAGAGGCTACTGGATGAGGCTACTAATTACCAAATAACCTAAAGAGGTTAACAACTTCGAGTTACAGGTTATTCATTACCATCTATTTGATTGCAGTCTGTAAAGAGCTATTTTTATAATATAAAACCAGTAACAGACTGTTCTTACATGTAGTCATCTGTTAAGTAATCAGAAAATTTTCTTTACAGTACAGGTTGGTAGCTTTTCCTTTTTACTATAAAAAAAAAAAAAAAAAAAAAAGTGTACTTATAAATGGATCCAAAAGTGACATTACACCTTTGTGGTGTTTGGAATGCTTAGTGTCAGTGTTTTATAAGAAGATTGCTTTGTGTTTGCTTTTTTTTTCCTCATTCTTTTGTCAAAGGACAATTTGATGGTTTAGGCTTTATATATCCTCTTCTCCTTCTAAAAAGAAACAGGAAACATAGCATTTAGTTGTGAAAGAGACTAAAATGAAAGCATTTTGTGGCAGATGGGATTTTTATGAGCTGTTTGTCACTATATACCAGTCTTGTTAAGGAGAAATCGTTTTCTGCTTCATTACACTAAGATAGCTCTGTTTAGGGTTCCACTCAGCTGTGAAATTACTTTAAAATTTCTATAAGGAATGGAGATGGGATTTTTTTATAAAAAAAAAAAGATTGCTAACACAGTATAAGGATAAGAAATAAAATGGTCAAACACACTGTTTTTTTAGTAGCAGAAGGGAATGTAGAAATGTTGCACTGCATACTTACACTTAATCTGCTGGTTTACGATAAAAGGAGGCTCCAGAGTACTATTATTTTCTACAGCTAAAAAGGGCAACATTCACATTAGTCTACATAAAAAGACTGACAAGATATTAGGGGAAAAATTAAAATTATACTGGATTCTTTATGCTGCTTTTGAGGCAGATAAAGTACAAACAAAAGAATTAGATGGACACAGATATAAGTATAAAAATACTGGGCCAGATCCTCATTTGCCATCCATCCATGGACTCTGGCAGGACTGTGCAGTTCTTATGCTTTTCTCAAGTGTAAGCTCTGAATCCTTAGACCTTGCATCTTGCCCTGGGCAATTTTACATACAATTTAACATACTCCACATAACCTCTTTCTGCGGTAATTCTTCACTTTTAATATGTTTCTGTCCCATTTTTCCATGTCATTCCCCTTTCTCTCTTTTTTAATGCCACATCAAGCCTTTATTCTATGATATGAACTTTATATAATCTGCAATAAAACCCTTTAATTCTGCTTTTATGCTTTTATGGAAAGTTCACCAGGAAAGGGACTTGTCACAAGGTAAAGCTGGTTTGCAAGGATGTGGTTGACCCATCTACAGCCAGGGGTCAAACCCACCTAGTGGGCAGTTCCTCTTTGTCCTGCCCTGCTTGCACTGGTGTGAACTCAAAACATTGGTGTATGTTCATGTAGAAAAGGTTGATCCCTGTCAGCCCCTCAATCTCTATTTATGTTTTAAAAGTTAGTAAATCCAAGTGTCTGACCCTAACTCCAGTCCTCAGGTCAACTTCAGGGAATGGTCTATTCTTTTAGCAGCTGGAAGCTTTCCCTTAACCTTCAAGGTCATTGTCAAGCTCTCCCCTTCTAATATTGCACAGGCTATGTGGAAAGACACATTTTCTGACTTTCTTACTCTTTCTACAAATGGGCAAGAAAGAAAGGAATTTGCACCTGCTGTAAAAATGTTGTACACTACCATCTTCTGGGAATGACTGTACCTGGAGAAGTCCAAATGATCTGTTTCATCACTGTCAGTCACTCCCAATCTCCTGCTTCAACTGAGAAGATCTTCATCTGAGAAGATTTCAAGGGAAATGTTGTATTTCCCTTGGGACTCCTCAGCAGAATTTCTAAAATTTTGGATTCTACATCTAATTTGTCATATTCCACAGAATATTTCCTTAATGTTGGTAAATCTCAACAGGACATCCATATATGAGGTAATCACACCAGACTATTATAACTAATGGATAAAATATGCACTTAATGCTATAGTTGTCTACCTTTGAGTTACAACTTTTTTGGATGAGCTGAAATATGGTCAACACTCAGTCAGAGTAAGTCCTTCTGAGAAAGAAGGCACTAGCTGATTAATATTGATGAGCAGGTTTCCTATTGTATTACTGTTGTGAGGTGCCTCAGAGAGGCAAAGAATTAGTTTCAGATAAGCATTGTTAAAGTGAGAGGCATGGCTGTAAGCCATGTGTGTGAATTTTGACCCCCTGTGTTGGGGGATGGGCATGTGAGCCCTGGATGAAATTGTCCCACCCCAAACCCCTTGTGAAGGGTGGCCCAGGAGTTCTGATTGGGTTTGAGTCCCTGGGGGTTTCTCCCTTGTTGTATTTCTGGTGGTCCTTAACCCTGAACTCCACCCTCAAAGGTGGAGACACTCAAGAGTTCTGTCCCTCAAAAACCCCTGCGCTGCCTTTGTTCGGTGCTCTCTGTTCTGGATCTGAGTTGTTCCCATGCTGAATAAATAGTTTCATTAACACAGGCCCATCTCGTTGTATTAAATGCTGGTTCCCTGAAAATAATGCCCCTGGACCTGATCCTGCAGTTGCTGACTACAAAATATTACCCCAAGTTTTATCAAGAATAAAATAAGTGTTTAGTCTGGACAAGAATATTTAAACAGGGGTAACTTTTTCTTAAGAAATTTTTTTGTCAAAAACCTGGGTACATACTGTCTTTATGCATATGCATTTACAGAAGTGACATGAGTAGGAATTAAATTCTAATCTTTTGTGGGGCCTTGGTTTTCAGATTTACTTGTATATTCTTCTTACCAGTTTTTTTTTTTAAAAAAATCTCCTGATCATGTTTGCCATGGGGAACTGATTACTTGAAAGTGTGCTAATTAGGTGTTAACCTGCACAAAGAAATTCACTGGTCAACAATCTTGAAGGAAAGGTCATATGGATTAGCTTTAGATATACCTTGACTAGTGAGAAAAACAGGCATTTAGATATTTTTTTTTGCACAAGAACTGTTCATTATACAATTTACAATGTAAGCAGAACTTGTGTAAGCAGAAATATATCTTTTTATCAAAGGTCCATCTCCGTATTATTTATATAAATAAATAAATAAATAAAATCAACATAGCAGACTTTAGAAAGAGGCTCTCAGACTACCTTTTTATTTTCACAAAGTAATAAAATTTCTTGATGTCATACCATTGATTACTGAGATGGAACACTGGGCAAATGCTCTAGATTACTCTTATTTTTGGGGACTTTTCTGTATTGTTGTCATCTTTGTAGAAAAATGTTGGGCTTGTTTGAGCAACTCCTCATGTAATTGGGGCTGATTGTTCCTTCTAGTCATATAGTTGGTTGTGCATGGGAAATGGTTACTGGTACAGTTACACTTAAAAGTATTGTAATTTTCTCCCAGTATGTGAGAATAAAACTATGTTACTGAGCATAGGTTTTTCTGTCCAAGTGAGCTAAAATTAGAAAAGGCAAAATAAGTAGTACAAATGGATAGAAAAACTTATTTTTAACTGCTTCTTGAGCTATTGAAATCAAAATAGATCCTACCTTAGACACATTTAACAGTCTGAAATTAGAGTCTTAACTGATAGAAAAAGACATAACTCTGTGACAGCCACAGGCAGTTTATCTAAGCTGAGGATCTGTTTTACAATATTTTTCTCAAATTATGTCTCTAAGCTATTAACATGACTAACAAGGAAGTCAAAATCTGTCCTTTGGCCACCAATTATGACCTGATGTGTAGCACGCTAACTGAAGTCATATTTCAAACTGAACATACTTACCAGCTGTAAAAAGGCTTGAGAATCCAGTTAAGGAAACTTCAAATGACTAAACTCACAATTTGAAAGAAGCAGTTGGTTTGCTTGCCTACAGAGAATTTGAAGGCAGATTTTATTATGAAAAAGCTCAAGTCCTCCAGGCTTAGTGACAGCTGAATTCTACAATATGCTCCATTTGGCAGTAACTCTTAGAAGAGATATGTCTCCTTTTCCTGTTAAAGATAGATGTTACATCTTCAGTATTACTGGTGCTGATTATAAAAGCTCCCGTCATAAAAATGAAGAACTAGATAGTTACTCTGAGGTGGCTCAACTAGATAGGTTTTTATAATCTTGCTATACTTCAGAATGTCAGGCATTTCTTTATTCCAAAAAATGTAGAAGGATAAAACTCACAAGAAAGGAAATTAGAATTAGAGGAACCAACTAAACTTCTGAGCAACTCTATTTTCTTTGCTGTCCTGTGTCAGTTCATCTGTTTCTCTGCTTCTTTCTTTATGCTCCAAATTTCTCAATGGCTTTCTGCAGTGTCTAGGGGGCATAACTGAGTTTGTTTGTTGTGTTGGTTTTGTGGTTTTTCCCCTGCAAACTTATGGATTTTTGACTTAGGATGTTACAGCTGTAGATTTTTTAGGTTAAAAATAAAAATATTCTCCTTAAATACCATAGGTCATTTATTCCCACTATTCAGATAGTTTCCTAGGGCTGGAAGTGCTGGAAGTCTTCCACAAGGGCAGCACCATTCATATATGGGTCACAGAGAGACCTAAGCATGCATTTGTTTGGAAATGACAACTTCTGGAAAGACATATGCATTTCCATATTTTTTTTATTACTTTTTAGAACATAATTCCACAAAGAGTATATAAATTACCAGTTAGAAGACCTTGATTGTTAACTAAGTGCTGTTAGCAGGTGCAGGTGCTCACATCGAGACTGAATCTTCAACGGAGATTTTGTTTAAGTCTTGACTCTTAAACATGCGAGCAAGGCCCACTCTGTTAAATGACATACAAATATTGCTAAGAGAGCAGTTATAAGAAAAGACTGAAGTGCCTAAATGATTTTGAGGTGCAAAGGACTTCTGGACCCAGAAGTCTTCTTATTTGCCATTCTATAATCTCTTCAATGAACACAAACATGATTTTTTAATCTGAAACTTCCCCACATTCTTTCTGTAATTGTCCCCCATTACCTTAGGCAAGCTGCTGGGTGCCTTAGCTTCAGAGTTGCATAAAAGAAGTCTTGCAGTGACTACAGCCCATGAACAACCTGATCTAATAGGGATCCACTAAGGTACAATTCATCAGAAGTAATACCCTTGGCAGAGGCCTTGAAGCTTGGGGAAAAGCAAGGAGCTATTCAGACTCAGAGTAAAGTGACACAACTCATTTTTCTCAAATATAGTACTCTGGTGCCATTCCAGTGACCTGGGATATTCCACCTCTTCTCTAGTCACATCCCGATACACTCATGGCTACATCAAACCCCAAGTCATCCCTGCCTTGTGCGTATCTTGTACACCACAGGCAGTGTTATCTCACTAGACAAGGCTCCAAGGAACATGGTTGAGTGGCAAACTTTAGACAAGGAAAGTTTAGTGGTGAACTTGTCAGTGTTACATTTACAGTTGGACTTGATGATCTCCATGGTCTTTTTCAACATGGTTTCAACATGGTCAATTAGGTTAGATCCTAACCTTCTATGATTTTATGAGCTGAACACCTACATTTGGACAACCAAATCCTGCCCTAAATTACCAACCTTGCTGTTGAAATATTTTCCTTCTTTCATTCCTTATTCTTTTTTTTTAATATCTTGGATAAATTTTCAGTTAGGAGATGGCATATTTTCTAAATTCACCAGGATCATACACTTTTGCAGGAAGCCTCTGAAACTCTGGGGTCAGTTTCTGATCAGACACCAATATGCTAAGACATCATCTGCTATAAAGGATTTAGAGGAAAGAAAGAAGAGACAACACAGAAAATGTTTTTACACAAAATGTAAACAAAAATGCACAAAGAGGTACTTATTTAAGGAGGTAACAGCCTTCTATTGTAGCTGGGCAAAAGGGTGGGATTTACCAAATTTTTTGAGAAAGGATGAATAGTTATGAAAACTGAGTTTGAAATAAAGCAAATGTAGTATTTCTCTATACACTGAAAGCTTCAGCTCTCAGTTCACACTGCGGATAAGCAGCTTGGAACACAAGGGTACAGCCCATAAGTATATTTCTGTGAGTAGGTGAAAATGGGTGAAATACGTACCATTTACTCTAGGATACTGAAAATCTGTTGTCTCTACTGTCTCTGCAGGCCTTACTCTTTGCTGTCTTGCTCTGGCTGGACTGCAATGGCAACTTTACTGTTTACCTTTTTTTTCTCTCCTAGGCATGGACACCCCAGAGCCACTTATGGCAGCTTGCTTTTCTCAGGCACAAGCCAGGGTCTACTGCTTTCTTCTGCATGCCAGATAAACAAGCTGAGACTCAAGTATGTGTTGCAGAAAATAAAAGATTTTTGAGCATGGATAGTAAAGGGATTGAAACTAAAATAATTGACTTTTCTTCAAGCATAAGCGGTAAGTGGTGGGGATTAGTGTTCCATTTTTTTTTTTTTTCCTTTTTGATAAGTCTCCTGTTGTCAGTGTGTTTTTTATTTAATTATTGCCACACACAGTAAATCATTTCCTTGTTTCCAAATTATGACAGCTTTAGCCACTTTTAGAATAAGAGCTGTTGTAGTGTGAAAGAAAATCCAAACAAATGTATGCTTCAAAATGATTATTTCACCCTAGAGACTTAATTTATACAAAACAGATTACCAGAATACAGTAAAATTCCCATTAAAACATAAGTCATCAATTTTCTGTTGAGTGAAGCGTAACTTAAATTATGAGGATTTAATTATAGTAATGATTATACTGTTGGGGTTGAAAGGTGATTCATGTTCTGAGCTTGATTTTTTGTGCTTCCTTTTCTGTATTTCTCATTAGCTTTGTTCTATATGTTCCCAAAATCTTTCTCTTATAAGAGTAACTGAGTCACTTCATAACCATGACTTTGTTTTCCCAGAAGCTGCTTGAATTTTGAAGGTAATCAAATAAGATGTTTTTGAAATACAGAACATGTCTCTGGTTAGTGCAATAGGTCACACTTGGCACCTAGGGATCTGCAGGGATTGCTCCACAATGGTTTAGGATGCAAGAGTGCCATTTGGAAATCACTTCCTACTTTCAGATTCCCTGCCACAGGAGCATGCTGCCTCCAGCTTCCTTCTTCCCTCCAGCCGATTCTTGTCTGGAGACTGACAGGCAGCTTCACTGCTGTTTCTCAGTAAAAATATTACATTTTAGCACATTTGTCCCCTCTTCCTATTGCTTAGCTCCTTTATTTCTCTTTGTCTGGCTTTGCCCTCTGCCTGGAGGGAGGCCAGCTACCAGCAGCCTGTTCTGCTGAATGTGTGCCAGCAGCCCACCCTGCAAAATGCGCGCACCTGCGGAAGCCTCGCATCCGCTGCCTTGGCCTCACCTCACCCGGCCAGGGGAAGGAAGGAGCAAGGTCACAGCTCAGCCTGCCGAGGGAATGATCTGGCAATCTCCTGAGAAAGTAGCAATGTGCAGCTGGAGAGGGAGGAATGGCAAGTCCAAACCAGAGTCAGCCCGGTGTGTCTGCTGGCATGGGATCACAGGGTGACGTATTGGCCTTTCAGGCGGGGCACTCAAGGAAACAAGGCCTCAGGAGGCCTCTTGTGCAGCCCCCCCGTTCAAAGCAGCTTCCCTCAGAAGCTGAGGTTCAATGGTTTGTTCATCCTCACAGCTAAACGACAGAAAATAATCTAGAACCTTCCCTTTAAATTTACACTCTTTATAAATTGCTGACAACATACCTGTCTGGGCCTAGTTTTTCATCACCTCTACGTATACAAATATTTAGTCTTGTACAAGGAGCACAAGGCAAAAGGAAAGCTTAATTCTGATTTTGCATTAATGTTATGATTTTCACATTTTGAACTGATTTGTCAGGCTTCCTAGAAAAGATATGTGTCTCTGTAACATAATATTTATCTTTCAGCTGATCTTTAGTAACTTTACTACTCCGTTATTTTCAGAATTCAAGTATTTTTATCATGCTGTGTTTTAGGGGAATAAAGGTGGCTTTTAAACTCCTACATATTGGGATTATCATATATGCCATAAGACAAGTGAAGTTAGAAGGACATCTTTCAGTTCAAAATTGTCTTCTGCTTAGGCAAAGAGATCAAATTGACCTATGCAGGATTCCAGTCTTAACACAATAATTTAAATCAATATTCATATACTGAAAATCATATGAAAATCTTTTTAATCACACAAGGCTCAAAATTTTTACTTTGAGTGTCAGATATTTTAATTGTTGAGATATTTTTTAAAACTTCTTTTGAATATGAAAATCTACAGTTCCCAGAATATTCCTTACTTAAAGTTAATAGAAATAATAAACCTTTCTTGGTAGGATTTTTCTTATTTTTCTGATCATGACACAATTACAAAAAAATCCAAACCCAATTTAGTCATTTTTAGTGCTGCCTAATTAAAATTTAAGAACAAACCAAAAAAAAAAAAAACAAAAAAAACCCACAAGCACATGAAAATAGTATCTCTGACATCCTTAGGGTATAACCTCACAAAAAACAAAAAAAAAAAAAAAACAAACAAAACAAAAAATCCCAAACAAACAAAAAAACCCAAACAACAAAAAACCCAGAGTCAGAGAGACATATAATTATTAATGTTTTAATAGCGCTTTAGCTTTTTCAACATCTTGGCTTCAAAATGAACAGCTTGTACTGTAGAAATGGGGCCATACATTGAAAATATGTGATTTTTCTAGATAAATCTGAACATGATTTTTGTTGAAGCTGATTTTTTTGTGTTACTCTACTGTGAAACCAACTGTGAAGTTTCCAAAAGTACTAAGTATAGCTGTTAATATTCAGATAAACCTGCTGCATTAAAAAGCTACCGCTAAACCAGAAAAAAGATTTCCTCTGACTTGCAAGTAAAATTAAATTCAATAGAATCAAAATCTAGTGAAGCTACCTGATCAGCAAGTGCAAGTCTGCTTTATAAAAAAAAAAATCAGATTTTTCACAGTCAGTTTCTAAAGCCAATATATATATGAACAACTACAGTCAGTGTTTACCAATCTGAGCATTTAAATGTGAAGAATTTATGTGTCTATACGGAGACACTAGGTGCATAAATACTACATCTACATATGAACCATAACAATGATAAAAGACATAATAATGAAAGAGAAGGCATATGTTTTATATAGAGAAGTCTAACCAGCTAAAGAAAAGTCACTTCACCTTTTAATTCCAAGAAGCAAATCTAGTGGAAAATGTAATTAGTGCACTTGCTTCCAGAAGATGGATTTACAATCATATTTTAAAATATTGCTCTCCTTATTTTAAAGAATATACTTTGATTCTTAGTTTGAATACTTTTTTGTCTTCAAGAGTGTCTGTCTTCTGGAGAATTTACACCACTAAACAAGTGAAGTCTGACTAATCTGATACTGGGAAGCTCTATAGAGAACATTTAAAAAATTAAATTAATCTTTATAAAAATGGACCTGCACACTGAGTGGACTGGGTGGACAGATAGAACAAATTCCTCTCACATCTCACTCTCTTATAGTTCCTAGGACTTAGCCTGCAATTTTCTTATTTATTCATCATCCGCTTCCAAACCATTGGATTTTCTTCTCTGTTCCTACAGCCTTCATGCCACATATGAATCATGAAATCAGAGAATTGCTTGGGTTGGAAGGGTCCTTAAATTCATCAAGTTCCAACTTCTACCATGGGCAAGCACAACTTCCACAAGACCAGGTTTCTCTAAGCCCTGTCCAACCTGGCCTTGAGCACTGCCAGGGATGGGACATCCACAGCATCGCTGGAAAACCTCTTCTTGTGTCTCACCACCCTCACAGTAAATAATTTCTTTCTAATCTAATCTAAACATAATCATTTCAGTTTAAATGTCGTTCCTGTCACTACATGTCCTTGTAGAAAGTCCCTGTCCAGCTCTTTTGTCCCTTGACCGTTTGATCATGTCCATTTTGATGCAGTTCAGAACACAATTGACTCATGTCCAGCCTCTCCTCCACCAGCACCCCTAAGTCCTTCTCAGCAGGGCTGCTCTGATCTGTTCATCCCCAGCCTGTTCTGATACCAGGGTTTGCCCCATCCAGGTGCAGCACCTTGCACTAGGCCTTGTCAAACCACATGAGATTCCCACAGGCCCAGTTCTCAAGCCTGTCCAGGTCCCTCTGGATGGCATCCCATCCTTCAGGTGTGTCAACTGCACCACTCAGCTCGGTGTCAACTGCAAACTTGCTGGGGATGCGCTTGATCCCTTCATCTCTGTCATTAATGAAGGCATTAAAGAACCATAGTCCCAGTAGAGACCCCCAAGGGACACCACATATTGTGGATGTCCATCAGAACTCTGAACTTTTGACCATTACCCCCTGTATGTGGCTGTCCAACCAATTTATTTTCTATCTAAGAGTCCCAAGTGACTAATCAACAAGCTGTCATGGAATGTAGCAGATGAGTAATTTCACCATCAGCAACTTCCCTGCAGCTCTCAAGAATCTGTAACCAGATCCCAGTGACTGACTATTGCACACAGTATCAGGACGTTGATAAAGCTTCTTCCACTGGGGTTTCCACCAGTTTCTTAGATTCAACGCATAAAGACAGGTTCCAGTTTGGGAACCTTGCTACTCACCTCACCAGTGCTAATAATTTACTCCAATTTTTCTGTTAAATCAACTTTTTTCAAATGATCCCTATATTACCTCTTGGTCTCACAAAAACCTTAGGAGGTTTCTTTTTCCTCAACTGGTACCTTTCTGGAAACCTCATGTTTAGCTAAAGACAATATAATTTCAAATAATCCCTATAATGCCTTTTCAACTTTTCAATTTCCAAATGTAATCCTCAATTTTATTCTCTAAATACTGTTGTGATCTTTCTCTTGTGCTTTCATTCTTACAAGACTGTTGTATGTTTTGACTGTGCTCATACAAGGTAAATAATCTATTTACTTTCTCATAGTTACATCTCATGTTCTACCCATAGCTACATGTAGGACTGTTGTGTTTCTTCCTTTGGACTTTTGCAGCTTGCTATTCCAAGAAGCAATCCTTGTCTCTAATCTCTTCTTCATGACACAGCATAACTTTTAAGCAATCTGCATTGCATACTTTTGGAATGCCCGATTTGTAAAGACATCAGCTAAATCTTGTGGCAGCGGCCTCAGGGGAGACAAAGAGTTACACTGTCCCACCCCAAACCCCTTGTGAAGGGCGGCCCAGGAGTTCTGATTGAGTTTGAGTCCCTGGGGGGTTCTCCCTTGGTGTGCTTCTACTGGTCCCTGACCCTGAACTCCACCCTCAAGGGTGGAAACCCTCGGGGGTTCTGTCCCTCAAAAAACCCTGCTGTGCCTCTGTTCAGAGCTCTCTGTTCTGGACCTGGCTTTGTTCCCATGCTGAATAAATGGTTTCGTGAACCGGGAGCTCACCTCATTGGTGTTTCATGCTGGTCCCCAGAATCCTGCTGCTTCCCTGGACGAGATCCTGAGGTTGCTGACTGCAACAAAATCTGAATTATTAAGTGTATGTTTATAAAGACCATATACTGACCATATCTTGAGTGAAAAAATTTCCTTTATTGTAAGCAATTGAGCCCATGCTTACTTACAGTATTCAATTCATGCTGTCTGTTACTGCCCTATTAGCACTAAATGTTCATCGCAGCTGTGTTCTCAAAGACCTTAATACTTTGCTTGAAAGCAATTTATGCTGTTAATGTCTTTCTAGCTTTTCAGAGATCCTTTCAATCATTAATGAAATTTGTCTTTTTGATGAGCTAAAACCTTTTTATGTCCAGTGTGATGCTCATAATATTCTAGCCATTGTAACCAATTTTCTTAGAGTTAAATATGGCTTTGAATCTGAAGTAATTATGTTTATTTGGAGTATGAATTAATGATATGTAGAAATTTTTTTTCTTTAACTAAAAATAAAATTTAACACAGTTTTAAGACAAACAAGAGTCTATGCAAATTTATGCTGTATATATTACATTCTCTGGTGTTTATATTAAATATTGTCTGGGTATGATTCAGCAGTCTTATCTGTCTTCTAGGATGAAACTCAAGAGCTTAAATCATGAGTCAATGAAACATAATCCAGCTCAACTGGAGTTCTGCTTTTTAAAACTACCTATCATATACTGTTTAGATTATATACTGATTGTTTAATCTCTTCACAAATATTCTTCAGTGGCTAGGTAGATTGCACTGAAACTCAAAATTTTACCAAATAATTCAGAAATGTAGTGTTACAGCTGTGGAGAAACAGGTTTCTTATTCTGTCATCCCATTTGTCTTAGATGGGGCAAGATGCCATTCTGTGGCTCTATGTGGGTTTGCTTTTCTTAGCTTTTCTTTTTGTGATTAGCATGCAGTTGTAGCAAGAAGCATCCTAACAAGGTTGTATTTCTAGCAGAAACTGAAATATAGAAAACTGTGGAGGCAACCATTGGTAAAAATTAGCCTAGTACAGCATGAACACTCTTAAATGCACAAATAATAAAAAAAAAAAGCATTAAATTCCTTTAGCTGCCATAGGTAGACAAAAAGACTGTTAAGATGGTAAGAAGTGCTTAGTTTGTTAAAAGCAGACCAGAGAGGTATGCGTGGTTTGTTTCATAAATAAAGAAAAGGAGGGTTCTGAGAGAACCCTACAGATGGTGTGAGTTCCCTGTTAGGGAAGAGAGAAATTATAGGAATGGTAGAATGAAACCCATATAAGATCATGAGACATAAAAATTCAATCAGGAATAAATATAGACTTGTGACTAAAAGACTTCTGAGAGAAGCAGAATCTAGAGTACTCTTCAAAGAGCTTGTTTTTACTTTAAAGTTTAGCAAATTTATAGGAGGGATTATCTGATACAATTCTGGCCACTTTCCCTAAAAGATGTCTTCCATTCCCATAATCTCACAATTCTATTTCCTAGCAGGTTATCAACTGTCTTAATATCTAAATAATTAGTATTTATAATGCAAAGTCCTTCTTTAATATTTAGAACCTCTAGGAGAAAAACATTGCTGGGGGTATCTCATATATTACCAGAGAAAACCCCATGTCCTCCATTCTTGTTCAAAATACCAAATTTCTTTTTGCAGAGCTGATTTTTAGAAGTGTTTATTTTACATCTTTGATGGGCACATGCTTTTAGCTTGTTTATTCATGAAATGGAACATCCTCTGCCATTATCAGAATGTTTCTTCCAGTGCTGTCTCCTAATCAAAACCTCCTTTTACCTAATTCAAAAATTCAAAATTCTTTGGTTTAATAAGCTGTACTGAGATTCACTATAAGAATATAAGGTAAAAAAAAGGATGTTCTAACAATGGGCCTTATGTGTCCCTTAGGCCTGCTTGATGCTTTTATCACAATTTGCAAGTGGTGTTGCAAATTCATTTGACTGTATGTCACAATAATCTTCTGTGTATATCTGTTTGCAGTATTATGACACATAATTTAAAAAATAATTATATAACTTGAAATAGCCAGTAATATCTAAGTACTGAACCAGCAAACAAAGAAATCTACAAGCAATCTGATCCATTTCAGTGCTTGCAAAGTGTTAATTGCATTTGTCTGACAGCTGCAGTCCTAATCTGAGTACAAAAATATAGAGTATTGGGATCTAAAATCATGTGCAAGAAAAAGGTCAATCAAATAAACTAAGGAGTATGCCAAGAAATACAAACAGCTGTACCTAAATAATTGTTATAGCATATATTTAGAATAAATTGTTTGATCTTTTGATCAACAAACCAAATCAATTTTTTACCATTCATCACCTCGCCTGACTTTACAAGAAATATAGTTGATACCACGATAATATGTTTATGACAATAAACCAGACCTCTCTAGATAAATACCCAAATGAAATGAGGATTTTAAGGTGTTATGAAATTGTATGCAAACATCATCACTTCTACATGTGAAGAGTAGCACATCAGAAGGTATTGTCATATAAAGGAAAAATACAGAATAGGAGATACTCGTCATTTGGTTGTAATAGTTTGGGGGCATATTCTCCTTTTGGAAATACATAGATATATAACTTTCATGTCTCTATCAAGGCAAACTTTTGAATGCATAGAATCTGTAAGCCTGTTTTTTCACCTTTCTTTATTATACTTGACATGCTTCCTAGTGTTCATCACTTTCATAATTCCACTGATGCTCTTTTACTGCATGTCTCGATAAATTTGTCTGATCCGCACACCATCTACAACTGCTGCAGTAAAAGCTGTCAGTAGCTGGGGAAATGTGCCTTCTATAAATAGCAGATATATCTCTTTTCTTCTCCTACATTATCCAAAAAACTTTTTCATTCTCTGCCACAGCACACAGCTTATTAATGCCAAAATTACAATAATCTGTTTGACAGAGTAGTTAACACTGGCACTTATATAATGGAAAAATAAACTTAATTAATATGTCATTCTGAGGTGTTGAACGTGGGGTGCAGCTTTGAAATCTCGTGATTGGAATGGCTTCTTAGGAAAGGCAAAAAATCTCTATGCAATAAAGTTCAACTACATTATTTCTACATTTAATTGGCACAGGAATAAACTCAGATACCAGAAAGAATCTTAACTAGGAACTTCAGTCTGTTTTCTATTTTTAAACTATTTCAGTCTATTTCTATTTTAAACTATTTCAACTCTGTAGACTGGTTTGTTAGGGGAACTTTTACACAATCCAGTGTATGGAAAAGAATGGCAAAGACAAAATTGTACCTTAGTCCTAGTAATTTAAGGATCATGAAATTAAATAGAAACTGTATGTGCACATGTGTGAGAGTGCATTGTCAAAACTTCACAGCTTCTTCCATATTACCTTAGATTTGCAGAAAAGAATATTGAACTGTGCTAGTAGTTTTTCCTCACAATACCCTTTTTTCCTCACAGGCATTTATCTCTATTTTTAACCTCAAAAAGATTATCTAATCTAGAGGCATGCATTAAGGAGCATTTTACACCTTCTGTATTATTACAAAAATAAATATTGCATTGTGTAAGCTTTTTAGTTCAGCCTGGACAAGAGAAATTCTTAATTTTAAATCTGGAAAAATCCTGCAAATTGTCTCCTACACTAGTGATACAACAAGACTGAATGAGTTGGAACTACTTAAGGAACAATATACTTGGAAGGACTTTATAATAATGTTTAACATATTAAGAAATAGTTTTTTCAATTTTCATGAATTTCATTTGTTCATGAATTTAATGAACACAGTGGACTATGCCAATAGGTTGACTAGGAATAGTTTTTTATTTATATAACTTCCTATAAAAGTTCACATGCACTTTGTTGTATATGGCAATAAAAAGCATTCACTATAAATTACGCTATTCACCATAATTCACTATTCACCATAAATTACAAAAGATTTTACTTCTCATCATTTTTTTGAGCTTCTGCTTCTCACACTACAAACAACCTTGCAAGCACTCTACAGTGACAATGTAAAAGTTAGTATTGAATGCATTTTTCTTCTCCATTCCATCACTCAGTACTTCAGTGCATCTAATATTTATACTGAAATATGTCACATGTGCTGGGCAAGAAGAGATACCTCTTTTGACATGTTTCAACAATGCCTGCTCAAGTAATTTTTTATGAATATGGGGGAAAATTACTTTAATTAAGCAAAAGTTTCAATTTATTTTTTGCATTCCTATCTCAGGAATTTGTATAAAGGATTAAGCATATTAAGAAGATGTGGGTTCTGTATCACTGAATGCAGGCATATATGTAAACAGCAGCTGAGGAAATGTTTTTCCGTATGGTCTCTCTTTTGCAAGCTCTAATCCTAGGAGAAATGTTGAGCAGAAGCAACAGTGACTATATGGGTGAGTGAAAGAATGCATTTACTGAATGCCCATAGCACTGACCAGCTAGATATTTTCAGTCAGCACAATTCACAGTCTCTCATCCCTGTCACACTTCCAGTCTGGTCTGGTGACAGCAACAGAGAAGAGCTAAGAACATTGACAAATTCTTGTCATCGGTGTCCTTCAGAGGCACGCAGAAAAGGTGAGAAATCCCATGTAGTAAGGAAAAATTACAAAATATAAAATACTCCCTAAAAAAAAATCGGCCTGACTGTTAACCATTTTATTTTTATAACCATCTGTTTACCATTTATACCAATTTAATATTTCCATGTTTTTTTTGTTTAATTAAACATGCTTATATCTAAAGGTACAATAAATATTTTTAAGCTTCTCCATGCAATCGACTCTGCATCACCTGTCCCCAAAGGCAGCTAATATTAATACTTTAAATTTATTACATACTTTTATTCTGAATTAATCAGAGGGCTCTGTGATTGCTTTACACTTCATAATTTTTGAACACATTAAAAAATATCTCAGGAAGTGAAATGGAGACTTCAGAAGCTCCACCAGAACCAGAACTCTTTGAAAACCACTGAAGTAGGTTCAAACAAAGTTTAATTCCGTATCTCCAAGACACAAGAGACAGTAAAAAGGAAACAAAGCAGAAAACAGCTTACTTTCTGGCAGTAACTAGTTCTTTAGCACTAGATATAAAAGTTATAATTCTATAACTTCATTCAGCTAATTCAGAAAATGTTAACTATCAAACTATATTATTTCAAGCATGAGGAGACCTGTACAAAAAAAAAAAAAAAAAAAAAAAAAGCAAAGAAAACTAAACAACAAACAAAAACCCAACAACTTTTAGATTGACTGTACTGGAATTCTTTAGTTTAGTAAGTGCTTCATTAGGATTTGAGTTATAGTTACATGTCAGAGCTTCATGCACTTGTTTCAAAATACTGTCCCTGCCTTGAATTTTCCAAAAGTTTTTGCAGATTTCTCATAGTCCACCAAGTAATAAGACACACTTCTTGAAGGGAATGTAACTCAGGAATGGGAAAGATTTTCTTTAGCAGATGGCAAGTTCACTGAAAATTGAGAGTTTGGAACATCTGAAATTGTTCACAAAATCAAGTCAAATATTGTTTCAGATAATTAGAAACATGGACAGTAAGCAATAAAATTTAGTGAACTCTGAATCATTTCCTGATCCTTAATTAATTCTGCCTTACACAAGGCTCAAAAAAGAGACAGCTCACAAAGAGCCTTAAACTTTTGATTGCTCTGCTCTTATGGTCCAAAGACAACCTACATCCCAAGACAGTTTTGCAGGAATCACACCCTATTTTGATGAGCTTGGACTACCATATCTGACATATGTGAAATGCACCATTTTAGGAGAGGACACTATATACACTGAGAAGATTGGCTTCCTAGGGAGTTCTGGGGTTACAAGCCCTCCTTTCAGAAGAGCTGAAACTATCAAGCTAATATGTCTGAGTAGATTCAGTCAAAAAAAAGTGTTTCTCATTAATTTTTTTTCCTATTGCAAATTTTGACCAAATTTTAATGTCATAATCTGAGGATTGAATCACTCAACTCATATATTGCATGTACAAGACATGTATTTCATATAAGAATAATTCTGCAATATAATGTACCACTCTGAGTTGTTATAGCTAGGCACTTTGTAGGAGATTGATAATTTCAAGCCCTCACTCAGTATATAATTTAGTAGTGCATTGTATGATGTCTTCCTTCATTAGAAAAGGGGAAGGAAAACAACTACAGCAAGCAAAAAATATGACTTCATTTGCAATTGAGGCTCAAGTAATTATGTTTACAGCACGAATTTTAAAATTTTCTTGCTACTCAAGACTTTAGTCTGCTTTTAATTAAGACTTCCATGTTGGTTGAAAAAATAAAGCACATTTGCATAGAAATAATCATGGCAAGCAGGAATCTTAATTTTAAGTAATTTTAATCACTTTCCTGGACTGGTAATTATTTTTAGTTGATCCATTTGAAGTCATTCCTTGCAGCAATTGAATATATTCACACCAATTGAAGTTTTCCCTGGGACTGAGAGATGTGCATATGATATCTCTGGGAGGGGGCAAACCATATTTTTTATCACAGCCTAACAATTAACAGAAATTCTTAGTCCATCTTGCCTGAGCTCCAAAAAATAACATTATAATTACTTGTAGCTCCAGGTAAGGTAAATATTTGATGTTATAGTGGCGAATCAGTTTTAGTGATATACAAGTCAGCTCATGATAAACATGCTCTGAGCCTTAGCCTTTAATAGTACTGTGGGTATTAATAACAAAGGCAAGGTCAATTCTGCTGCATCTGCTGTTGTTGGTTTGTGCTACAGGCAGATAACCTGGGAGACAGACCCAGCAGAGCATCCAGCTAATGAACTCCCTTGAGACTGATGCTTTTCATAAGCTGAAAAACAGAAGATTGCTATTAGCAACCTCAGTAATGGAAAAATAGTTAATAATATATTTTGCTGCTAAAATATCTTAAAAAGGTGACAAAACTAATTCTCTTCAATGCAAAGATCCTGTACCATGTTCTAATTTAAACCAATAATTCTTTTGCAAGCTGAAAACACTGGACATAAACTGGATTTCTTCAGACTTCTTATGAGTGTTGCTTTTTTTTTTTTGTTTCCTCCTGAAATTTTCAAAAAGAAAAAATGGACATACTATAAATTACAGAAGTCCCCTCCATTTTTATCTGTGAAGGGACAAGAAACTTTGTCTGGAAAGCTAATGATGCTGTTACAATTCCTAATTGACACTGATGATTTGGGGTTATGTGGAATAACTGTCTAGCACAATGTAGCAGAGTTTTCCAGAGCACTTTTACTTCTCTATTAAAAATATACTTCAGTAAGAAAATTTCACTAATAGATGGAACATCTGAAGAATATGTTAGCTTAGTGCATCACACTCAGAAACATTGAATCAGCTGTTTTGGAGTACTCTGAAAATATTGCAGAGGATATTTGATGCAGGACTGATGTGATTTACAGACTGAGAGATATCCAAAGGATATATCTGAGTCTGTAAACTTTGTAGTTATGTAAGTTGCAATGTTTGCATCCCACTGTAATTCCTGGTCTTTAATTTAATCTTACATTTAGCTGAGCATTTTGTAGGATTGCTTCACATATTTTTATTTTACAGATTCACATAGCCCAAGGATGAAAAAAGTAAACATGTGGGAAGGAAGTCATATGGACTCAAGTGCTTAATATGAAGGAGGTGAGAAGAGAAAGGGAAATTATGACAAAATGAATCACCTTACATGTTCACAAATGCCTTCAAGTTTTTCAGGTTTTGTCTGAAAGATATATTTAAAAAAGAAAAAAAAAAAAGATGAATGAAATAAAGACATTGCTTAAATATTAGTGGAAATATTTATGGCATATTAGGAAACAAAATTTCAGAAAATCCTTATTGCAGAAGAGGATGTTTGTGAAAAAACATCTTTATCCCAAGTGTGGATGCTGGCCTGGGGAAAAAATCCCAAGCAGCATTTGCATTCTGCTCATCTTACTTCGCTTACATAGCAACTCTTCAAGAAATTAAAATTACTTTCTCCAAAAATTGGGAAGGACTAACTCAAAAAGTTTTTGTAGTTTCAGGCAAGCATAGGAAACTGAAAACTTTGCCAGAGAAATCGAGATGAAGTCAGTATGGAAGGCAGAGGTTTAGGAGTGAAGAGAAGGAGGTAGGCAGGAGTTCACATTTCACAGTTCTTAAAAATCATTAATTTTGCACAGGGATAACAGAGTCCTAGACAGGATTTGCCACTGAGGTCTGTTGTTAATGCATGTGTGTTGCCAAGGGCATGCAAATAAGGAAAGTGATGGATGCTGTTGGCAATATTTAGTTATCTACTGCTATAACAATTAAGTTTAGGTTTCTTTTAGCACATACATCAGGACTAAACAGTTTTTCCCTGATGCAAAAAGGCTTAGGTTTTTTCTCCCTTTTTTCCCTCTTTGATTTCCTATTTTATTTTATCTTTTTGCTTCTATGTCAGAGATCAAAGGCCAAAAAAATAACACCATCTATACTGAGGGGGAAAGAACAAAGAAGGAGACAGAAAAGCTTTCTTTGCTAGGTGTGGATAGCTTGCAAATTGTGATGGCGGATAGAGATGATAACAACCCTTCTCACTAAATGGTTGTGCAAAGCGCAGCGTCAAGTCCCACACCTGGATTTATAATCTCCAGTGTGCTTAAGATGAAGCAAATGAAGAAGCTCTGTGGAAAAGGCAGGACCAGACCATACACACTCCAATGTATCCCAAAGTTATACCTGGGTAAGAATTTACACTGGGTCTTCTTACACTGGTTCCTCTTGGGCATATAGCTCAAAAGACTTTTACTTATCTGGTCTCCAAATAGAAACCATGAAAAGTCTCCTTCCCTGCCCTTTAAATAAGGGAATCTATCAAAATAACATAAAATAAGATTTGTCCATTTATTTTAATATTCAAAACATTTTTAATGTAACATACACTGGAGTGCCTGATATTGAATGTTAACTTTCAGATTCTATATCCTGTGCAGCAGGAACCACAACTACTGGGCTTAAGCACAAGTGCATTTTATAATAAATATAGCAAGAGTAATTAACACAATATTATCTGTATTCCTTTTTCAAGGCATTTATGTAAGGTGTACAGAAAGAACAAGATTAGGTAACAGGTCTGTATGTCTTTCTGTTTAACATGTGTGGAAACTCAGAATGAGAGATCCTCCAGATGCAAATATCTTCACTAGCTTCGCTTGCTCAGAAGGGTAAGACTTAGGTATCCAACATTAATAAATATAAAATTCAGTCCTATATATTAGCTGGACCCCTACATTCATTGTTTTCTCATTCACTGAATTCAAATACCATCAGGAATGGCCAAGAGAGTTTATATTTTAACTGAATGGCTGACTTTACCTAGTTGCTTCAAATGGAAACAGAGAATTAAAAAATAATTTCTACATTGTCATAAATTAAATAATGGCAGGGCAGTTACATTCTTCTGCACTATACAGGAAAGTTTACATACTACTTTTCAAATTCTTTTTCATTATATATGAAATTATTTGAGGGAAGAAAAAACAAATAATTGGAACTAATAATGTTATAACAAGAAAAATGGGGTTTTTTTATAGAAATGGTCCCTCATTTAACTTTTGTTAGCAACTAAACTCTAACTAATGTTATAATTCTGCATGGCATTTTAGTTCCAATTTGTCATTGGTTAAAAATTTGAGTGACTGTTAATTATCTTTAATCTCTTGAAAGAAGTACCTAAAATAATAATAATAATAATAATAATGAAAATAATATATTTAAGTTAAAGAAAAAAATTGCCATAGATCTTCATTACATATAAATTAAATACAGAGTTGGAGAGCTAAATTCAATTCCTAAAAAAGCTTGTCTTGATTTTTAATTCTAGAGACATTATACATAAGATAAAATGTGCATTTTCTATCAGCCTCCTTAATCATGATAGTAGTTACGATTGGCCAGACAAGTACTTATGAAGTATGGCATTGCTGTCGGCAAAACTATTTATCTGTATGACACTGTATGTCACTTTTGAACTTCAACTTGACATCCATAAAATTACATTTTCATCACACTGAAAGATCAAGCTTTCTGTGCTGACTCACTTGGGTCAACATTTTGCAAATGACTGGATTTACCACTTGAACGATAAACCCTTTGTGAATAATTTTGTGCATTGATGTCTGATAGCCTAGAGCACAGATCATAATTTCTGAGCTAAAGAAGAGGTGTGAAAGCAAAATTAATTTCTTTTTTGCATATCAGATTACTATATACTATTCCAAATTCCTTTCTCATGTGGTGGTTGTTAAATGTCTTACATACTGTTAAATTAGATGAATTTTCAGACACTCTAAAACTACCTAATTCCCTCAAGACTTATTTTTAGTGTCTTTATAGTAGTTTGAAAGATCAACCGCCCCAGTAGACTAAAAGCTTTTAATTGATAATGGATTTTTTTCCTGGTGGGAAGTCTTTGGCTTGATTTCCAGGTAGTGTTTACAAGCTCAGCAGAGATATGAAGTGCAGATGAGCGTGCAAAATAGAAAAGCTGCTGGTTTTTTCAATTGACTGGAGTGATTGGTGGTGTTTCATCTGTCTGAGCATCTGCAGCTTCGAGATGGATGAGATGTAACACACAGCTGGATAGCTGATCTCAAAAGAGCAATAGCCCATTGTGCCCTATATGCCCTGGTTATCTGAAATGCTAGCTGAAAGTCTGCACAAAACTTTTATATTAAGAAGTTTTAAGTAAGCAACTGCAGGCCTTGTCTTTTTTGGATGGCAAAATATTTTCAGTAAAACAAAACTGCACTGAAAAAAGGTTAGTTATCCAGGCTTTCTGAAATGTTTCCCTCAAAACAAAATTGGTTACGCAAGCTTAAGCACAGCCCAAGGGAAGATATCAGGTGACTGCCTAGGATTCCTTTAAAGTTTACACAGACTGTATGTTGGTAGAATTTACAGAATCCCTTGGGATCTAGTTTAGCCCAAAACATCTCCATCCACCCAGATAAACCAGCCTTGCAGTTGTCTGCAGTTGCTTCATGGAGCTGATATCCTAAGACCACTTCCATGAATATATTTTAGGAAACCTTCAAATGCTCTAGTCATTGGCTCCTGTAGGCAGTGTTTTATCCAAGAAACAGGAATGACTTACAGTAATCTCTCACCTAGAGCTCTATACCCAAGAATAGGAGTGGGCACTGTTCTCTCCAGTAGCCCACCTCACTGTAATGTCACTGTGTATGACGTGATTTCTACATGAACATGCCAAGTTTCAAGCTTGGGTTTTATTTTCAGACACGTACTATCTGCATGTTCATCCATCCTTGCAGTGTTGTGCTTTTATGTGTAGCTAGGACAGTGTTGGTAACACGGGGATGTCTTGGCTACAGCTGAGCAGTGCTACAAAGCATCACGGCTGACTTTCACACCCACAAAGACCGGTAGGCTGGCCGTGGGCAAGGCACTGGGAGGGGATGCAAGACAGCTGATCCAAAATCACCAAAGGGATAATCCATGCCATGTGATGTCATGCTTAACAACAAAAGCTGAGAGGGAGAGGAAGGGAGGAGGCAGACTTTTGTTTTGCAATGCAACCACTACAGAGAGAGGCCTTCCTTCCCAGGGAGTTGCTGGACATCACCTGCTGATGGGAAGTAGAAAATAAATAATTTTGGTTTTGTTTGCTTCTATGAGTGGCCCTTTGCTTTTCCTTACTAAACTGTCTTTTTTTTTGATCCATGAGGTTTTAATCTTATTTTCTTCCCCTGTCTTGCTGAGGAAGGGTGAGTGATAGAGCAGCTTGCCAGGCATACAGGGGCCACCACAGTTACATGCAAACTCACTTCTTTATTGCATTCTTGAAGGCAACTGGAAGCACATCAGAGAAAATGCTGTTTCTCCACTATGTATTTTGTACAGTTTATGAAGGTATAAAACTTCCATTTCCCTCGTGTTTTTTATATGTCAGTGCAAAGAAAGTGAAAAATGACCTGCCAGATGCAAGCATGAAGAAACGTTCTGAACATCAATAAAATCAGTTTCTGTCTTCTGTAGGTGAAGTGAAAATAGCTACCTACAGATGTAAAGCTAAGGATGAGTTGAGGAAAAGAAATCAACGGACCTCTTGAAAATGAAATAAATTTGGGAACTTATTTGATGTATGACTGGGCATGATCAGCAAGGAGCAAAAATTATGAAATAGATTATGCATACAAATTTTTCTTCTGTGCATTACTATTATGTCAGGACAGATTATTTGAGGACAATTACTCAGGGTTTGGGCTCTGGGCTCCCTTCTTTCCTCTTCCCACAACTATTGCGGGATGTCAAATACTCCCAGAGAACTCAAGGTCTGTAATCCAAGGTTTCAATCAGTGATGGACTTTTCCTATGTGTGAGTACAAGTCATGGTACAGCCTCAAAAGTGGGTCAAGTTGGTCTTCCAGAATCCTTTTCCCTCACAGTCATAAAGCAAATCCAGATTTTCTCCTCAACAAAGGGGATATATAGGCCTGTCATTCTGATTAATTGTATAGGATGATTTCTTCACTGCCATTCCTGTATCTTCCTTGACCTTAAAGGATACCTAAATTCCCTAATACCCTTTAATTCACAAGAGTGTAATGACCAGAATGAGGAATATGAGACTTTTTGTTATTTGAGAGATGGTATTGGGAGTGCTCTGTGCTGTTTTGGGTACCTTTAAGTTTATATTCACCATAATTATATTTTAAATAGCATTAGTATTATAATTTTAACCAGTAGGAATTTTCTATTTTATTATTCTTTCTGAATCACTCTCTTTCTCATATAATACAAGATCCTTTTTTTGTCATGCAGTTTTAGCAGAAGCCATTTGAACTCATACAGTTTCCTATTAAATCTCAAAGTTGAGAATTGCATTTCTTGTATCAGTGAAGACTTCTGAAATCTCCCTCTTAATTTCCAGTAGCTATGTCAGGAACAGAAATATCCATATCATGTGGTTGCTCAAAGTTTTTTTCCCTCCACTTACTAGAAAATTCAGTTTTACCACTAAATTTGTTGCCTGATAAATTAAACATTAATAGATTCTTTGCAAACTCTGTGATGCAATCCACAGATTGAACCAAGAATATCATTTATTGTCTGTGGTTTCTGCAGTGATTTTCACTTATTTTTCCTCCAGTTTGCTGCAGCTTCTTAAAAGATTGATCTTGTAGCCATGCATGAAAGACTGTTTCTCATGATGAAAGCACACAAGCATTGTTGACTGCTGTGCCAGATTGAAGCTAAATCTGTGGTAGAGGCTCTGACATATATCATCTGTACATAGTTTATAGATGTAGATCAGGTTATTTGGTGATGATGGTTCCACTCACTATTAACAACGACAGTCATCATCATTAAGAGCCTAGTCAGTCTGTCATCAGCAGTCTTTACGTGATTCTGTTTTGCAAATAAAGTACATTCAGTGGCTTAATACATTGTTTAACTGTTATGTAAACTAATAGTGCTTTGATTTAAGTACTTCAGATACATCCTCAGAAACAGTTTCATGTTTTCATTTAAAAATTTGTAATCACCAGTTTCTTTGGAAGAAAGTTATTATTAGGATGCCTCCACATCAGTTATTCCTTTTTCTAGGTAGCTAATAAGAACTATGAAATCATCAAACTGAGTGTGAGTTTTATCTCCTACTGGATGTCATAAAATTGCATCTTTTTGCTCAGTAGTTAAATTAATAACAGTTACATACTGCTCAGTATGAACAGTAGGCTGAAGTAGGCTTCAGTCATGGAAAATTCTGTCCTTCTCTGAGCTATCAAAGATTTATTTTTGCTTGTAATGTTCAGACTAGAGCTTTTGCAGTCATACATTTTCCCCAGTACTTCTAAATTAAAATCTCATCACAGTTGTTGCTTTTTTCCCCTTCACAGTAAATAAGATATGAAGGAATCACATGTTGTCAGTGGGATTTAAGAAAATACAGAATCCTTTACAGTGCTAAACTGAGATGTGAAGTGTGCTTGCTATTGTACTTTATGAAGACACACAGCACTTTTCCTTGTACCTGCTAATGAAAGTCATTATTGCATTGTAAATCCACTCTCAAACTCACTGCATCCTGACTTCCCTGTCTAGATGGTCTCTAAATAGATGCATTTACTGCTACTTTATGGCATCACTAGCTACATATTTGACTGAAAACTGAATGCTTTTGTTAAATGACAAATGTTAGAATATGCATAGAAGGCAAAATCATTTGAATTCAGGACATGAAAAATGTCAGTGCACATTTTCATTATTTCATCTCACATCAAACAAACTCTAGTTTTTCTGTTTATTTTATTTTGGGAGTTTTGGCCTGCAAACAGAATTTCTCTCTTCCCATAAGTGTGGATGATTAAATTCTGATGATTTAGTTCTGAACCTGTCAGAAGGTGCCTTGCCACCATCATAACCCCTATGCAGGCTATATGGACACTGTGAGGAGCTGGCACCCACCTAGTGGTGACAGGACAGGGGGCAGGACATGGGTGTTACGTCTCAGGGATGTGTAGGTAACTTGGCAGGAGGATCTGCTCTACTTACAGATTGCTGAGAGCTCTGGGGCACACTTGGCCCCAGAACATCCAGGTCTCCTCCAGAAGAGGTGTGCAAGGGTATTACTCACACTCCTGGGTCAGGATGTGCATGCAACCCACATTGCTGGGGGACAAATGTGACTATTGGTATTAGTACAGAATTACAGAATCAATCACAGAATCACAGTAGTGGGCAAGATTGGAAGGGACCACCAGTGGGTCATCTGGTCCAACAACCCTGCTCAAGCAGGTCATCCTAGAGCATGCACAGGGTTGTGTCCAGAGAGTTCTTGAGTATCTCCAGTGAGAGAGACTCCACAACTTCTCTGGGCAATCTGTTCCAGAGCATGGTCACTTGCACAGTAAAGTTCTTCCTCATGTTCAGGTGGAACTCCCTGTGCATCAGTTTCTGCCCATTGCCTCTTGTCCTATTGCTTGGAACCACCAAGCAGAGCCTGGCTCCATCCTCTTGACACCTTCCCTTCTGCTACTGATAAACATTGGTGTGGTCACCCCTCAGTAATCTCTTCTTGAGGCTGAACAGACACAGCTCCCTCAGCCTTTCCCCATAAGAGAGTTGCTCCATTCCCCTGATCATCTCTGTCACCCTCTGTGGGACCCACTCCAGGAGCTCCATGTCTCTCTTGCACTCAGGAGCCCAGAACTGGACACAGCACTGCAGATGTGTCTCCCCAGGGCTGAGTGGAGGGGCAGGATCACCTCCTGTGCCCTGCTGGCAATGCTCTTCCTAATGCAGCCCAGGATCCCACTGGCCTTCCTGACTACAAGGGCACTGCTGGCTCATGGACAGCTTCTTGTCCACCAGGATCCCCAGGCCCTTCTCCACAGAGCAAACAGAATATTTTGGGAAGCATTACATTTGGGTAGGAATTCACAAGTGCATATTAACCCTTATAAGTATCTGATATTGTGTTTTACCTCTTATATTGTGCTTTATCTGTTCCACTGCAAATATTGATCTTGGTCTCATGGTTCACTGATTGCTGGTTAATTACATGTTGTTAATAAATCAATAAACCACTTTGATTCTGATTTGGTTAAACTATGTGGACTGAGAAGTTTTGCCTTTTGCCATCTGGTGTAGAAGGTCAACTGCATTCTGCTCCTTATTTTAAAGAAACAAATGGTTCCTAACTAGGTCAGGAGCTAGACTCCTCCTACCTCCAATACAGCTTTCTGCTCAGTTCTTACTTAAACTTTGCATAATAGCAAGAGTTTTCAATACTGCTGACTCATTAGTAATCAATGTGAATTCATTTTTACCCCTCTATATGCTGAGGAGAAATGAGTTAAGCCCAAGTGCAACCTAAAAAGCTGATAAGCCTAATTTTTTGAGTCATTAAATGCTTTGAAATGGAGGATTACACTTACCAGAAAGTAATGAGGTCAGATCAAGTAATATCCTGATATATTGTATGAAACATACATGTGTATTTAACTTCAAGATAACATTTCTTTGTTAATTCAGACAGAAAGTTTTCTTCCCTTTTGTAGTTGGTTATTGTTCAATGAATAAGTGTTTTCATTAATATAATTAATATACATATAATTCTGGGCTACATTATAGTCTTCATAGTCATTTATAGGTGAATGTCATGAGTAATAGTTTACTGTCAGATTAAAAGTATTTCATAGGTACTTAATAAACACAGGCCTTTGATATGACATTTCCAATAGGGTGATTCCTCAGGTAGCCAGGAACTTTGTCCTCTCTGATCCTCTATCCAGACCATCCTGACTTTAAGAAAACCAAATGAGGCTCTATCCAGGAGGACCATTTTTCATTCTTTTGGGTGACATCTGTCCTGAATGACAGTTTAAACCAAATTCATATTTTTACCTGCCATTTTCAGTATTCCCATTCAGCATGAAATAATTTCATTTGTTCATAGTTTTTAGAAGAATGGTGCTTGCTGGGGAAGGCCAGGTCTGGACAAGGTCCCAGTCCTGCAGCTCTGCTGATGTAATTGCAAGTCCTCCAGGGTATCCAGGCATTGTGACCAAATCTGACTGCTGGTCTGACAGCTGAGGGAAAACAAGAGAAGTCAAAGCAGAGAGACTGGAGGGACTGGAGAGAGGAGGGAAGGAAATGGCACCTGGGCATTGAAGGGGAATTGATCAGGCTGGAAGAATAGGAGATTTGAATGGGGTTTCTTTTTAAGACAGGAACAGTGAACAGGAAGTGGAACAAAAATGGAGCAAGAAGCACAGGGGAAATGGGGAACGACAGTCTCTGGGTGACTAGAGTTCTGACTTGGCAAAAAAGCTATGAGCATGAACTGCATGCAAGCAAAGATCTCAAGTCAGCAACCCAGAAAATAAAGAAAACTAAGAGCATTTAATCTGCTTGTTAAGTCATTTGGTGTATGTCATATAGGAGCCCTGTAGCAGCCAGTTAAAACACCCAGGTCTTCAAGGTAGTGTACATCTGCCCTCCTCTGGCTACTCTTTTCAAAACTCTTCCTTTATTACATACATGCGTTTAAGCAATTACTAAAGTTGAAACCAGAATGTTTTAGAGAATTACTACATAATCCTCAGAGCTCTAGCCATCCTGTGCACTAGTTAAAGGAGCAATTGTGCAAAAAAAGAAAGAAGAAGGGATTATGTAATAAAAGTCTACATCCAGAACTATATAGTCTGCTGAGAAAGTGAATCTAAATGAGGAGTTTTGTATCTTTTGAATCCTTCACTTTGCAACCTCAATAATTTATTTTCCTACTGGGAATTTTCTTGACTGAAGTCAAATGTATGTTACCCCAGAAGCCCCAAAGTGTTCACAGCATAAAAGGACAACTGCTGGTACAAGGATGTAGTCATGTACTGCATCACAAAACTAGAAGTCAAGCATATGCTGATATGCTTTCGTCACCACTTTGGAGGATTGGCCAGCTGGCAGCTGTCAGGGCAGCTTTACAGGGCAATGGATGCTGTACCAGAGTTACTGCTGACCATGGGAAAAGGAGGCAGCAGATGATACCTCAGAGAGACAAATAACTAAATTGAAAGGCATTAGGCAGGCAAAAAAGTAAAAGGAACTAAACCTTAAAACATTTGCAGCAGGACAAAGGCTTTGACCTTGACATGGTGGAACAGGTAAAGCAAGTGCTTAATCACCCATGCAGCATCCTAAACAGCTGTTCTGGTCTTCATGTAGATATTCATACAGTCTGACAATTTGGTTAGCCTTTCAATTAATAAAACATTTTATGAGGAATCAGTTGTATATCAAATTCTCATCTTTTATGTAGGTTTTAATTTCTTATTAAACACTTGCAGTCTTGCTCGGACTATACATGCTGAAAAATAATTTGGCCTTTCTGAAATGAATCATCAAAACTAATTTTGCACAGAATTTCCCATCAGATAGAAGCACAGGAACAGGCCCTGCCTCAATAAAATGTTAATATCCTGGGGTAGAGTAAATTTTTATTTTCCAAAGGCTTCTAGTTTTCCCAAGATAACTTTCCTTAAACTTTACTCCAAAATTGCTAGTGACATAAAAGAAAATTTTCTTCAAGAATTATCCAACCACGGTATTTCCTAGAATTAGAGAGTTCCTTATCCACTGATGGTACTGTTGAGCTGTGCAGAAGTTAATCACAGTGACAAGTCTCTCTCAGGTCCCAGATAAGAAGATTGGCATGGTACTCCCACTAATCTCCAAGGATCCTCTACCCAGGCTTTACTTACACCAACTGCTGCACAAAACCTGAATGTTTGAGCCAAAATGACTGCTCACAGATGTCCTCAACACAACATTACCCACCTCCTGTCCATTGGCATGCTAAATCACCCATTGATCCCAGGAATATTTCACACTAAAACAAACCCAAATGGTTATTGGAAATTAATTTTAAATGTTTAAGCATTGATGAAATTTCAATGTAAAAGTGGTATTTAGAAAATGCAATGCAAAAAAAAAAAAAAATTTGGTCTCCAATTGTTTTGATAAATAAAAGTGTAGGGAAAACATCTCCTGAAATTGAGGCCAATATTTAATGAAATGTATTCCTACATTTTGTCTAGCATTTTAATTCTTTTGTTACTTTTATGCCCAGAATATGTAAATGAGTAAACTATAGCTGCTGCTGAATGGAAATATGACAAAATGACATTTTTCGTCTTTTTATTTTGGATTCAGGATCCATATTTGTCAAGAAACACTGTTATGATCAAAGAGAATATATATTTGATAAGTCTTTCTCTGGAGAAATATTGATATCCCGGTTTTTCTAGTTTTAGTTGTTCAAGAAAAAAAAAAATCCAAGACTTCAGGGCTGCACTATTGAGATAATGTTTATCAATAATATTGCAATAAAATATGTGGGGTTGGAATTAAATACTTTTTAATAGGTAGAAAACAAATACAGCATTGGTCTGGAAATGAAAAATTAATCACTAAGAATACAGAGAAGGACCACCTTTGATGATAAACTAATACTGGAAAGGGTTGGGGAAATTAAGAACAGTAATGCAGCTTTAATATTTTTGTATGCTGTTATCTCATTAAGTAAGTATAGATAAGCATTTTGTACTTTCTTTATTGTGACCAATCCAGCTTTCACTGTGACTCTGCACCACAGCAATCCTCCACTGCAAAATTCCGGAGCATGAGTTATTTTTTTCATAAATATTAACAGACACAATATAACTTTTTAAGGAATAATCTGATTAGATTTGTTTGCTGTAAATCACAGCCAAAAGCTCAGCAGTACATTTTCTTAATGACAAACACATAGAAATTCAAGGACAACATATTATTTAGTACAATATAGTGAGCAAAGATTTCCTTCCAGCTCAATAAAAATGATGTATACTAATATGGTACCTTGTAATTAAACCAAAGAGACAAACATAATTGTACAAATCTTATAAACCCAAATTACTAGTTTTCTCAGCTGCTCTATTTTCTCTTTATCTCCCTGTTGAGTTGTTTCCTTAATGATTAGATTTGTATTGATGATGATTTCTCATTAATATGTTATGCAAAATTATATTATGAGTATACCAGTGTTTTTTTCACACTATTTCATTCCTGCATAAATAGATTATTTTTTTAATGCAAAGACAGTTTCAAATTCAGTTGACTGCTAGAATGGGTGAATAATGTTCAATTTCTGTATTAATTAAAGTTTGTGTCTTAGTTTATACACTGCCTGGCTGTGGAGGCTGCAAAACATATGTAAATGTATGTAAAACATACATTTATTTTTAGCTCTATAACCAGTTTCTCCAAATGATTTTTGCTTCTGATTCATTTTTAAACAGCTTATTAAAAACATAAAGTAGAAAATATTGTTTTTTCTACCCACAGGGTAAATTTTTGTTATTTGATTAATTTCACTTCTGCACTTGGTTTTCCAATGTAACTGCACATTTTTTAGTCAAAAACTATTTTATAGAAATAATTTCCACTAAAATAGAAATCAAGTTTAATCAAACAGTGTATATATAAACATATAAAGATGCATTTAGCATGATTGTGCAGTGGAATATCTATGAGCAGGTTATATTTCCTAAATCTCATTAATTATTGAAAAAAAAAAAATGCTTTTGAAAACTTTTAAATCTACAGGTTTCTTGTAAAGGTTTCTCTGTGATTATAAAAACAGTAACTAGAAAAATGTGTGTTTACTGACCAACAAAGCAGATAAGCTTTCCAGCACACCATGTAGTCCTATTTTAATTTAGCCCTGGTTTATCCACACAAGTGCCTTTCATGCCAAGCTACAGAAGAGAAAGCACAGTGTATGTCTCAGCGTGGCCTCAAGGCAGGGCTGAGATATCAACAGTTAGAAGACACTGCTGGGCTAGATGTGATCTCTACTGCTCAGCTGTCTTTGCTTAGGGTAACACTGTTTTTTCTTTTCTCGCCTAAGCATGCAGTATTTCTGGGTGTAAATACTCATCTTTTAAAAACACTGTGCATTTCATAAATGTAAAGTTAAATTTACACAAGGACTTGCAGGAAAGTTCAATATTTAACTATCAGATAGTCAAATAATAAAATAATCAGGGCAACCAAATAAGGTGAAAGGTGAGTATAGATAATCCAAATAATTTTTTAAAGTTTATTGCTGATGTTTGCTGTTTACTGTTACATAATAGTGCCTGTGAATCTCAGGAAATCCTCTAATATCACAGGATTTAGATATTAGATATTAGATATTTATTATAAAAATAAATAAATATTTTTATCTCCACTGAGAAGGACATCTCCCCATTGTCAAGATCCTTGCAAAGTTTGTTCCCTTATAATATTGTCAGCGTGTTTGGGGCACTGTTGCAGTTTTAAGAATGGTCCTCATAATCAGCTGTGTCTTGCTGTTGTCTATTCGACTTAAAAGAACAAACCAAATCTTGGAAAAATAAGGAAGAAAATTTTAAAAATTTTAAAAATAAAGAAGAAATTTTAAGATTTGCATCATGCAAGTGTTGTGAGCAGACACATTTTTATTTTTTTTTTCACTTTGATTTTATGCTGGAATTCATTTGCTGCTCAGAACATGCTCAGAGATACTGACAGATATTCAGGATGTGGATATGAGCACATGCAAACACAGAGAGGCCAAGCTGAGTGCTGGGAATTGGCTAGGGACCAATGGATATACAAAAACACGATGACAAGAGTTTCTGGAAGGAAAAAGTATCTGTTTATCAGTCTGTTGATTGCAGGATTTGCCTTCTTAATGACTGGATACGGGTAACATGATATCCAAGTATATTGCTACAAACTGATAGCCTTGTTTAAGTGGCTTTTATTTTTGCTTCTCTAAATATTGCCTGGATTTGTGAATTAAAAATAATATTTTAGCTGAATCACTTGCTTTGTCATCTTTGATGAGGAGGGCTACATATTTGTAATCTTGGCTTATTGTACCAGTTCATGCACTGCACAGAAAACTGCAGAGAGGTGCCCGTGGGAAGGAGGAATGCCATGACCCTCTTAAAAGAGCTTATTAATATTATTTCATCAGATATGCAGTTGTTCCATTTCTTTGACAGTCTGCCTGTTAGCATTCCAGTCAGTATTGCAGACATCCCTCAGAACCACCCGCCCACACTCTGAACGTGTTGTTCTGCCAGCTCCTGCAAGGAGTATTCCCCAGCAGAGAATAACTTCCTTGTTTAATCTAGAGAAGTGGTAAAAATGTAATACCATCCTAGGTCTTACGAGCTCTTGGATTTTAGCTCTACTTCACTCAGATAACAGAGTAATCTTCTTTTTAAGATCAAAACTACAGAACCTAATTTCAAAGTAAATTTTAAATTTACTTTGTTGTATTTTACTAATGTCTAATTTCGTCCTATCAAAAAATTAGAAAAATATGCTTTCTCTTTTTTTACCATTTTGTTGTAGTATACCACCCAAGATCCAGCCACTATGTCTTCATCTATTTAATCTGACAAGCCACATATATAGATTCAGTTCAGTGTTTATCACAGTATGAAAGTTATAAAGCTTTGAAAAATGTGGTTTCAAACATAATAGAAATGGTGACATACCCTAACCTATTGTGGCAGTAACAACACTGCTATAATATAAAAGGTTACTAAGACATATTGGCAGTAAAGGCTGCTTGCACTGCTATGATTGCTCTTTTTATAGGTATGGTAATGCAGCTCAGTTCCCAAGTATCACACATTGGCAAATGAGGGTATAGTAGTCAGGAAATATTCTTCCACACTAAAAGACATTTTATTTTGTGTCTTAAAGCACTGGTAATGACATTTTCTGAGCTGGAAGGCCAAGTCTAGGAGAAGCTACCAGTCCAATCTCTCATTCTAGGAAGAAAAGTGCTGTTGAGAAGAAATGTTTAATGTTGTTTAGCAAAAGGCTAAAGATAATTAGGGGCATAGAATGACAAGTTTTGAGGTATGATAATATCTTTTCTCCAGAAACAGAAGGGATTTCTAGAATGTGTTATGCTGGTATGCAAAGTACTGCCAGCATACAAAGAGGAAAGTGATAAAGAGGATACTATAGTTAAAATGTCAGCATTATGTTCATTGGGAATAGAGTAAGGAATATGTAGGTGGAAAAAGGAGGAATATAAAAATCTGTTCTTATGTATCTTGTTATTGAAATGAAATTCTAAAGGATGCTTGCTCTCAAGGATTACCTAGGGCTGCGAAAATAAGTATATAACAGGTGAAATTAAAAGAATAGTAATAAAATAGTGTAATTACCCAGGTGCCAGAGAGGAAGAGAAGAAAGAAACCTACCAAAGAGTTGGGTATTTCAATAAACATTTTGGCACAGACATAGAGAAAGTCTCCAAGCCCACTCACCACAGCTAAATAAAAGAGCCCAGAAAGCTACAGTCATTCTGCACAGTCCTGAGTCCTGGGTGTCCTCCAAGTCTGTGCAAATAAAACCTTGCACTTCAGAATCATGGTTCTCATTCCTTCTGTTTTCTTAAGCTTAAAGATCTGAAATATTTTAAGGGTTAATTTATAGCTCTTCATAGTGGCATTGTTAGCAGTGTGAAACTGATAGTCCTTGCTTTTGAGGTGTGTTGTGTTTTACTCCACTAAGCTAGTGATTAAGAGATTATCGTTGTTTGAGAAACTCCTGGAACAGTTTTGGAGGTCTGTCCTGAGAGGAGAGAAGCAAAACCTCATTCAGCCTCACATATAATTGATTTTGGAAATGGTCCCTGTTGCATAAATCTCCCAACCCTTGCCCAGCCATCCATCAAAAAGTGCTAATTGACCTGAGTCATTATGATGCCAGTTGTGTGCCAGCTATTTAGCACCAGCAAAAGCTTTTATCTGTCTTCATACAATATCTTGTCTTCTAGAAAAACTGACCACATTTCTCACCCAAGGTCTCATTTGGTCATTATCTCCCATTTGAGCTTCGGTTTCAAGGCTCTGATCATCTTTATCTTTCAAGACCCTAATGAATGTTTATTGGTATTAGTTTTAGCGTGCCAGTCACTGACAGTACTGCCATCAACAATGATATTATGCCCTCCAGCAAACACTCAAACTGTGAAAAGGAGGAGGTCCTGTGTGACAAGGCTTCAGCTGTGTCATTCCTATTATTACAGATGGGTCTGAAACTTTTTTAATTTCTAAGCTTCCTTACAAGAAGCAATAGTCATTATTTTCACATTGAGAACAAAATAGCAGGATATATAGTGGGTTAATTATTCAACAAGTAATTCTTTTCTTCCAAGGAACAACAAATATAAATTTAAGTCAACAGTGTAACACATCAGAGTAGCAGCATTTAAAAGCAGTTAACAAGGGGCCATCAGTCCTTCCAGCATTTGCTAAGTTGCAACTGAAACAAATCTATACAGCAAAAAAAATATCCTCTTCACAGCTCTAAAGGTCTGTCAGTGCTCCCCAAAGCTGGTGCTAGCTCATTTTTAGTATTGTAAACACCTGTGAATTCCTGAACTCGTGGTAACGAATTGTAAAATGAAAGTTACACACAATGATATTGGCAGCACACAAGACGTCTAAAATAATCTTTGACGTCTTATACTTTCTCCTTTTTGTCTCTGATTCCTCCTTGTGGACAAAGCTATAAATCATGAATTTTCTGCCAGACAAGCCTATTCAGGGTTTTTCCACAAGCCACCTAACCAAAAGCAGACACAGCCAGATCAGGTGACCTGTGAAAACAAATTTTGAACGTGAGGTACACATGTTATAAATTTGTATTGTGATATTGGCTTTCGCAGATGAATCTTATATGTTAAATACTTTTTAGCTATGTATGTACTTTTTTCTTACTAACAAGTCTTCAGCTTAAAAGAATTTCCTAGGTACAAGACAAGGAAACCCCAGAGGGCAAGGACAGTGGGGCCCAAGCTGTTATCAAGAGAACAATAGAGTCCAAACTGTTATCAGCGAAAGATATGAAGCCCAGATACCCTCAGAGGAAGGATGACAGGGGCCAGACTCTTATCAACAAGTGACCATTTGCAAGAAAAAGGAAATCAAACTCCAAAATAATGCTCATCAGCAAGAATAATGGTGACCAGCAAAAATAGTGCTGACCAGCAGAAAATTAAGTTGTGCAAAAGCATGATCTAAGAAGGCAGAACCAGGGAGGGGACACGCTTTGAATATGCATTAACCCCTCACAGCAGGGGGGGGGGGATAAAAAGAGTGTTCCTGAGATACCAGGTGTGTTCCTGGCAACTCGCCAGGGCACCCGGCCGTTTTAACCCTTTGCTTTATTTCTTTTGTCTCCTAATTGTCTTTTTATTTATATTAAATTCTTTTTATAATTTATTAAGTGAATCTCGTTTTTAAGACACAGGTTATTACTAATTGCACTCATGAGGAATTTATATCTTTACCCAAGGCCCATCTTTCAAAGCAAGTAGTAAGTATAAACCTGTGTTGTGTGACAGGCAAAAAAAAATAAAATAAAAACCAAAACAAACAAACAAAAAAAACCAACAAAAAAAAACCCCAAAGAAAACTAGCTTTTTAAAAAGCAGAACTGGAAAATCCAAAACACATTTTCACATTCAATATGGAAAAAGGACAGGGCTTGGTAAAAAGAAAGGGAAAAACAGGAGAAGCAATATTTGTACCATAAGAGTTGACAGAAAAACACTAAATAGACCATTTTACTGTCTTCTTCTATAATTTTACATGTTGATTTGTTCCAATTATATACAAAGGACATTGTCCAAAATTTCTCAAGCACTGGGAGTCTGAAATAAAGGAATAAAGGAATAAATTGTGAAATCCTTAAAGAAGAAACAGGCATCTGCTGATGACAAGAGACTCCACTCCTCACTCCAGAGCTAGGCAGAGGGAGAAGGCTACAAGAAGAGAATAGCTCCTGCTAAGTGTGCACAGCAAAGCTGTCAAACAGCTGCACATCCCTGATGACCAGAAGGTTCCTGTGCAAAATGTGATTATGGCATGAGAAATGGCCTGTGAACCTAAAAAAAACCAACAAAACAAAACAAAGAGAAAAAAAGAGGTTCTCAAATACTTTGAAAGTCACAAAACTGGAATTGACTTTCAAAAGACTGAAAAATTCTTCATTATCACTTTTCAATAATTTGAGCTGCTACTTTTCATTCTCAGTCCCTCAAGGCAAAATGGCCTTTCCCGCAAGAGGAACACCAATGTCATTACCAAAATTGACTCAGCTCAACTGGCTGATCTTCATTTGTACCTTTGTGCTCAGATGTAGCAAAACCTTAAGGAATTGAGGTGTTTTTTTTTTTCTATTCATATCCACTAATGCTCTTTTTTAAATTTAACACATTTAAATTTAATTTAATAAATTTAAATAAATATATGATGTGTCTACACATCTATCTACTATAGATAAGCACATGTATTTCTATTTCTATATGCAGGCAGACATGGACATATGCACTGCCATTATGCTAAGGGACATAAAAGGAACAGTTTGAATATCTGATCCAATTTACTTTTTTTTCCTCTTCTGTGTACATACTGAGGTTCCCAAATTAGATTTTATACACCTTCAAGATTTATGTCTTTTTTGAGCTTTCTTCTTTTGCCCTTTTTATTTGCAATTAGCACCAACATAGCCTGCAGAATTAATTTGTCTTAGCAATGTAATTACGTAGCATGTACTTAAAATGAAATTAAGTACTCCTACAATTTATGCTGGAGTCCTTTGACTACTCCTGTATAAGGCTGGTAGCAATGAAGTCAAAAGATCTTTGATAAAAGCAAATAGGTCCTGTTATATTCTGTTACAGATTTAAATCAACTAGCTCCTTTGAAGTGAAGGATTTATATTGACATAAAATCAATATAAGAATCAAAATCCAAGCCTATAAAATGTAAACTATGTCTAAAATTGACACAAGTTATTTAACTCCATTGATTTCTTGGTAGACAGTCTGTGAGGTTTGAATGGGAAGCACTTTTTGTTTGAACATATTCTTGAAATGCTGCCTGCTAGCCTTGGCTTTCTGGATTTTTTACTTTGGCTGACAGTGAAAAATGGTTAATGTTGAGGTCATCGTGAACTAAGGCCAAACTACTACATACCAGACCATTAACTCATCTCATTACTCAATTAAAGTTTTAGTCCTGAGAGAGGCTCAGCACTCTCAGATTTCTTACCTGCTTGTCAGGTGAAGGAGCCAACTGAAGTAAAACGGTATCACTCAAGCTCCTGTACCACACCTGCTTTGAAGCTCCCTACAGTGCCTCAGCTATTGCAGTTGTTATGTGCTGAATTATGGGCACACTTTTGGCTCATTTAGGAAAGGCGTAGGCTTTTCAACAGGCTCATCCTACTTTGTGGAACTGTGGATGCAAGACAGGCACCACCCTTTCAAAATGGTAAAGCCAGATCTTCAACTGCCTTCTCCATGATAATTATGAACTGCAAAACAGAGGCTCTAGCACATTACAAACCTGTGGGATATATGAGAGCTCTGAGTGGGTTGGATGTAACTTTAGTCAAATAGAAATTATTTTTAAGGTATCTACAAGGTTTTACTTGTTCGGAAGAATAGCAAATATTTCCAGCTTTATTTGGTTGCCCATGCACAGGTCATTAATACCACTCTAGGTATCTCAGGCTGTCTCAACTGGAAAACCAGAAGCGTGAATAACTTTTGTGTTTGGGGATGTCTTCCAGCTTTATATGGATATCTCTCAGATACAACAAAGTATCTACCTCAAAAGTTATTGCTTTTTTTTAAAATGCTTCTTTTTAAATGAATAGGTCAGACTTTCCACTATGGAATTCATGCCATGTCTTCGTCTCTCTATAATAGGATAAGTAAATCACAGTGACTACTTCTTGTTATTGTCTGCAGATGCTTTGCTTTTTCTAGGTGACATTCAGATGGCAAAGAAAGATAATGTGATTCCTCTCAATGTTTCTAGGACGAGGTTTGTGAAAACCTGATTTTTTTCTAAATATTTAGATTATGCTTTTGGAACTTGGGGGGAAGATCATAAACTATGATACTCCTGATGCAATCCATCCTCCTCACCCTTTCTCAGTTTCCCTTATAACAGTTCTTCTATTTGCAAAATGAGGAGCCAAGAACCCACCTGGCTGACTAGAAAATATATGTAGAAGGTAAGATTTAGTATCTGTACAGACTTTCTCAGACTCATAATATTTACTTATTACAAACAGTAACTCATTAAATCACACTAAAAGAAGATGAAATCATCTTTCTCTGTGCAAAGAAATTTACCTGGTTTAAATATTTTGGCACAGTTTCTTGGGAAAACACTTCATGTTACAATGCCTTTTTATCTCGAATAGGGTGACTGCAACAGGGATTCTTGGCAGTTTCAAATTGAAGGGCCATGCGGAGCAAAGGTACTCCTGCATCAGCACTGGATGCATAGGGGCATATGTCTGAGTCATGTGACATGGATACAGGCCATATCTATGTAATTCCTTCCTCCAATCATTCATATGAAGCTGTTTTTTCATTCAGGGGTAGACATAACAATATAAAATCCTCCAAATATTGGTTCTGAACATTTCTCTGTATTAAGTTCTTATGGAGAAACAAATGAGTTCTGAATCTAATACTTTCCAATTAAAAAAAAAATCTCAAATTACAAGTAATTCTAAGGTATAAGTGTACAGGAGTCCTGACTAACACTATATTCCAGTAATTAATTTTCCCAGGGAAAATAAATGGCACCATTTTTAAGTGTTATGAGTGGGAGACATAAGCTCCCACAGTCCCCAGCATCTAGGTCTGCTGAGCACAATGGCTGCAATGATATGTTTCTGACTGCCTTCAGGAATAACACTGAGCATGAATTTACAAAGAGGGAAAGCAATGAAAAATGTATAAACCCATTCTTTAAAAAAGAAGTTAATCTCTGCTAGAAGGCTGGTTCATATGCAGACAAAAATATGTGAGTACAAGGAACTTCTTATGCTATTAAGCCCCATATCCTTTTATTGTAGGTAATCAGTTTATAAGACCTGATACTTAATCCCATCATTCACTGTCTTAAATGTAGGCAGGAAATACTTACCTGAACATTAACATGCTGCAGCTTCAACAGGACTGCTGATGTATATTTACTTTATGAGGGAACTGTCTATTTGACACTTGCAAATGCACAGGGGAAAAAATAATCAGTGTTCAAGTACTCCAACATCAGGTTCGTTTATCAGTCTTGGGGTTATAGACACTGGTATGAAGGTATAGACTTAAAATGGATCTATCCATAATTCAGTTGTGACAGAAACTCAGTGCTGAGGGAAATAGGTAACCACAGAATAATATGCTTTTATAAACTGTATAAGCAACTGAGGATGAAGGAAACTTGGACTTCATTACCTCAGCAGTTGTGATCTGACCTTTTGGCTGCAGTTTATAAAAAATTCTTTGTTCTCTGCATGCCAGGAATTAACATTTTTCCAAACTCCCTGATCTCAAGCTTAATAGATTGCAAACAGTATTTCAATGTCACATTTCTATAAGAGTGTTATAGAACAGAACTAATTGCTGCCTGTAGTGGATGCAATTCCATTCACAGCAAGATAAATTGGATTTCTAAACTGCGGTTTCCTTTGTGTTACCTCCACATATCATGAGAGTTACACTGATGGGCACAGCAGTGACCTTACTTACCTATACACTGCTTTATCATCAAGCAGCATCTTGTTTTGCTCACCAATAAAAAAGACAAAAGGAACCCCAAAGTGTAACTGTAGAATGCCATCTGTTGGAAAGGGTTTAAAGAGAGTAACATAATTGTTTAGGCTGGCAAAAAGACCTCAAAGACCATAGAATGCAAACATTAATCCCACTCTGCTATGTTCAAACTAAATCATATACCCAAGTGCTACATCTACACGTCTTGAATACTTCCAGGGATAGCAATTCCAGCACTTCCCTGGGCAACTTGACAACACCTGGCCAATCTTCCAGTGAAGAACTTTTTCCTAATATCCAAACTAAACCTCCTCTGAAATAACTTGAGGCCATTTCCTCTGGTCCAGTCACCTGTTACCTGGGAAAAGAGATTGAAACCTCCAACAACCTCCTTCAGGCAGTTGATGCATACTGGCCTCTAATCAGACCCTTCCTGCAGGAGTAGAAAGTATGACTTCTACTCATTAATTTAATGATCATTCCAATTCAGCACTGAAGCTGCTTTCATTCTCTGTCTGGAAGAAAAAAGTTTTTCTTATACAGAATTGTAACTCCTAACATTAAAAAGATGTACCAGGCAAATTTTTAGTTTTGATATTTCACAAGTTTATACTGTAATTAAAAGAAAGGAAGAATCAAGAGGAAACAAGTAGTCCTCACTGTTCTAAAATGTCTGGGGAGAAAATTAAAAAGAACAAAACCTTCTGACTTGGCAGGCTCAGAGATTTGAAAATAGTGACACAGTTTTGAGCTGTAAGCCAAATATTAATGGTGTAATCCTGGTAGTAGGAACAATACTTTTAAATTTATACATTAACCATCTCTAAAACGGAGCCAAGAAAATCCTCATTGATTTTTTAAATGATGCCAGACAGGGAGAAGGGCTGATATACCAGAGGGTCATGCTGCTACTCAGAGGTACCTTGACAGGCTGGAGAAATGAGCAAAGGAAGCCCAACAGGTTCAACAAAGGGAAATGCTGACTCCTGCACCTGGGGAAGAATAACCTCAGATACCAGTACTGGCTAGCTCCAGCCAGCTGGAAAACTGCTTGACAGGAAAATCCCTGGTGATCCTAGGAGGCACCAGGCTGCACATGAGCCAGCATTTACCCTTTCAGCAATCAAGCAAACAGCCACCTCAGCTCTATTAGCATGACCCTTGCCAGTAGTGATCCTACACCTCTGCTCAGCACTGGTGAGAAACACCTGCGGAGTGGGGTCCAGTTCTGGGCTCCCAGTACAAGAAAGACAGAGGCTGTGCTCCAGTGAAGAGTCACAAAGACTGACAACAGGATTGGAGTATCTCTCACATGAAAAAAGGCTGAGAGAGCTGTGACTGTTCAGTCTGGAGAAATGAGGTTCCAGAGGGATCTTATCAATGCATATCAATCCATAGCGGAATGGAGTAAAGTAGATGGAGTCTACTCCATCTACAGCCGTCTTAGTAGCGACCACTGACAGGACAAGAGACAATGGACACAAATTGAAACCCATTAAATTTTATCTGAACATAAGAAACTGTGAGATAAGTCAAATATTGGAACAGTTTGTCCAGATATACCCATCTATTCTGTACACAAAACCTCACCTGACGCATCCCTCAGCAACTTCTAGCTGCCCCAGCTCTGAGCACAGGGTTGGACTAGGGATATCCAGATGTCTCTTCCATCCTCAGCAATTATGCCATGTTTAAAAGATGGCTCAACTGAAAATCCAAATAGTGGCAACTTTTTTATTAGAAGCAAGTGTTGCTTTGGAAGATTAGGGTTGCAATACTGCAATTCCACAAACAGGTTATTAGTTCAACAGAGAACTAAAAAACAGTGCATCTGATTATGTGTAATAAGACACATCTCAGGGATTTAAATTCAAACCTGTGGTCTGAAAAATTTACATGAACAGCATAATTCAGACCATGATTTACAGCCAAAGGTACCAATGGACTATGAGATTCCATTTCAATTTAAAGCAAACTGCTGTCATGTATAAAGCAGAAATGATGTTTTGAGCCCTTGTATTAAGAAAGAAATTCTTGAAGGATCAAGTGACTCAAAGGATTATCAGCAAGGAAAAAGGACTCTTGTTTGTCCTGGATGACACTGAACAAACTTCCTTAAAATTTCATATCTATGTGTTGAAGAAGAAAATTTCTTTAGATTCTCACTTTGTGTGGACACTGGCCAGTGCCTTGACACCACTCTAGCGTAAGAGTGTGAATATCAGAGCTCATTCAACACCAGCTCTGTAGGCACAACAGAATTTTCCTGCATCTAGTAGGAAACATACCAAAATTTTATTTTTCTTTAACACTAGTGTCAATGACTTTCTATTTTGTGACAGTGAAAATCCAGTTCAAGAGAAAGAGACATCAGGAAGATTAGGGGAGCTGGGAGGAATCAACAGTTTCAAGGAGCAGTGGTAAGGGGCTGGGAGCAATAAGATAGAGCAGAGTTAACAAATATTTATGGGCTTTCAGAAGGGAGCTTCTCTGCTGCTCCTGGTGCTAGCATAAGGCTTGAAGACCAAGAGCAGACAAAATACCTGGATATAAGTAGCTAAATTTCATCCCATTGGGTTCCTCCTCCAATGCCTTTCCTTTGTATGAAATATAAACTTCACTTGTGATAAGCCGTCATAGAGCATTAACTGACCTCAGTAATTAAATCACTTAGTTCAGTTGCAATAAGCTTGATTCACCTAAAATAAACTAACAATATAAAATCATAGCACACAGGGCTAGGTGCTCTGAATTGACACCTGCATTATCTGTGGTATTTTATATTATAATTTTCTTACTTGTGCCAGCTCTGAGGTGAACTTCCTTTCTTCTCTGGTCTGCTTTTCTTATTCAAATCGTCCATAAATCAATGGGACTGCTGCAATAAAATTTGACCTTCATAATTCCCAGCTGAAAGGTCACAAGACTCCACAAGGTTCACTTAGAATGTCACCTAGATTTACCTCCCCTGATTTGTGTGGGGAAAACACATATCTCCCTGATGTTCCTCACCATCATTTAAACACACTTTAATGTCATCTGTGTCAGATCAGTTGTGCAGAATTCTTGTGCAAATCGTGGATCACCATGACAAAGACTCTTCCTGCTTGACAAAGAGCTCCCACAAGTGTGATTTATTAATCTGCCTCTGATTTTTTTCACTCAACCTTTTTTCAAGGCATGTGTGTCATCTTCTAAGGAGCTGCAACTGTGGTAGTTACAGGAGAACTTTCTAATACTCTTGTATTTTATTGTTACCTATATGTATTTAGCTCTCTGTAAAACAATTAGTGAGCTACTACTTATACAAATCACACCAGAGGTCAAATATTTATCCCAAATTCTTGAAGAAATCTCACATAAAGTAAAATCAAATTGAATATGTGACAAAAGAAACCTTGTTACAGAGCAGTTACAGCTGACCTTTTTTCTTTGATATCCCTGAAAGGCTACAGAAAGCATTAGAAACTCAGATCTTTACCTTGTCCACAGAACAAGGCAAGCAGACAATGTGTCCTGACTGAAGGACAACATATGTAGAATGCTGTGAAGGTTGTGAACTTGGTCTGTTCTAAACTCAGAGTGAGGAGCAGTAGATTGGATTAGACTTCTCGAACACTCTCCTTATCTTAAGATGGGCCTGTACCTTTGAGCACCTCCAGTGGCAACGTTTTCACATGATAGAGGTGATCTACCACAAAGAGATGGATTACAGAACATTTAAGGCAAGTCTAACAGCACATAAATACCCACCAATCCGCAGATGACGTACTTCCTTTTGGAGTCAAGGTTTACAAACTGGTCTTGCACATTATAGTCTGACAATAAGTATAGAAGTGATCCAAAACTTCCATGTTTAACCATGGGAGTTACAGGCTAGATATTGGGAAACATTTCTTTACTGAGAAGGTGGTCAGACACACAGAACAGCCTTAAGTAAGAAGCACAATGTCCCCAGGCTGTGAGTGTTCAAGATGAATTTTGACAATTCCCTTAATAATATGCTTTGACTTTTCATCAGCCCTGTAGTGCACAGGAAATTACTGTAGGTCTCTTCCAACTGGAACTGTTCTGATTTGTTCTGTTCTATTTCAGTCTACCCTAGCCCAGTCTAGTCTGCAGATCCTATGTTTTACGGTCTGTGTTTCAGACCTTTCGGTCTAAAAATGCTTTTAATTTCCTTTGCTCTTTTTCAGTCTGTGCACAATGCAGACTTGTCTCCCACAAACTCTGGCCTCCTTGTGCCCATCACTCCAGACCACTGCTGTTGCCACCGTATTTCTCAATTGTTCTGGATCCTATTGAAGGTTCAGTTTGGGGCAACTCACACCAGGATGTATGAGGTAAAAACAGGCAACTACACATGACTCAGGATAGTTTCAAATGGAAAATGTGAATAATTTCTGAACTGGGATTGAGACATACTATGGTAGATGTGAGACAGAAAGAGAGAATGATACTAGGGATGAAGACAGGTAATGGTGAAAGCGAGGAAGTTGATGGGTGCAAGATGGCCTACATACTGATGGAAGAACATGGAAAATTCCTTTCCATAGCAGATCTCCTGGCTGTCATTTGTGAATGTGACAGAAAAAAAAAATTACATATATTAATTGAAACAAGGACAGGACACAGAATTAAAAAAAAAAAAAATACATACATCTTTTGTATCTCTTGTGGGGCAGATTATGAAAGAAAGCACAGATCTCTCCAATTAGCTTTTTGATGCAAAGGTCTTTTGTTAAATTTCTAGTCACAATGGACTAGATATATATAAAAGATGTTTTCTTTTAATGCTTTTTGGCTTAAACACTCTTCTCTATGCTTCTTTGACTGTGTTTAATTTCTGCCAGGACACCCTTATAATTAGCTCTTAATTACAGTTGTGGCTGAAGTGACACGTATACAGGAAATTCTTATTTTCTCCTTTTAAAAGTTCTAGAATAAATAGACCTTTTAGAATGTTTTCTTTGGTATGTTTGTAGGGGTTGGGGGTTTGCTGTTGTTGGGTTTTAAATTTAAATTTTCAATCAAATAAATTCATGTAGGGTGTTTCAAAATCACATAGACAAACAAGATAGTTCACTACATTAATTTGAGGGGTTGTTTTTTGATATTTTTTTAATAACAAATCTTGTTTTGTCCTGGCCTGTATCAGCAATAGTGCAGTCTCCAGGATCAGGGAAGGGATTGTCCCCCCGTACTCAGCACTGCCAAGGCTGCACCTCGAGTGCTGTGTCCAGTTCTGGGCCCCTCACTACAAGAAGGACATTGAGGTCCTGGAGTAAGCCCTGAGAGGGAAACAGAGCTGGTGAGTTTGTCCATTTGTCTGGAGCACAAATCTGACGAGGAGCAGTTGAAGGAGCTGGGGTTGTTGGACCTGGAGAAAAGGGGGCTCAGGGGAGACCACTACAACTGCCTGAAAGGAGGCTGTGGAAAAGTGCAGGTCAATCTCTTCTCCCAGATAGAAAGGACCAGGACAAGAGAAAATGGCCTCAACTTGTGCCAGGGGAGGTTGAGGTTGGATATTAGTGATTATTTCTTTACTGAAAGGGTGGTCAAGCAGTGCAACAGGCTGTACCAGGAAGTGTCTGAATCACCATCCCTGGAAGTATTTAAAATACATATAGATGTGGAACTTAGGGACGTGGTTTAGTGATGGACTTGACAGTTCTGGGTTAATGGTTGAACTCCATGATCTTAAAGGTCTTTTTCATCCTAAATAATTCTATGATTTATAACATCTATACACTTGTCCCCATGAGAAATGTAATACAAATGTATGATAGTAAAATATTGTTTACAGGCATGTTTATGTACATAGATAGATGTCAGTAGAGAAATGCAAATATTGCTAGTTATGGCCAGAGCATTAAATTCCACTCTGTAGGAATATCTTAAAGAGCAATAATTTGAGTATGAAATTTGTCCAAAATAATGACAAACAAAATTTATGATTAATTAGGACTGAGATATTTTAATAAAACAAAAGATATTTCTATTCCTCTTAAAGTGTTTGGCAAAATGCTGTTGTTATGTTAATCATTTTAATAAGGTAAAGAATAAAGAATAAAAATATAAACCATGAAGATTAGAAATTCCAAGAGATAATTTGGTATTTCTTAACATTAAAAGCTGATCATTAAGGCTTTGTGAGTATGTAACTGTAAGAGCCTCGATCTGCAGGGGTTTCCCATCCCACAAGTTGGTAATGTGTTCATAGGATTCAGTAATACCAAGCCCACAGAGTTTTTATTACAAACCACTTTTAAGGTATACACTTACGATTAATAAAGGAAATATATATCTGTATATGTAAACATATACACAACTATATATATATATATATATATATATATATATATATGCAAGCTATTATGAATTCCCACTAGTCAAAATCAAGTTGTTTTATTATGTATATGCATGCCTGTATAAATATTTTTCATTCAAATTATTACCAATAGAGTCCATTTAGCTGCTCCCAGGAATGGGGACAAAACAAGTGTGTAGTTAAGTTCACACAAAGGTACCTCTTGGAGAGAAAAGCTCATTTTGGGAACACAGTGACTTACTCTTGTATTTTAATATGAATACGTAAGTGGGCTTAGGACACCAGTCTTTGTTGCTTAGTTCTGCTTTCTTAGGAGGTCAATTTGTAGGTTATAACAGTTTCTTTGTTTTGCAGGTCATGGCAGTTTATTTTTTGTGCTTATCAAGCATGCTGCAGAGCCCCAGCTGCACCTATCGAGGCCAACCCAAGCTCCCACCTGTGCTTGTCAAGGATGTTCCAGATTCTCAGGCTAGCAGTTCCTACGCTGGCAGAGACTTTGTCTGTCAGTATTTTAGTAGATGTCTTCTGTCAGTAATTGCCCCCATTATAACCAGGTCACCTTTATGCCTGCTCTGACAGAGTATCTCTTTTCATTGATGTTAAGTTGGTAACACACAATGAGGAAAAAACTGGAAACTGAATGTATACTTTTGTATATTATATTTTTTATATAATGATTTCATTTCCCTATCATAACATTCTTGATACTGAACTTTTCCATTAAATCTCTGATTTACATTATCTGAACCTTTAGAGGGCTGATACTGATGGAAGTAAAATATAAAAATTTACATTTGTAAACTTACCAACAGGCAAACCATTCACACTCCAGCACAGGTGCCTTTAAAGATAATAAATACAGCTTTCAGCTCCATCTGACATTCAGTATTTATGGGGCAACCAGGCTGAAAAGCTAGTTTTCTGGTAAATTCAAAATAATGTACCACACAAAAACTTTTCCAATTGTTGTTATCACTGAATAGTGTTAGCAGCTCCTTTTAGTCTTTAATTAGAGTCAGTAGCACTCTAATTTTCCTAGCACTTGTTTTACCACATAAGTTTATTTTAATACAAGTCTGCAACTGAAATTGTGATTTGTCTCCAGTGGGTCTGATTCTGCAGAAACATACACAAAACTATAATGCATGCCCATGGTCTAAAACTTGCATTATCTAAAGCCCCCAAAAACAGACACAAAGGTTTCAGAAAGCCTCATAACATTCAGCCAAAGTTACTGTGATAATGATTCTTATATACCATGTTACTCTAATATCCTAATATTTGAGCTGGGATGTTAATTTATTTAAAAAATAATTCTGTAGTTTCATTGTGTCCTTTATGATTAACTGCTGTTCAACAGAGAAAACCACATCAAGTTTATTTCCACTCCAGCAGAAACGTTCAGATTTTCCTAAGATATGATGTTTGCTTCAAGTAAGGAAAAGGAAAAAGTGATTGCAATAAAATAAAAGAATAGATATAAAAGCATGATAATAAGAATCTGTGTGGGACTGAAAAACAAAGTGAAAATAGAAAATCTTTTATCTTATACATTTTATGAAAAGTAAGCTTTAGTTTAAACAAGTATAAAACAAAGAAGAGAGGAACAAAACTTGAAGTTGTAATGAGAAGGGAAAACGAAAAAAAATTATCTGGCTAAATTGAAGCTGGAATAAAAACCTAACACTCTTTTTTATTTTCCAATTTGTAAAATCTTTCATTTAGCGAATTAGCTTCAAATTAATTGAATAGTTTATATGCTACTAACAATAATGTCCTGTGGTTACACAGCCAAATATATCCTTAAAATAATGGACAGATTTTACATTAGAGCCATAGCCATAACAAATCTCAGCAGATGGAGAATCCTATTTTTAATCATCAAAGCAATTAACAAGGAAAATAAAATCAATGCTGAGCACTTATCCTGTAGAAATTTATGTACATTTTACACTTGCTGGGACGCACCCAAATGACACAATCCAAGACTATAACTTAATTTCTTCAGTAAATTGTAGATGAGTAAATGCAAAAATATCCACAAGCCATTAATTTTTTTGTTTGTAGGATCTAACATTACAAACAACACAGAGTTGATGAAAAGAAGATACAAAATCCAAACACCAGCTATGCCAAAAGGTAAAGTCTGGACAAAATAGTCGTAACAGCATATTGCATTTTGCATGAAAACACACAGAAAATTCCATAGAAGTTGCATAGAAGCATTATAAATGTGACAAATCCTTTTCAAAATGGTAGCAGAATTCTTTAAAGTTCACAAAAGCAAAGCAGATTATCACAGTGGAGCAAAACATATCATGGCCCAGGGCTAAATGACAACTTTTCTGACAGCTGGATATTCCAGAGGAAAAAGTCCTTTCAAGGATGTGAAGGCACACTTGCCTAATGGAATTTAAGAACCAGCTCCTATTGTGAACTGGCTGGAAACCAGAAATTCTTCTTGACTGGAAATTCTGATTATTTTTGTTTTAAATTTGTCCTGAAATGAAAACAAAAATATTTTCTTCCCTTTCCTCTGTGGTAGGAGTATACTCATTTGTCTTTAGGGGAAAAAAAAAAAAAAAATTATTCAAGATTTCTTTTTTAGTTACTTTAAAACCATAGTGGACTACAAAAATAGGTATTTAGGAGTATGGAGTTTTTCTAAAAGGAGGTTTTGTGGACTCTGGGTCTGTGCACTTTACTGCAGAACACTCTGGAACTGATTAAGCCCAGGAGTCCTTCTTCAGGGAGCACAGCAGTTAGGGATTTGAGAACAGAGCTGACTGAATAGCACTTTCTGGGGTGAAGAAAATAAATATTTTGATTTACTTATTTCAATGGACAGAAAATGAAATTTCCAATAACAAGTCAGTTTTGATCATGATCTCTGTTCATGATTTATTTCAAAAGCTTAGTTTCAGCTCCTTCTTTGAGGATTTAGGATGATGACAGTGCTCCTTTCCTAACAAGACACATTTCTCATTGGATAAACTAACCCTTATTCTGTCTTTTATATAGCCTGTAGAGTTTAAAAATATTTTTTTGCTGCAGTCAAGGTAGATAGACCCTACTATGAAAATATATATCTTAAAATTTCCGATCTAAACTTAAAATACATAGACACCAGAGATTTACTGAGATTTAACACAGTTTCAGGAATAAATGTGAATAGAAGTTCTACTTGCTGAGTGCATTTGAACAGCATTTAGAGGATTTCAGCATAACATTATGCTTTCAATTACCAAGAGAGTAAGGAAATTTTATGTTCCTTAAATCGGCTTGATATTCAGCAGTTATTTTGAATGTCCTGTATCTTCCAATATTTATTTTTTAAATTGTAAACCCTAAGCTGTCTGCCTCCAAAAAATTGACATTACCTCAGGTGATCTCTAGTGCAAACTCCAGCTCAGAGTCACATTTGAGTTCAGACCAAGTTGCTCAGGGCTTTCCCAGCTGGGTTTTGAATATTTACAGGGAAAGAGGTTGTCCAGTCTCTGCTCGGGGCAGTCCCTCTCCCTGGCTCTCCCCTTATGGGGATTCTCACTGCCCTCTACCCCAGTATGTCAAGTCAGAATGTCCTGTTTCAATTTATGATCCCTATTTCTCACCCCTCTTCCATATGAAGAGATTGCTTCTGTTTTCTCAAAAACGTATAGTTAGCTATTTAGTTATTTAGTCTTAGTTTTTTGAAAACTCTTTACATTGCTCACAGATTTCTCTTCTCTGGTTTTCATGTGTCCTCATGTTCAGTAAATCTTCTATGAGATGTTTGACATCAACTTGCCAATAGAACAGATGGTTTTTAACTCCATCAGCATGAAATCGAAATATCTGCTTTTCAGAAAGCTTGCAGCTATTATGTTTTTCCTGTAAAATATCAGAAATAAGGAAAATCAAACAAGTACATCTCTAAGCTGGTTTTCACTCATGAACTTGTAAAATATGATGTGCCAAAGAAGGATGAATATCCTTCTAGATATTCAAAATGCTACTTAAAAGAAAATCACCATTCCTTTCTCCCAGCTCCTCTTTTGAAAGCCTTATATTCTTACTTAGTTTTAATCCGTTCTTTTTTCCTCCTTCTTGTTATGTTTTTGTTTTTAATAATGCTGAATGTTTATGTAAAATAATTTATATTTCCTAGGTATCAGCCATAATACAAAGATGACACTGAAACTTTCTTGACACTTGAAGTGTAGTCATTCCTCTTCTCATTATTGCCTTCCTAGTCATTCTGACTTGTTTATAGTCCATTCAAGTAATTTATAAAGATAACAAATTGCAAAAGTCATTTGGAAGCCTACAGACATCCCACATCGTAGAACTTCAAACAGATGTGGTCTTTCTCCTGTCAGTTAAACTGCTATACATTCCCTATTTCTTTTGCAATTCTTGATTTGATTTAGCCACACACTTATTGATGAGTCAGTGTGGAGATCTTTGTCAATCAACCAGTTATTCCATCATTGACAATGTTCTGCTCTTGAAATAAGCATTTTCAGGGGGAAGAATAAATTAAAAAAAAAAAAAAAAAAGTCTGTAAATGTATCAGATGACAAAGAAGAGACAATAAATGGGTAAATTTTAAAATGTGATTAAGAAAAGCCCAGTCTGTGACAGAAGTACATTTTATATGTGAGGGATAGCGTCAGTAGATGACCTAAAACCAAACGAGACAGACTTAATTCAATGAACACTTAACATAAACCATTCCAGACCAAGGCTTATAAATGCCTCTGGGAACTGTGTGTGATATTCTTCTGCTTCTCATTAAGGCGCCCCTTTATAAACTGCCCACTATCAATATTGCTTGTAAATTGACAACCAGCAAAGATGGGCTAAGTTTGAGCAGACTCCTTAAAGATGAATTGGTATATATACCAATATATATATATATATAATACCTTAAAGATTAAAGGTACCTTGCAGCACCTTGGCGAGTTGCTATACCTGGTAAGCTGGTACATCCACAGATGGTTTTGCTGTCTCAGGACCAAGCTGAGAGCAGGCCAGGGCAAAGCAATAGTGAGTAACCACTGCTCTGCTAATTAGAATCACACTGGAATTCAATGCTTTATTCAGACTGTAAATAAGTAAAGACACATGCAAAAAAGCTACCAATAGCTCTTGTGCCGACACTTGTACAGATGGTTTCAGCACTGAGGATGGCATATTTATACATATTTATGTGCATATTATCCTGATGTGAAGAATAAAATTTTTTCTGCCTGTGAGATATTATCTTGCCAGAGGCAAAGAAGGAAATCAGAGGATGCTGCTAGAGGAGCAGTTGAACAGTGACCTCTCTGTGGAGTCTGCCAGTAAATGATTCAACACGCAACCAGATTATCCCCCAATGAAGAAGTTACTGGCCTAACACACAGCTGTAAAGAGGTTCTTTAACATGTTGGTTTGGAAAATGTGAAAAAGGAGCATGAAACTTCAGTTTAACTGTTCAAGATAAAGCCCTGGCAGATGGAGAAGGAAAGGCTGCAGGTGTACCTGTTATATTTCCTTTCTTGGTCCATGCATGGAACTAATCTGGATTTACTGGAGACAGACATTGTGAAGGATAATTTTTACTGTATTAATTACCTAGATGCTATGTTCCACCTGGCTAAGACCAGCAAACACTTTGGGATATTTTTAATTCCTCATTCCAAGTAATCTGGCACCTAATGGGTAAACAGAAGGGCATAATTCAAGGACAAAGTCTCCTGCAGCAGCTAGGGCAGGAAGTGAGATACTGTCATCATCCCACCAGCACAGCAGATATAGAGCAGACAGCAGCTCTGCATTTAAAGAACAACTTTTGGCCTAATGAGTAAATGATATACAAAAATGGGAAGGAGTGTGACCTGACAAGTCACCTTCAGGAAACTCATGGAAATCAAATTGTCTCTGAAATGCTAACAAAGCTGTCCCACATGATGATCAATGGAATTTCAATCAAGAAAGTAACATCTTTCTCCTTCTCAAGCTTCAGGATCACACAGTAGATGAGTATTGTATCATATTGTTAAGTATTCAGGGACTGTTTTTACAGCAGGGGCTAGAACCAGGAATGATGCTGTGCTGCTCTGTTTCTGAAGGAATTCTGGAAAACACAAAAAAGTTATATAAGCAGTGGAAACTTAAGATGAGATCAATAAAGGGCAGCTCAACCATAGGTACAATATACCTTCCCACAGAAAACATGTCTCTTTCCCATGGGGTACCACACCATTTGTGTAGCACTCCTGTTCCCAACCATTCTCCTTACTAATTTCCTCCCATGTGGTTACAGACCAACACAGGACACTGCTTACCAAACTGTTTCATTTCCAGGCTACATCAGAGCTCCTCCACCCTCATTTTCTCTATCCAAAGCAAACATTTAAAAATTTCTTAATAATACCTGGAGCAGAAGAAAGGGAATTTATAATCACAACTTAAGCTACAGTCCTGGCTTTTTTACCTACTACTCTAATTATTAATAAGGGAAAATATAGAAGAATAGAAGACGGAATTTCTGAAGACAGCATTGTAAGGGGTCAAGAAGTGTTTCTTATCCAGTTATCACAGAATTATCTTTATTGACCAGACAACTGGGCAGAGGAATAAAGTCACATAGAAGATCAGACAAAATCTTATTAAGAAAAAAAAAAAAAATGTATTAAATTGTCGTGTTAGTGATCTTTTTCAATAGTTTATTCAGACTAGTAAGTCTGAGCTAGAGTCTTTCCAAGGGTAACATTTTTGTACAGAAGCATTTAGTCATAATATGCTATGCTACCTTTGTCTACATGTATATGTGTAGCCAAGTCCTTTGAAAATGAAGGTACAGGTTCACAAATCACAGGCTTAGGAAATCTTCTATTATTTGTAAAAAAATAGTCATGCAAACTCCTACCTGCTAAAAGAGATGCAGGTTTAGGTAAGGCCTCATAATGGTCTTTTTATGTGGTCAGGATGGACTGCTATAGTCTGTTCTTAGAACAGTGAGTGCTGAGAAATATGTAATGTTGACAAGAATCCCCTCAAGTGTGTGCAATTTGTGTGTGTTTATACAAAATAAACACTAAACTAGTAGATAAGTAGACTTTATGCTTCATTTTGTAGCTTTTTCTACCACACCTTAATGGGTAGTCTGTGGTATTCAGACCTTATTTACATCATTTCAAATTCTTGTTTCAAAATTATTGCTGGCAACCATCCCCAGCCAGCAAGTTTGCTGCCTTATAAATCCAGTTTTGGAGTACTATTCACAGCAACCAGCCAAGACATCAATTTTCAGTTTATAAGTCATTGTTTAATGCAACTAATAGAGTTTAAGCTCATTTTACAGCACATTTTGTTTTGGTTTTCAAAATATACATTTGCTGGTCACTAGACAATAACAATTGTTTAATGGCATAATTAATTAGGCTTTGATTTGCAAGACATATGACTTGAAGTCATATGATTTCCAGGATTCCAGTAATTATTTTTAATTTAAGCTATAAAACTCCATGCCATATTGACCAGCAAGGCTGGGAAAGAATCCAAAAACACATTTTAAGTTCTTAGGATCTAAAAAAAATCTTATTTTCCAAACTCCGTTCAACTCCTGTTTTAGTAGACAATTTGCTCTGCAGATATTTCAGTATTAAAACTGTGAAGTCTAGTAAGCACAAGATTAAAGTGAAACGGAAATTAATGTCTAGACCAGTTCTTTCACAGCCCAGCTGCTCTATGGACACAGTATGAGCAGGTTTAAAAGGCTCCATCTTCAATGCAGCAATATAGGGGATTCAGCAAAGCAAGGCACCGTCACCAGTGGGTTAGGGAAGGCTACTTTGAGTTGACAGGATTCAGCAGAACCAAGATTTGTTGCATTTCATGCAGGTCTTGAAGGGTGTGTCAGAGAACCTTTCTCAGCTAAAGAGAGCTCCCTTAGATTTGTTGTTCACACCTATTTTATCAATGCTTATTGCTCTTAATCTTATTGCACCTCAGCTTCAGTTTCCCCCAATTAAATTTAAAAAACCCCAAAACCCAAAAACACATTTATTTTTTATTTTTTATTTTATTAAAATAATATTATATACACGAAGAGCACTTATTTTCAGGGAAATCTTTAAAACCCAGGACTGAACTTCTGTGTATAGGTGGCAACCCCTCAAGGAACACCTCAAGTGTTCCTTCACAATGTACAGATAACCAAAGTTTCCCTTAACCCATTCAAAGACAACATTCAGGGAGGCTATTTTTCCTGTAGAAGAGAAACTTGTTGTACTGAGAGGAAGAATTTTATGTCAGCCAATAGTACTCATTTTATATAACCCAGAAGAAACAACTATTCTAGATCTGGAGCTTAATATGTCAAACTTACTCTATAAGGTTTTCAGTACTCAAAGAAATTAATTTTTTTGTATAAAAAAAAGCATGTTTTATGATACATATTTAATAACAAGATTTCTGGCTTATAACAGTTTGGGTGCATGGGTGGGACAAGGGGCAGGTCAGGCCTCGCCCTGCTGAGGTGACACCCTGCTCTGCACATCCCACCCCCCTGGCCCCTGTCCCAGCCCTGCAGTGGCCACCAGTCGCTGGCACACCCGAGGCAACGCTCCACACCCACCTCTGGAGCCCAGCCCAGCTCCTGAGTGGCCAAATGACCACAAGTCCCGCCTGGGGGAAGGGCCCGGGAAGGACAAGGAGTATTTAATGCAAGTTCCAAAGCCTGCATGTGATGTGATCCTTCTCTTGGAAGTTCTGATAGCTAGATGCTGCTGGAGCCAGGAATGGTAATGTTTGTTCTTTTGTATGCCTTTTCTGGTTTTCTTCTTTTAATTCCCTTAGAATTTTTGAGTAACTTAAAATTGATTTGGCTTAGCGTTTGCTAAGTTGAATGGACTAAGCTAATGCTTTGGGAAGTGTTTTATGTTGAGTGAATGCTGTTCTAAAACTTTTACCAAAGTGGTTTGATTTTCTAAAGTTGCCAGAAGACTTTTTTTTGTTGTTTTGACCTATGGAGAACATCTTCTTGTTGTTTCCTCCATGCATCTGATTCAGAATACATGAACAACTGTAAGCCCTTTTAAAAGTCTCATTGAGGAAGTTTTCTGGGGCTTTACAAATGATGATGGTAAGGCACACAAACCTCTCTGTGATTTTGCAAGTTACAGAACAGAACCAATACAAGTTCTTCCTGATGATCAAAAGCTCCACTTCAGTGTCAGCAACCTGTCTGCATCACATAAGCTGGCAGTTTAAGACATTAAACACTTTAAAATCTTCCTTCTCTCCATAATGTAAATTTGAAAGATCTCTGTTACATAGACTTCGAATATGGTATTTTTCATTGTATGATTTTGTCTTGCTTCCTTTTACTCTGGGCAGCCCAACTGTGTTTAGCTTATCCTCTTTAATTTTTGCAAATATGGCAAAAGTCTCCATGGTTGTTAAAAGAAATTAAAATTCTCTCATTTTTTTCCCAGTTTTAGATAACTGTATATGACTTTATTTCTGTATTTGCTGAGAAGAATTGAACAGAAGTTCTAAATTTATGCATAAAATTTTCAAAATGTATTTTGTGCTAAAATACTTTATGTTAATAAGAATTGTAAAATTATTACTGCACATTCGTTTCATTATGTAGCTTATTTTAAATGGGGCAGAATATTTTAATAGCCCAAGCAAAAACATGTTTTATAACTTACAACTGGAGATATATCTGTAATTTATTCCATAAAATATGCATGAATGATTTTCAGCTCCATTTAACTAATGTGTTTTGAAAAGTCTTTGCAACAGTAAATGCAACAAATCTCAGGCAAGACAAGCAGGAATGTGTAAGTGTGGTTAAAAGTAACTTTTCATTTTGCAGCTCAAATTTTGGACCAGACATTTCCTTACATAGATAAGCTTTAGTATTATTCTGGAATGTGACAGAGTGACCACCAGGTATAAAATTGCAAGCTATGTCAGGAAATAAAAATGCCTAAATATTATAAACTACTCACTCTGTATTTGTTTAAGAAAAAAGAAAGTTGTGCCATCCATATATTGTCTGGGATACCCTCTGGGACTTATGAGGTATTCCACAGATTGATACAAAAGACAGTCTTTTCCTGAGACAAGAGCTACTAAACACAGAGTGAAGGATAACTGATAATAAGCAGGGATTATTTGGTGCTGCCCAGTACAGCTGAGCATTGTCAAAGATCTGTTAAAGTCTCAGAATCCCCAAGACAGCTGGGCTTGCAAGAGCACACTGTACTCTGCCCATCTCCCATGCACCTGCCACACAAAGTGTGTCACACCCTTCCACTGCTGTTACCTCGACTGGGGTCAGCAGTGCTGGGGTCTGGAGGGCTTGTTCCCGTGTTTTCTGATGTCAGTAGCAATGGGCTGGGTTCCCAAAACTCAACAAAGAACAACAAATCGCAAATGAAATATCAAATGAAAATATCAAAAAGAACTTTAAGTGTCTTGTTAATAATTACCTGCTCAAAACAGGGAAAGTTGTCACATCAGAAGCAGTTGGCTGAAGCTTCAAAACTCCAAACAAAATTCCTGTAAACAGAGTCATCCCACTTATCTCAGGTATATAATTTAAAGGAACCAGCTCAGGAAATGAGCATCCTGGTTGTTTCTTATGATAAATATCTAAAGCTAATCACTTTTATGGAGTAATTCTGCACCTAAAAGAAGTGGTTTTTACAATAGATCATTAAAAAAAATTAAACCCAGTTCCAGACAAGAGGAAAAAAACCACAGTCCTGCTTTACCTGTAGTGAATTTGTAGATGACTTACACAGAAATATGTCCTCTTTCACATATTTTACGGCATGTGTGTTTTTTTTCACTTCTGTCTACTCAGAAATTTAGTTTCAAGGGGCAGAATGAGTGAGGGTTTTTTTTTTTGTTTGTTTGGATCCAGTAGGTTTTGTAATTAGGACATAATTCTAGGGCTTGATGGAGAATCTAGTCCTGGAAACTATTTCCAGGTACTTTATGGTTCTCAGATTAGCAATGGATGTACATTCTGCATGAGCAGATAGTGAGATGGACTGAAAGCTGGCTGAATGGCCTGGTCCAGAGGGTGGTGATCAGCAGAACAAAATCTAGTCAGAGGGCAGTCAGTAGTCATATATTCCAGGTATCTACACTAGGTCCTCTTCTATTTTACATGATGGGACAGAGTTTGCCCTCAGCAGATTTGCAGGCAGCATCAAATTAGGAAGAGAAACTGATGTGCCAGATTATCCTGACATCTAGATGGACCTGAGCAGGCTGGAGAAGTGGGCTGACAGGAACCTCCTGAAGTTCAACACAGTGAAGTGGAAAGCCCTTTGCCTGGGGAAGACCAGCACCAAGGACTAGATTATGCTGTGGACCACCCAGGTGGAAAGCTGCCTCACAAAATTCATGCATCTGCAAATATTGTCAATGTATGTCTTTGTTGTTTTTTTTTAATGTGTGAAAAGCTGCCTTGATATATTCTGTTTTCAGACGTTGTAGAAAAAAATGAAAAAGCAGTATGAGAGGTATAACGTTATACTTTACATGATTGGTAGTTTTGAATTGAAAATACAGTTATATGGTCATCTTCACTTTAAAGACTTGAACATTGCTATTCATAGAAGGTAGGATTGAAAATACAGCAAACAGAAACCTAGATAGTAGAAGAAATATAACCTATGCAATGGCAAATGCATTATTTATTACATGCTAAATTGACCCATTAACACATCTTTTTTGACCTTGAAATATCACACTGAAGACAAAGGAGTATTTCTGCCTCAATGCTTTTTTTTTTTTTTTTTTTTTTTTTTTTTTCATTTTAGGTAGAAAATGACAAGATGTCTGGGATATCTGGCCATTATAAGTGTATCTGTTGCTACTCCTTGTCAAGAACATACATCAAGCACAATATTCAGATAAGTGTGAAATAAAGGTCAGCTAAACAATATTTGAGCAAATATAGACTAGACATTGATCTAACTTTCAATTTTCTAGAATGAGAAAAATATTTGAGGATTAGAGGATTATAAATTAGGTGTGCAAGTTATGTGTCACCTCTGCATATAATGGAGGTTTTAAGATCAAAAAGCAAAAGAAAAGTCACCACTACCTGGAATGTAAACTTTGTTTGCTTTCTTGTGTCAGTGGCAGCTCAGACTAGTATGTAGCTTAAGTCCTGTTTGTTTCCAAAAAAAAAAACAAAACCCAAAAAGCAGATACAAACAAAACCAAAAGAACGCAAAAAAAAAAGCCCTCAAAAGCTGCCTAACACAACTATTCAGCTATGTATTCCAGAGTAAATAAATTAGGTGACTAAGAATTAAGTCAAATATTAACTACTTTGGTAGTAAAGGAATAAATGGAATAAAAATATGGAAATATTTTGCAAGTAACAATTCATTTTACTATCATGGGTGATAGGTGTTGATGGTTGATGATTTCTTTTTTCTGTCCATGAAGAATGAGGTCAAACCAAAGAGGAGTAGCAGAGTTTTGAGGAGCATTTGGCTGATTTCCCTGTATTAGTCCCCTCTAAAAGCAAAATTAAAATTAAGAAGTTAGATATAGTATATGACAACAACTGGAACGGAGCCAAGGCAAATGCTCTAGGCATATTGCCTGCGTATATTCAAATTTCAAGGAGGTGGTGTCAATTTCACTGAGTATTTAGTCAGATGCTTATATTAACAATTTACTCAGCCCAGAGTCCTCCGTAGCAGACACAGAAATAGTATCCTTTTTTCTATGTTATTAAAACTATCGTCAAAATCTTCTATTTCAACACAAAATTTGAAAAGGCAAAACCACTTCCTCAAAATTTTGCATCATTAGTGTTAGAAGTTATAATCTCAACCCAACTCCCAATTAAATGTTCTAAAGATCTTATGTGGACATGTACATTTTTGTATGTGTGGATGGGAGAATGTGTTGTGCATGCACATATGCCTGCATATAAAATAAAAGTTACATATGATATAGTACAGGACAGTTTAAAAACTGATGACATTGTGATACTTATTTGACAGCCTGAAATAAAGTCTGGTGTATAAAGATCTCTTTGATACCAGAAGAGTGCCAATATTTTATTCTGGACCAAAAACATACCCAGGATGTTTAATTTCAGTATTAATTATATTCCCTCTCTCCCCCAAGAAAGGTTTTTTTTGGGTTTTTTTTTTGTTTATTTGTTTGGGAGGGTTTTTGGGGTTTTTTTGTTTTGTTAAATGTCGGGGTTTTTTGTTCTGTTTTTGTTTTTAACAAAACAAAGGAGAATATTTGAAGGTGATAGTAGTAGTAGTAACACAATTTAGAAATGCTGTTTCAGAGGAGTTTGGCACAGTGAGGGTGAAAGACATTAAAGACATTAATTATGCTCAGAGTAAGAATAATGGATTTATAGAAGGTATGAAAATCACTAAGTATAGCTGTTGGATATGTGTCTTAAATTACTCTTTTTTGCTATCTTACATATTACTCTAATATATGAGAGCTGTGATTATTTTCTGATGTGAAATTGATATACTGTTATTGTTATTTAAATTACTGGATTTTGCTAAAGACCTTGAGAATTTTTATTTCTAAATTGAATAAGGTCATCTCTTCATCTTTCACTTTTCCACCTAAGATACATCTGATCTACAGAGCTATTATAAGTAATACCCTTTCTTCCTGTCCTGTTTATATCAACTGGAATCTACAGGTTCTTTAACTGAATATTTGGAATATTTTGTCATATTACACCCAATTATATAAAACCTCAGTTCATTAAATTTTTTTCCAAATAAAGTAACATTGCCATAGCCACTCTCCAAGAAATCATTGACAAAGGTAAAAAATCATGTTTACTGATTTCATTAATTAAACTTCAGGTGTGGGAAAGGAGACCCAATTTTAGTGGTATGAATTTCTTTTGCTAATAATGAATGTTTCCACAGCCTGTTTCATCTACAGCCCATCCACAAGGCAGGGCCGTGCGAACGGTGCAGCACAAGATCACATCATTACCCCTTCACCACTAAAGCATTCTGCCTCCCAAGAACCAACTTTTAGAGGATGAAATATATACTGGTATATAAGAAGATTGCTTTTATTGATTTTTTTTTTTACTACATAATTTTGCTTTAAGAAAAAAAAAAATTAAACAAGAAGAAACAATTATAATGAGAAATGCCCAGGCACCCTAAGGTAAAGAAGATCTCAAACAGTTCTGAATTTATCCAGTAAACACAATGAAGTAACACTTAAAATGCACTTTTATTAAGAGTATAAAAACAGATGCAAATATTGTGCCAGAAGTGGGCTAAGCACAGACTAAACATAACACAAACTGAATTATTCATACTTTGCCTTAATGTGTCTGAACCCCTGTACAAGGCAGTTAATGGTACATTATTAAAAATAGTCTTCATTTGTGCTGTGGCAGCAGCCTCAGGGGAGACGAAGAGTTACATTGTCCCACCCCAAACCCCCTGTGAAGGGTGGCCCAGGAGTTCTGATTGGGTTTGAATCCCTGGGGGTTTCTCCCTTGGTGTGCTTCTACTGGTCCCTGACCCTGAACTCCACCCTCAAGGGTAGAGACCCTCGAGGGTTCTGTCCCTCAAAAACCCCTGCTGTGCCTCTGTTCAGGGCTCTCTGTTCTGGACCTGAGTTTGTTCCCATGCTGAATAAATGGTTTCGTGAACCTGGAGCTCACCTCGTTGGTGTTTCATGCTGGTCCCCAGAATCCTGCTGCTTCCCTGGATGAGATCCTGAGGTTGCTGACTGCAACATATACTAGTTATCTCACTAGTAAATTACTGGCAAGTCTTTCAGATAATCTTAGAAACATACTCTTGAAAGAAGAGATTTTAATATGCCTGAACAAATACATATTAGGCCCTAAGAGTATTTTTTATTATTACTTATAACTTTCTTGATGCCTTGAAGAAATAAAAATTGGTATGAGTATATAACCATTAGGGACAGGAAATTTACTCATCTAGCTATTAAATCAACAAAATATGATCAGAAGATACTACTGATAGGGACTAAGTCCTTGCCAGTTTCTTAAGCTTTTCTTTAATTAAAAGACTGTATGCATAAACAATGAAGCTTAAAGGTCTGTAAAGAAAGTAATTAATGTAATACACACAGTGGTTGCAGACTTGTTTCCTAAAATTTTGTCATGTGGTTTAGAATATACAAAAACAGATCTCTCCACATTTTGTGTGAACCTCTTTTCTCCCTCCATCAGAACTCTCAGCTTCTTCATCTTCTGCTGTCACCACCACTACAGCACCCTCAGAACATCAGTGCAAATACCCATTACCCATCCAAACTTATTCTCAGCTGCTTCTGGAGTTCTCAGTTCTCTCCTCCTGAATATTTGGGGAGCATGGGAAATGGATAGGATGGAACCATCGACAATCACATTGGTAGCATGGACCCATAAAACATATTTCCTTAGTGAACCAGCTTGGATGAGCCTTCCCACTCAATATTTAACAGGTATCCACTACCACAGAACAGAGGTTAACAGCTGTACCTCAGAGTTCACTCAGATCCAATTTCTCCACCAGCATCCTTAACAGTCTCAGCCTCCCAGCTGAGGCGCTCCTGAAAACTCAGGGTTCAAAGTTTGGTGTGTGCATGTTGCAGACTTGATGGTGCAACCCTTTTCTTGTCTAGGTAGACCCACAAATATCTTTCAAATAAGCGTGTCACAATAAAATCTGGTATTAACTGCAGTACCCTGCTATTCAATACAGTAACCAGGGAAAAGACTGAAGTAGAAAAAGGGATGAAATTGCATCATATCATTATGGCATGAATTTTTCCACTTTCTCTCCATTTTGTTACACAACTTAAAGCTTGAATAAGCAGGGACACCCTGAGAGCTGTGTGGGTGCTCTGTGCAGCTTATCAGTGTATATCTAACAAATCTAGTTAAGGACAGTTTTAGCAGATCCACAATGTGTGAGCAGACGGTCTCTGCAACACCTACACAGTGGTAAACACGTTCAGAAAGCAAGTGACTACCCAGGGGCAGTAGATTGGACTAATCAAGCATGCAAAATATAGATGACCTGGACACAGACAGCTGTCATTTGTCCTGTTTCTGTTTCAGGGCACTCAGAAATCCCCAAGAAAAGGACTAACGCTGATAGGAGACTAGGAGGTGAGACATAAAAGCAGTCAGCTACTGCCAAAAGCAGCAACGTTAGCAGGTGTGTATTCCCTCATCTGCTTTTGAGGCAACCTGTGTAGGATCACTCTAAAGTTACAGGCAGGACACTATAAAATTGCAACGCAATTATTACTTTTGCAGTACAAAGTCCTGTGTCCAGTCATTGTCTCAAGCTACCAGTGCTCTTGCTTTAGAGAAAAAGTAGGTACTAGAATCATTGCAATCAATTCTGTTATGTGGCAAAATTAAATATAGCGTCCAGCTAAAGGTCTTCGTGCCTGTCTAAGAGAGGAATCTGGCATATTATGTTTTTCACAAGTATTTTTCTTATTATCTCCTTGCTTAATATCTCTCCTTTTCAGACTGATTTTATCATCTTATTTAGTGTTCACTCTTAGACAGGTCTTAGTAGCAACCACCTGGCACAGTATAGCCGTAAAATATTTCTCAGTATTTGCTTTGTTAGGTTAAGAATTAAGATGATTATGATGCTTAGTATGTTTTTTTAATCAGGACCAGAACTGGTATAGCAAACTCCAAAACAATGGTATACATGGCTGAGGTGCTTATTTGCCTGTTAGTATGTTCTCCAAACAAGTGACACATATTGAAATGTATTAGAGCACACACAAAATAACATACTAAAATTATAATATCTATTTTTTAAAGCATGCTAATTGTATGCTTGTCACAATAGTTAAGAAACAGATGGAGCATTGTGTTTAGCACATTTCTGTAGAGTTTCTAAATCTGCCTGATGGGAATTCCATTACCTGCACCAGCTGCACAGGTGACCTCTTTGACTTCCACTTGCTAGGCTCTGAATATAGAAGACAGTGCTGGCATGTTTTTAACATAAAGTATATGCAAATATGGACATATTTGACATGTTGCTGTAGTGCCTATTTAAAATGTATGCCATCTGATTTAACCCTTGCACCCATAACCATAAAGTGTTTCAAACTCTCTGTGCAATAAAATGTTTCTATGTCTTTCTCTTGAATTTACTTTACTTTTTTTGCATAATCAGAATCAATTAAGAATCCTTTTCACCTATGTGAAAATACTTCCCCTTTTCACCGGGAAATGATACTGCTGTACTCCTAAAGGTGAATTTTTCAGGCACTGAATATGTAATTCCCTCTCTAGTTGCAAATACTCGGGAAGATCTTGAAAGCCTTCCACTTTAGGAATCTTATTACACAAGAAATAAGATACATCTCTTGTTTTCATATAAATATAGCACACAAAATATTCCTTCTTCGGTTTCTCTCTCATTTATTTGAAAATGATAAAGTGAATGTATCCCTTTCACAGTGTTTCAAAGATATCCTAAGGCCCATATTGAAGAATTACCTGCAGTTGTGTTAGTCTGTAGTAATTTTCTAGCAGAGAGCAACCACACACTTGAGACATTCACCCTGTTATACAAAAGACAAAATGCTCCTTTCCTAGGATAATGAATAACCTGAGACAATATAATAGGCCTGATTTTAAGAAACCTGAAGTGAGGCAATTTCCTTTGATTTCAGATGTTCACATGAGCATGGTTTTGAAGAAAGATACATGGCCCCTGTGAAGTTATGGTTGATTGATAGAACATAGTTTAATGATAATGTGGTGTTCCACAGCAAATCATAGAATCATGGAAAGGTTTGGGTTGGAAGAGACCTTAGAGATCACCTAGTTCCAGCCCTCTGGCATAAGCAGGGACACCTTGCATTAGACCAGGTTGCTCAAAGTCCCATCCAACCTGTCATTCAGCACTTCCAGGGATGGGACATAACATCTTCAGGCAATCCAATGACCAGCCCATGGAAAAAAGCCCTGTTCCTCCACTTGAAGCTGATCTGTGGAGTGGCTTCTGACAGTTTAGCAAGCTACAGAAACAAGGGGACAAAACCTCTTTACTTCCTTGGATTCTGCCTGTGGTCTTTTTCCATTTCCAGCAATTACTGTTGCTATGTTCCAGATTTTGTCAACAAGCAAAGGGAAAATACAGGATTTTTTGTATGAAAGTCAGGAATTTGTTCAAAATTACAACAGTGTAATCCAATATTTTTTTTTTTCAGTTTAGATATAATTATTACTTTCTTTATGGGGAAAAGTCTCAGTTGTAATAATAGTTACAAGATTAATAAATAAAAATAATCCTGTCATACACTTGGTTTCTACTACCCCTTTTCCTAGTGTTACACATTCCTCACTCGTGCAGATCCTGCAGTCGGTGGTTTCAGCCTGGCAGCAGTGATGGGTAACATGATTAGTGTCAGTATCTGGAGTATTTCCCGTGTAGGAATATGATCTTCATATTGGTGGTGTCTTCTTCCTCAATAAGTGATATACCTGAGAACATTTTTATGTTTGCTAACATGCTTTTACCCTTTCTTTTTTCTCCGGTGATCTGAACCTCCACGTTACCACCAAATTAACTATATCAGTGTACATATATATCTACCTGTATAATGTATTATCTGTTTCTTTGTTGTCTCTAAAAAATGGGGATACCCCTAAAAGCAGTTCCAGATGTTGCTTCCTTTACCTGACCACTGGTGAGTTGTTTACAAGCCTGTGTCATAAACAGTCCCAGTGTCAGCCTGTGCCCATTTATCATCACATCTGCCCTTCTCTGTTCTGCATTCTATATTTCCATCTCTTAATGCCTTTGCTATCTTAGCAAGCTGGTATTTCTGTACACTGCATATTTATGGTTGCCCTAAATGTATCATTCTACACAGAACAACGGCTTATTATTGCTATCTCAATAAAACTATGACTTAATACTTTAAAAGGTTAAAGTAAAGTAGAATTAATTAGTGACAACCATCTAGTCAAGAGAAAAAAAGTGTTAAGTAAAACAACAACAGTTCAGAGAGGGCAAGCCTGATGCACTTCAGTTCTGGGCCTTGAAAACTCATTTCAAAGTCTGTAGCTAGGTACAAGCAATACCAATACTGTATTGCAGGTGTACAAAGTCAGAAAGTGTATGTTTTGTAACTACACCATATCTCATGAGAAGTCCCTAGAACTTATTTTCATTCTGTGAGATGAAGGTTGCTTCAGATCACTCTGTATTGTATCAAATTCCCCTACTGAATTTTTGTTGGCAAATTATTGGCAAACTTTCAGTCTGGATTTTTACAGAGCTCTTCTGATCAGCCTGCAGAACACATCCTGACCTAACACACCCAGTTGCTGCCTGGAGTCCTCTTCTGTCTCCAATATGCAGTCTGTGAGAGACCTGCCTCCCTGCTGCTGCATCAACTGGGACTAGAAATTTGCACAGTAAAGGGAAGACAGATAATCCAGACAACCTTGGGAAAGAATTAAAAAGGAGCTGATGTGAGACAGAAATAGGACAGAAAATGGGATTAAGCAGGTTTTACGAATGGGAAGAAAAGGAGGTGTCAAAGAGTCTGAGCTCTTGGGAGAGAAAGAGACATGATCAGCAAGAAAGCTCAGTGTCTATTACATGTGAGGCAGAGAACTCACAAATGTAAAATTAGCAGCATGTTCACCTTCAGCTTCAGAAACCGCATCACTGTGAGAAGTATAGAGCTAATTCAAATACCAGATGAGTAATACTCTTCATGAAATTCCTAGATGAAATGTAAACTAAATGCAAAAAGCTCTACAGATCCACACAAGACCTGAAATGTGATGCATTTCTTCGGTCTAGCATTAAACCACTATTTGTATTTCTCAACACTGATTAATTTTAAAAATGTATTTACTTTCAATCTTAAAACAGTCAGGCAATTAAAATTCCAATCTAAATTTACACAGATCAAGCAACTACTTATGGAAAGTGTTTGATAGGTGTTGCAAAACACATTTATGGTTTACAGTGGTCCAACAAATGCAAAAATAGTCTATGCTTTCAGACCATGCAAAAGAAGCCAAAAACTTGTTACTATGAATTTAAAATATTGAAATAAAATCAATCTTTAACCTAAAATCATCTAGATAAGTGATTGTAAAATTTTTGTTAAAAAGTCTAGATATAGGAAGAGGCTTGTAGTTTCCGAAGTCTGATATCTAAAAATGAAATTACAATTATTCAATTTACTTTAAAAAATACTTCTTCCATCAAAAACCAGTTGAAATTTGCAAGAATTTATCTGCCTTTAAAAGTCACTTTGAGCAACAGCAGTAATCCCTTTTTAGATGGAGAACACTGAAGCTACCTGTAAACCAAATTGCATTTTCCACAGATGACAAGGCAGCTCAGTGTAATGGAACCCAGGTGTTAGACTAATTTCTAATTTAACCATAAATGAAGAAAAGAAAAACATAATCCTCAATGGAAGTTGTTGTGATATTACAGAATCCATCATAATGAAGAAATGCCCCCACTTTGCACAAAGGTTAACTGTACAAATGGCATTGAATCAACGGAAATGTTAATGAGTTTGTGTGGCAGCAGGTAAGCAAGAGCTGGCAGGGAGAAGCTATTGTGGTAGGCAGATAATTACAATGGAAGTCATGTCTTTGGTAATGACTGGGATTCACATCACATATCTTTTCAGTCACAGTACAATTTCTCTAGCTCTGTTTATGGTAATCTATGGGATTATTTGACAGCAAGGTGACACTTTGACTTTGGAACAAATTCCTTTCATAGACAGCACAATTACTGGTATTGTGACATTCAATTAGACACATCTCTGATGTATAATTTTGATTTTAGAAAACACACAAACATAAGGTATATTTTTTCATTAGTACGTGAAGTTATTTTGGTTCTTAATTTGTGTTTCATCATGCTATTCCTTTGATCTTACTTATGTGTGGGAGTTGGGAGAAATTTAAAAGCTGTGAGTTTTTAACCATTCAGATGCAGGATTAGTAAAGAAAAAGGAAAAAAGTTACACCTTACAAACATGTCATTGTCTTAAAGAGAAGTAAAATAGATTTCTAGGAAATGTTTATCTGTGTTATAAACTCTACTACATAACAATAAATCTGTAATATGCTTTTCAGAGGGAATTCTGACAGTAGCTACACGTGCTTTATTATATCGTAGGCCAAATCCCCAGCTAAGCTATTTACCTCAATCTCACAAAACAGTTAAAAATAGGAAGATATTCAGGTGAAGAATCAAACCTCTGTGACCCATTCTTCCCTTTACAGAAGGAATGTGAAATAACAGAGAGAGGACAACGCTGACAACACTGTGGTGGGTTACCTGCTGAAATTCCACCTTGGTCTATGGCAATAAGCAGGGTCTCAATCTGGGTATTTCATTGCAAGAGCAGAGAACACAGCACCCCACCAATACTTGCATGTAAGTGTTCTACACTCAGATAAAATATGTACTTTGGTAAACAGAAAATAGTTTTCTGTTTAAAATTCCTCAATAAATTCTTTGTGCAAATGAAGTTTGGCTTCTGTGGTGCAATGTGTCTAGTCATCGAAAACACCTTTTATTACTTCAGTCCTCTGAGTAGCTCACCTAATTTTACACAACTGGCTCATCTAAAATCTCACTTGCTCCATAAAAATACAGCATCGTAAATATTAAATTTATGGGGAAAAAGAAAACAGGAAAGGAAGATACAAGGAGGAGTATGAATATATCAGAAGCAAAACCTTCATTAGAAGACAAAAGCATTTCTGCAAATACATTGCCTTACTGTATGCACAGCTCTTGCCCTACTAGTGATCTCCCTTCTGCACTTGTAGGTTTTACAATTGAAAGTTGTAAAAAAAAAATTTCACCTTCTTTGTAACTTTGTCTCCGTGTGAAATGATTGTTATTTTAAGTTATGGGATCTAAGTATTTTAATCAAAGAACAATAAGGAACAATAGTCACTCTTACTCTGCATCATTCTTCCATTGAACTTAGCTGTACGCTTTCATACAGAAACTGGATTAGAAAAGTTGGCTTAGGTAACTTATTTATAGTCATGATGTGGAAAAAAGCAATTTGCTATCAGAATGCTGTTATTTCCACTTCTGTTGAGAAATCTGTGACTTGAATGAGCAAAACCTAAGGCCTTAACAGGATGTTGATAGCATTTTTCAGACTAGTCACATTTTTCTCTCTCCAAGGAGACAAGTCACAGTCATAATGATCTTACCTTTGTAGAGTGGTTTTTATGCCAAAGAATACACAAATGCATCAAAACTTGACTAATTACACACATGAATCTTACCATTCACCACTGAATACCAGCAGCCTCTGTTGTGAAAGGTTTTTAACAATACACCGTAAAGTTTGCTTTAGTACAAGATATGACTGCTATAAAGCAGAAAAAATCTCGGCAGGCAGACAATAACACTTTAAATGGAAATGCAAAGAGACCCCTGAAGTTAACATACTGCTTAGGAAGTGTGTCACATCGATTTAATGACCTTCCTTTTGTGTTTTGAGAGGACCATACATGCAATAGCTCACTGAGCAAGTTAGAGTGCCCTTGATACGCTTAGAGCACCATTCTCCAAGGTGCTGAGTATTGTGGTTCACAAGGCAACAAATGGTGAGTCTGTAAAAATGGCATGATTAAATGTAGGTTCTTAAGTGCTTTACTGATCAGAACTTCCAGAGCTGTATAAAACAGTCTGTGTTCCTGAAAGTCTGACAGTCACATCTTGAAAGCAGGATTCTTGAAATAGAGAAATAGAGGCAGTGAAAATGTTTGGGTTTTTTCACTGACACAGTTCACAAGGCCAGAAATAAGTAATTTCTCCCCAAATCCCTTCTCTCACCCATTCCTTTAGAGTTTCGTTTTTGAGGCTACAGCTGAAGAGGACACAGGTTCTGTTAAAAACAAAAAAACGCAAGCCAAAACAGAACAAACAAAGAAAAATAGCAACAAAAAACCCCACTTAAAACATACTAGAAGATATTTAGACAAAACCTAGATCTCTAAAAGACTTCTACACAGCTGTTAACATAACTATAGAGATGCTGGTTTCCACAGACATCTCCAGTGCTGCAATGAAGATTGTACAAGAGAGAGGTTTATGCTAAGCACTACTTTAAGAATTTCTCAGGTGAAAGAAAATGTTCCTGAAGATGGATAGCTGCCACAGCCACTGCTGCTGAAGGGGGTGGAGAGAGTGGACAGCAGTTTGATGAGACTCTCATCAAGATAAGGAGCATGTCCAAGACTATTGAAGAAAGAGGGTCACCACAGGGAATGGTGATTTTGAATAGGAAAATCTCTTACCCAAGTGTTTTCCTAAAGTTCCTCCATAGGTGCTTCAGCCACCCTTGTAAAACATAGGACCATCAATTCTCAAGACACCCAGCCTCTGGGACCAGATCTGTTGCCTTTTATGTCAGCATTTGGATTGGAGTTATATTGCTTACATTAAGCATGTCATGAATGGTGACAGTTACATGTCTCAAAAAACATCAACAAAGGCCAATGTGCCAAAACAAAAACAACCTAAACTAATACTAACACTTCCTAAACATAATACATCCTGAAGTGAAATCTAAAAGAAATGATAAAGAAAGTGTTAAAATTTACCTATTTTCCCCGCATGTTGGCTGTTGCACTGCACATACAAAAGATGCCTTACTTCATGGCGATATATGCAATGTAGAAGTTACATGCTCAGCCTCACTGAATGGGGTTAGCAGTTTTCTAGAAAATGTCCTCATAAAAGTGCATTTTCTATGTGAGATGGGCATTTTAAAAGGCCTGTGAACAGTATTATTTCTAAAAACCTAACTGCACCAAAGACTCAGCTATCCAAGGTTCATTGACTGAACCCAGGAAGGCTTCCTGAGCCCATGTGTCTGAAGCACAGAGCATCTCTTTCTTTCTGAGCAAAGGTCTTAAAGGTTTGAACCTAGATTTCTCACCTTTTGGGGAATATTATGTCATAGTATGGGTATTGGGTATCGTAAAGGAAAGGAAGGGGACACCCTTGGTATCTCTTCTTTGCATGAAGTAGAAGTGTTACAGGAACGAGAAAGAGTTGACATAATATCCAGTCCACTTCAGTTAGTGTCTGGCAGAAAAATTCACTCTATTGGAGGCATCCAAAGAGCAGGAAAGGACTGTTATATTAAAGCTGTCCTTTTAAGTCTGCTTTTATTCAGCAGTCAGAAAAATGCATCAAGATGGAAATATGTACCTGTGACCTTCTTTTCTTGTATTCCCAGTCCTACAGGTAATTAGTCTCCTACTCCTCGTACCAGAAGGTCTAAGGCAGAAGGCGTGAAACCTGAGGGTAATATATATTCTGTGATACCAAGGAATGCTCCAGTTCCCATGAATGAATATTCAGCCCTGACAGAAATTCAATTCAGTATCAGCATGAGGTCTGACAGGTAATCCCCTCCCCCTGCCATGGTTCCTATGGCAAAGAAACACATTCCCCAATTGTTTTCCCAGGTGCATTCCAGTAAAGTGTCAAATCAAGAGACTAAAACGTGGTGAGACACCAGCTGGCACCAACAGTTTGGCATGGATGCAGAGAGTGTGAGGGCACCTGAGAGCAGAGGAGGACAGTAGCAGGAGCTGGGGCACAGGAGAAGTGGGGGAGACACAGTCAAGACGCCTACAGGTATCTAGGTTTATTCATGGGCATATGACCAGAGGTGAGAAGGAAGCTCTGTAAAATAGGACCTGGGGAAGGGGATCACTCACAGCCTGATCCTGGGAACTCCCAGCTGGTTCCCACCAGACCAGATTGAAGCTATCAGAGTAAAATCCAGTGCTGTGGCATTAGGAAGTAGAAATTAAAAGAGGATGCTTGGAAGAAATACTCCTTGTTCTCACACATTTAGCAGATTCATGCTCCAGATAAAATTTGATTTATCCTGTCCCTTGTGTGTGTTGGAGATGCCCAGTGAGAGAAGAAGGATGTAGCTATTAATGAAAAGAAGAAAGGTCATCATTTACTTGCATATGCAAACTGTGGTGGTGCATCCCCCCCATCCTGAGGCCTCAATATGTTCTGAGATAGGCTTGTCAAGCCTCAGCCCTGAGCAACAGCACCTAGACTGAGCAACTGTTGAGTTTATCAGAAACACCATCTGCTCCCAGGAACTTGTACTGCCTAACTCCTCCCCTTTGAACAACTTTGGAAACTTTTTTTTGCCTGAATAGAACTCAAGTGGAATGATATTTTTGTTCTCATACTTTCAAAGGAAGTTTATGACCTGAAGTGTGGCCAAGATGAGACATTGCTATGACTAAAGCCGGCTGTCTTGTGGCCTAAAAGACAGTGGTCTAAAATGAGAGCCTTTGAGCTGTCCTGGACCACGGCAGGCTGTGAGCAGCAACCTCTCTCTGAGCAGAGCACCTCGCAGAGCCAGCCAACTCTCAGGTTTGCTGTACTGATGGATTGCTGAATGACAATAGATCAATGATGACAATAGATGAATGACAACCCCACTCACCAAGGCTCAACTCTTCGCACATTGACAAGATGAAAAGGCATCTGAAGTGAATGTTCCACTACCTTTGAGGGTAATTTTTCATAGGTACTTTGTACAGACTCTTTATGTATATGTGCATTCAAGCATGCATATCAAATGTGGGAGAAATGCTTCTCTCCTTGATTCTTAAGTACTTTGGATTTGTAAGTTAGGCCTGAAAGTAAATTACTGTTGTGATATAGTAAATCCTATATGAATTATTTGCCAAATTGTTTAAGTTATGATGTAAATTAAGTTAAATGTTGTTAAGTTTAAGTACTATCAAATTTAAATGCTGCTAAGTGCTATTGCGCCCTTAGGGTTTGAATTGATTGACTGTGGATTTTTTTTTGTTCTTTTTCCTTGGTGTGCCTTAAACATCTAGTAAGTAGTAGAGTAAACCTTGCCAACAAACTTTGTTGTGCTGTCATTTTTATATTAAACCTGTTCTTACTGATGCCTTTGCTGTTATTTCTTTAAGCAATCTTAAAACACTGATTATACACATGCATAGGAAGAATTTGAGTAGAAAAGAGGAACAGGGGTAACGTATTCACGGAGAAGTAATTCCCTCAAATGAGAAGAAAACAGCAGGACAAAAAATGGAGACAAAGGAAAATCATTCAACAGTGAAACACTCTGGGGGTGGGACCGGTGTCTCTAAGGCCTCCACTTTGCACTTGGAAGGAGTGAGAGGACCACCAAAAGTGCCTGGATACCAGAGGCTTCCTGTTGTTCCTGCAGCCATCGTGCTGCCCAGCTGTTACACAGCTTGTCCTGTTTACAGCCTTTTCCCCAGGCTTTTCCTCCACTCACATGTCTGTGAGTGGAGAACATGGGTGTAAAGCCAGCAAACACTTGGAACTTTTTGCTCAGAACAGGGGTCTGAGCAAGATCTCTTGTCATATACTGGTTCCTTACTCAGCATCACAGTGTGCTTTGTGTGAGCCCTTCTTCTCGTTTTCCCTACTTTCATCTTCTTTCTCCTATTTTCATCTTCTTTCTCCTACTTTCATCTTTTTTCTCCTGCTTTCATCTTTTTCTCAAGAAAAGTGAGAGTAATGATTTAATTCCCTCCTAAGCTATGAATTATTTTCTCATGACCCATTAAAGAGCTACAACAACAGCAAAAAACCCTCAAAAAAAAAAAACCCAAGAAAACAAAAAGAAAACAAAAAACCCTCCAAGCCCCCATACAAACCAACCAACCAAAAAAACAAACAAACAAAAAACCAAGAAAAAAACCCCAAATTATCGAGTAACTCTTTCTTTTCTAGTTTTCGTTTTAATCAGGCATACAGGCAGGCTAAAGGACAAATGCTTGTTAGGTAATTTGGGTGGATATCCAGTGGATAATAACCTCTTGGTGCTGAATTCTTAAATCTAGCAAGAGATAGGACTCCCTGACCATGCCCTGGAAATTTCTGAAATTATCCATATTTCAGAGTTGGATTTTTCTGTTTACTGATTATTTTTGTTGTTTTCACTTATATTGCTACAGTCTCTAAAACCATTTTAAAAAACTACAATCAATATATGAAGGCTCCTGTGGTAACTGACATACATTCGTGCAACTGAGAGCTAGGGGCTACAGACTTTAAAAGAATTCTGCCAAGGAGCTATTCAATGGGGTATGTCACAGCCAGAACTTCCTCTCTAGCAGGAATAAAATACCTGAAGGCTCTTTGTTAAATTACTCTTCTATGTAAAATTATGTATCTTTACTATTTGGACAATAATGCTCTTTTCTTTTGGTCAAAACTTGAAAATCTTTAAGATTTAAGAGAAAAAAAGTTATGATCTTGTGAAAATTTAGGCATGAGGAATAAGGAATTAGGCTAATGTAGTTTGCATGGTTGTGATTACCAATGATGGGTCATTACAACTTCATGTTTTGGTCTGCCACATGCATCCCAGCATTTATTAAAGTGTCCCTGTGAACACAATCACACTCTAAAACAGCACAGATGGCAAAAGTATTTCCATACATGTTTTGAAGTGGTCTTCTAAAGGAAGCAAATATTCTTCAGAAACAGAAAAAAAAAAGTGATTGAAATATGGTTTAAATTTCAACCTCTTTTAATATTAAAATTATGCAAGTTTGATTAAATAGAAATTTAAACTGAGTGAACTGCTCACTGAAGAACAGCTGTGTAATCTGCAGCTGATTTTCCACAGCAGCATGCTGTTCCACAGTCCTTCAGCTCCCTCTGCTGCTTAATTGATTCACAAATTTTTCATATTTGCATGGAGTTTTTACTTGGTTTTTCTATTCTCTGTCTTGATGAGAAAAAAGGATGCAGATTAAAATTGCACCTGAAGCAATGAAATGATTGCTTGAATTGATAAACAGTGTGTGCAAAGTTCCATGTAATTATTGTCCCTCCTTTTCTCAGGGAATGAGAAGAAGCCTGTCAGATTGTCCTGATTGCTTTCTGGTGACTTGCTGTGCATATATTCAGCCATTATAATTTGACTTGTTATAAATGAAAAGTATCTGTTGCTTAAACTGACTTTTTCTGGATATGCAATTTTATTTCATAGACATTATTACATGGAATCAAAGAATCATTTAGGTTGGAAAGATCATTGAGTCCAGCTGTTAACCTAACTAAAACTACACCTATGTATCTTATAAATACTTTCAGGGATTGTGACTCAGCCATTGCTCTGGGCAGCCTGGTCCAATGCTTGACAGCCCTTTCCATGAAGTAGTATCTCCTAATACCCAATCTAAACCTCTCCTGGCACAACTTGAAGTTGTTTTCTCTTGTCCTGTCACTTGTTATTTGGGAAAAGAGACCAAGCCCCACTTGGCTACAACCTGCTTTCAGGCAGTTGTAGGGAGAGATAAAGTCTCCCCCAGGACGCCTTTTCTTCAAGGTAAAGAACTCCAATTTTTTCAATTGCTTTTTTATATGACCTGTGCTCTAGGTGCTTCCTATTTCCCTTTCCTAAACATGCTCCACTGGGCTCAAAACTGACCACAGGATTCAAGGTGTGGACTCACCAGTGCTGAGTACAGGGGGATGATCACTGCCCTGGTCCTGCTGGCCTCACTGTTTCTGATACAGGCCAGGTGCCACTGGCCTTGGCCACCTGGGCACACACTGCCTCATGTTCAGACAACTGTCAGCCAACAGCCCAGGTGCACCTTTCCAGACACTCTCCCCACTGCCTGTAGTGCTGCACAGGGCTGTTGTGACCCACAAGCAGGACCTGGCTCTTCCTTGCCCTAGTGAACCTCATACCATTGACCTTGACCCATCAATCCAGCCTTACCAGAATACTCTGCTTCCTACCCTCCAGCAGATCTACACTCCCACCCAGCTTGGTGTCACCTGCAAACTTGATGAGGGTGCACTTGATCCCCTCATCCAGATCATCAATAATGATATTACACAGGACTGGCCCCAATACTGAGCCTTGGTGAATGTCATGAATGACCCAAAGCCAGCTGGATGCAGCACCTTTCACAACCACTCTCTGGGTCCAGCCACCCCACCAGTTTTTAACCCATGGAACAGTGCCCGTATCCAAGCCAAGAGCAGCAAGCTTCTCCAGGAGAATGTTGTAAGAGAAAGCGTAAAAGGTTTTACCAGTCCATGTAGACTACATCCACTAGGTGACTTTGTCACAGAAGATCAGATTGGTCACCTGCCTTTCATAAACCATGCTGGCTGGGCCTGATTCCTTGGTTGTCCTGCATGTGCATATGATGGCACTCAAAATGACATTCCCCACCCCAAAGGCCAGGCTGACAGACCTCTAGTTCCCTGAATCCTTTTGACCCTGCTTGTAACTGGGCATCACATTTTCTAACCTCCAACTGACCACTGAGCTGTGTCCTTCCCATTAGACCATGATTGCTAATAAATGATGGAACATAGTTCAGTGAGCACTTCTGCCTGCTCCCTCAGTATCCATGCTTGGATCCCATACAGCCCCAAAGTCTTGTCTGTGTCTAAGTGGTGTAGCAGGTCACTGACCATTTCCCCTTGGATTACAAGGGCTTCATTCTGCTCCCTGACCCTGTCTCCCAGCTCAGCGGGCTGGGTTCTCAGAGAACTTGGTCTTACTAATAAAGATTGAGGCAAAAAAGCCATTGAGTACCTCAGCCTTTTCATTATTCTTACTGTGCTTCCCCTCCCATCCAAAAAAGGATCCAGAGTCGTCTCAGCCCTCTTTTTGTCACAAAGGTATTTACTGAAACACCTTTATTGCCTTTTACACAGTAGCCAGATTAAGTTCTACTTGGGCTTTGGTCCTAATTTTCTCACACAAAGCCTCATGACATCCTTGTACTCCTCCTGAGCTGCCTGGCCCTTCTTCCAACTCTCCTTTTTCCCCCTGAGTTCCAGCCAAAGCTCTCTGTGCAGTCAAGCTGGCTGCTCCAGCCCCTTGACAATTTCCTTCCTTAACAATGTCCAGCCTTCCTGGACTCCATCGCCCTTCAGGACTGCCTCCCAAGGTACCCTGTCAACCAAGCTCCTAAACAAGACAAAGTCTGCCCTCTCAAAGTCCAAAACACCAGTTCTGCTGAGTCCCCTCCTTACTTCTCTAAGAATTACAAATCAAATATTTTGTGATTACAGTGGCAAATAATGTCTCCAAATGTTTCATAATGATATACATATATATGTTAATAATTATGTCTTTATATAGCTCAAGGTCCTCTTTATTAGCAATATTTCTTGCAGATTTCTCTGGAACACTTTCTTTCCAAGATTTTCATCATGTTCACCTATCAAAAATGTTAAAGTAAAAAAAGAAGCAGCTTGTATGCTTGCATTTTCTAGTTTTTATTGCTGTATTTTTCATTTCTAAGTAGACTTGATAAAGCTTATCCCAGATAGAAGACAAATGGATATATTCAAACTAGGTATTGGCCAAAATGCAATATAAATGCAAACACACACACATTCATTAAAGCAGGACTTTGGTTAATTAGGTATAATGAAGGGATTATCTACCAGAATGTATGTCAGAAGTATAAAAAACCCAGCATCATACATCATACTGACTAAAATGGTGACTTGAAGAGCAGTAAAGGTTAAGGGAATATTAACACATGCTGTTATGCTGATTTCAAGGCATCTCTGAGGCAAAGGGGTTTTGGAAACTGCAGGTCTATACAGTGGAATATGGGAAGCCTACAAGTCAATGTGTAATTTTCTCCACAGGTATCTGGGTTATTGTACCCATTTTTTTGTCTTCAGATATTCAGCCACGAGATTATGTCAGTCACTGATTAATTACGCTGGGAAAATAAGATTATGAAATCTCCATTCGCAATTTTGTAAAACTACTGAAAGCACAGGTTTGAAAAATCATACTCCAGACCTTACTTCCTCCAGTACAATTGACTTTATGAGGGATCCACATTAATGCTTAGCCCCCTAGAAGTAATGGTTCCTGTAGGTATGAATTATGCTACACCAGGAAATAAATACAACCCAGAGACACTCCAATACAAACTCAGGCAATTCAGGCTTGATGAGCTCTCAGGAACTTTGTGTGTGCTCTGGTTTGTCCTTTGTGAGGATTGTGTTACGTTTGAATCTTCTCATAGCCTTTGCTGCTGATCAGGAAAAGGCAACACTGTTGTCATCTTCAGGCACCTTGTTCCCCAGTGACACCTTAGAAGTGACACCTTAGAAGCAGGACCACTGGTATGGAGACTAATCACATGACTGAATACCTCCCAGGAGGAAATTACAGCATGATGGTCAGATCCAAAACGTTGTAGGCACATGAAATAAATAGGTGAATGGTGGGAGCCCAAGTCTGCAGTCAAACAAAGGCCCTGCCAAAGGCTGCCAAATTCTGGAGATACTTGGGAGTGCCTCCCCCTTTCAGCTGTAGCATGACAGGCACTTGAAACTGGTGCATGTGCTGACATTTCCCCTACCTGAGCAGTTCAGTGCCCCACTCCAGCTCCAGTCTCAGAGTCTGCTGCCCCACCACAGCCAAATCTCAGCTATCCATTGCCTGAAAAAGCTTCATACATTGACTGTCCTGTTGTCACAAATCATATTGGGACACAGAACAGGAGAAGGCAACACTGATCATCATAACCAGTCCTCCACTGCCAGAGACAATCAGGACATGAGCAGCAATTCAAAGCATAAAGGACTCAAGTCACAAAAGCCTTCCTACCACTGGAAATGTTAGATGACCCAAGAATTTCAGGAGGTGATCAAAAGAAAATAATTAAATTTAATTAAATTTTGGGTTTATCCATAGTTATTAAATCCAGTGCATAGAGCCGTAGTTCAGGCGCTCATCTTTTAAAATAGAGTGATGAAGATTACCAAGTTCATGACTGTGTATCGAGGATAGAGGAAATGTAAAGATTTTATGAAAAGATTTATTCAGTAACAACAAAATTTTCAGAAACCAAGTCCGAGTCAGTCAGAGTGAAAAAATTAAAAGCACATTGAATTGTATTTGACAAGTCATTTGACATAGTAAATTATCTTTCTGGAACAACAGGTTAGGAAACAGTTTTTAGTCTTGTTCATTTACTCCATTTACTTCCATGGAAGTTGGCTCATGAAAAATAAAAAATTAATCAATAAGTTTGATAGCTTTGCCCTTTCCATCAGCACTGTGGGCATAGACTGTAACTCCAGGTGTCACTGAACAACCAGGTATTAATGTAATTTCTCATGTGGCTTTCCCTCCCCACCTTACAAATTAGCAGTATAGCGATCTCTGTTCTGAAAGTCTCTGTAAGCACGTTTTGCATCTGCTTTGCTGTGTGGGATTCTTCCAAAAGGTTCCAGATCATTGAAGCAGGCATCAAAAACTTCATCCACAGCTTTTTCTGCTGTTTCTTTACTAACTTTTCTAACAGCCAGAATGGAACGGATTGCTCTGTCTCGCACACAAGTCTAAAGTGAAAAAAAAAATTATGAAAAATGTCATTATTAGCAAAGTTTTTTTCCAGATTTTCCAAATATTAACTCCTATTGTATAGGCAGTAATTTTGTATGAAAGAGTCAAACAGTGCCTGTAACAAGCATTAAAGTACATTTTAGTTCCATCCTGTGTGAACTACGTGCTTTAGTTTTCCATGTATACATAAACCATGAAATAATTAAAAGACATTTCTTAGAGCAGGAATTAAAATACAATTTGTCATTTGTTGTAGGTATGAAGTATTTGTAAAACTTTTGTTTGTAAATTTGTAAAACTTGACCTGGACGCAAAAAAAAAAAAAAAAAAAAAAAATCAGAAAGAAAGACACAAATACCAGTTAGGTTCTTTACAAACTGAAATGCTGTAAAAAAAAAGGGATGACTTCTCTACTGGCCTTCATTTTGACACCTCTCTTTATGGTAACCTTTTCTTACAGTTTGTTTACCAAAAGACAAAAAAATATGTAAACATCATCTACAAGCTAACTGCCAGTCTAACCCAAGCAACTACTTGGGTCTCAATCTGTAGACTTCATACTATTTACAAAAATTAATTCCTACGAGATTTAACACACATGGTTACTTAGAAATCTTCTCATTTTGCTTCCTTAAGTTTTCAAAGACTTTTTCTGAGTGTCACCCGCTTATAGTGGATAAGGTATCTCCACTACGTTTCCTGCAAGCCCTGCTTGTTTGATTAGCCATCCATTGTCAGTGGTAATGCCTTAAAACACGACTAAATATTCAGGGATTTCAATAAAAATAACAAGGTGGGAAAAAAAAAACTTAACATCTATCATTAAGGGTTAGTCAACAGGAAATCAATGATCAAGGGTTAGTTAAGAGGAAACACCAAGCCCATGGCATCTATTTCTTTTTTTAAAGTTTTCAGCTATGAAAGTGCAGAAGGCTGAGACCAAGTAGGTAGAGATGACTCATAACAAATTATTATATTTTAACATCCACAGCCTTTACCTGATGGTGTCCTTTCAATCCAAACTTAAACCTGGCTATTTCATTCATCAGTGTACAGTCTCCACTGAGATTAGCAGCTCGAATCTATTGAGAAAAATAAAAAGTCACAAGATCAGAGAAACACATGAAAATACGAAGTCAAAAAAGTTGTAACAAATGCTTTTCTTCAGTATATTTCTGGTGACTGCTGGTAGAGGATATTCCTGAGGCCACTTTAACTTCTTAAGTACCTGCTAATACCATATCCTTTACATCCATCTCAGCCTCGGTGAACTACAGCAAGTAGTCCTTCCAACTCCTTCAAGTTTCTCCAGGAACTACATCTCACATATCCCTAAAGTTTAAATAAATGAGCAGTAGAGCTTATATGTGTGAGTGTATTTATATATACAAACTGCTAAAAGAATGTGAAAAGCAATATTCTCCCCAGTCTATATCAGAATCTGTTACAAGAATCAGGAAGAAAGGCAGGTACCTTTCAAAGACTACAGCTGCAATACCCAGAAGAGCAGTAACCCATCTGTTTTTAAAAAGCTACATTTAAATGTATGCTTTAGCTTAACTGTCTTGTCCTGTACACTAGAATTTCTTTTGTCTCCTAAATATTCTATACCCGATACAGTATGTTAGAAAATGTAAATAAATCTTGATTTCCTATAATTAAGTACCAGAGTAGAAATAAATGCATGGAAAAAATGAAAAGTAAGAATTAAAAAGCTGCTAACAAAAAATGTAGATACCATATAATTAAGTAATCAAAATACCCAAAATGAAAGGACAATCCTGAAAAGAGCAAGAACATGCACAATCTTGATTTATATAAAACTTATGTTTGAGGTTTACATGCTTTATTCTGCACTGTGTAAATGCTTGGATAATAAAATAAAGTAGATGACAGTTAATAATTCAGAATTATTATATTGACTTTACATGGCAAAATGTTGGCAGTGAGGGGCCTGCCAGGGTGGCTTCCATGAGACTGGAGAAGTGGCTGTCCCTGTGTCAGAGACTGTTTTAACTGGTTTTAAAAGGGACCCACCATTAGTGGTGCTGGTTTGATTGGTGCTGGTTGTATCTCTGTGATGACACGTGTAAGAAAGGATAAAAAAAAAAAACTACAGGGCAGCTGTGAGACACATGAGTGATGAAAATGTGAGGGAAACAGCCCCACAAACACCAAAACAGTGAGGAAGGACAGGGAGGAGGTGCTGCAGGCATCAAAGGAGATTCCCTGGCTACCTGTGGAGAAGACCATGGAGACAGAGGTTGTCTCCCTGCAATCTGTGAAGTAACACAGTAGAGCACATATCCACACTGCAGTCCAAGGAAGACATCATGACATAAGAGACAAGCATGCCCTGAAAAAAGCCCATAGAGAGCCCATGCAGGAGTAGATTTTCTGCCAGGAAATGTGGGCCTTGGGGGACCAATGCTGGAGTACTCCGTTCCTGAAACATTGTATGCTGTGGAAAGAACTCAAGTTGGAGCACGTCTTGAAGAATAGCAGCTCAAGGGAAAGATTCATGTTGAAGTAGCTCACAAATGACTATCCTGTGGGAAGGACCTCCCAAGACCAGGGAAAGAGTGCAAGGATGAAGGAGCAGCAAAGACAAAGCATTATGAACTGACCACAGCTCACATCCCCTAGGTCACTGTGCAACATGGCAGGGAAGGAGATAGAAGAATCAGAAATGAGGGAGTGAAGCTTAGCCTGGGATAAGTTTTTCTGTGACCAAATGGTAAGGATTACATCAGAAATCAAATAAAAACATGTAGACTTTACAGATACATCACCTGTGTCACACACATAGGAGGATGTACTCCATTTAATTTCATCCTAAATTAAAGCACCAAGTATTAAGGCCTTTAATTCTCAAATGTCCTCTGAGACCACAGAATCATAGAACGGTTTGCGTTCTAAAGGACCTTAAAGATCATTCTAGCTCTCATCTCCCTGCCATGGGCAGGGACACCTACTAGACCAGGTTGCTCAGAACCCCATTGAATGGAGATGGATTCATAACTACAGTGTACCAGCAGCAATAAATACCACAATTACTCAAAAAATGAACATTACAGGAAAAGACAAGTTATTTATTAATTAAAAAAAAAATTAAATAAAAACAAGGTTATTGTGATAACTACCAAACATACCAAGACTTGCATGGGATAAAAAGAATTCTATAAGCATTTGATTAATGTGTGAATGTGTTTTCACTTCTAACTACTCTCTTATTTATCAATTACCACTTACGTTCACAATGATCACATTCTACTTAGTATGACATTAACTTACTAATAATTGTGAAAACTAAGTATTTGTTTTACGAACAAACCTCTTTAGGCTGACCTGACAGAAAGGACAAAATGTACTAACAGGATTAAAACAAATGAATTATGTGTAACAGACCATATAACACAAAGCAACCCTAATAACCAGCAATAATTAACAAAATGACAACATTAGAAGCATTTTAACTTACCTCTGAACATGCCAAGTGTTTGACATTTTTGAACCAGTCAACATGTGCACGACAGTGATCAAATGCATGAATCAATTCATGTGTGACCACCCGGTTCATATGGGATTGTTGGCGAATGTTGTTCTGACACAGAACAATCTGCAGAAGAAGAGAGATAGGTTCTCACTAAGTTTCCTCCCTTACTCCTCAGAGACACAGCATACACCACTGACAGGATTTGGGGTGTTTGGATTGCTGTTTTCCAATATTAACAGCATTATCATCCTGAAGGGTACTAGTTACAACATCACGGAACATCTTTCATTTATCTCTTTTCATGAATAACTTAGGTATCAGTATTGGCAGATTTAATCCTAGCAATAAAACACTAAAGAAATTGCAGTCCTTTGAAAGGGGACTGTGTCTAGCACCTACCTGTGATGTGGCAGCATCAAAACCTCCACTAACACAGCCATCACAGTTTTCACAAGAAAAGTGTCGGTCGTTGAAGACAGTGCTGAAAGGCCCAAACAAAGTTACAGAAAAGAATTTGAAAAACTTCAGTCACTACTTATCACAGTGACGTCACTACACAGAACAAGACAAATAAATCTACATACCAACCAGATTGCTTCAGAGCCTCAAGGAGAAGTCGAGCATATGGATCTAGAAAAAATTCCTGCAATCAGTTTCTCTAGACAAAAGTTTTGAAAATCATCTATAAAAAAATATAAAGACAGTCAAGGAAAAAAAAACAAACAAGAAAAGTTCTATACACCCTAATTCATACATTGCAGAATTTAATCCTATTGCAATGCAACTGACATCTGTTACAGATCACGTTATGTGATATAGAATCATAGAACGGTTTGAATTGGAAGGGACCTTAGAGATAACCTAGTCTCAATCGCCCTGTCTTGGGCAATGACACGTGTCACTCGACCAGGTTCCTCAGAGCCCCATCTAACTGGGCCTTGGAAAACTCCCAGAGATGGTGCAACCACAGCTTTTCTGGGCAACTGTCCCAGTGTCTCATCACCCTCACAAAAAATTTCTTCTGTATATTTAGCCTAATTTTGCCCTGTTGTAGTTTGAACCCATTACTCCTCGTGCTATCACTGCAATTCATGATGAGGAGTCTCTGTCTGGCTTCCATGTGGGCCCCTTCAGACACTGAAAGATTGTTCTGAGGTTTCCATGCAGCCTTCTCCAAGCTGAACAGCCCCAACTTTCTCAGCCTCTCTTTGTAGGGGCTGTTCGAAATCGTATTCTGTCTTAACCAAAATCAGCGCTTTGCTAAAGCGGCAGTGCGGGGGTGCTGCGGCAGGAGGGCAGGGCCCTCCCCGGGACCCGCGGCACAAGGTCACCGCTGCGGGCGGCCCGGGCTCCGCCTCGGCACCTCCGCTGCGCCGCGGGGGCCGGGGGAGCGCTTACTCGTTTCCAGGGTCAGCCTCAGCATCAGCTGGCACTTGTTGTGGAAGGTGAAGAGGCTGCGGAACAGGAAACTCTGTGGCTTCTTATTCCGGTCTGGGAAAAGTCTGTAGCCGAAATCATCCTCCTCCTCCTCCGCCGCCCCTTTCTTCTCCGCGGCCGGCGGCGAATCAGCCTCCCCGTGCCCCATGTCCGGCCGTGCTGAGCCGGGCCGTGCCGTGCCGTGCCTGCCGGCGCCGCGGCCGCGCCAATCGCCGGCTCCGCTCCCGGCACGTGGGAGGGAGGGCGGCCGTGCGCAGGCGCCGTGAGCTGCTGCTGCCCGGGCCGCGCTGCACGCTGGGAACGGGCTGGCAGCGGCGGCGGCGCGGGCGGAGCCGCGGCGCGGCTCAGGTGAGGCTGGGACGGGACGGGACGGGACGGGACGGGGCGCGGCGGCCAGTGACCAGCCCTGTGGTCCATGGGCGGCTTGGCTGCGCGGGGTGGCCAGGCGAGGCGAGGTGGGCACACCCTGATGGAGTGAAGGCCTCGCTTGCGACTTGCGGGCGGTGCAGAGGCGGGTGTTGAGGCTCAGAGGGGCTGCTCTGCCTCGGGGCCTCCTGCGGCGCGGCCTCGGGAGCCGCTCCAGGGCGGGCCTGTGCTGCCGGCCGCGCCGCCGGCGTGGTGCGGCCGCTCCAAGGGAATCGCTGGAACCAACAGCCCTCGGGTGTTGGAAGGACACAGCATTGAGATTCGAATAAAAGTGCCCTGAAGAGTGTAAGAACTGTGCTGCAGAGACTGCTGTCAGTGCGTGGATTAAGGTCGTTGCTAAGTTGTGTGCGGCTAGTGGATAACGGAGTAGTTTGACTTTATGGACTCGAGCAGGATGCTTCAGAGTGGCAGAGAACAAACAGCCAGATTTCGTGCTGGGTTTTTGCATGCGTGAGAATGCTGTTTTAGTCAGAGATAGGAAAAAGAAAAGTTCAGCAGATTACAAGCTATTTTTTAATATTTTTATATTTTAAGTATCTTGTTCTAGCTACCTAGAAATGCTAGGCTGTATGGAATTTTTGATGTGTTCATGCACAAGTTGCACGAAATTAGCAGACTGAATATTACAGTGGTAGCTCGGCGTTGGACAACAGTTGAAGGTGGAAAAAAGCATAGTAAGCTCCTTAACTGAAAATGTGATGAAACTTACATATTTTTGGCTTCAATGAAAGGTTCATTTCAACTAGAACTAATATGTTGCTCAGGATAACCATGTCACCAGCTGTGTATGAACTAGGGATAAACACAACTGCTGCATCTACTCAGCTGCTTACTCCTCAGCATGTAAAACCATTTCTGCTTGGGTAGCATTAGTTCAGCAGTAATCATGCAGTGTTTTTCCATCTCTTTGAGACCTTTGTCTGTAATTAGGGATGGAACATTGTACCACAGAAATCATTATATTTGTTTGGCTCATAAATTTTTATATTATTCTGCTACTAAGTTATTGCACAGATGTGAAAAATAATTTTAAATAAAGCATGTTAAATAGCCTAAACTTTTTTCTTCCTGAAAAGCTTTGTGTAGTATCACTACAAATAGCTTATTTAATACTTCCATGAGGCTTGTAACATCCTGAAGCTTGTCCTCAAGAGGTTAGAGTTAGCAACCATTCATAACTCTCTTTGTCTAAGTTCGTATTTAGCTTATCACAAGTTACTTAATCATGATTGTTTTCAAAACATGTTTGCTTCACGCGTTCAGATTTTTGTGCTATGAACTCGACGAACGTGGCGTGTTTTTTTCTGAATTGTAACCAAGATTTTTTAAGGTTACTTTTTAATTGACTTGTTATTTTTTATGATTATAAAACTTCTTTCACTTAAGACAATAAAATTGAGACAACAAAATTTATGAAGACAGTCAAGTGTTGATAATTATTAAACAGTGTTTTAGGGACTTGCTTGCACTTTCAGGATTACCATTTTCTTGTTGGGTGCTTTACCTTCCATTTAGTTAGGAAAACATGAATTGCTGTTTTTTATTTTATTTACTTTGTTTTATCGGAGTTACATGGCTTCACTTCTTTTTTTCAAAGACATTTAAACTGTGTTTCTTCTTAGTCTCTTAGTGTTTAGTATTTCTGCAATGCTATTAGGAAGCCTGACTGGCATGCAAGTCAGACTTTATTTATGAAGTAGCTAGTTTCCTTCAACTTCTTTTTTTCTTGAATTTTGGCAGATCACGATGAGCACACCAAGTAAAGCGATAGAACTGCAGCTGCAAGTGAAGCAAAATGCTGAAGAGCTGCAGGATTTCATGAGAGAATTGGAGAGCTGGGAAAAAGATATTAAAGAAGTGGATTCTGAACTCAGGAAACAGAGTGGGGTCCCAGAAGAGGTACAAAACACAAGACCAGTGTCAACTCAGCTATTCATACTGTGATAATGTTTATAATAATTATGTTTTGCTTTAGCAAAATTACATTTATTGACTTAAAACATCTGAATAGAAGGTATGAACTAACCCATGACATATTCTTCATCTGAAGTTAATCAGAGATTTTTCTGTAAGCTGGACCACCAACAAAGTTGTGGGGCAGTAGCCTCTGAAGGTGATGAGGCCAGTAAATTTTTTATCAGTTCTGAGTAGATCTATGAGACTATTTCTGTTCGCAGCATCAATATTGCTAATTTATGACTGACATTTAGTATACTGAAGTTATTCCTCAGTGCTACTCTGAAGAGATTTTTCTTCTAAAACTCAGTTTCATATCAGACATGTAATATTTGCTATTATGTGTTGAAAGATTTATGCTTGTTGTTGTTAGTGGTTTTGTAGAGTTCATGAGAACAGCTTGCTGATAGATGGATACACTGTCTAGATATAGGTACTGTAGATTCTTCAGTGCAAGTGATTTTCACACATCTGTTTTATAATAAGTTACTTAATTCAATTTAGAATTTGCCACCAATTCGAAACAAGGCTTTTAAGAAAAAGAAGAAAAGCAAAAATAAAGTCTGTTCAAAGATAACCTGTGAGGAAAACAAGAAAAACAAGATCAAGTCATACGACTATGAAGCATGGGGAAAACTTGATGTGGTGAGTCTTAAGATTTGTTTTGTTGTCTGAGTCTTGTCTGCAGTTGATTCTGTGTTAAATAAGATATTGTTAGTGCTGAGAATTCAGTCCACTTGTCAGTATCTTACTGTGCTTCATACTGTATAGGGTAGATTTTTCCCAAAAATATTACATGTTTAATATATGGAATATTGATAAATACTTAGTTTCCTATTGAGTGCTTTTATCCAGCAGATTGAATTTAAGGGGAAAAATGCCTGTTTTAACAATAGACCTATTTAAAGATCATAATTATAGTAGAATATAGGACTAAGCACAGCTGTCAGTAGTGGAGGACACATTAATAATTCTCCTAAAATCTTGCTTGTATTGTTTTGCACTGTTAAATTATAATGAAGACAATGGTTTGTTTTGTTTTTTTTCTGATTCCAGGATAAAATACTTGAAGAACTTGATAAAGAAGATAGTACTCATGATTCTGTATCTCCAGAATCAGACTCTGAAGAAGATGGAATTCGTGTAGATGCTGAAAAGGCTCTTGCAGAGAAGGAAAAGGTTATAGAATTATAGATGTTTATTATAAAGTAGCAATTTTGGTATAGGAGTATTTGCAATTTTCTTTTAAAAGATCATCCACTGAGGCTATACATCCGGTAAAAGAATTGCCTGTTTGGAAGTCCTTCTGTTTTTTTCCCTGCCCATTTTTCCAAAACAGAAAATTCTCACTGCAGTTCTATTCCTTCTCATTGTCAGTGGCAGCAAGCCTGGCAGATTCTAATTAATACATACTTGTGATGACAAATGTATTGATGATGTTTTTGAGAAGTTGAATGGCTGTATAGCGTTGCTATAGACAGTAAACTGGTTTTTACCTGAACGCAACATCTGAATGCCCCAAACTAAATCTGCAAAAATTTAAAAATACTCCTTTGTGATGCCAGTACATCTGGGAACAATGGGTGAACTTCTTTACTTCAATAATGGCAAGTTCATACCGGTTCAGTTTTACCTAATAAGCTAGGATATAGAAAGAGGTTTATCTCAGGCTTCATTGCCATGAGAAAGAGACTAGGTTGTGTAGCAGCTTCTGTGTTTTTGATAAACTTCTTTGTAAGCAATCACCTAACCCATCTGTCAGTCAATATTGACTTCAGTAGTTTTAGCTTTGGTTTGAGTTTTTGTGGGGTTGTTTGTTTTAAATTGTCTGCATGGGTGATATTTTTGTTGTATTCCTGCTACTGTGGGAATTCCTAGACGTGTAATCTGCAGTCTACACTGAGAAGTTGATGTGTCTTTAGCCATTATTATCCTGGCTTCAGTGAGGTCATTGAGGGTAAAAGAGATAAAAGTTGTGTCCCAGAGGAGACAGAAATGGGAATGTTGGCTTGGAAAGCAAAGATGCTAAATCTAGTAACTAAAAACTTAACCCCATTCAGTAATTTGAGTATCTCTGTATGTGCTTATTACAGGTTTCTGGAAATGACCTGGAGATACTGAAAATTATTTTATGGACCCATGTTATAGAATATATAATGAAAATTATTCAATATGGTGGACTTAGGATATATTAGTTAGAAAGCATATTTCATGGTAAAGCAGTACTTCGTGAGAAGCGTTGAAGAAAAATATTTAAACATTTCTAAAATACTTTGATTTTTTAGGGTTTTTAATTAGCAACGTGTCTGCCAATGTACAGTAACTTGCTGAAAATGCTTTTTTCTATTCACAGGGTAATAACTACTTTAAACAAGGAAACTTTGATGAAGCTATAAAATGCTATACTAGAGGGATGCATTCTGATCCATACAATCCAGTATTGCCCACAAACAGAGCATCAGCTTTTTATAGAATGAAAAAGTAAGACTTGTATTGTTAAATCTGTAATATTTTCATACTTGAAATGCTACCTTCAGATATTTGGTCTAGTTTTAATTCTTGATTTTATACATCAAATGCTGTGATGCACTCTGTGTAAGGCTGTTGTAACCTGCCTTCCAGTTTCAAAGTAAAACAGGAATTGCCAGGAGAAGCAATCTGGTAGTCTTCCTCATCAATTTTTCCTTGGTTTGCACACTAGCAGTTCACCATCTCTTGTGTTACAGTGTAAAACTTGAAGAAAAGAGAGAAAGTGAAATTGCCTTTCAGATTCAGTGATCTCTATTTCTAAGGCCTTGATTATTGGGTGAAGAAAGGATACAGGGGAGTTGGTTATTCTTGCTTTGGCAGTAGAGATTCTTGACTGATGTTTGCTTGTGTTGTTTTAATGGATTTGGAATCAATAAACATGTAGCTACTTGGTTTGTGCCCCTTCTGAAGTAAGTAAGATATCCTTGTTATCAAGACCCTGGAGAGGCTCAGAGTAGGATAAACTGCTGAAGTGTTGGGGCTTGTTACCTAGATGTGTCCAAGCTACTCATTTGTTTTTTTGATAGGTTTTCTGTTGCAGAATCTGACTGCAATTTAGCACTTGCTTTAGATAAAAATTACGTAAAGGCTTATGTGAGAAGAGGGGCTGCTCGCTTTGCTTTGAAAAATCTTCAAGGTGCCAAAGAAGGTGGGTCTTTTTTTAATTCTTTTCTTAAAATATATACAAACTTGTGTGATCTGCTTCTTTAATGTAGAGTTTTTCATTTCTTATAAACAAAGAAATAAAATACCATGTTGCATATTCTTCTGGTATAAAAGGTAGAATTAAAGTAGCAAGTCCAAACGATAGCAGTAGATGTTAGTAGTTCTGGAATAATTCAGTTTTAACTGTTTTAAAATGATGCATTCATTGAAATATCTCAGGCTTCTTGGGTAACTGCAAAAAAAATGTATCTCAAAAGAATGCTCTGCTTACTGGTCTGTGCTTCTTACCTGAAACATTTTTTCTGGTCTTCTGATAGATTATGAAAAAGTTTTGGAGCTGGATGCAAACAACTTGGAAGCAAAAAATGAACTGAAGAAAATTGATCAGGTAATAATATTAATAGGCCCTAACATAAATTAATACACAATTAATAATACAATGTTCAATTTACAATGTGTCATTTTTTATAACAAGAACTGATTCAGCAAATTCTCACATGCTTTTTCTAGCATCTGAAGTTCACTGAGGTCCAAATCTTTAATGGAGTTTCTTTTGGAGAAACTCACACATATGCAAATATCAATGTAATGGTGGATCGCAGACTAAGACTGCATGTGTGCAGCATCTGGCCTTTTTTGGATTCTTTGTTGGTTGGTTGATTGGGTTTTGCTGGTTAGTTGGTTTATTTTTTAATTTTCCCCCATTTTCTACTTCCTTTGTTAATGCTTTTTTCAATCACGCTTAGTATTTTGGTATAAGGAAGCACAGCACATGAGAGAACCTGTGTGTTCTCTTGGCCACAAAACTGCATTGCTAGCCTGTTTGTAGCCCCAGTGATTGCTGTGGTCACCCAAACCAGAAAATCGTTCTAAGAACAGAACAAAATACTCCAGTGCAAGTTCATCCCTTTTGTGACAGGGAGGAGAATGTTAATTGTGATGACCTTTGTACATATAAGCTCACTTGTCACTTCTGTATGAATTTACTTACACCTCTTCAACTCTATTTTTGACAGTGCTTGACAAAATTATTTTCAGAATGAAGATGCAAAGTCTCCAGTAATGAAGAAATAGATGATAGGTGAATTAGACTGTATACAAAGGTTCCATGAGTCATTTCACACTGTGTTTCAGAAGTTACATACTTTCTATTTACCAAGCATTTTTGTGACTTGTAATCTCTCATAGAAATGCATTTTCAAGAAACTATTTCAAATTGTTTTTAAATTGTCTCTTCAATTTGCATTTAATTTACCACACAGGTATTTCTGTTAAAAAGCTTGGCAGATTTTCTTATCTTAAAAGTTTGGAAATTATTGTAATTTATGTTCTGAAGATGAAAGGTGGGGAAATACTTACTGAAGGGAAAAAATTAATGTTTTTACAGGCTCTGTCATCAAAAGAAAATTCAGAACCGAAAAAGTTTGAAGATGCAGTCAGAACAGGATTAACGGATGAAGAGAAGCAGCACATTGAAAACCAGCAGCTGAAGCAAAAGGCAATTGCAGAAAAAGATCTGGTAGGTCACAGGTTCTGGTGCAACAGGAGAAACCTAGCAAATAAAAGGGCTGTGTTGTGCTGGTAGTTATGCAAATATATAAATTAAACCTGATACTGCCTTGAATTTCATACATGGAATGTCCTTAAATGTTTCCTATTTTGCCCTCTAGAAAGGTGAGTGGGACAGTGAGTTCCGTTTGGATTTGTCTGGAGGAGTAATTATAAAACATAACTTTTACAGCCCAAATTATATGTGCAAAATTTCAAATATGTGGTAAGACAAGTAGAACTTAAAATGCACTTTACAAAGATCCTATTTCTCCATTATTACAAACATTTTGATGCTTTCTTGTCCAAGGGGAGTTGTAGGCTATTTCTTGTTTTCAAACCTCTGATTGCATGATGAGCAGTAGTTATAAAAAGGACTTCGGGGGTGCAGGCAACAATGACAATGAAAATGTATTTCTGGATACATAGTCTTGACTCATGGTTGGCTTATTGATTTCTCCCTCTCACCACTTTTTCAAGAAATTAAGAACATTACCAACTAAACTAAAGTTTTTCTGTTCATTTACCTAACTATGTAACTTCTGACTTATTATCATTATTCAGGTTTGTGATACTGATTGTAAGAAGTAATTAGTCAAATAAGAATGAAAGTATGCATTAAGGAACAAGAGTTTGAATAAGTTTCAGGAGAGGTATTTCAGTCTAATGCAGTACTTCATTGGCAGCAGAGCTGACTGACTGCAGACTTGTTCCTGTTGACATGGATCCTTGTCAAGTCTGAACTGTGGCCGTTCTGGTTTTTTGTCAGTCAGTAGAGTAGTAGCAGTGCAGCTTTGAATTAGTACTGAGAAGCAAAAGCTAATTTTAGTCCACCCAGAAACAAACAAAAAAGTAATGTAGTTTTCTTGTATGGAGCATTAATTAGAAAACAACAACATCATTTGGACCCAAGTAATATTTGAGGATAAGTTTTATGGAGCAGGATAAAGATGAATTTGTGCAAGAAGTGCAAAAAATCATCTTGAAATGGGAATTGTAAACGTTTAGCTTGTGTTTAAGTTCATGAGGTACAGAGTAGGTTATCCTGCACATCAAATAAAAATATAACAAGCATAAAAAATAACAAGTTATAGACTTAAAAGTCTGCATTTGAACTATGCATGTAGCAAAGGGTTTTTTTTTCCTTGAAGTATTACAAAGCATTAAGATACTTTTTGTGTTCTGCCTCCAAACTTAGATAGGAAGAAATAATCCTGTAGCTGTCTACTCTGAAGTGTGTGTTCTTTGCAATTCATCTTCACAATATTGTGACCCTTTCTGCAAAAAAGGGTAAGAAAAAGTTCACTGCACTAGATTTTCTTAATGCTGTTTTTTTTTTTTTTCCCTGACCTAAATATTCCAGGGTAACGGTTATTTCAAAGAAGGAAAGTATGAGGCTGCAATAGAATGTTACACCCGTGGTATTGCAGCAGATGGCACCAATGCACTACTGCCAGCTAACAGAGCCATGGCCTACCTAAAGATTGAGAAGTAAGTGGAATTGCACATGCTGTGTTGTTTGTTTGTTGCAAATCAGGAGGAATAATGATCCAGCAGATTTTCACTTGAGTTATTGTCACTCCTCATTTCTGTTAAAATTCAGTGTAGAATAAATCACATTAAAAGCAGTAAAGGAGAGGGAACAAAACTGTATGTGTGATCTTGAAATGCAATTTGTAGGAAGGGAGTTCTGAGAGAATAAAATAATACCAGTATGAAATAATGGTTTCTGAAGTTGAATTTTTGTTCTTTCATGTGTGCAAAATTCAGATACTCACCTCTCTAAAAGGAATTGCCCAAAGCTTTGTCTTTGACTAATGAAACCCAGTCAGCTTCTAAATGTTGCACTGTGAAATAAGTGGATTATAATTTCTGACTTTGAGGAGAATGAATAAAAGCTTTTTCTGGAAATTGTTACCTTTTCAAATGTTTTTTTTAACTTCACTGATAGAGACGTGTATGTGTTGCTTGTTTATTTTTAATTAAGTGTTATCCAGATAACCCAGAAACTGCAGGGAAATTCATGCTTTCAGGGCAAATTAGATAAGTTCCATATGGCCAATGTTTAGGTGTGAACTTCTTTTGATTCTGTGATGGTGTGATAATTTGAAAGTTGTAAGCTGGTAGCATGAGAAGCAGAGAGCAGAAAGTTATGTTGGTCATCTGTTCTAATGTGACATGGCTGAGTATCTGTAGAGACAGTAGATTGATCTCAAATTAGGATAAGATGGGTTGCATGGATAGTGTTTCTGACACAACACTTGTAATTTAAAGGACGTCAAAATGCAAATAATCTTCTGTGAGATTCGGAGGAAGCGATACTTTAATTGAATGACGAAGCAAGAAAATTAATTCCCTATGATAAGTCTTGTATCATGGGTCTTTACATTTGAAAGAAGACCAAGCATAGAATGCAACAAAAGCCAGTTGGTATTCTTACAAACTGCTAGTACTGAAGAGAATAGCAAATAAAAATAAATTTGCATAAATTTAATGATAGTTTGAACATGAATGAAAATACTTTCATAAGCACATAGTTGGAACCATGATCTAATGTAACAGTATAAATGGGATGAGGAAATTTAATCTTAAAATAAAGCAAATGACAGTAATGCAAGCATATTCCAAATTCTCATTCTGAAATAGTTATGGACAAGTCACAGAATTCCAAGTGTAGGGAAATTTCTCATGCATATTTGCTTCTCCTCTGTGGTATGTTTTCTTTGTTTGTAATGGTATTTCTGGTTTTCAGAAGTACAAAGCCAAGGTACTAAGTTTGATTTTAAGAATGTTGTTGAATTTTTAAAGTGGACTCTGCTGACAAGCTTTAAGTGTTTTTTTTTCTTTACAGAGGATGTGAATTTTTGTAATGCTAAAAAGTTAGCACTTTGTTATGAAATACCAAAAGATACAGCTAAATTTCAGGGTGCTGAGAAACCATATTTTATGGGAGTTTTTTAATTCACATCTTAGCTCAGTGATACGTTTATGTATGTAAGTAATGAAGATCTACCTTTATATTTTAATTGGTTTGGGTAGCTCTTTCTTTTCAGTTGAAACTGCCTGTTGAAACTGATCATTAATTTTGTACTCTGCTTTTGCTGAGGTACAAAGAGGCAGAAGATGACTGCACACAAGCTCTGCTCTTAGATGCTTCCTACTCTAAAGCTTTTGCCAGAAGAGGAGCTGCCAGAGTTGCTCTTGGAAAGCTAAAGGAAGCTATTCAAGGTATGATTTTGAATTAGCCTAAATGTGGTAGGTAAGAGATCAGTATAAGGACATGCTGATCTTTTTTTTTTGCTCTGACTTACCGAGTTTATCAGTGCAATACTTAAGGATTAAGGGCTACTCTTGGATTTCACTGAACATGTATAAAAACTCCTGTGTTGGTGCCCTCATAATGGGAAGACAGTTCTGTGTGGAATTACAGCTGTTGCTGTTTATGATAAGTAGTATGAAATAGCTTAAACAGTTCCTTTAAAAAGTAAGTCATGGTATAGGCATTAGGATGACTTATAAGGGGACAGTGAGGTACATTGAGAACTGGCTGAAGAACAGATCCCAGAGGAACTTAATCAGTGACAGGTCTCCATCTTGGCATAAGGCCTGTCACTAGTGGTGTCCCTTAAGGTTCAGTAGTGGCCTACAGTGGTTTGACTGGTTCATCAGTGACTTGATGAAGGGGAAGATGCGTCCTCGGCAAGTTAAGTGATGACACAAAGCTTGGAGGAGCAGCCAATACCCCAGAGGGCTGTGAGCCTTCCAGAAGGACCTTGACAGATTAAGGAGATGAGCAGAGAGGTACCTTCAGAAATCCAAAAGGCAAATGCAGGGTCTTGCACCTGGGGAAGAGTAAACCCTGCACTAGCACAGGTGCAGGGCTGACCTGCTGGGAGAAGGACCTAGTTAACAACAAGCTGTCCATGAGCCAGCAGTGCCCTTGTGGTCAGGAAGGCCAGTGGGATCCTGGGCTGCATTAGGAAGAGCATTGCCAGCAGGGCACAGGAGGTGATCCTGCCCCTCCACTCAGCCCTGAGGAGGCACATCTGCAGTGCTGTGTCCAGTTCTGGGCTCCTGAGTGCAAGAGAGACATGGAGCTCCTGGAGTGGGTCCCACAGAGGGTGACAGAGATGATCAGGGGAATGGAGCAACTCTCTTATGGGGAAAGGCTGAGAGAGCTGTGTCTGTTCAGCCTCAAGAAGAGATGACTGAGGGGTGACCACACCAATGTTTATCAGTAGCAGAAGGGAAGGTGTCAAGAGGATGGAGCCAGGCTCTGCTTGGTGGTTCCAAGCAATAGGACAAGAGGCAATGGGCAGAAACTGATGCACAGGGAGTTCCACCTGAACATGAGGAAGAACTTTACTGTGCGGGTGATCAAGCGCTGGAATAGATTGCCCAGAGAAGTTGTGGAGTCTCTCTCACTGGAGATACTCAAGAGCTGTCTGAATTCCATCCTGTGCATTGCTCTCCAGGATGACCCTGCTTGAGCAGGGTGGTTGGACCATATGACCCACTGGTGCTCCCTTTCAACCTTGCCCATTTTGTCACTTACCTGCCTTTAATTATTTTTAGATATATGAAAGGAAGATAGGCCGTTCAAAAATCTGCCATGTGTACATTGTAACTTGAAATATTTACAGTTTACGTGTTGTTTTTCACTCAGATTTTGAAGCTGTTCTGAAGCTGGAACCTGGAAATAAACAAGCAATAAATGAACTCACGAAAATAAGGAATGTATGTATGCTTATTTGGGTATAGTGGAGTTTTGTTTGTTTGGGAGTTTTTTGTGAGGTTATAGTACTAGAAGGTTTTTATTCTTTATTACATTATTTTTAATATACCATGTGTTTATTCATGAAACACCTGATCTTTTTGATCATTTTTTTTCAGGAATTAACTGAGAAAGAGCAGCAGACTCACCAAGAATATCCTGCAGTATTGATAAAAGAAGCGGAAATAAAAAATATAGTGAAAGTGATAGATAATCCATTACAGATTAAGTCAACAGTAAGTTGTTATGTGAATTACTTTCTATAAGGATGGGAAAAGTAGAGCTTAGAATTAAAATCTACTTTCTGTGTTGTAGACTAACCCCTGATAGATAGCTTTGCCTGTGGAAAGCCAAAAATCTATAAATTTACTCTTGATATTTCTCAAGAACATATACACACATGGAAATGGTGAAGTTCACAGCAGTGGTGGTGTAATCACTCAGCCTGTAGTACCACCCTCAGCAAACATGGTGTATGCCTACATTTGTAGTGTGGAATAGGCAGGCAGCCCCAAAACCCTGTCTTGTGCCCATAGGTAACATTGCAGTTGAGAGTAAATACGTAGCAAATGCAATTGAGAAGCTCTGGGTAGACTTTCTTTTGTTTCTACTGCTGTTTTCAGTTTTTACAGCAGCCATAGTGGATATAAGACACCTGCAGTTGCCTGCTTGTGTCGTATGCTGCTGTCACGTAGGGCTACTTTCCAAAGAACTTTGAGCATGCATTTTCATCCATGTAAACTGCAGAACAGCTGGATATTAGTTTTCAATAAGCAATGTATTTGGACTGTGAATTATCAGTGGTTACAGTCAGATGAATGACTTACAGATGAAAAAATGTAATACCAGGTTTCTTTATGTATTAGGCTTCCTCTTTTAGTACGTTTAATCTTCATACATTCAGCAATCAGTTGTGTAAATACAAAAAGTGCTCGTCCTTTGTATATGTATGCACTCATGCTATTTGAAAATGTTTACCCTCATAAATAATAAAATTCAGATGGATAGTTTTAGTAGAAAATGTGTGATTATTTTGATCCTTTGGGAAGAGGAAGTCTTATGTCCTCTCTTCAACTAGAAACATTATTTCTTTAAACCTAAATGAATTCATTGTGAAGTACCTGAAATGCTATAGACAGTTATATTTATTAAGTGTTCACTTTGGCTGCTAAATTAAGTGAAGATGCTAGGTTTGTTGTTTTCCTCTTGTTATTCTGTTAAGGTAGAATAAGTATAGATGAAACATCTGTGCTTTTAGTACTTCCATTTCCTAGAAGTCTAAATTGTTGAGTATGTTAAAACATGTGCATTTGCCTTTGTATTTCTAGAGCAATACATACTCTGTTCATGTTCAGGAAATGAAGTTCTAAAGTAAGAAGTGATGAGAGCTTTTTTTCTAAGACCTGTGATGGTGGCACTAGGTGATGGTCAAAAATAATGAGGATCATGCAGAGATTAACTGAAGCATTTTAGCATGTGGTGGAATTAATTACCTTAGGATGTATGTAATTTGGTCAATCAGCAGGGTTGAGTTTAGATATTCATTATATCAAAATTTTAAGTTGTGGGTCAAGGCCTGTGTTGTTGGATATTTTTCTGTTTTCCTAAATTGCAAAGCTTGACCACATAATGGGACAAACTATATGATAGATCTTGCCTATTCAACTTTAGTGGGAAAAAAATACACGTTTTAAATTATTACTGGGAAAACCAGACTCTATATGGAGATCCTCTAGGGTAAGGATATACTGGTTCATGAGGGTAAAGCAATAAAATTATCATATCAGGCTTCATGTAGAATTTTATGGTTTCCTGGTTTTGCCATTTACCTTTATGCAGTGTCTTCTCTGTGCACCACTGCAGAGGTAACTGGTTATCATGTGATTATTTTAAGTTACAGCTGTGTCGGGAGTCTGTTGAGTCCCCATGTGACATTAGGTCTGTGCTCTGTTTAGAAGCCATTGCGAAGAATAGATATTGAAGAAGTTGATGATGATGCATCAGATGGTGACTTGCCCAGCACTACTTTAGTCAATAACTGGAGGAATTCAATGAGTGTTGAAGCAACAGAAACTCTAGATCAGGATGATCTGTTGACTACAGTTGATATTCCAAAAGCAAAGCACTTGAAAATAGAAGAAATCAGTGATACATCAGTATTACAGTAAGTATTGTAATTGTGATCCTCTTTTAAAAAGGTAAGTGTAGTTGAAATGTAATCTTCATTTCCAGATGTCTACATGTGGTGAGGTATTGAAGAGACTTTGGAAATCTGAATGAAAAATGAAATGTTGAAAGAAACTGCAGTTCTTGTACAGCTGCCTCTTTGACCACTCAGTGTTTGAGACAAATATGATCTATTTAGTGTCATGGAAAACTCTGTCTTATACAAAGGAATTCATATTTTCCTGCATTCTGTACTCTGTATTCTTCTTTGCTTGAACCTCTCCATCTTCCCCAGCTGTTTTTACAATTAGTATTTGTAGTTTTTCAGAAGAGATTTGGAACAGGGTTCCAATATTCTTTGTACACCAGTTGTATGAGAGAAGAGGAGCAGATGTGTGTCACCACCCTTTCCTCTGCTGAGGCAGGTGGTAGCTTCAGATGTGCTCAGTTTCTAAGTCACACTGTGTTAGTTAGGCAAACTCAAGTCTGTCTTGCTGAAACTAGGCTGAAATACAGAACTTTATCTTTGTTCAGTCTTAGAACTCGTCCACTGCATCAACACTGCCTCATTCTGTTCATATAAAGAATCCTTACCAAAGAATTTCTGTGAGAAGCACCGACCCTGACCTTTTCTAGCTGTTAGATGGATTTACTGTGAAGTGTTGAAGAAAAGAATGTGTTCTTAGCCATGTCTTAATTTCTAAAAGATCAATGGACTTAAATGACAAATTATAGGACAAAAAATAGATCTAGCAGTGTTGAAACTAGTTCACCTGTTTGACATTGTTACTGTTTTGCATTATGAAATTGCAGAAAAAGTGATTTATTTTTTTTACAGGTATATATGGGAGAAACCTTCTATAAAATGCAGTTATTTCCAGAAACAAAGTAGAGAGAGACTGAGTAAATTTAAGTATTTGCAGATGTGTTTTTTTTAGAAAAAGTGAATTGAATATAAAGTTTGTATAATTAGAAGGAATTTTGAAATATCTGCTTAAACTAAAACACATTCTTTTTAAGAAAGTTTTCAGTTATTTTAGCTTTTAATGAAAGATCTCCAGTTAGGTCTCATTGTAGAATTCCCTTAAAAGTTGATTTGATGTGTTTCAAAATACTTTTGCAGGCTGCCTGTAAATGTGAAAGGAATTTCATCAACACTGCATCCATCTTTTCCTGCAAGCAAACAGAGAGAAAAAGAAGTCAGAAGGTCATTTACGTCTGCTTCTCCAGTTCCTCCCATTCCTGCAAATTCTTTCCAGCTAGAATCTGACTTCAGGAAGCTGAAAGACTGCCCTGAAAACATGTACTTGTACATGAAGGTATGAAACACAGAGTATCAACACTGGACAGCTTCTTCAACATCAGTTGAAGAAACAGTACCCTTAGGTAGAAGGGATAGCTTTGTTTAGAGTGTCTCATTTGTACAATAGTCCCTTTTCTTAATTGTCTTCACATAACAATAGGTAGTCTTATGTGCATTTGAGTTTTTCTTCTTTTGCAGCTTTTTATTTGCTTTAAGTACAGACTCTGTATTTTTTTTTAAATATAGGCCCTTGTTCCTTAAAGACTTAAATGCATTAGTAACTCTATTAAATTCTCATTTTTCAAATGAGTGCTTCTAGGGTAATTAGACATAGCAACATTTTTAAACTGAGCAAATGCTTGAAATACAGCACTCTACTTAATGTGTACTTTTGCTTACATGTATTTGGGAAAAAAAACACTTAGAATTTTTTAAGAGACGTTAGAAATTACCAATACAAAAAAAAAAAACAAGCAAAAGTTGTTGCTTGATGTCAGATTGTGTGATTTGGTTTTTTGGCTTTCATGCACTTCAGCATTGTCCGTGACCTTCTAAAAATGCACATGTAATTCTCATGACTCAGTTGTATTTTTTTTGTCTAAAATTAACTTTTTAAATTTTTCCATAGCAAATAGAGCCCTCGCTTTATGCGAAGCTGTTTCAGAAATCCTTAGATCCAGACTTATTTAACCAGATCCTGAAAATTCTACATGACTTCTACATTGAGTAAGTTTAACTCCTCCTTAGTTTTATATTGCTTATTGCTATTTCTAAAGAGTTTTGGGGTTTTTTTTGGTAGGGGAAGGTTGTTTTGTGTTTGGGAGTTTTTAATATTCTCTCTAGTCCCATCCTTGGGCTTACAAAATTACATTTTCTAAAACGTAATTTTAATTAAATTTTAAAATGTAAAAATTACATGCAGCATTACATGAGCATAATGAAATCTTTGGAATTACTCAGTAGTTGCTTCTTAAGAAGTGAAACTGATGATGACACATCAGGTAGAAATGTGAAAAAAAACTTGTACTGAGTGTTGTTGAATTGTGCTTTACTAAAGAGCACCAGAAACTTAGATTAGTCTGTATGAAATAACTTTTGTTTATATTATTGTGTGTGTGTGTTCTGAGAGCACATAGACTTCCTCATTGTCCTCTATTTTAACTTTCTAAAGCTGAGAAATTCAGAGGCTTTCAGTTTTATGCCACGCTTATTGTGATCCATTCAGACTTAATTCTCTGCTAGCATTTTACAGTTGCCTGTAGCAAATGTGTATTGGAGACTGAAGTTCTGATAAGACAGGACCTGACAAGTTATTTTTGAAATTTCTATGCATGCTACCATTTGAGTCCTAAAGTTCATTTTGTCTGTCAGAGGCAGTGTACTGCTTTTCTGAATTGCACGGTCTGAGAAGCACACACTCGATGTTTTTCAGCATTGTTTTATGGAGATAAGCAAGCATGTTTATGAAAGGCAATCAATGTTTGCCTTTCCCTTGGTTTCCTTAAAAAGTAAAGTACCCATCACATGGGTGAAAAATGCTGTCTTAGAGATACAGTCCTGCATTTGGTGATACAACAAAAAGGCAACAGAAAAAAGCTGAAATTGTTTTCTGTAAGGAAAGAGTCCTGTCTTCCTCCAAAATAAATGTGAAGTTACAAAAGAAAATTACTATTTGTTAGTATTTGTAACAAAGGCAATACTTGTTTACTGTTGACCAGAAAAATGTAAAATGAACACAATCTAGGAATTTTCTGTATGGGTGAAAATAAAGGCAGCTGTAATTGGTTCAGCTTTTCAATGAGTTTCCTAAGGCACAGGTGCTGCTTTCTTTTACACTACCTGATACATATAAAAATAGTGATGTTATGACCAAGTATAAGCATTAAGTCATGTAATAGGTATTCTGTGCATGACAAGCAGTCAGTTTGCATGAATCTAGGTTTTTGTATTTCTTTGCTTTTACTCAGTAGAACTATAATACCTACATAAAAGTTTCTGTATATTGACTTTCTGCTTTGTGAATGGACAGATGAACAGGAAAGGCAAAGACAGGGAATATGAAAGAGAAGGAAATTCTTTTGGTCCTTTAATTTCTTGTTCCTGAATTCTTCAATATTGCTTGCAGCTACTGAATATTTTTAATCAACAGTGGTTATTTTTATATTTGTAATAATCTTCAGGAAAGAGGAGCCATCGCTCATCCTTGAAATCCTCCGGAGGCTCTCTGAATTAAAAAGATTTGATATGGCAGTAATGTTTATGTCAGCTTCAGAAAAAAAAAGTAAGTAATTTTGTAGTGTCTTTGTAAACTTACTTTGTGATACTGTAGAATCTGGAAAAAAATATGTAAAACTTAGCGCTATTCTTGTTTATTCTACGTAATAATCACTTCAGTGACTATTATTATTATTATTATTATTAATTATTTTAATTATTTTAGAAGTTAATATGAATGTCATGTAATTTGTCTTAATCCTTTGACTCCTTATTTAGTTTAGACTAGAAAGCTACAGCTAAATCCTCTTGCTTTTATCAGTAATACCACTACATTTTATTCTAATAAGCTTTGTCAGTTTGTAGCTGATAGCATTACAAATTGATGAATTTGTATGAAATTCTACATCTGAGTTCCCAGGTATCCAGATTATACACTTTCCCCAATTTACAACTATTTCTTGACAAATCCTGACTTACCTGTTGGCAAAAGAATGCAAACATCTCTAAAGCACTCAGCCTGGTTGTCTGTCCCGTTCCGGAGACATCACTCACATCAGTTTGCAACTTGTGTTGTCATTGGCTTGAATTCATGGTTTATAAAAGTGGGTTTTGTCTCAAACTTTTTCTTTATTTAGCACAGCAGACAGACAGTGTAATAGTGAGACACAAGCCAAACATTTCTCTGGGACAAGGGAAATTTAAATTTACTGTCTACCACTGAGTTTCACTAATAGCCATTATACTTAAAACTTTTTTTGAAACATGAATCTCCTTAAAATAAAATAACTTGACTTACTGAAGTGCAGTGCCTCTTACAAATGGCATTCACACCTTTACCTTATGTAAGCTTTATCTGCCATTGGCATTAACATTTGTCTTCTGCATGTAGTGGCATACTGTCAGGGTAGTAAAGAAACAAATCTGTCTGTTGCCTAGATTATACACTTGTTTAAGGAAGTGTTGTTAGGCAGCTCCTGGGCATTGAAACAAAGTGAGAGTTTTACTTAGCTGCTTTTGTTCATCCTCCCAGTAGTTTAAAAATGTATTCATATTTCATCTGTATAATCCATACACCCCTTACTCTCACAGAGGAAAGAGTTGGATTAATTTACCTTGAGTGCGAGTCACAAAAATAACAGTTCATGTTGGGATTTTCTTTTTCAGTTACACAGGTATTATTCAATCATGTAAACCACATGGGATTAAAAGATGCTTCTGTTGAAGAATTGGAGAAGAAATACGGCATTTTCTCTTAGCAGGATGACTGACAAATGTTTGGATTTGCACCTTTTTCATGTGGAAATTAGCTAAGAAGGATATAACGACAGCAATTTTGTTGCTTTTTGTAAATAATGAAACTCTTAAACTTGGGCTAGCCAAATGGCAAGTGCCTGGAGAGATCATTATTTGGTTCTGCAGTACACTTGTCTTCCAGTACCTGAAACAATATGGATCTACATTTTCTTCAATTGAGTCTGTTTGCCTGAAAAGCAATTGGGCAGATTGGCATTCAGGATCTGGACTGTAGATAGAGATCTTTATTAAAAGGAAAAAAATATTTATAAACATGTCTTTGGTAAGAATCAAACACTGTATATTAGAATTATGCATGGGTTTTTTATTTTAGAAAATAAACTGAATGTTGAATTGAAGATACTATATTTTTAAGGATTACTTTTTATTAAGATGCCTAAATCACTCTTCTGTAAAGGTCCATCACATCAGAACTTGTACTGTGCAAAGTGAACCAGAAGTATGATGGCAAGAAAATTCCAGAATTTTTACTTGAGTTTATCTAAAAGTGAAGTTTTAGCACTGGTAGCTGAGAACCTCTGAAGCTATTCCTTTGAACCTCAAGTGTAATTGCAGAATAGAAGGAAGACAAATACTGTAGAATTAAACTAAAAGTTTAAAGAAAAACACTTTCTCTCATCTTTCAAGAGTACTTTCAAAACAATCTGGTGAAACTTAATCCTTGTGGGTCAGTTGTTCCTGACTAGGTAAACCCCTTAAGATGACTTAGGAGGCTAAGCAAAATACCTCAACAATAGAAGAAGGCAAAAGCATGAAATTAACTGAAATTCTTAGATAAAAGTGAGCATGAGGCATAATAAATTACTTGTACTGCTCACATGACCAGGTGGAAATAACAGCACTTGTCAAGTATACTCTAACTGTAGTATCCAAGTGATGGTGTAGGCTTATCTGCTGGCTCTTCCATCCTGCAAATGTTAATATCCTGCTGGTTTGCTTTCATCCTGATTGAGCCCTTAGAAAACTGATTTTAAAACATTTGCAGCTATGTCCTAGTTCAGATGTAATCCAGTTAAAAAAAATTAGCTGAGCTGCATCCTCAGGCCTGGTAGCAATTGACAGGAATGCCATTAGCACTGGACCCCTAAGGTAGCTTCCAATTAGCCCTGGACCTTAGCACCAGACCTTTATGGTATGGCATGGGGAATGGAAGAGCCCCTATACAGCACTGCTTGCAGGCTACCTATAATAAGAACTGTTACTTCTAGGTGTGCCCTAAGTTACTGCTAACAGGCTATTTATTCCCCTTACTGTAAAGCGTTTCAGATAAGGTATTGGGGATACTGCTATAACTCATAAATGGTGGGGCATGCAGTAGTTACCTGTTAATTTTATAGGTAGAGATTTTGTAATACAGTGTACCTTCCTGTGGACTGTTACAGGTTGTTCTGTGTGGAGCAGAGGTGTTTGCTTGACTAGGTTGTACTAATAAGCCATTTGGTACATTCTCAAAGGCTGTTTTTGGAAGTTGTTGTATGAAAGCAGGTGATTGGAATAGGGACCTTCAAAAGTAAAAGCAAGATCATGGCAGAAATATTTGAGACTGTAGGCCAAGAGTCACCTACAACTCCACTGTGCTGTGCTCTTAATGAAAATAAGCTGTCATGGTTGGGTTTTGTCAAAACTGCAACTTTTACAGAGATTTCTTTTCAGGATTTGTGCCTGTTGAGGAGGGCTGATAAAGTTTCTCAAGCATGTAGAACTTCTTGAGGTGGATGAGTAGACCTGGCTTTATGTTCCTACTGAACTTAGGCCACCAAGATTAATCTTGAAGATGATATGCTACTGTAGAATTTTGCTTTTATTTTTAAATGCAACATCTAAAGTTACTGAAGTTACTTTTCACTGTATAGAAAACAGTGCAAGACGGAGAGCAGAGTGCAGGTATTCAGAGAACTGCCAGCTCCACCTGCTCCAGGAGATGGCAGTGTTTTTCCCTTTTAAATTGTTAAAGACTATGAAATTTCTGAATTGTAGGGTTTGATAAAACATGGAGAAGATTCATAGATGTGAATCCTTTTTGAGGAGAGAAATGGAGGGTTTTTTGTTTTTTTTTTTTTGTTTTTTTTTAATCCAACACACTCTACAGTGGTTACAACCCTATTGTTTTGGGGAAAAAAAAGGTTACATAAACAGTGTGAAGCAGTTAAATTATGAAATACTTTTTATGGGATTTTTTGCTATGTTAAAGCATTCAGGGTATGAAAAATGTGGGTTCATGTTTGCTGCAGTGATGGATTCAGGCTTGAGTTTTGAATGATTCTTTTACTTAACAGTATTAAATTATGTTTTTCTAGATAACTTTTTAATTCATCAAGATATTTTTTTAAGATTTTAATACTGTCCTCCGGTAGATCTCTGAGACAGTCAAATTCCATACTCTCTATTGATTCCATAAGCCAAGTTGTTAGAATATTGAGGGAACTTATCCTAGGACTTACTTCTGTAGAACATGCCTACAGCTTTGCCTTTTGACTGTAAACAGTGACTTTATTTTTTGTTTTTTTACTTTCCAGCAACTCTGGATAGCTCTGCATTCATAAAGTAATTGTTTAATTTGAGTTGTGTTTATCTTGCTTAAAAGGATATCCAGTGACAGTCACACATCAAGACAAAGACACTTGGTTTACTCCTTTTTCATTACATTACTGTCAAAAAAACCCCATAATTTGTACTTGGCAATATTTGTGTTAGTTATTGTGGAAAGCATAACATAGTTTGAGTAATTGTTCCAAAAGATTTTTTAGGGTTGAAAATTAATGGTTGTGACACTGCTCAAGGAGTTCTTGTGCTTCTTGTCTTCTTTGTAATTTTACTTAAAAATAAACATTTCAGTTTGCCAATTCTCACATCAACAACTACTGTTGATTTTGAAGCTACTTTAAAAATATTTTTATAAATTTATATATAATTTTAATAACTTTAATATTAGTATAAGGTTAACATACCAGTTTTTGATATTTAGACTATGAGTCTTTGGGGTCCAGAGAACCTGTGACTATCAGTTTCAGGAAACTTAGGTTCTAGCTTATTCATCTCCTTTACTAGGCAATGAGCTTTGTTTGTCATTGTTGTGAATACAGTTGCTTGTGGGTGCCATCAGTAGAGAATACTGAAATGGAAACATACTGAACAGTTCATTAGCAGTGTCATCAGCTGTCAGTTGTTTCCTTCCATCTTGCATGACTAACATTTCCTTTGTTCAGGGTGGGTTTTTTTGTTTTCTTCTCATGGTTCTGTGTTTTCTTGTTACTGCTACTTAATAATTGTTAAGCAGTCTGTCCTCATTTCCCTTACTTACATGCTTTCCTCTTCTGAGATCATTGAAGAGTCCTTTGTTGTTCACCTTGGTCCCTTTTCACACTTCCTGTCCTTTCTTTCCATTGCCATAATTTGAGCTTGTTATCTTAATATTATTTGGTAACTGCCAACTCTGGTGTACCCTTTTCAGCCCTTTTATTTTCCTCCATTGAAACCTTAATGAGCAATGTTACAACATCACTGTTGAGGTAGAGAAAAGATGAAGGAAATGAAGCTTTTAAAATTTTGTTTAGGTGCTGTGGTGTCTAAGCAGCTTGGGATTGCTCTACTGTCAGTATTGGAATCCAAGAGTGTGGAGCATTAAATATATATCCTCTTTTCTCTCCTTCACCTGTGTCCCTTGCAGGGGCAACTGTGAGGCAAGGGCTCTGTTCCTGTCTCTTCTGCCACTAGGTTTAGTTTGGTTTCAGTAAATTTGTGCTTTTCTAGGAATAGCAAAAAAGACCTTAATAATAGCATAGGGCTGCACATTTATTGACTCTTACTTCTCCCCAGGTAAGATTCACCCTGTAGCGTTTTTTTCGGAGCAGCTGTCAATACGCTCTTTCTCATATCTTAGAGAGCAAATAGTGTTTTGAATTGCATTCTGTCTTTGCTATTTTTGCATGACGCTTTTTTAACTTCCTTAAGGTGTGTTACTCAAGAGGACACTATTTCCCTGCAAAATCCTTTGTTAGTGATTATCCTTGAGAGAGCAGGACACTAGCCTGGCCTCTAAGGAACACATTCTAAGCTGGAATCTAGTCGTCATGCAAGTCTGCTAAATGACCTGGAATTGCAGTGATTGATCTGATTTTATTTCCTTGCTGGTTAGACTTAGGGAAGGTACAGCTTTTGGGATAAAAGATGGAGGTGTATTTTTCACTGTTGTGTCTGCTCTTGAGCATGCAGTTCAGACTGATTGAAATAGTAAAGTTTTATGGGTTTTATGCATCTGTCGTTTTTTTCTTTGTACCATTTCACATAAACCATTTGTATCAGATCTTTCTTGTTACATCTGTCACTATGTGCTGAATCCCTCTATGAATGTCATTTTCAGTGTTCCCTTTCTGTTCAAAACATTGTATTCTTCACTACCTTCCCTCTCCTGTCATTAGTTGCAAGCATCTCAGCTTCTGAAAGTGTCATTTGGAGGCCCCTTCTAGTTTTTAAATATTTCTCCTCAAAGCTCTTTGTTTCTCAATGCTCCTTTTAATAACCTTGCTTCTTCAGGCTCCATTTTGTAGAAATACTCCACTCTAAAGTCTGACTTTATAAACTGAAGCAGATACAGCATAAAACCCAAGAAAATTCCTTTTTTCTTTTTTCTTTAGCTTTCTATTCAAGTGATTGCTGAGTTCAGTTGTGGTTGAATGCTTCCAAGTCTTTTGCTTTCTTAATAGCAGAAAGTAGTGTTTTCTTCAAATTTCAGACCTTCCAGTCTCCCTTCTGGTAGCTGTTGCATTCATGAAGTTTAAGATGACAGCATAACAGATAGACTTGGTTCCTTGTCCCAAGTGAATCTGCCTGGTTTTTAAAGCAAGAAATGTACCATGAAGCACGAATAGTGTTACATTAACCAACAATTGGATACACAAAAGTCTTGCTTGTCCTGATGCCTGTTAAGGTAGATAGATGCTCTGCACAAAAAAAAAAAAAAAAAAAAAAAAAGTCTTGTTTTGTGGCCCCTTATTTAGCCAGGTCTTCCACCATGAGCTGAGCATCAGGTCAGTCTAAGTGAGGAGATCCACAAAAACCCCTTTGAGGGACTGACATGTTACTGGTTAATGGCTCAAACAATTGGCCAGTTGCAGGGGTGCTTTGCTTAGGCCAGGTTTGCATCCCCCAGCCAAACAGGAGGAGGAGAGGATTTTGTGTGTGGTGAGGAAACCTCTGACACCTACAACTGACTGAGAGGGTGCTATCATCACCAGAGAATGACCAGGACAAACCAACTTCTGTTTAGCAACAAGCTGGATTTTGAGCCAGCTAAGGGAAAAGATTGATGAGAAACAGATCCTGTGAAAGTGGGGTAATGCTTTTATCTTGCCAATGTCCTTTACACAAATGGCTCAGGTGTAGAATTCCCCTGAATAAGGTATTCATCCCTTCTGAAGGGGCATGCCTGGCTCAACTACAGTGATGTGAGAGGTAGCTGTCATGTCTTAATAAGGTGTTATAAGCCATCAAAGACCCTTGAAGTGCCCCCTGACACATTTCTGGGGCCTTCTACCAGGGGGTGATCTACAGTGTTGAAACAGAGTGGTTTATAATGAATTGCTATCACTTTTGGAAGAATCACTAACACCTTACTGACTGAGAAAAATGTACTCCAGAGCCTTCATTGGAAAGTGAAAAAGCTGCTGACTCTTTCTAAAATAGCCCGAAGTTTAGATGTTCAAAACAAAGAATGAGCTACTGCTGTACACCGGAGCCTGTGTGTAACACCGTGTAGCATATGAGCCTTGAGGAGTCCAATTCTGTCCTTAGTGTTCAGATTTCATTGCTTTTTGTGATTGAATTCTGGTGGTTGTGAAAATTAGCCAGGCTATTACTGCATTATATCATACTAAATGCTGTATTTAAGTGAAAGTGTGTGTGTTGTTTTCAAAAGATGGGTAAAAACATTATACAGGACACCCCCTGAACTGAGAGGGGCAAGATGATGGATATTTCTGAGCTCTCATGGACGCAAGTCCATCATCTGACATCACGTCATCTGGGATGCAGATGTAGACTGCTCCATGTAATCCAAGAGCTCAGTGACTGGCAGCTGAAGGAGAAGTGTATTTCCCTTTCACAAGACTCAAGATCAGCATATTTTTTCAAGCTTTCAGGATTTCAGTCTCAACATTTCTCTCTATTTCAGTAAAATCTAAAAATTGATTAATGTTTTTTAACATAGGATTTGTGGAAACTATGAGCAGAAGCAGAAATTCCACTAACCCCTTTTTAGCAACTTCCACTAGCTTTCCTGTCAGAATTACATTTTTGTCCTTTTGTGCTTGTGCCTGTCACATGCTGGGTTTATGTGAAGCTGACTGTGCTGAGGACAGATTCCTGCAGTCAGTGCTCCCATTACTGGACTTTATCAGGACAGCTCTGCTGCTTCAGGCACAGAAAAATTTGGCTCAGTAAGAATGCCCACATGCTGCATATAAAACAGCCAAGCTTTGACTATTGCTACCTTGTTTGTGCTGGTAGAGATGGGAAGCCATGGTACCACACAGCCAGAGCTCCAGTCTCAACTCCTTTCATAAGGCTTGCAGTAATGCCAATGCATAATATCACAGGGATCAGCTGCTGTGCTCAGAGGCTGATGAGAGAGCTTGTTTGTTCCTGTTCAGCTACCTGGGGTTACAATATATGGCTCTTCATCTTCAGATCTCACACTTAAAGAGGTTGATAAAGGAAGTTTGTTTATCATTCCCAGCTGCCTAATGCATAAAACAGAGTTTGTTCTAGTCTTCATTACTTTCCCCTGCTAATTCCCTGTGCTGATAATTTGCCATCCTTCAGCCTGCCTGTGCTCTCTGTCATTGCCAGTTCATGACTGAATATAATATGTGTTTGTCAGAGCAAGGAGGATGTTTTGAATAGTGTCAAAATAATAGACCAAAGAGTATTTTCAGGCACCTCAATGTGTTCAATATCCTTGTGTACAAAATTCCCCCAAGTAAATAATGCACACTCACAAATTTCAAAACTTAATAAGATAGATATTTCCAAACTGATGAGCTTCTGTTGGGACATTGTCAAAGATGTGACAAGTAAATGTCCATGTGCCTCTAAAACACAGGAAAAAACAGCTGCATTATGGAGCCTATGGGAGCAGTGCTACGTCCAATTTTGCAGACTTATTACAGGCCACAGGCACACTTGGACTAATCAGTCTTAGGGAAAAGAAGGGAAACTGGGCAATGAAGTGAGTGATGAGACCAAGCCACCCATCATTATTTTCCATGATTTTAGGGAATTGCCTCATGTTGAGATTTGTCCTGCTTTTGTGGCATAGCTTCATGTTCCTACCTGGAAATATGTTGTCCTCTAAGTTCAAGACTTGGATTATTTTGTCACCATTCCCGTACTTGTGTGCTACCACTGCTGTTTTAGAAGCAGGTTGTCACCTGTGAAATTTATAGAATCACAAAATAGTCTGAGTTGGAAGGGACCCAGAAGGATCATTAAGTCAGCTCCTAAGCAAGTGGCCAATATGAGCCCAAGACCCTGGTGTTATTAGCATCGTGCTCTGACCAGCTCAGGTGGAATATCTGAGGCTTTCAGAGAAAATTAAGAGACTTGCCCAAGAGTAGAGATGAGATTCTTCTCACTGGCAGGAGAAGGTAAAAATGTTTTCTTCTGATAGGGAAGGCAGCTCTGGGTCTGCAAGAGACTCAGGACAGAGGACGTACACTGAACTTCTCAGTGGGGGAGGATTCTGGCAGGAGCCAGATGGAAACAGAAAATTAAAAGGAAAAAACCTTAGAGCAAGTTTTGGGCTCATGTTACAGCTAAGAGGGCTACTCATTGAAGATTGTATTTGATTAAATACACTTTTCCCTTCCTAACTATACAGCTGACATAATGATTCAAGAAAATCCGTGGACTATTTATGAAGTGAATTTTGTGAAGGGAAAGCTATAAACTAGATTTGATTTGTTTAATTTATTTGACAAGCTCTGAATCTGACCCAGCTTGGGAGAAAGGAAATGCTGTGAGGGAAAGAGAGCACAAGGCCTTTATCTTCACTGAATTATTTCTGGCAGCAAAGAAAACCTTTGGCTCTTCAATTATTTCAGTCCCATCCTGGTGTTTGTTTCTTATCACCCAGTCCTGGATCATCTGATTTGTCATATAGGGTCATGGTTGCTTTTTCCTCTTCTATCTAATGCTAAAAATGAGAATCTTGATTTCCCTCCTTATTCAACAGCCTACCAGTAAAACATACTGTGACAGTAAATTTTGAAACTTCACAGAATTGCCTAAAATCCTGTATCAGGGGAAACTAAGACCAGACAGCTAAGGCACAAACGTGGAAATTGGTTTTCCAGGGGTAACACAGCTTGGGACATGGCTACTGGTATTAAAGAGCAGCACAAGAGGGTTAGGCATGTAGGGAGGGTGTAAATGCCAGGATAAACAGATAGAAAGAGACAGGAGTGGCCAACTGTTGGCTCAAGGGAAGATATTCTTCCCTGAAATGACTCACTGGCACTATTTAAAGACAATAAACAAGTCAGTAGAGAGCCACAGCTTTCTGCTCTGACAGAGAAGGGCCACAGCTTTATGCTCTGATAAAAAGAGCAGTTTGCCACAGCTTCTTGTTCTTTCTGCCCTGATTTATCCCAGAATCCTCAAGATGCCACACTAGCTGATGCAGATTTCTTCTGATAACTGATTCATTCTCTCAATATAGTGTGTTGATTTATGGATAAATAGGATGCATTGGCTGTACTGAGCCTACTTATCCTGTTTGAACACAGTCATGGAAACAGTGCTTCTTATTAAAGTAATATAAATAGAATGGCAAAGTCAAGCACTCAAAAGGCTTATATTGCCAGTAATGCCCAAAGTGATACTTAGCTTTATTCAATCCATTTGTGTATTTTTCATATGATGGTATAATCTTTAATTACATGCTTCACCAAATTTCTTACCTTCTAGCAGCCACAGCTTAGAATGTATTTGTCTTCCAAACATGGATGGTTTGTTTGAAACACTGTAGCTTTTTTCCAGGAAGATTTTTGGTGCCTGCATTTAACCACCAAGAGGGCAAACTCTCTGCAGCGCAGTTCATGCTTTTGAGCTTTTCATAATACAGTTGTATTATCAAAAACATCTAGCTGAGTTGCAGCCACAGGAAGCAAAGTAAAATGAAACTAGTTGTCCTTCCTCAGCTGGGTTTTATAAGTTTCTTGATAGCATGGGTGACAGCCGTGCACAGTCACCCTGTTCTCCCTATTGAAGTGCTCCTCTGTTTCCTGTCTGTTTGGGACCAGAGAGTCACCCGACAGACAGACATGCACACACTTTTGTGTGTGTGCTGGTTCAGCTGGACCACGTGCCAATGTGCGTTTTCTTTATGTTAGACTGGGAATGAAAGATCAAAGTAAAATCTAAAACATCAATATATTTCTAATTAATTTTTGAGTGCCTTGCTCCAATAGACCTTCATTGTTTTGGTTTTTTTTTTAATTTTTTGTTGTTGCTATTACTGCTCTGATTTTCCTTCCTACTTTTCTTTTATTCATAAGTACTAATTAACTGTGCCTATGAGCCATAACGCTTCCCTAATGAACAAGCCATGAGCTTTGTCAAAGTACCTTAAAAGACATGGAAAAAACCACTTCCAGCTGAGCCAAACACAGCACATCTCCTCGTGTCAGTCAGGCTGAGAGCAGCTCCATTGAGCCGCCCTTTGGAGAGTTGCTGGAGCAATTAAAATCAAGCCTGAAAGCAGCCAGAGCAGCGGTGCTCAGACACGGCACCACGGGTGAGTACCTTGCTAGGAGAAACACTGGGGAGGCTGTGCCAGGAGCAGGGGGGCTTCCTGGGGACCTCCTGAAGCTGTGCCTACTCTGGGGACATGGCCCTCCAAACTCCCCTGAAAATTCACCACAGTTAAGGGAAAAAACCATCTGAGGACAGAGTAAAAGGAAAATGTTTCAGGGAAGAGCCAGCTCAGCAGGAGGATGTGGAGCTAGTGTAATTGGGGGTGCATGGGAGGTTCATGCAGCTTCACAGGAAAGGCACTGTAAATGGAGAGGAAGGATCAGTTCTTTCTGAGAAAAGGCAAAATTGGAGAAATGGGTTGATTTATTGCCTCTACAATAACAGAAAATGAGATGTGTCTGTATCTCCATCCCTTCTTTTTCAGACAGATACAAAAACAAAATAGCCCTTCAGTGCTTTTATGTTCTGTAGCAAAATAGGCAAAAGAACGTACTGTGAAGAAATAATCTAATTCACACTATTTCCTTATTTTTTATGCATTTTCAATGAAAGATCCCACGTTGAACTCTTTACAGTGTTGACATAAAAGTAATGGGAAAGAAAGAGTAGAAATGGGCCTCCATTTGGAGAAATTAAAATCTTTAAATATAATATCAAATGAAATTGTTATTGTGAGTCGTGTAGCAGAGACAAAAGCAATGGATGTTTGATTTGCAGAAGTTCCTGCTTTTCATTCAAGGCAGATGAAGCAAATGCAGTTATATTGCTCGAAGGAGTTTTCTTCAACTGGCTTAAGCTATTATGCACTTCATTTAGACCAGACATGCCATAAGAATGAATGTTATGTAAAATAGACAAAGGTTGATGGAAAGCTGCAAGAATGAAGCTTCAAGGGGCTAAAAAATACCTTTCCTAAATTTCTACAGTTCTTGCACATTGTCCACAGAACAGAGCCTGGAAGAAAGCCATAAACAGCATTTCTCAGGCTGTGCTTGCTCTTCTGTATGGAGAACATGTCTTCTGCCATACAGCCGCAAGAATGGAAGGTGAAGAATGGTGGGGGACAAAAAAGGATCAGGACCCTCTCTTTGGCTGTCAGACCAGTGTCCAACCTTTTCTACACCCCACTACTTGTTGAAATCATAGCAATTCTTCCTGTGCAAAGGCAAGTTTATGAAACACTGAATGAAAACTCTGCTTTCAGGCATAGAGCTTTGTCACCCATTACCCTCACCAGCTGAGAGCTTCCAATAGCATATGCAAATCACATATTTTCCTTCTGGCTTTAGCATCACTTTTCCTCAGTTAAAGACACCATGTGAAAACATGACAAATATGAATATTTTGTGATTCTTTGGTGCTTCTTTGGACTTCACACTACAGTCTTGTTCATGACACAAAGAAAAACAGGGTTAGAGCAACATTGATTTTTTTCTCATAATGCTCTTTTATATGTGAACATTAATGGAAGAAAAGCAAAGCAATGAATAGCTTTATAGAGAAGCTTCCACCAAAGGGAAATTAAAAGAGGAAGATGAGATTAAGTTTGTGTGATCACATCAAGTCCATTGTGACTTTCTATTTGGTTGCTACGCTGTGCTGGAAAGCCAACATTAAACCTGGTATAGAAAATAAACATGCAGAGAGGAATGTCCAGTCAGAACAACCTGACTGCCAGCCTCATAATTACATTTGTAGCCTGCAACTTCTTTCTTGGTCTTCCTCAAGAAATATATAAAAAATAAATAGAATAAGTAAAAATTTCAAATAAAAACTAATCTTGAAAAAAAAGAAAAAAACAAAATAAAAAAGCACCATCAGAAAAACCGGCATAATGGAAACAGCAATAAAACCAATAAAACAGGCTGAGCACATTACAGTGTGCCCAAAAGCCAAGACTTTGAATGCAAATTAAGGTAAAAATAAAGTCTGGCTTTTTCTTTTTCAAGCTGTTCTATACTCTTGACTTGTACAACTTGCATTCATGAGCACAACTCTTGCTATTTCACATTCTTATTTAAGAGGGCTTTTTATCCTGAGGCATTAAAATTACAATATTCCTGCTGGAGTCTCTCAAGTTGTTTAATAATTCTGTGGTTTAATTATTGAAATGATTGCAATTTACATTCAGCAAGTCCAGCAGCATGTTGGGGATTTGAAGGTTATGATATATTCTCAGCACTAGAAGAAATATAAACAGTCTGCAGTCTTGTTGGCTTCTTCACATAAAATAATGATGGGAAGAGAGGCTTTTTGGAGGTTCAACAGCACAAAGAGGACTTGGGACCCAAATTACTATAGCAGATCTTCTCTTCCACCCTAAGAGGTAAAATGCCTTCAGCACATCAATTTCACTACTGAATTTTCAGTCAGCTTATGTTCCTCACAGTGGGTACATGCCGACCACCAATACCCAGAGAGGACAGAGCTGCATAACCCTCAGCAGATGCTGAAACTCCAGTTTGGGGTGCATCTTCCCTACCAACAGGGCTTAATCCTTTAGTTTAACCATACCTCAAGAGAGAACTTGGTGCCTCTACACGCTCCCTAGGATCAGATGGATGAATATCGGAGGGAAATATCCTTGTTCAAGTACATCTGTCATCCTTGCAGCACAGCCAGTGTCCTAGGATATCATAGGCAGTGGGTCCTAAATGCCTCTGAAAAATCAACTTTGAATGACTTGATTAGATCATTGGATAATTGTCTGCTTTGAAAAAAAATGTGGAAGAATATGATAGAATACAAACATAAAAATTTGACCTCTCTTTAGCTTCTGGGAACAAGTTTCATGACTAGTTTATAACGGCATAAATACTGGATTGATTGCCACAGGAGCAATATCCAGCAGGTATCCAGGGCCACATATCTTGTGTAAAGTTCCATGCCTATGGATGCTAGCTTTGGAGCAAGCTGCAGGCCCCATGGCCTCTCAGACCTGCCTGAAAGCTAGCCTGGGAAATTCATAGGAGGATTTCAAAACAATCCTCAGAGACAGAAAACAACTGCCAGGTGCTGTTTGTCTGTCCTCTTGTTTTCCTTGCAGGAGAAAGTCAGGGGGTGGTGAACCCCACTGACCAATGATGGTAATGTAGCACTTTACTAACCAATAAGAGTTTCTTTTCTGTACTTTCCACGATCTAGTCTATATAACATGGCTGAAGCAATAAACTGGGGATTTCTCCTGTTCTGACTCCCTTGAGAGTCCATGTCATTCTTTTTGCCGTTCCTAATTAGAACAACACCATGCCAACACTGAGGGAAACAAAGCATGGTGTTTTCTGCAGAGCATTCCCTTGCCTTAATATTGGTTGTACTTGTAGCAGTCAATCTTGGTGTGCATATTGGCCATTTGACTTGGATGTATATCACAATCTTTCCCTCTCATCTCACTCCTTTCTACTGTGGAAATAAAACCCAGACTCAGGGGGAAAGGAGCATGCAGTAGGTTCTAGGCAGACCTCCAATCTGGATGGCCAAATCCCAGATTACTAGGTGTGGTGGTCCTCTGCTGGAAGACCTGTTAAATAATTTTCTTAGGACCTCCACTGAGGTCTCCACTTGCATTGTACCAAAAAGTCTTCATTCCCAGGGTAGATTCCCCCATCTATCTCCAAAAAAAAAGTGAAATGGGTTGATGAAGAACTGAAACATTCTGGAGACAAAGAGTATGGGTTGTCCAATGTGTTTGTAGGCACAGTAGGAATCCATGCATAGACATAAATTATCGGAGAGAGAAAATACCTCAAGATCAAAGCCATGTTCAATGCGGGGGAGAGCCTCAATATAGTTCAAATATAGCACAGTGAGCAGATGTCTACTACCATAAGTGTGCTTAGGCCTCCCTGGATTTACAGTAACAGCAGAGAATCACAGTCTCTTTCATTCAAAAATTATAGCAAAAATCTATGACGCCAGTCACCTTTTATATCAGAATACAAGGCAACAACACTCACCTACAGTAAGAGATCTGCACTAAAAACAAAAAGAAACAGGAGAAATTAATGTAGGGAAGATTAAATTTCCATTTCTCCTCTTGAAGCCAGACTTCTTTATGTGGAGAATGCAAAATTCCTTGCAGCCAGTCTCAGGAGGTGTGGTCTAAATTGTAAGGCCTCAATAAGTGGATGTGCCTCAAAAGTAGGTATAACTTGATAAAAAAAAGATATAACTCGAACTCATCAGGAGGCATTTTTTCACTGAAAGGGTGATTAAGCATTAGAAAAGGCTGCCCACGGAAGTGGTGAAGTGACCACCCCGGAGGTAATCAGGAAATGACAGGATGTGGCACTTAGTGCTATGGTTTAGTTTACATGGTGGTATTCTGTCACAGGTTGGACTTGATCATCTTGGAGTTTTTTCCAGCCATAATGATTCCATGATTCTATGATTCTATGTCAAGTTTCTGGAAAGTATTGCTCCACATCTACCCCTCCAGCTTTGAAAAACTCTCCAGAGTCAGAGTTGATAAATACATAGCAGCAATAAACCAAGGTAACAGGAGAAGCAAGTATGATGTTTAATCCCTCCTAGCACCTTTCCTCTCAAACATCGTAGAAGTTGTTTAAAATGAATGGTTTACTTCAAGTTTTGTTGAAAATACTATCTAAAACCTCACTGAGTATGGCTACTGTGGACACATTGAGCTTTTTTCATCTGTCTCAATTCATTGGACTCTGTGATAGACAAAATTAATGGAAGAAGTTTCAAATAAAACCCATGGGTGATTTAGTATACAAAATTACTATTAATGAACTCTTAAGAACAGGACTAACATGAATTCTTTATGAGGATGTCTTTTAAAACTATTTTATTTTCTATTTTAAAGCTGAATTTCTGGAAAACAATATTGAGGTATGAAATGTTCCCATTTTATGACTATTCTGGAGTTATACAATAAAATTTTTCTGGCAGATTTACTGTTTTTAATTAGAATCAAAAGTGCAGACAAAAGTCATGGTTATAAGAAAATGTTATATTTTCATTAATATTTTAATAGAGACATTTTCTGGGCAGTCATTTTGCCCAGAATAAGTCAAGTCTTCAAATATTTGATTTCAAATGTAAGTGGAAAAAAATATTGATTTAAATACAAAGTATTAAGTATATGAACCAGGTACTGCCTTGAGGAAATAAACTAGTGTGGAACAACAGCAAAAGAAAAAGAACCAATTTTGATCTTTTTATTAGACTGCTGGCAACAAATATATGAAATTCTGACTGCCTGAAATCAGGTCTCAGACAATTTCTTTTTGTAATATAAATACAAATATGTGATTAATGTAGCATTTCCTGAATGGATACTAAAATTACTTCATCTTTTTGATTAATCTCTTAGGCACATACTGCAGTTCACATTGAAAAAGAAAATCCCATACAAATGTACTGAGGCAAGAATACATCCCTCCTAGTTAAAATGCAAGCCTGCTCTGTGTGCATCCATTGTTTGTAACCCACTGTGAGGAGAGGAGAATGGTTCTAAACTGTAGTGGTAGCAAAATCCAGCCTCTTCCTCCCCTTGCCCACCATTGCTTGTCACACCTCTAAAAATGCATATGGGATTGTGGGTGAAATGTAGTTTTCAACTGAGTATGAAAAGCAGAGGACTTTCATTTACTCCTACATAAATTGGTTTTCTAATCTCTATTTACATGAGATAAACAATGTCAAGATTAGTTTTATCTATTTTTTTTGCACTATAAGGGGAATTTGAAGATCCTTTTCAAGAAGCCAGTCACCAGGTACATGAGTACTTTCCAAAAGTGCTACCTTGAATCCTGAAACTGTAAGTACAGCACTATGACCCAGCGAGTCAAAGGCAGCTGCCAAATTTCTCTCAGCAAGCCTGACTGTAGGCTTGAGTGCCTATCTCTGTGTTGTGCACCATTACATAACCATGCCCATCATCACACCTGGCTGGAGCTGGTTCTCACAGTTTCCTCCCACAATTGCACCTCACTCCAGTAAATCTCAGCCACTGCAGCTGCAGCTGTGTGCCTCAGGACTGCTCTTGTTTTTCCTATCACCCCATGAGACATCCCATTTACAGGAAACTTGATTTATCTTTCTTGTCTCTGTATCAAGACCAATAATTACATTCAGACAGAGCAGATGACAGCATCTGGATGTGATCTGAAGATGGCAGGAGAGGGAGAAACGCCTGCTCTTTGGTTGTGGTTTCTAAATTTCAGTTCATTACTGAAATGACTTCCTAAGTTCTAGCAGTACTTAAGCTGTAGCTGGAATACAGCTTAACTTCCAGATACTACTTTTTATTAGGGTAGGTTAATGATCTCTTAAGTATCTCTTGTTTTCATTGCCCCAAAGTGCTTATGGGTGATTTTTAAACTGTCTTGGCAAGTTTGGTGAATTTCACAGCACTTTATAGTGTTTCCATACAACACCATTTTCACCAGAACATTTTGATATTTAACATATAGATTTATTTGTCAGGGAGCATAGAACCACAGAATTATTTATGCTGAAAAAGACCATTGAGATAATTGAGTTTATTGTATGAGAATATAGGATGAGAAATTAAATAAGGTATAAAGGTTTAAAGCATATCTGCATTCAATCTTAAAACCCTCAGGACTAGTGTGAGGCCTATCTTTTAAACCCCTCTGTTAGTTCACACCATGCACAGCAGCATAATGCTAGGGCTGGCATATATCATGGGATAATGTGCTTTTAATCTAAACTGTGTTGAGCTTGTGTCCACACTAAGAGCCATCACTGTGACTCTTCAAGTGGGGTTAGCTCCCAGCACCACCTCTTGGTGTCCTTGCCCACACCAAGCTGAAGGGCAGGACAGCAGACCGTGTGTTAGCAGAGACCAGGCAAACACCAAAAATGTGTAGTGCTAGCTCTGCATCCCAGACCATCCTCTTCCACTGGCAAGAGCAGCCAGCTGGCACAGGCACAGTCTTCTGACTGAAATCTATCTGCACAGTGCCACTCAGATGTGGGTGTGGATGTGGATGTGTTTGTGCTGAGCTGGGCTGGGGCTGGCTGGGATGTTTCTGAAGACCTGCTCCTGGATTCAGGAGATGGTCCATAGCAGCAGCTCTGCTCAGGGGAGAGCTCAGCTTGGAGTGCTCTTGACAAGCAGAAGTGTTAAGTTGTTACAAGCAATCCATTATCACCCTGGACTTGTTTGGCTCCTTTCTGTATCTTAGGAGCACTGCAAAAGCCAAAGTTGTGTTTACATAGCTCTGCTCCTCCTTGGAAGTCTCCTTAATCTTTTGGAAACTGAGTGTGGCATAAAAGTGACACACAGAAGGCACAGGTCTAGTAACCCTAACTCTGCCTAGCCTTAAAACAAGCAGTATACCAGAAAGTTTTGTCTTTAGTCTATCTTTCTGAAAATAGTACTGGAAAGACACAGACATTCTGTTTCAATTAAACGACATGAAGATGCCATGAACCAACCCAGAAGAAGACAGTACTTTGCTGGGTTTCTCTGCTAGCCTCAGAAAGACTACAGTATTTTTCCAGTCAGGGTTTGTTGTCCAGTGCCTTGCAAAGGGTTGGTAGGGATCTTCAAGAACCACAGAAAAGACCAAGACATTTCCATTCTCACCCCTTCTCCTCCATTTGAAGGTTTGGTTTCCTCACCATGAGCCTCATTCAGACTTGGATGCTTACAGCACTTTTCCAACAGGCATGCCAAGACAAACACACAATCTTCTATGGAGTGTAGAAAAGATGCTAAAATCTTTCCTCTGGCCTGGAAAGTAAGGATAGAAAATAATTTCTCATCATTTCAAGGTCAATATCCTACTTGTCTAACTGTTTTCTCCTTTCATTTAATGAAGCTTCAATTACTCTGTTTGAAATGAGATGCTGTTAACAAAAGAGATGAGGAATGTCCTTCTCTGCCCTGTTTCTCAGGGTGGTTCAAAGTTCAGGGATCAGAAGAGATATGGAAACTGAATTTCCTCAGAGGAAACAGGGAGTAGTCTAGAGATTTCATGTGATGTGTGACTCCTCTCACTTCAGAACAATTGTGTAAAAGAAAAAAAAAAAGGAAAATAAAAAAAAAAAAAAAAGAAAAAAAAAGTAATCTTTGCATACTTCCCACCCTGGCTGGAGCTTTTCTCCAGTCAGATGATTCATTACAACCTAACCAGACCTGAAACTGAATATATTTGTTCAAGTCTTCTTCACAGGAGCAAATTTCTCACTAAGACATCTCCATATGCTTAGTGCTGTAATATAGTAATTATTGAAAGATCTCACTAAAGGAAAGTCATTCATAAGGGTATTTTTAGAAGAGCCTCCTGCTTTCCTCATGCTATCCTCAATTATTTTAGGTCTGAGGATTGTGAGACAGGCTAAGAACCCTCTGCTTTCTGACAGAACAGTTCTGCTTAATTAGAATAACATAATTTGGAAGAACAGACACAGATCAAATGGTATAAAAAGAAACCAGACCACAAAACAAGAGAGTAGGCTCATATTTGTCACCAGATCTGATTTTTACCTCTTACCCTTCACCAACACATAGTACACCCATTTGAAGTGTTTTTGCATTTCTGCTATATGTGATGCTACCAGATCTTAATGAGCAATTTTCAAGTGACAGAGTAAAATAAACAGGCTCCCAGAATGTATCAGAGACACCTTCTCTGTATATTATTTTCATGTCAAAATTAATTCTTACAAAGATAAGTTGTGAAGGGAGCCTTACAGAAATTATTCTGAAATATTATGCCACTAAAACTGAAGCCTTATTTCCTTAAACTATCTGCAAGATCAGTATTTTTCTTAGATGGAGAATCTGCAGCATTGGCTAAAAACACCTAAGCAATTCCATAGCCATTTATTTGACTTTTTGAAAGTTATTTTCCATCCTCATATTGCAATTTCTTTAGCATACTATTGAAGGAGTAAATGTCATTCCTGAGTTATTCCCCACAACTCAGAATTTTTAATGGTCTCAGTGGGAGCAGGTTTGCTCTCAAGTAATGTATTGCTGTGCCAACACAAAATATATTTGGATGTCAGTCTTGTAAAATGTGAGAAATGAAGCCAGAAAACTTATATGTACTACCAAACTTCTTCCAGTCAGATCCCCAGACCTGTCAAACTTAAACAAATGTCACCAACATTTGTGATACCCCCTTGACATCAACAGGATGGAGAACTTACTTCTAAAGGACTTTGGGTAACACTGGGAGGCTTCAAGCTGTCCAGGAGCTATTAGACCAAGTTATCTTTCAGCAGAAGCATCTCATCATATGCAGAGCAGCTCCTGAAGCTCTTCAGCCTACAGAATGGCATGTTCACACAGCCCATAAGGAGCTTTGCTTTGGTTGTGTGGGCTGGCAGTCAGGAGCTACACACACGGTTCTCTTGTTGCCATAGAGGTGGCACGGCCACGAGAGGGGCTGCCGAGTAAACAGGCGCAGTACGCAGCCATATCGTTTTAACCTACTTGGTTATGTGCAAATCACCACCCACACTCACTGAGTGAAGGGAAAAAGGAGAAAAATAGCAGTGAAATCCCTAGTTATTTCCCATCTGGTAGGAAACTCCTGGCACCATGGTAGACCTGGTGGCAGCAGAGGAGGAGGAAACCCTCCATCACTCCGGTGCAACTTGCTGCTTGTTCTTACAGTGAGTTAAATCAGCATGCAGGTTGGACTGCATTTATTCTGGTATATCATGACATAAACTACTGAAAAAGCAATCAAGAGCCATTATATAACAGAGGGATTGATCTAATGGAAGATTCTTTGTCTAAAATTGTGGTTATTAATTCTTGTACTCCCACGATATGTATCAGCTATGCTGGATATGCTCATTCAAAATCCCAGTCCTATCCAGACAAAGATATGCTCATCTCCTGTGATTTATTTTAGCTGCTTTGTCTCAGTATTAAGCAACCTCCTTGTTTAATATTGTTGGAGCAAGTGAAGATAAAGAGAATGCCAGTTTTTACCTTAATGAGTTGTCATTGCCTAAAAAATTGTAAATGTTGGGCTGTTGCTTTCATACAGTATGAGATACTGTTGCATAGACATTATTTTATTAGGTCATATTTAAATCTTTCTCTACCTTCTATAAGTGCATTTGTCAGGTCACAATTAACAAACTATTTATTGTGAAGTCAGTTCATTGCACTTAAAGTAATGGAGTCACTCTTCTGAAATTTTGCTACTTTACAAGGTATTTGTCTTTATTCATGAAGCCTGTGGATACCCAGGTAATTTTATTTTTAAACATTCAAACTCTGAAAATGAGTCATTTAATACACCCTCTTCTGTCTCATGTAACACATATTAGCTTCTTACAGGAATAATCCTGAAAAGAATATCTCTTTATATCACCCAGAATACATTTCCCACATTTGTTTATGCCACCGTTGATAGAATTAATTTTTTAATGTGGGATATGTGTCTAGTCTAAACATGACTGAGAAATAGCACGTTTCCATAGTCATCCAAGATACATAAGGTATTTCCTCTTTGCCATAAAAAACAGGCCTGAGAAAAGAATGCCAAGAAATACCAAATGCAAATTTCACAGACCCAAAAATTAGATGGCTACACTATTTTTTGAAAAAGTTACATTAGCTAGTAAGGAGAAGTTACCCTTGAGCTGAGAGCTGCTAGTCAGTACAAAACTAATATTATTTTCCCTTTTTTTATCTTTTTAAGAAAAGAGACAAGGCTATATCTTCTGGACCCTTAAAAATAGCAGTTGTTATATGAGCTGATTCCACAATAATACTTCTGTTGTTAGAACTCCCAATAGGGACTCCTAGCACTGAAAGGGTGTCATGGGGTAGCTTCACCTTTAAGACAGATTAGAAAGAGGGGAAGTGAAGCTGTTGGTGGCTGATGGGAGTTTTTCCTCCTGACCAATTATCAGTCATTTCTAAGAATTGACAGCAGATCTGACCATTAAAAAGTGAATTCAACTTATAAACACCCCCTTAAGAAGTACACTCAGAGCTGTCTGGCTCTGTTTGGTTTCAGGCTTCTGACAAGGTAGCAAGGCTCTGTCTTGGCCTCCTCCCCCTCCAGGCCGACAAGGCTTTCTAAAGCTTTTTAATTCTTCTACTACGTGGATAAACGTACAGACTACTCTTTTTTCCCAGAAAGACAGAGAAAGAGAGACAATCAACATGTAAGACATCATAAAACCACCAAAAACAGTGAAGAAAAAAGTTAAGTTTAAATAAGAAAGAGAGAGAAAGAAGATGTTTGCCGCTGAAATATCTTTCTGTTAAAGCTATGGAGATGGACAATAGTAGTTTAAAAAACTCCTTTAATTCATGACTAGAGTATGGGAGGAATAGAGTATTCAAAGTGCGGACTTCAGAGAAAAGAGAGAGTGGTTGTGATACTGTGAGTTGCTGGAAATTACGAGTAAAGTGAAGATTTTAAAGCCTTGAGGGGGCAAGGGGATGGCTGTTTTCTAGGAAGGCTTACAGAAACAAATGAAGAAGACTTCCACCTTTGAATAACTTACCCTTAAAAATGGCATCCCTGGACTCATTTGACCCATGCACACCTCGGAGTAGTGTGGGATGGGAGGAGTAAACTCTTAAAAACTCCATAGATTGGCAGAAAGAGACTTCTGTTTCTCTACAAAGACTGATGAAAAGACTTGTCGTGGTTTTAAACCAGTAACAAAAAATTACTTATTTCTTGCTGTGAGATATGGATTAAAATAAGAGCAAAACAGGCTTAAAACTTAAAAGGAAGAAAGACAGTTTATTAACAAACTACAAGAATAAGAATACCAGAATAAACTTCCGGAAAACCCTTTTTCAGAAAACCCAGTCTTTTCATCAGTCTTTGTAGAGAAACAGAAGTCTCTGATAATTGGTCAGGACATGACCCCATGACAAGACTCTAGAAATTAGGACTGTTTTTGACCACCAAGATTCTAAAATTTTTTGTCTCTATGTTGTTACGTGTACAAAAAAATGGTCAAGTAGTGGGAAGTAAAAGGGTTTTCTGAAAGTTTATTCTGGTATTCTTATTCTTGTAGTTTGTTAATAAACTGTCTTTCTTCCTTTTAAGTTTTAAGCCTGTTTTGCTCTTATTTTAATCCATATCTCACAGCGAAAAATAAGTAATTTTTTGTTACTGGTTTAAAACCATGACAAAGGGAAAGAAACGTATTTTCCATCTATCTTTCTTCATGGCCAGGGAATGTAATCAAGTACAGCATTTCCAAAGTGGGTTGGTTTGGTTTTTTGGTTTGTTTTTGTTTGGTTGGTTTTTTGTTTTTTGTTTTTGTTTGTTTGTTGTGGGGTTTTTGGTGGGTTTTGTTGTTTTGTTTTGTTTAGTTTGGGGTTTGTTTTTGGGGGGGAGTTTATTGGTTTTTGTTTGTTTTTTCCCTTTATGGGTTTTGTTCTGTCCTCTGAAAGCTGTATACCTCTTCAGGTGAAAATTAAAATTCACTTTGCTGTGTTTGAGTGATGGTGAAGGATAGGAAATGTCCATTTATGTTGAGTAGGATTCAGAAGCTTGAGTAGGAGCTGGGCAGAGCCTATCAGGTTAAAACTCCAGGTGCATAAGTTATGGTTATGCTGCTGCTGTAGTCTGGAGACCATTGTTTGCTATGCAGCCAGATGATACTGCAATGTGACAGCTAAATTCACTTCCTCCCCAGCAGCCTGGCTACGGGCATGCTGCCACTGCCAGCTCCATTTGATGCTGTCCTGGGACAATAGAAGTCACCACATCTACACCAAAACCAAGCCAAGAGCACTGTCTAACAGCACTTCCTCCTTGCTGATATTTTACTAAAGCAGATTTAGTATTTTAATCTTAGTATTTTAGGTATTTTACTAAAGCAGACCCAAGCTACAGGACTGCCCTAAACTCTTCCAATGATAATTCAAGCCCTACTGTCTGAAACTGGCATAACATCTTACTGGGAATTCTACTAGGTGATAGGGCAGGAAAATATCAAGTAACAAGACTTATTGTCAGACATCTTTGTTTTCTATTCTAATATTTTTTGCAAATGAGTCTTATCTCTTGAAAAAAATATCACCTATCCTGTCCAATATGCATTAGAATCACACAACAGAAGAAGGATGGGGTGTGGGAAAAGTTCTTTCTGCCACAGAAACAGCAGGACTTGGAGACATTCAAAAAAGATTTCTTCCCACTTTTTTTATTTCCTATCTCAGTCCACAATTTCAGTTGCTAGCAAAAGAGGAATCAAAGATATTTCACAAAAAAACAGAAGATTTGCTTTCAATTTCTATTTCTTTTGTGACCTACAAACAATATGTTTCTTTTAAAAGAAGCTTATTTTTACTTGAGCTCCTCGAATTGCATAAACTGCTTTCTTACAAAGAAAACTACAACACTTTTGATCATGAAAGGTAGTTATTTGTGTGAAGATCAATATAAACTCTAAAGTTACATTTTGAGAGGCCCAAGTTACAACCAGTATTGGACATTTGCTGAAAGCAATTTGGCCAAGTGCAGAAAATGTTTTTACAAACTTACTGAAGAGGTGATGCCATGTGGCACTGAGGGAGCACTTCTAGAACAATAGCAGATGTGAGAATTAGCTATTTGGAAAAGTGTTGCAGATTATGAACTGGCTTGGTACAATGCAATCGACATCAGAATTTGAGTTCTCTTAATCCATACGGAAAAATTAGAGTCAAAATATTTTATTCAATGTTTTTGATACTGCATTTAAAAATCATGTTAATTAAATATAATTAAATACAACCAAGAAAAATTCAAAAGATATTTTGATTTTTCTACTATGGACAACTAATTTTCAAAGTGATGATTATTTTTCAAGGAGCAGGGAGAAAAGATAATTTATAAGCAAAAGAGAAGAAACCTCTTCATGTTAAAGGATTGTTCTTCTGTTTTACCATTGATTAAAATGAAAAAAAATTTTACAGTACTGGGACTGATAATGAGCCTAAGTTTTTCACCCATAGTCATGCCATTTTCCAGAATAATGAAGGAGAGCAGCACCTGGTACTTAATCAAGACCTACCTTGTTTTTTTCATGTAAATCTGCATTGAATTTTACTCAGATCTGTGGCAAAAATAATTAAAAAATCACATCCTGGGATATACTTCTAGTATCACCTACTTTAAAGTAAGTGTAATGAAACATGTAATTTTTATTTATGTATATTTTTAATATATCCATGTATGTATTTAAATCATGCAATCTTTAATTAGAGTTTCATAAAAATGAAAGAATTAGGATCTTTTGACCATGAATGCAAGTTGCAAAATAAAGAAAGAGGATAAATAAATTAGTATCTAGATAAACTTCTTGATTAAATGAATCTTGTTAAAAGCACCAGATGCAAAAAAGACAAAAGACTGATTGTCAGCATCAGTGATGCTAATTGAGTGATTGACTTGCTGGTTACAATGAACCACTGCTGTTAGACTTCTGTGAGAATTGTTTGCTCTTGAATTATTGTCACATGTTGAAAATGCTGTTTGGAGGCGTATTTTATATGCAATTATTTTGTCTATTTATGTAGAACACATTTTCCCGGGAAAACATCTCTTATTGTAAGTTGGGATTTTTGTAGTATGCAAAAGTAATTTTTCTATAAACAATATTGACTAGACTAATATTGGATGGTTTTATTTTTAAAACTCTACACAATGCCTAATTTGTCTACATTTGTCATAATTTTTGATCCATGAACTTCTTCTAATTGCCACTGAATGTCATTTGCAATCTCATGGAAATTTAGAAATAATTAGTGAAAAATCAGAAGCTCTTCAGCTAGTGGAAGTTAAGAAATGTTCAAGACATAGCAGAGGTTCACAAAATGACATATTACTGAACACTCATAAGTGAGAAACCCTCTAATTAGACCTAGCTGAGCTGTGGGAATATAATCAACAACCTCCCATTGATAACAATACTTAATTTGAAAGATCTTCCAAATATATGACTTTGTCACGTCATGGGTTTAATTGATGTAATTGGAACAGCAAAAAATATGAATAATTATCAAGAGACTGACTGGATGTGGCTGTCATGTTCTTAATGGTACTAAAAAAAATGAAATTAAAAGCCATGAATATTTTCAATAATTGGAAAACAGCATGTCTTTGCTTGTAGATTTTGCCTTGTCTTCTGTGTTGGTGCTGTGCAAATACCTAGGAGTACTCCTGAAGAGAAAGAGAGGAGAAGATATCTGTTTTACTGCCTCTGTGTTTCTGAAATCCACTTTATCACGTCTTTGTATACAAGGATTTTTCTGCTCCATAAAGCTCATACTGGCAAGTGTCTCTTGTGTAAGAGCTAGATGGATGATCAGGAGGAGACTGAAGTCCTTAAGACCCAGTCAAAATGGTAGAAAACTCTGACCTGATGTTTTGTCCTGCAGGATTTTTGCACTTGAACTACATTCACAAGAGCTTCTAGCTCTCCAACTTCAGTTACCCCATTACCAGGTCTCATAGCTTAATTCTGCCTTATGCACATCTGGGGGGAGAAAAATGTTTGAACCAATCATTTTGGAGGAGCACTCAATCATAATAAAGAAAAGGCAAGGAGTAATGGCAGAACCTGAAGCAACGTATTATCCCAAACATGTTTCTCTCTTTGTATACATCCTTGATGTATACAAATGAACCTAGATTTGATGGATTTATCTCAAGGTTTCACTTTGCACCTCTGCAACCCTCCCTTGGGCAGCTTTGCTCAGGCTCAAAGGATCCTGAACGAGCCAGCTAAAGAATTGTGTGCAAAGAGACTCAGCGAGCAAGACATGCACAAATTCAGAGTGCATTTTCTCACTGGAGAAATCTGCAGTTACTGGTTTTATAAGGACAAAAATGCTAGAGAATTTTCTTATTCAGACTAATCACAGGATTTTGTGTCAGTCATGGAAGACTGCCTGAGGTGGATCCAAAATAACACCTTGCCTTCCCACCTACTCAGCATTTAAGTTTACTGTGTACTGTGCATAGGAGTACAGAATAAACATGTTATTTTTAGCATTTTTTTAGTTAGTATTTTAATGACTCTGGGATCTCTAACAGAGAGAAAGCAAAGGAATCCATCTTGTGTCTTTGCATGTGGTGTCACGTGTGTACCAAACAGAAACACTCTGGAGTCATCAAAATGTTCTGTCCTTTTTCTGCAACTGAATGTGCTGAGGTAATTTCCTCAAAAGTAATTTTTAGGAGGAGGTGTTAATTGTTATGTCGACATGTGGAAGCTTCAATATTATGCAAAAATGTTGATTTAATAGCCACACTATTAATCACTCACAAAGGGATCTGATGAGTTTACTGACATGCATAGAAAGATTTCCATTTTCTTCCAAGAGCTAAGCATCATTATTGCTAAGCTAATGACTACTTTGAGGAAATGTCTACCAATGACAACTGGAGAATTTCTAAAGCTGACGTCTGTTCTTGACAGAAATCAATTACTTGTAAGGCAATTATGGTAAATAAAAAATACTGAATTCAGAAAATGGAGGTATTGTTAGCCTGATGTGGCCCACATAACTGGAACATTTGATACAAGAAAATAATACACAATAAAAGAAATTACCCTTCTGTGAAGCCATTGTTACTATGTGTACAGTTTCTACAATGCTAATCAATTGCTAAGGAATTAAGTGAAAAATACTCTGCTCTTTACAAAGGGATACCTTCATCAGTATTCCAGCAAAGACTTTCTGGAAATAACTACGTGGGTCTGAATCAAAGCCTAACTCTGAATATCACCAAATTTTGGCTGAAAATATTGTGAATTTTCTCTCTTCTCCTCTGGGAACAATCACGTCTGTCTTTGCATTTTGGAGCTGTCTTCTCTGCCTTGAAGTTAGTTTAATAAGCTTCTGCAAACTGAAGATAAAATGGGTTGCAGAGCTGTCTCATCAAGAAGCATCCTTGGTCAATTTAGATTATTAAGACCCTAGCAAACTTTCATTATTGCTGTTCTCAGACTCCAGATATTACGGGAGCAGGAGGAATTGTTTGAACATCAACTTTGAGATTAAAAAATAATGCTGTAAATCAATGAAATGAAACCAGATGAACAGAAATATAACCTCTTTCATCTTGTGGAGCCTGAAATGAGGTTTCTAGACTCCTTGAGCTATCGCAGAGACAAAATCAGGGGCCTTAGAGTGGTTGTCAATATATTCTTTACAAAGCATTACAAGACTCCTATGTTGTTTGTATGCGAGAGTTTTCAGTTTTGATGTTAGCTTGATCCTTCTCTGCAGAGCATTTTTATTCCAGATTGTGCAAGATCTCTCCACAGAAAAATAACAGCCAGAGAAAGATGGAATAATTTAGATCTAGAAGTAGCAGAGCTGTAGCCAAGCAGTTACACTGCATTACACAGCGTGTGCCATGCATGAAGAATTGGGCCTAGTAAAAGTGACATTAGACTAGACTAAACTAAACTTTTAGATGGCTAAAGCTAAGGTAGAATTTATCACAACTTGGATATCAACTCCAGAATTACAATCCTATCTCAGATACTAGATTGAAAACAGCAGTCCTCAGTGTCCTACCTAAAGGCACTGGGGACCTCTCCTTGCACCCAGAAGCTCCCTGAGCATTTGGAGAGCGTAAAGCTCCCACCAAGCAAATGAGGCACCCAAATCCCATCCAGTTTTACATGTCACCTAAAACTGATTCCCATGGAAGGTCCAGTTCAGTGCATAAGTAAGTGCCAGGCGCATTATGTTACAGGGTCTGTCTTTCCAAAATACTGCAGTTCCACCAGTAATCACAACAAAATGTCACTGTTTCCAAGTCCACTTGTTATCATGCAAGAGTGTTTTTTATGGGAAATAAATGTCAGGTTTTGTCAATTGAAGGCTGAAAAGCACTTGTCAGTGACCGAGGATGGTCTGTATTATGTTCACAGTATAATAAAGAAATAGGAGAAAATGCAGGAAGCATGTGATGGCTGCTAGATGTATTCATGGGAGAGAGAATAGATGCAGATCAGCCTCTTTCTAGAAGCACCTATCTGGCAGTGCTACATCAGTGAACCATGAGTAAGTCTGAAAACTAGAAACCCCAGTATGGAGAATGCTTGGACTTTACCACAGTGTTTCAGAACGCGGCCTATATTTTCTTTCACAGGACAATGAACATGCTGTATCATTACAATTTCCCTTCCTCTGTCCACAGTGTAGCTGCATTCAACTCCTGCTTCAAAGGGATTTTTCCATCAGCCAATTCTCTGATCCTTGAAGGGGATGGAAGAATAATCTTTGCACTGTTTGGGCTCCATTTTGGAACAGAGGGGATCCTGCTGAACATGTCTTGTCAGTAAATCAGAGCGGTAACTTGTGAATTGTCTGGGGACAATTTGCTCTGGACATTGTTAAAGCCTGGGATTAGCCTTGCAGGTTTTTGGGACTCTGCTTTATTAGAATTTTGGTTGAGTTTTATGTTCAGGCAAAATATTGGAACAAATGCAACCTATGTGTAAGAGAAGAATGCTTATCTAACTGTTTCGATCTCAGGTTACACCCCTGGGCTCACTTGGTTTTCCCTCACAACAAAAGCCAGCCAAGTCCTGCTCAATCATAACCCTTGGTCAGGATAAAAGTTGTGAAACTTGAAAGACCCCTACTAGGAGTGTCCTGAGTTTCTGTTTCTCTCTATCCTATGTTTTTTGGCAGCTTTGGCAGCCTTGTCTTCCTAATGACCTAATCTTTACTTTCATCTTGGTAAACAGTGCATTTGCTTTCTCTCCCTCCCACTGGTGCCCACAATAGCACACCCACTTTGTTTGCTGCTGTAGGAGCCTCCTGTGCTTCCTCCTGTCCTGGGTGCCCTGCCCATCCAGCCCCTGTTCTCCAGACCTTCTCCTCAGTCCACTGTCCCGCATATCCCTCAATTTGTCAGTCTCTCTTAGAGCCCAACCACCCCAAAACTGGGCTCCGTAATCCTTTGTTCATGTCTGTCCTCCTGTACCTCCATTTTCTCACCCTTACATTCTGCCAGTCACCAAGAGATGGGACATCTTGTCATCTGAGGAGGAGAGGAGAGTCGTGGGCCATGTGTGATGAACCCATCACAGCTGTCCTCTACTTGCACTTCAGGCCATGAGTGGCACATACAGGAATTTCCTTCATAGGTGGGTGGGCACAGGCACATCTCCTTCTCCATGGACTCACGAGCCTTCCTGGCAAAAGGTAGGCCATGACAGACTTGTACTCCAGGTGCTTCGGGTCACTGTCACTCTTCCAATCACTCCAGATCCTCTTGCTGAGACTTTGGCTGCACGGGTCTTCTCACCTCTTTCTTCCTCTGTCAGAGGCCCAACCAACACAATCCATCTTGTATCCTGCATCTGTCTATGCTGCCCATTCCTGACATCTGGAGGAGGAAACACAATGTGGAAGGGGGTTTGCTAAAAACCTAGTCATGCTCGCTAGTCATGCCTGCAAGCAGTACCTGTCAAGCAAGCATGTCCCCAGCTCCATGGATGCCTTCTAGGACAAGTGGGTGTTCTCAGATGTGTTTTGCTGAGTATCACTCACCAGCTCCTCTGACACCCATGTCTGAGGCCGCAGCCCTCACATTCCTGGATTTTTCATTCATTGTCCCTATTAGCAGCTGTCTGCCCTTCTTGTGTTTCATTTTGCATTGTTCTCTCCCTCAGGAGAGAACATCACCTACAGGATCACCTACAGGACTTACAAAGCTCTTTGTTCACTACTATTCACCCTCCTGCAAACTACTTCTAACTGCAAATATGCCTTTGTTGGCATTTCTACTTGTCTTCAAGAGAAAAGGATATCCTGGAGAATTCAGAAAACAACCATGAGAAATAATTTAATCCCGGAATTAAATTATGTAACTGATTGCAGTTCATAAAATAGACACTCCTAAGACAAGGAAAAACCCTCTACAAACAAGTATGCAGGAAAATCCTTTGTCTGTACATGACTTTGGCTTGAAGAACATGCACCTTTGTGGTTTTGATGAATGTTTCTTTTAATTTAATTTCATAAAGAACCATAACTGGTTTTAATATAACACAGTATTGCATAAATGATGTTAAATGTAGTGAGTTAACTGAAGTTGCCTTACTATGTATTTTTTAATAAGTACAAAACATTTAAAGTCACATTTTTATTATAATTCAAATTTTAAAATGCAAGTTTCACACAGTTCAGATAAAATAAATGATTCCCACTTCTCCCTTTCTTTTTTCTTCCTTTTTTTCAGTTTGATAGTCAACTATTTGAATTGCTAAGTAGATTATATAAAATTTACAATAAAATTTAGGCATATATTATGAAATAAAAGAAAACAATTACACCTATTACATTGTCTTTTAAAAATATTATCACATATTTAATATTCAGTAAGTTCTTGAGCCTATAATACCTTGTCAACACTTCAAAGTTAATTAAATTACATTAAATTTTTGCTTTGTACTTTTATAATACTCCATATCCAAAAGTTCTAGAAATTTCTAAACTGCTCCACCTCAACAGCTAGGAAGGTAAGGAAGCAAATTCCATGAATTTCTGATCTTTTGGCCTATTCTTTTTGAGTTGCAATTTCCATTTTGATGAATTAGAATCACATTTGAATTTCATCTTTTTCTTCTTTAAAATCTCATCTGTTATGAGTTCCCATATCCATGTGCTTCTGCCATCTCTGATTTTTGAACCTCCCTTCATGATATTTTGCTATTAAGGAATTCTGAAAGTAAAGATGCAAAAACATGAGTGCGGATTGAATGCTAACACTGACTTGATTTCTACTGTTTAGTTACATTTTGCAGTAATTTAGCAAACGAGTTAAGAATTTCACACATAATATATAGAGAAGCTTACCATGAAGAAGCTTATAGGTTTACAAATGGTCCTGTCCTACACGTAAGCTCTTCTGTACTCCTGAAAGGTACTTCATTAAAAAAACACTTCACCCAGATGGAAGCAGATGCCAAAAGCAGACAGCAGATCACTGCAGTAAAAGAATAGGAACCAAAATATGAAAAAAAAAAATGGTGTGCATGAGGGAGTATATGGATTTGTAAATCTGAGGAAAGTTTGAAGAGAGTGGAGAAGAAAGGGATGTATCTTAATGAGGCAAGGCTGACCTGGCAGATCTCTGAAATGAGAATGCTAGGCAGTGATAATGGCATTTTCCAACTCACACAGCAGCAATAACAAACATAGAAGCATCAGGTAGCTTTTCCCAAAGCCAGATACTAAAGGCCACATCCCTAAGCTGATGAGCCAGATGCTCCAGAGGGAGAGGAAGGCAGACCTCAGGCAGGACAATTGTAATGTTTTAATACAAAAGGAAGTTCATGTGATGAAATTATATTGACAAGAACAGTTTAACCACAGTTAAATTACATTCCTAGTCTTACCTTTCTTCCCTTTTTCCAACAACCTTTTATTAAAATCAAATACTGAGAAGCTAATTTGTCTGTGATTCATGCAGAACTTTTCTTCTTTGCCTCTCATTTTTATTCCCACACAGACAGGCACAATACTGCTCACAGTGATATAATTGAAAACACTGCCACTGAATTTGGTAGGAGCAGCATAACATAGGTGCGTTACCCCGTTTCCATGGGATATCTATTGTCTCTATTCACTGCCAGTATCATGCAGCCCTGCTACAGGAGCACAAAGTACCATATGACAATTATAGCATTAAAGATCTGTGCATTGTAATCACATCCAAATTGTCAGTCCTAGAGTACAGCAGTGCTTAAAGCAGAACTGCTCTGCTGCAGATTAATGCTCAAAGAATGGAAGTACCTGAGTGGTTTTGAGATACAAGAATCTGTGCAGCGTCCAGTTTTCTATAGGAGAGCATCATCAGGAATTATCTGAGTCATAATGTTAATTCCAGTTAGGGTTTCATGAAGTTCAAATTCATATAATTCATCTTTGAAGCTACCATGTGGATTCCATAAACTCACAAGGCAGCAATGCTTGGCTTTCAAGCCTTTTTCATGAAAAGCTGTGGAGTCCATTTCAAGCCACAGAAATGAACAGTTATTTTGACAGCCAAGGCAGTGATGCTGAGATACTAAGAACTACTTTCCACATCATTAAACATAGCCTTTACCCCTTGCTAGAGTAGCTGGTAGAAAAAGGGAAGGCTGCTTTTTGTCATGACAGCTTTTCAATGGTTCATTTTCTAGGGTATTAATCATGAATGGATTTCACCTTTCAAAAAAATTGATGTTGTTTGCATAATGGACCAGGCATAATTTTTGCCAAACTGGCATACTATGATAGACACCTGAATTACTGAAGTCCAAAAAAAGGGTCAGCCAGTCCAAAATGTACTTACTTTCTCAGACAGAATTTCACTACAACACAACTCAGCAATCAGTGGGGACTTCCCAGCATACCTCTTCTTAATCAGAAAGGTCAGTTTAACAGTCCTCATGAACTATATACCTTCAGTAGAATCACTAAAATTATCATGAGAGCTTTCCAAGCAGATGATTCAAACCTGGACTTCTTTAAAAAGAATGAAAATCATTTTATGAATTTAAGTCCTTGATGTGCAAAATTCCTTTTCTTTGTCTTGTCATGGCAGAGGGACAGGTGCTGAATACCAAGACCTTTATGCGATCATGTTTTGAAGCACTGATTGCATTCACAAGTCTGCCTTGTCTGCAGAAAATTAAAAACAGCCACGAGAGTGTAACACTATCTCTCAGTCATTTTCCATCTCTGTTACTGCCTGTTTGCTGGAATGGATTTTCAGTGTATTTGGCTTAGGAAAACCCCAGGACAGGATAGGTGCTCCAGGATAAATCTATGCATGCTTTGCTCCACTTGTAACTTGATCAGAGTGACCTGCTCCCTGAACATGCACTTGGACCTACACCAGGACTTCAGGGGCAATCAGAGCTAAGACTGAATTTTCACCATGTGCATTAATAATAATAATAATAATAATAATAATAATAATAATAATAATAATAATAATAATAGTAATGTATGAAGAAATAGTCTGACAGCAAACTTTGGCTTACGATTTAAGTCCTTAAAGCTTTTTTCTTTGGAGGAAACAGCATGTTTGTCTATAGGGCTCAGCACTGGATAGCAATGAAGACAGACAGGGAATGCAATAGGAATCTAAGGCTTAGTCGGTGTGCAAGCTGCACTATGTGCTCAAAAAACCAATTGTATTATGGAAGCACTGGCATGAAACAAATTTTGTTGTATTTATTAATATAGGAACTTGGTTGCTAAAAAGATATCTCAGAGGATGATAAATAGGTTGTCTTTTTTGTATTATTATTGAGTATAGTACAGTTAGCATTGTAGGCTTAGAAGATGAACATAGGAGATCTGAATTCCATTAATTTCCTGGCTATTATAATGGTACGAATAAACAGAATTTTCTACACCAGGGAACACACTTGGCAGAAGGGTCAAATCCACCAGGATATGTAGGTACTGATAAAGAAGATATTGTAAACTCTGTTTGTCTACATCCAGGGTGAAAAAAAACATCTAAAGAAAAGAAAATTTAGTACCATTTTAAACATTAAAAGGTGCCAGAACGTCCTGGTGCTCTTGAGGAATATAAAATAAAGGCTTACTGTTATAAAGAGTTCAGTATTTATTTCATATCTGCAGAAATTCACCATTTTCTCATGGGGAAGATTTTTTTTCTTTTTAAAAAAATGAGTGAAATTTAAGCTGACAATATTTCATCAAGAACTTTCCATGGAGAACTACATGACATAAGATTGTTGGACCATAACTGTAATTATCAGAAATATACAGGCTCGAACTGTGTTTTTCACACAGCTATACTCCTGGAAGAAGTCCTAAATGCCTCAACTGCAGCATTCATTTCTATTAAAGGCACTTATTCACAGTGTTCTTAATGATGATAAGTATGCACTAAGTGGAAACAAAACAAAAATACTGAAATTCTTATATACTGAATGAGGATTCAGATATCCAGGACAAAAACATCATCCAGCCATGTGCTGATCCTCCAAATTCTGAGGCACAAACTGCTATTGTCCTCTGGTTCAACTACTCTGTCGTAATCGGGCTCAGTAACTGTGTCTGACAGGTTCATCAACAGAGTCACCCAGGGGTGTGCTGTATCCATGTGCACTCTTGGCCCCCTGGTAGAAAACAGTAGCTGGTGATCCTTGCAAGAGTGCTTGGCTGCAGGGGTGCTGGGGCTGCTGACTTCACCTTGGAGTGGCAGCACAAAATTCAAGTTGGCAGAGTGCAACTGGATATATTTGATAACGAATAATTTAGACTGTTCTTTAGAATTTTCATGCAAATGAAATCCCATCAAGATTTACTGAACCATCTAGATGTAAAAAATCCCCTAATATTTTCAATCTGGAGCTGCAAGCCTCAGCACGCTGTGAGCAGTTTTGAGAGCTGTGAACCATCCCTCTGTCAGCAAAACCTGAAGGGTGGGAATGCTAACATTTTCTTATTCCCTGCCACAATAATCCATTCACAAGCACAAGGTCATAGCTCCCTCAGCCCAGTCTCAAGCCTGTCCTGCCTTTTTCTGCAATATAACTGGACAAAAAATAGTTCCATCTGCTGAAAAGTGGGGTGAGAGGAACAGGGAAACGCAGGGAGATGCTCAAAATATTCCTTTCCTTTTGTTTCCTGGCTAGGTAGACAGACTAAATATTTGAGGCAAATGAAAACCATCTTGACTGACAACTTTTAAAACTGATGATGATATGCACAGCAGGATAAACAGTTGCCTGATTATGCAGAGTATACATTGCAAGGCTTCTTACTCAGAGAAAGTAGATTAATATCATAAAACATCTCCCACTCAAATACAGATGATAATTCACACTGTATATGCATTATGCATTTTAATGGCATATCAGTGAAATACAAAAACCTAAATATAAGTGTTTATTCATTCAAATCTAAAAAATAAACACTAGTTTATTAGTAATTGCAAAGACATCACATAGCAAAACAAAACTGTATGCATGTATTTCACTTGTATTTAAGTGACGGGGGAGCTCAGTCTAAGTATATATTTGGCATCTTTGAATACACAACTTATCCAGACAAGCAATAATAAAGGATAATATATTCCGACTTTTACACAGTATTATGTCTGATTGACCTGGAAAATGTATTTCATTTGTCACAGAAGATTATGAAAACCTCCTGTACCACTTTTCACTAGGAAATAAATTTTGAGCTATACCTTTGAATTCACCAAGGTCAGTGAAGAGGAGGTTCTCCGGGTGCCAGAGTAGAGATTCCCCTGCAGCCCATGGAGAGCAAAATGGGTGCTGCAGGTTGTCTTCCTGCAGCCCATGGCAGGCAACAGCATAGCTGATACTGCAGCCTGTGGAGGACCCTACACCGCAGCAGGCAGGCACACCCTAAAGGAAAATGTACCCCATGGAGAGGACCCCACACAAAAGTGGGAAACAAATCTGAAAACTTTTTAAAACAGAGATATTCTGTTGGATCATGGGACAAAGTTAAAACAAGCTGGTTGAAAGGTAGGGTGATAACAGTTTGGCTTTCAAAGTAGTTGCCATGAGGGAAGACATTCCAAATAAATGGTTTAGAAATCTGAATGGACAGCAGCACATGCCAGGAGGAGCAGCTCTACAAAGAAAGTAGGTGCTGACGTGAATTTGCTTAATCTGTATCTGCTTAATGTGTACAACCCATAGCAACTTAAGCTATGAGGAAAATTGAAGAAATCAGTTTGAAGTTTAATGCCTCAATAATGCCAGTGCCACCCTTTTCAGTCTGTTGACTTGCATGCCAAAAAACATATATAATTCTATATTTCTAAAATTGAGTGGTCTGGGTTAAGACAGTCATGCATGTTCTGGAAAGCCTCCAGTTTAGAGAGACAGGCAACTCTTGAATGAAATTTAACTCTTCTACATCAGGTCCTTGGGTGCAGGATGTAATGGGTCACCTACTGAAAGCATCTGTTTCTCCTCATTAACTGCTGATGGCAAGCAATTAGATAAGGTTTAATACCTTCCAATTAAACAAATAGATTTATGTGAGGGGAATCCTAGACTGAAATTCAGTAATTTGGGATTGCTGACCCTTGGAGAACTTGAAAAAACAGCAGCTCCCCATGTGTGACTCATAGTCCTCTGACTAAGAATCCAGTGATGAAAGAGTACATTACCTACACCATAAACTATAGTGTTTTCATAATGGTGGTAATGTTTACTTATTTGTCTTCCGATTATATTTCTCACACATGCTTCTTCTTGTCTCTCTCTTCTCATTATTGAAAAATGTGTTTGAGTACAGGCAAAGTTTCTTCTGCCTCTAACTCTTTCAAAATTGTTTTGACATAGAGAAACTCCCTACACCAGCATGGAAAAAATTATCTGAAGTGTCTATTCTGATTTTGGAGTGGCAGAAAGAGAGGACAGCCCTGACATGGATCCATCTCATAATTAAGCAATGGTCCTGCCAAAACCAAATAGAAAGTAACTTGAATATCAGAGGTGCAGACATATTTTACAAGTTTGCTTATCAGATTATACAGATGTCTGTTATCAGCCCTAAACAACATACTAAGTCATTCCTTCACACATCTCTGTTTTAGAGGATGCAGAATTACTAAACTGAGTAATTAGTCTGTGTGTGGACTCAGATTGCTATTATTCTATGGACTTTTGGATCATTAATAATTAGTTAGCTTTAAAAAGCTGTTTTCTACTTGGGAGATTGAATCAGATGTCCAAGTGGTTTAAATTTGACATATATGCAGAAGAATTAAACCAGTAGATGTGGAAAATCCAAAGCACACATATGCAGTGGGTATATGAAAGTCCCTGAAACCAAATCTCCCACGTCTGCTTTTTTTCTTTAAACTCTCAAGAATGTTTATGGAACTGAACCTTTTTGATCTTTACAGTTGTTTTTCCTAGAAGTTGTTTCCTGGAAAAACCACTGTCACCCAATTATAATTAGTCTCTGGTGTACCAAAGTCTGATTTAGCAAGTTCCAGCTCAAGGGAAAGAAAATGTTGGAGCAAAACATCTTAATTGTTTGTCTTTATGTAAGAAAGTCAGCAAGTCACATTTGATATTTCTTTCCAGATTGCTGCCTTTTCCCTGGAGAGACATGAAACAGGACATTCAGTTAAACAGATGGTTGTTGCCTCTGAATTATTTAACAGCTAAATCAATGAGAAGCTTCTGCTGCCATGAGGGGAAAGAGTGTGCTGGAAGCATTCCTTCTCCTCCACCTTCTTCTGTTAGAAGTGGCCAAGAGGAGTCTGCTATTGGCAGCATAAAAGCCTGAAGGGGTGGAAGAGGAGGATGCAAAAGTGAAACCTGGATTCTAGAGTTATCAAAAGAGAGCTTTCTTACTTAAGAAATATGTTTATCCTCTTCAAATGGTATTGCATCCAGTTTGATGCACATCTATAGTTATTAGATGGGTTTAATGGAAAAGGGCTGTTAAAAAAAAAAAAAAAAAGAAAAAAGAAAAAGGATAGGTAGCCTGTACTCTATAGTCTTATAAGTTTGCATTATACATAAGTTATAACCAGATCTCATTTTTAAAACACTGTGGGGTCGTAGGCTAATTCCTTTGAGCTATGCACTCAACACCGGCCATATCTCAGGAAAAACACTGTAAGGCCAAATTTCTCCATGTTATTTTGAGATGCAGGTGTATAATCTATTGCAATGCCTAATTATTGCCCTACTATCACAAGAAGGAACAGTCCTTGCTGACAATGCCATCAGATTTATAAAAGCCTAATATTTCTTTGAAAAATGGAATCTTCAGGCAAACTTTATGGTCCGGATTTCCAGTGTCCCTCAACCTCAAATTTCTAACCTTCTAATTTTGAACACAAGCATAAAACCTTTCTCAAAGAGACAGAGAGACAGGAACTTCCTCTCGGCCCTCCAGATGTGTTGTATTGGTGGAAGCAATGAATTAGAGCGGATAGCGATGATCAGAGCTGCTAGGGAGGGACAGGGTAGGTTCCTCTTCAGGTTCAGATCCTGCCTGTCCCAGCTGGCGGCGGGCGGAGCTGGGGCAGGAGGTGCTGTCCGTGGTGCTGAAAACCCTCGCTCCTCCCCGCGGTATCCGGGACTGCCGTTCCACCCCCGGCAACGGGGAACCCCAAAATCAGAGTCCCCCCTCACGGCCCTCCGCAGCGCCGGGCAATTTACACCGGAGGGCGAGGGGCTGGAATGGGCTGCACAGTGTGAGGCAGGCAGGGTAATTTTGCTTAGCTTGTAATCAATCCTTATTTCTGTTTTTGCTTCGAGCAAACCACCCAAGCATCCATCAGCTACTGGACTGAGTGCTGAGCCAAGCAGGCTGTGCACAGCGGTATATATTTAATAGTTCACAAAGTAAATAGCATTTAAAAAAAAATTAAAAACAAACAAACAAACAAAAGCCCCAAGAGTCAAAACCAACTGTATGGTCACCACATCTGAGGGGAAATAAAATATGAAGCTATTTGTGCCTTTTGAACTCAAAAACCACCTAGACAGGGACCTGACAGAGAGGTAAATAATAATAAGATCACCTTTAAATGATTGACAGTTAAAATAATTTTGTGATCCTTTAGTATCCTTAGGTCTAGGGAAGGCAGAACCTTAAGGCACCTCTGCATAAACATAAGGAAATATCATCCTGTATTGTTATATTATCAAACAGATAAAACATTTGAATTCTTGAGCAAAGCTTTTCTTCTGAATCAAGAAATTCAGATAAAATGAATCCAGATAAAATGAAACAGAGCTCAAAACTTTTACCTGGCTAGACAGTGGCAACCCTTCCTTGTGGAATTTGTTGCTTATATATCAAAGAGACAGATAACAACCTTCTTATTTGCTGTCATTCTGCAATATTTTGGACTTTAAATCCTAACACAGAATGTGTTAAAGCGTGGGAAGCTCTTGTGTGAAATACTAGAATGAGAGTTGCTCAGAAGTAGAAATAACAGAGTAGAGACACTCAGTTTCTGAGTATGGAAAGCATAAAGACAAAAATCTGAGTATCATGCTATTATTAATTCACCTGCCTGCAAATTAAGCCAGCCTACACAGTTACCCTTTTCTAAATGTAGAAAAATTAGGCTGCTTATTTTCTCACAGTGATGATTTATTTTTCATAATGAACAACCAAGTAACAACATAAATTTGGTATTAGGGAAAGGAAGCACCACATTCACAAATGGCCTTCTGGTACCCAATTCCTTAATGCAATGAAACATTTGCATGGTTTTAAGCATTAGCATGAGGTACAACCCTTGCTATACATTAAAGAAATTAAGTACATTCTGAACCTCACTAAACTAACACACATTTAAGCTTTTTGGAGAATAAGTATGTATTGGTGTGGCTACTTATAATAGTTAAGTTTACACTGAGAAAAAGGATAAATGAGTAAATGCCACAGAACTCACAGGTTCTCTGTAAATAAACTTCAGTTGGATAACACATGGAAAAAATGCATGTGCAAATATGACCCCCCAATTTTCTTAGCTACACATTTCCTTGTTAATTTGGTTTCATGTTACTTGTTAAAACCAGCTGACCATAAATCCAGGCGATCTGAGTTTCCAATTAACTCTAAAATTTATCATTAATGAAAAAAGTTTGTGTTTCTGTATTATTCTTTCATTATTGGAATACTATCTAAACAACGTTCATGACATTTTAATGTTTTTTCCTGCAAATTTGGCTGGGGAAGAGAATTACTTGCCTTGTTTTACCTTTGATTATTCCATCAACTTTACAGGACTTCAGGATACTACATTGACTCTGAAAGCTGTGAAAGTGAAACACACCACTTGAAGTCCTATACAAACTGCAACAGAGGAGTAAAGACAAACCAAGCTTCTCCTGAAGTTCAGTAGACAGCTGCCCACTAGATATGTGGATAGTCTGGAGGTTCCCTAGAACTTTTTGGCTTTGTTTTGGCAAGCAGTGTTCTACAGAAATGGAGAGCCTCAGGTGCTCTTTTAGGGACTGCCAGCATAACTACTAGATGGGAGGTACTAATTTCTCATTGTACAGGCACTAGGAAAGCTATTTATTCTGTTCCTCCTATTTTTCTTTCAAGATTCTTACAAGACCAAATTTAATTAAGTAGTTTCAGGTCTTAAATGTGCAAGACTGTAGGCAGCCTTACTGCTGTCTCACTGGAACCTCCACCAGCTACGAAGGAGGTAGGCTTGTGATATGTGTGGGTGTGAGTGTGTGCACTTGCAGCTAATGATGGGCTGCATGTTCTTGCAAATAGGAAGTTTACCTTGAGAAATCATATAAAGTCATAGCAAAAGAAAACCAATGTGATTTTCCTTTTCCTCACTGAAATATAATCATTTTTAAGTCTGATCCATGATTTTTGAGCAGGTAGTATCTGCAGAGTAGTAAAGAATATACAGAAAAAGAAGAAGATTATTTTTATGTTCCAAAGAGTCTGAAAACAGCAAGGTTTACAGCAACTGGAAGAACAGATAATTTCAATTTGAAGGTATCTTTTTCAGGTAGAGAAATAACAAGCAGGAGCCCAGAAGTACAGATGGGCAAGAATTATTTAGAAGTATAATGCAAGAGTATGACCTGAATCATTCTGTTGTACCACTGATGGACTGAGCCAACATCTTTCACACATTCTGTTTTAAGTCACTAAATACAGAAGCAAAACTTCAGAGTTCATTGAGGGCAACACATTTCTTTTTTTGTGCTAATATAATAAATATCCTTAAATTTATTAAAAAATAGAAGTACTTGCCTAGGAAAATGTATGAAATTAAAAACCCCAAAAATTTGGACTTCTAATTGACCACCTCACCAAAGAAAGTAAGTTTAGCGGCTTGCAAAGCAGTGGTGGTTACATGATACATGTAGAAGTTCAGTGTGGCTGGGATGAACGCAAAACAATATTAAAAAAAAATAAAAATAAAAATAGGACAATTGCGTGTAGGGAAAACTAATTTTAGACTATGGTCTGCCAGATTTACTCCTGTCTCCAGTAGGACAACTGCCAGTACTTTGACATTGTAACAAACATAATCGAGGCAAAAGCTCATACATATTCCGTCATCCTTTCTCCCACAGAGTGGGAATCGTCAGCCTAAAGGCTTAAGAGGTGAACATCTGGGATATGTTCCCACACACATACAGGAATGAGTCTGAGCATGATTATTTTTATGCATTCCACACACGCATGCACGCACACATGCAAAAATAGACCACTACACTCTATTTACCTCCCAGATATATACTGCCTTTTTTCTAAAGAGGAAATGGATGAAAATCAGCAGACATCAGGGCTTCTGCATTTATGCTTTATTCACCAAATATGCATGTCACTTTCACACACACAGATATGTATATGCACATCACATATATATATAAATATGTGTGTGTGTGTGTATGTGTGTTTGTGTGTATATATGCATATTGATGTATTTCTCTAAAGTGACCAAAGTTATAAGGATAAAGATATGCACACACTTGATTTTGAATATAGTGGTATATAATATATATAAGTGGTATATATATATATTTCTGGTAGTAAACTATCTCATGACCCCGTTATGAAAGATGCTATCTGCTATCTGTTAATATTATTGTCATCATTGTAGTCCAATATAAAATATAAAGCTCTTACTATCATTATATTTTCTAAAAAGATACCCGTTTTTAATGCTCTCATTCTGTCAATTTCTGTTAGGTAAGCAGCTGAAGCCAGTTTTCATGAAAATAGCCCCGTACTTTATGCAAATTCACATGACAGACCAAGCTCATCATGTTCCATCTAATTTTCTTAGCTAGGTGACTGTCACAGAGAAGTGTATTGTACACAGGGGGTGTCACAAAGAGCTTCTTTCTTATCCTTCCCACACCAATTTGCAGAGCCTCGGAGAAGACAACCGTTCTGCTGCCCTTTGCAAGTGTTTCCAGTGTCTTCCCATCTGTAGAGAGAGACCTCTGCAGTACTCCAAGCCTAGGTTGCCTGAGGAAGGTTAATCTTCCTTCTGAAAGTTCACAATGGATGTTTATCGTTCAAAGAAAGAAGAACAATTTGTAATGAAGTCACAAAAGAGACAAATGGCTCTTTGTACCACCTGCCTTTGTTACATGACTAGAGCACAACCCTTCATGTTTAACTGTCTTTTATTAGAATGTCAGCTAGTATAGAGGAGGATTTCATAGAAATATTTTTATGTGCTAGAAAAATGTATTGCACTGCACAACACTCTCACATTCTTGTTTCATGCAATACTGACAGTTTGACATTTAGAGATTGATGGTATGACTGATTCTCCAAGTCAGACAATGACATCTGTGCAGAAGGTTTTGTTTGTCTTTATCATCTGGATCCATTCTACAGTGCCTTTTGTATCACTTAGAAAAACAGCACATTAACATGATGTTGTTCTTGCAAAAAATAGGGAAGTATTATTTTAATTGTTTTACAGACAAACAAAAGTAGGGAAAGTGATATTCCTAAATTAACATAGAGATTTGAGGTAGGGCTATGGACAGAAACCAGTGAAGCTGAGCCCTGGCCCAGTCTCTCATCTGCTGGACGTCCATTTTCCATCTTAGAATGATGTTCCACTCTTTGGAAAGCTGAACATACCAGTTCCCAATGGTCTGTAACCAGCTGCCAGAACTCACAACCAGGGGAAAGAAAAAGGCACAAACAGAAAAGACAGAGCAGGACCTGCAGAACACTCTCAGAAAATGATTCTTTAGTTTTCTGTGCCATGTTGTACCATGCTTTGGGCAATAAAATTGAGGAACTATTGTTAATCTTGCAAATTATCGTCGATAGAAGTTTGTTCCCTCAATCCTCAGCAGTGAGAGGTAAAAAAATTATTTGTATTCCTGGCTTAACTATTCATTTGGAAGAGATGCTATTAATGGCCCTTTTCCTCCTTGTGAAATGATTGGGGTAAGTCATACTCTTGGACCCATCTTAAGTACAGCAGAGTAAAATGCTCATTGTCCTGAAGTGAGGTACATACAAACAAACACTTTATTTAGTTTTCCAGAGAAGTAAAGACTAGCAGATAGGTCTGTCAGAGCAGACTAGAAGCTGGCTTCTAGTCTCACTACATGGAAAGGGACACAAAAAATTCTCTTGTTTCTTTCTAATTTCAAGTTGCAACACTATACAGGAAAAAACGGTTTTTTAAAAAATATTTGTTGATATTTTGCTTTGGCATGTTTAGTATTGGATTATATTCCGCTTCTTCAAATAAATATACTATCAAATCACACTGGTAAAAATGTTTTTCGAAATCACATGCACATGAATTCACAGAAACTGAATATTCTATCCTCCTACATGGAAATTTTATTTTATAAAAGTTCTTTTATTGGTCCAATCAGAGCAAGTAAATAGCAGCACACAAGTAATCTGACCTATCACTACAACTAGAATATCAAATATTCTGAGAACCAGTCACAGGCAAGCCACAGAATAAAAATTTTAATCACTAATACATGGCTTGAGTAATCTCAAGTAACAAAGAAATCCTCCAAAACATGATCTGATTGCAAATAATATTTTCAGGAGCAGAGGAGTACACTGGTTCTGTAAATTATTCATCTAAACCTTATAAATATGTATTTTATAACAGCAGGGTATACTAATCTATAACTTCCCCTAATAACCTGAATTAAATGTGAACTGTAAATAAAAATTTTAAGATGTTTTGTGGCCTTTTAATGTTTTTGATCAGCAAAATTTCAAAGGGCTTTCTTATGCATTTTAAATTTTGAAATCCCATTAAATCTAGGCTCAATATTGTTCAAAGGCTTGATGAAACTCTCAAAACTGTAGTGAAATATTTCCTTATTCTGATAGAAGGGGAAGGAGAAAAGATTCTCTTTCCTTTTGAGTGTTTATTTGCTGGAGTTCAGTAAGATAGAAATACTGAAGCAAGATATGATGCAGATATGGCATACGAAGGAGACATTTGGTGTGTTGGCTACCTCTTTGTCCCTTCACTGAACATGAACCAGCTACATGAGCATTATGAAATGGGAAGTCCTTACGAAAAACAGGCAGGAGAAATTTTCCTGCTGGGTTTATAGGGCTTGTACTCTGAATGCCCCAAGAGCTTTCTGAGAAATAACATGCAGAATTAATTTAATTTGGTTTTCTGCTGGCAGCTTTCAGTTTGTAGCATTTAGACTGCGCTTGGTAACCTTGGACAAAGAGGAGGGAAATTACCATTTTGGCAGGTAACCACATCAAGTACTTCACCATAAGGACCTCTGAATTCACAGTACTTACTAAAAATTGTTCTGGTAAATTGTGGCTGAACTTTATAGACCTCTCCATATCTGTACCTTTTCTGGATTAGTTTATTCTAATCAGTTATGTAAAACCTTTTACTTTAGCTTCATAGTTTCCATCTGTTTTCTAACATTTACTCATATATGTTCATTTCAGAGAATAATCAAATTCCTCTTAAGCCAGGAAACTCAATAACTGAGAAAGTCAAAGTTTTGGGATCAAGAAATGCTCTGGTAATGTGGAACACTTAGGCACCATTTAGCCATGATAAGGTTACTATGGTGACAGAGTAATTTCAAGGGATGATTTGAGAACTACCTAGAAGATATGTAGCTTTGGCTTATCTTTTCATGTAAGAACCTGATGACAGCTGTTCACTGTGATTCTTCTTAAAACATAAACTCCCAATCCTCATTGGTAAAGTGCCAAACACAATTATGTTGAGGTTCCAGCTTTCTGCTTAAAGCTCCCTAAAATCCTCATATCCTCTCCTATCCTTTTTTTCCTTCTGCAATCTTCTTTCAAAACCAAACAAGTAGTTTTTAATTCCCCCATCTCCTCATCCACAGAAAGATGTTTCCACATGAAAATTGATATCTTTATATCTAATTTGGGTTTTATAATGTGGCTGTTTTTAGAAGGCTTTGGGATCTTTTTCAAAACAAAGGTACTTTCTTAATTAAAAAATACATCAAAGCTGAAATTCCAGGGAATCATCGTAGTGCTGCTGTGACAAGGATCTGCCAGCTATTTAATACAATATTCCCTGCCTGAAAAAAGGAGAAGGAAGTAATTAATATCAAAATATAAAGTATTCTGATATCTTTCAAAGACAAAAAGCACAAGAAGAATACTCAGAACTAGCCTAAATCACATATCCTTAGTTGTATACATGTGCATTATAATAAATTTTATTGTAAAAAGATAATTACTAGTTATTTGTGATCTATTTGGTTCCATTTTCAGGATGCAGTATGCCAGGCAGAAGAGGGAATGTATTTTATCAGTCCTGATGTGCAGTGTTTTGCTGACAGTTATGAGGACACTGGTAATAGCTTCAGCCAAACGAGATGCCTCCAAATTAGATTCATATTAGATTTTTTTTTATTTTCACAAAGAGGAGGAGAAACCTTGTCATTTACCAGAGGGAGAAAAGGATTCATGCAGCAAGGAGGTGACTTTGACTTTTGAATTTATCACTAACAATGCAAGGTACTAAAATTCAGCATTTTGGAATCCCCTTCTTAATATATTGTGCTGCTAGTTTTCTATGTTTTCATTGCAATTGGTGTAGCTCCAAAATTTATTAAGTAGCTGTTCTTCCTTTGAGGACATAAAATTATAATTTTTATTAAAATTAATGGGCAAGATCTGTAAAATAAATAAGGCCATTGACTAAATTTAACATTACCTGCAGAAAGACAGAACATGACATTTCTGTAACTCATTGAGTCATTCCCATTCCTAATTCTTAGAAGAAAGGAAGTGTTTCATTGTGTATGAAAAGAGCTGGCTCTCTGCTGCACCTTCCTTAGGGCTAGTGCTCATCTATTTCAATATTTTGGGACACAATGGCATTTCTAGAAGTTTAACCAGGGAATCTGGGAAGGAGTAGAGAAAATTTTTGCTGAGTACAGTGAATCTCGTCCCATCCTGGGTGCAGAAGAGCTGCTATACTGTGTCAAATTAAAGAAACATCTAGGCCCACATCCTTCTGAAATTGGCTAGGCACAGATACTTCAGAAAAGGCACTAAGAAAAGAGGGACTTTCCCAGCCTGTCCTTAAAGTTCTTAGACACAGGCATTAAATCTGAACTTAACTTGGCCTGTTTTTAAATGCCGTAAAATGGCTCTATCCTTCAGAAATATGATTAAAACTATTTCTAGCTCTCAAAAATACCACATTATAATGATCTAAAGGAGATATTTCACCTGCTCCACAATACGAAATACAACAAAATGTTGATTTTCTTCTCAAATTCAGTTTAGACCTGGCTTTTTCTAGTCAGCTCATACAAGTAAAGAGGTTTCAAGCAGATAAACACTGTGAACTCAGAATTCTCATCTGAAAAGGATTCTGATGCAGGAAACTGACCACAAGACCACAATGGGAAGGATATCTCACCAGCTGCTGAGTGGCTACTGAACATAGCAGTTGTGGGAAGGGTTTGAGGCATGGGGAAGGGAGTGTTTTTGCAGAACCTGACTTCTTGCGTGTAGGTGCTTTCTACCACTCCTTTGTTCTGGTATAGCACAGTCCTGTTCAATCACTCCCATTTGGGCAGTGGGGTCTGGCAGACAGGGACATACTGAATATCCCTGTCTCATCTGTGAGGTCCTGAGGAGAGGCAGATACAGGGACCTACGTAGAAAACATGCTTGATCTAGTACAGCTACTGAGGAGTGGGAAAAGGGGTAAATCATATTGAGTCTCGTGTTCAGCATGGAAGACATGACAATAGAATCTGGGAGTTGCTGACAGAAGTGCTTTCTCAAGTGGGGCACAACCCCAGCAACTCTGAGAAACTAGGGGCAGTTGTCAAAATTTTGATGGTCAGATAGATGTGACCATATGGAAACAGTCCTATGGATGCTAAACAAAAATGTTTCTACCTACCTTTGAAATGGAATTGTTCTGAAAAAGTTGTTCTCTATTCAGATTGTTTTCTTCTAGCAGATACCCCATAAAACCCCAGTTCCTCAGTTTTCTCTAGAATGTCCTTTGTTCAAATTGTTTCTGCATCTAGAAAGAGCTTTTGAATAGATACATATTATAGTGATAATGTAACTAAAATTATCATCCACCCATACACTTGCAATTGATTTTCCTCTAAAGCCGTTTTTTTCTCTATAGTTCTTGCATCTAATTATCATCAATTTGGGCTCAGGAAGGAAATGATCTAACAATGAAGAGATCAATTATCTTAGCAGCAAAAGGAAAAAAAATCAAATTGGTGAACTGGCAATTTTTGATGGCAAATTGATCTTTGGGACATGTGGTGCTAAGAACAATGCAGAAAACAACTTATCTAGCAGAAAGTCAATTGAATTCAGTATAGCAGTATTGGAAGCTTCTGTCACTGAACTGTCAGAGTAATTAATTTTCATCCATCCTGACAATAGCAAAGTGTTCTGTACGAAATATGTTTAAGATAAGCAAAGGAATTGTTAATACACATCGATCTGAAAGAAAATGACGTCATCCTCTGAGGACATAGTCTATTTTGTTATACAGGAATACTTCACCAGAGTCAAACATAATGATTTATTAATACACAAGGAGTACCCTGGCAGGTAGAGTTAATATTTTAGCACTGCAGGCGATGGAATGTGACAGCTTCACCTGTTGTACTGACCTTTATTTTAATTCGTACCATAATTTCCTAGAACTTTCATTTATCTTGTGAACATGCAATTAGAGAGATCCTTTTAGATAAGCCGCAATCATTTCTCACATACTGTTTGGATTTTTTCTCCTAAATGAAGCTTGTTCTTCACAGTGCACCCTTCAAAACTGTTCAGAGTGGTTCACTGAGAACAATAAAGCTGTTCAACAAAACACAATAAAATATACCAATTAGGAAGCTGAATATTTGAGACTAAACTTTTATTTTGAACAGTTCATTGTTTCAGGGAAGGCTGCATACCATAAAAAGCACAGATAAACCATGGGAGAGTAAATATTCATTAAAAACTATAAGTGAAAAAGAGGAAGCAACTGAGTGACAGATTCATTAAATTTTAATGGATTGTCTCTAACTTCAGCTTCAGGAGCAATTAATTTCCTCGCTACCAGTAGTGAAGATACATCATAGAACAAGAAACGAGAACTGAAAACAAAACCAGCAAGACATGCTAATTAAGGAACCTGAAGAGCTAAATCCTATTTTGGTAATTTGTAAGGTTGTTTTCCTCTTCTTTCTCTAATACTATTTTATCATCTTCCCTCAAAATTTTAACTTATTTGAAAATAAAGGTATTTTTTCTTGTCAGGTCTGCATAATATTTTAGTTTCTTGTAGTGCTGGGTATGACAGTTTCATTACTTTCACACAATAATCTTCATTTTTTCATTTGTATGCCCAAGTCTGGGAAGTGACTACTGTGTTTTCTGTAAAAAAAAAAAAAAAAAAAAAAGGAGAGAACCACATTACTGAATTTACCAGAAATACTCTGAAAAAAGTTTTAAATGTTTTATAAACCCAGAAGAACTGAATTCACAAGAAAAGTAAGCAGGTAAGATCCAGGCAGGCTAACTTTAGACTGGGGAGGCAGGTCCATGAATTCCATCTGGAGACAGCCGAGAGTGATGCACTCCTCCAGCAGATGAATCAGAGCACGTACAGTTAGGCTGCTGCTCTGAATCACTCTCTGAAGGTATTTCTCCTTTATTTGTAGGGAAGAGGAGCCTCAGAAAGCAGCCTCATGCAAATAGAAGCAAGTGCCAGTGCTGTGAACAGTCTGACAATCTGCCATGGCAGTCCGTGACAGTTCAGGTCTGTCAAAGGTGATAAAGGGTATCATAAACCCAGAACCTATAGTAAGATTTACCAAATCACTAAAATTAACTAGAATCTTCATTCTTATTTTCAAGAGTACATTTCAAGCCAATGGTAATTTAATTCCTAAATATCTCTTGGCCCATTTCAAAATGTTACTGTATTGATATTCCTCTGAAAAAATACCGCCTAAAAAAGAATAAGCCTTGTGATTTACTTTCACATCAATGAATATGCAAGTGTAACCAAAGCTAGAGTAACATGTAGAACAAAAATATTTAGAACAAATATTTCCCGTGTTAAAGAGGTGATTATCAGCTCAGGTTGTGGCACTCTTGAGTTTACTTGGCATGACGCAAAAGCAAATATCTCAAAAGTTAGCAGCTAGCAGTGAAAATTTATTGCTTGAAACTGAAACCTTGAATTGTTTCTGTAAATAAACGAAATATGCCTTTACTAAGTATTCTGTATGGTCTTAAAATATAGTTTCAGGCACAGCAGATAGAGTTATTTTTTCAGAGACTTTCTGTCTCTGACTACTTTGAATAAAAAGTGTTTTCACTGTGTTTGTACAATACAGATTTAAAGATTAATTTGAGGCCATACTTAGTGTCTGAGCAGTCCAATGTGCCCAAAAACCCAAACCATTCTCCAACAGCGGAAAAGACATTAATAGTGTGGAAGCAGCCAGTAAATAATTTTGCCAAAAAGACCGGTGTCTCTTTGCTTCTCCATTAATTCTTGACTAACCAGGAATAGCCAGTTATCCAGACTTGAATTCAGACCTATGTGGTAAAACATTGCTCCATTACACAAACTAGATTGAAAGAAAGTTGAATGACATATCACTGTGGACCAAAACCATAATCATCATGCTTCCACTGGCCTTCTTAAGCATCTGGTTTTCTAAATAAGAAATTTACATGGTAAATTGTTGAAGAGTTGAAGTCAGTACTGCATATTTTAGAAATAAAATATCAGCATTTTTCTATGGAGAGAAAAATAAGGATTTTAGATGCTGCAAGGTGTTCTACACCAGTAGTACTGAAGACTTGTAGTGTTCACTTGTCTTACTTGCTATTAAAATTAATGGCCCCTGCCCTCAGAATTGTGCTTAATGGGAGTTCTGAAAAAGTGAAAACTACTGTGTTAATTTCTCATCCCATTACAGATTTTCATGCAAACTTGGCCTCCAGATGATACTCTATTGTAATGGCATTCCTTTCTGCAGCGTTGTGCTTTGGGCTGTACACTAATCTCCAGCAAGGGAACATGGGGAGTAAGATCTCGCAAAGAAATCTCTTATGGATGGAGAGAGGACCCCTGAAGTGGCTGTCTGGAAGTTAGGTACCACTACCTCATTGATAATCCTTTTAATAATACCAGACTTATTTCCCAGCTTCATTTATATATGCACCTTGTTTTATTTTAAGCACCAAAACCCAGACTGTGGCATCACTTTCCAGCTGCCACCCAGCCTTCATTGACCACAGGAGTCTCCCAGGCTTTTTGAGAGAAGTGAATTTACTTTGGCCCATCCTGAATGGAGGGACAGAGGACTGCAGAGAAAAGGCACAGTGAGCACAGAAAACATCCATTTGGGGAGTCAGTGTGTTGAGGTATTTTTAAAAACAAGCTAACCATAATAGATTCCACAGGGATGCATCTAGCAGACCTAAGGTAGACAGGTGACTGCTCCTCATCACCAGAGGTCTCTCCCTGACTCCAGGCTTCAACTGCAAACAGCCAAACATGCTGTTAGCATGTTCTAGTGCAATTTCTATTTCATAGGTATCTTTGAAATGAAAAACAGGATCTTGAGAGAAAAAACAGAGACAAAGAAAATACACCAATTTTAGGATATCTATATCGATATTGTCTTGAATTTGTAAAAAAACCAGTGGAATTTTTTTCACTTGAGTAAATCACTCCATCTGACAGTTTAGTGTTAAAAGAGTGACTCTTGCTGCTCAGACTTCAACTGTACAAAAATAAATGGACATGCCAGCAAGTGTTGGAAATGGCATAGATCAATACTTCAACTAAACAAAAAATAATTAGGAATCCTCCATTCTAGAGAGCTTAGTTTTATAAATTACATTTTTTTGCTTCCTAGCTATTAGACTGCAAATTTGAGTTTATCACACATCCACTAAACCAAAAGACGATTTATTTGCCATCTGAATGTTGCAGTTGTTCTTTGCTGAAGCAAGGCAGCCAAGACTGCAGAAAAGCAGCATCTAATCATAGATGTTGTCTGTCTTCTGTATGTCTTATTTCTTTACAACTGGAGACTGGCATTATATTTCCCTGAACATAAAAATCAAAGCACTTCACTGGAGACACAGTTATCATTTTCTTATCATTACAGATCATAATTAGAAACCTCACCCTATGGAAATGAATACAAAGATCTTATAACAGTGCCAAACCTCGGCAGGCTTGGCCAAGGACCATCTTACCTAATCCAACACATGCCATTATCCTATCCTAGTCACAGGTATGGGAATTAATTTGGAGAGGATTTGCATTTAGGAGCACTTTCACCTAGATAGCTATCATCTATGACTGCCATGTGAAAGCTTTTAGTAATCTACTCTACACCTCGTCTATGTGCTGCAGGTTAGAGATTTTAACACTAGTTATTTGAAGAGTCAGATAGAACTTAAAAAAATGCTATTGGCTTGTGATAATTGACTAGAATTTACTGGGGGCTTAATACTGGGGGCTTTACTGTGAAAGCTTAAGAAGTATCCAGTGAGCCATATTTTTCTATATTAGAAATGGGAAATTTCAAATTTAAGGAAGGCTGTTTATTTCCACTGGCTAACTGGATTCCACTAAGCATTTTGTGGTTAGACTAAACTTAATGTTTTCACTTCATTTTCTGTAAAATATGTGCTATTAGACTTCCCTGAGTATTGAACAATTTTGATTTGTTTTGAGTGTTCATGTTCTGGAGTAGCTGCACAACTTGTCTTTCTAAATGTCACTATGGACCTTGAAAAGGAGTAGACAATCAAGAATTTGAATATCTGAAAGGCATTGCAATGTAATACGCCTATTCTGGATGACATGACCTTATTGCAGAAAACAGATTTCTGGACCTTATAATATGCCTACCCTCATGCCTTTCCAAATTATTTTCTGCTATAGAATAAATACTTTGAGAAAACTTTCCCCCAGGCAAAATAGACTTAGGTTTTTTATTCCCTGCCCATAGCCCAAATTAATCTGCACATGTAAGAAGACCATTGGTTTCTCTTGGTTATTTTCCTCTCTCCAGCACATACCAGAGATGAAAGTCTCTGCCATAAGTATGAAAAATTTCAGCCTGAACAATGATAAAGAAAATTTTACTTGGAAAAAGTTCTTTCTAAAATAGCTGGTCAGTGTCCCAAAAATTTTGGACATTTCCCTGGCTCCATTCTTCCTGAAATCTTGGTAATTCATCAGTGGCTTGTGGCAGTGACTTGTGTATGCACCATTAGACACATTAGGGATGTAAGGATCTATGTAATGTTGATAAAATTACTGAATTAATTGAGTCAGATCACTTACAAAAAATGTTTGAATGAATTCTGGCAGAACCCAATCTCTTCCACACCTGAAAGGAGTGGTCTTCACCTGCCACTTGTATTCTGAGAGAGACTTCTTTGCTTGATAGTCAATGTTTCTACCAAAACCTGTTCAAATTAATTTTTCAGTGAATATTTTTCTGGTGTGCAGACAGGGTTCAGATTTTGCTTTTTTTATAGACACTGTATTTCTTTGACAGATAAAATATTTTCAGTAACCCCTTTCTCTCTCAGCCTCCAGAGAAATAGTCTATTTTCTAGATAGATAACTGGTGACTTAAGAGACCTGTGTTTTTATGGAGTGGCTCAGAAGTGAGCAAAGAAAACCAGCTGAGCAAAGAGCAAGACTGATGGGATTGGTGTGTCACACACAAGTGAGGTATAGTTTTCCATTCCTTAGTAGAATAGCCTATTTTGTGTGAGACATTGTACAGTTTCTGAACATCTTTCAAGCAAAATCATATTTACCAGAAGAGAAGAAGCACTTGGGTTATTGATGTATTATTTAGTAACCATAAATGACAGTTATTGATGTACTCTCCTTATAAATAATGCTAAAAAATGAGGCAAATCATCAGTGAAAGATTTTGGTTCCATGATTACTTAGATATATTCAATTCATAATGTACAGCTACATTTTTCACTTGATAGAGACCATAGTGAGGGGAGTATATGCCCTTTAACAAGGGAATGAAGTCAGGCCAGGTCAGCCACAGTACATTTGCCAGCGCTGTTTTACCTCAGGATGGAAAAAAGTGCCAATTAAAAAAGTCCATGATTTATAGACCTCTACAGCCACTATTGCTCCTTAAATCTTCCAGCTAGAGACAAATGAAGCATGTCCAGCATTGACATTAAATATAGTAAAGAAAATCTGTTAAATCATATATATATTGTAGTTAACTCTAATTTGGAATATAAGTCTTTGTGACAGCTGATTATGATATCACCCTTCCCTGGGTTTCATTACAAATAACTGGAGCTTAAAGATAATGAAATGCTTTATGTCCCAGCAACTCTCTTAAGGTCAGCCAGGGGAAGTTCTTGTAACTGCTGAGAGCACTATGAGCAAGTTTATCCTGGCTCAGCATTCAGTGTTAATAAGCATATTTTTCTCCATGTGATTGGAAGTTTTCCCAGAAGGCTGTCTGATCTTTTGATTTCCACAAATTCTCCCTCTTTTTTTATTTCTCACTTCAAGAATCTAAGTTTCAATTAGTTCCATGATCAAGAGCTTCTGGGATGTTACTTTTCTTTCATGTGATTACAAAACTTTATATTCATTATGCCTGAATGCAAGAACTTACATCAAAATGCCAGCGTTAACTTTTGTCAGCCTCTTGGTAAAAAATAAAATGAGCATGGTATAGGTGTACTGTGACTATCAAGTGAAAGAAAAGATAAAGCATGAAATTCCATAGTTTTTTCTTATTAATAATGTAGCTGGGTGGAAAGTGTATGTATTACTTGCCTATCAAGGAGATGTCTCTGTGCACTCTGAACTTAATTTAAATCATTGTAAAAGGCATCTAAACAATCAGACCTATATTCATTTATAGCTGCTATTGACTTTGCTCTTTGTCAGTTTAACACAGACATGTAAGTTTACAGAATATTTTCAAAGCTGTTCTTCCCCTTATAAAATGAATATAATCTGATCAAGATCAAGAACAATTACCATAAAATAATTGATAATACAAATATTTTTTTCCTTGCTTCCTGCATATCAACTAAGATAGCGGAAGAGACAAACATCACTTTTGAAGGCCTTTTGCAGATAACAGGCATACTGTTAAATTTAAGGTTCCATCATGCTAAGTCAAGAGCAACCCAGTGGAAGTCAAGGGACATAATGAGAAAGTAGGCCGAGGATCCCATTCACATTCACAAAGCCTCAGAAGGACACATTGCTAACAGGAAAGAAAACTAGAAGGAAAGTATTTCTTCATTGCTGGACTGATTTGAAGTTTGTTGTGAACCAGTCACCTTCCACTGACATTGCCTGAACTTCCAAATCCACATAATTCTGAAAAAAACCCAGAACTTTCCATTACAACTGCCTAAGTTTTATAAACATATTGTAGTACTCCACTCTACAGATTATATTTCCACTCCACAGTAATATTTCCACTCCACAGAGTGGAAAGTGCCTGATTGGTCTAGAGGGTTAATAAGTGCTGCAATTCAGGTGCACACATTCTGCAATCTCCCTCTTTCTCCAGCAGTGAAGGAATTTACATGCCATATAGGGTTTATTTTACTACACTCTTATTTTTTAACCTCAGACAACCTCTTTCTTATCTAAGGAAACCAAAAGTGAATGCTTTTTCAGCTGGATGAAAAATGTTTCTAAATAATCCTCTTGCAGGGAATCTGCAGTAGCAATCTGTTTTCCAGAGATCTGAAGGATGGCAAACCAACACATCTCAGCTCTCTTGGAAAGATCATTTCTCTCCTCTCTTAAATTAGGATTAGGACAAAAAAAAAAAAGAATTGAGGTCATTTTCTTCAGCAGAAGGTAGGCAAGGCAGGGCAAGACTTTGTGAAGAAAACCTATGTACTTATTTAACACTGGACAGAAAAAAGACAGTGGAAATCAATAGAAATATTCCTGACTGCAACCTCAGCTTTATAAGGTGATAAATGAAATTTGCCAGTGTTTATTCCTACCAAAGCCAGTGAGATCAAGCATATGGTGAAACATGCATTCACCATAAACCCATAAGAAAAAACACCAAGAATGTTAAGGTCAGATTGGAAATCCTGTCCCCTAAACCTCAGGTTTTCCTTTTGTTTTTGCTATGAAACCATGAAGAGCTATGGCCTAGTCAGGTATAAGCCCTACAGACATAGTTAGACATCATCTCCTCAAACCCAGCCTTGCCAAACACAAAATGGGTTCCTGATTTGTTACAAATAATCTGTCATATCTGGGTCTTCTCATTTTGAGTGAGAAAGAGGCATTGAAAATCTTTAATAGGACTTCTTGCATGGCTACTTGCTTATGCATGAAAGCCAAGGATGGACACTTTAGGTTTTCTGCACCAGCTCTGCTTTTACTGAAATACTTGGTTCTTAAGTCCAGAATATATTTATGGATTAATGTTTAAACCTAGAAAACAGACATGCTTTTTCTAGTGATGAGCACATGGTGGTCCCCATCATTCAATTGATGTTATAAATCCCTCTCTGTGGGATCTAGTTCTTAGGGAATTTGACCTCTCTGTAGGGAAGGATTTGTTTCACTCCTTGAGACTGAGTATATCAAATGACACTTGCGAGGAATCCCCAAGGCATTCAGGCTGGGACAGCTTGTGAGAAGTGGGATGCTTAGCACATAAAGTGCCAGATGTTTCCCTCTAAGATTGCAGCTGAAAGGAAGGTTGGAGTGTGTTTGACTGCCAGGTCAGGATTCCGGTGCCTGTAGTTTACCTACATCTTGCTTTATACACCAAAGTCCTCTCATAAATCATAAAACAAATTGTCTCATTAAAAAGTCATCATTAAAAGGATGGTATTATAAGGATAATTATTCTGCACAAGTTCTTCAAAACCTGTCTCAAGTCTTTTAGGCAATAGAATGCATAGGCAATGGAGACATACCAGTTTTCACCCTGGATATCATTAAGTTTGCCACAATTAGTAGAGATTTCTCTGCAGGCTTTTATCATCCTCTGGGGTATCATCCTGGTTCTCTGAAGCTCTGTATTGCTCTAAGTTTCTTGCATCACTCCTCTGAGGGAAAACCTCTGAACCCCTTTTCACTAGAAGTATTACTCAAGTACTCAAATATTTAGGGGAAAAGTAATGAGTGTAAACCCATGGACACTGCAACCTGTGTATGCAAAGGCATAACGTACTGTATTACAATGAACTGTGCAGATGGCCAGGGACCTCAGAATAAGCTTACAGCAAAAAGTCTAAACCGATTAAAATTTACATCAGATTTATGTGATTAACTATCAAAAAAGTTTTAGTTATATTACTGAAAATTATCCTATTAAACTGTATTTTTATAATCAGCCATGTCAGCATGTTTTAAATCCAATTTCATAATAAATTACTTCTTAAACCTATGAAGTGCAATTGTCCCTCCAGTGCTGAGACCAGCCTTGACAACCGCTCATAAGTTGAAAAAAGTCAAAAGAATTTCCAGGGCATATAAATATAAGATACCCTGCTGGTAGTTCAGAGGCTTGAGAGCAGAAAGAAAAATAGCAGATTTTAACAAGCTGTCTTTCAGAAGTTCTGCTCCTGCAGTCTTTTTGTTGTTTTTGAGACAGAATAATGAGAACTGAACATCCTTGGTACCTTATGCAATCATTGTAGCAAAGTCTATAAAGATAACAGATTTCATTTCATATTTTTTTTGCTTCCTCATGTTTACATATGTCTACAAGCAAACAATTACAAGTTATGTATACTGTAAAGTCAAACATTCAGAATCAGAGTAAGTCAAAGTTTTATATAACATGTAGGAGAAACACTCATTTAACTCCAGCTTGTGCATATCTTGCTTTGTGAATGGAAAGTCACTTGGAAAAAAAACCAACCAAACAAAAAAAACTCAGGCAATCCTGCAGCTGCAGTCCATATGATAATGGACAGTGGGGGCAGGAGTAAGGAGGAAAGCTGTGGCTCATTGAATGGGCTAAAGGTGTGCCATCAATAACAGGGCTGACTCTTTCCTTTGCTGATCTCACACTGCTGAGATGTTCTCAATACAGCCTGTTCTGCAGAGGCCAGTGATTTGGTTTAACAGGTGATAACTGCATGGAACAGAAAGAGAATTTCCTGGAAGAATTTTTTTTTTTTTCCCCAGCAAAATTTCAAAGTCTTGCTTCTAACAGTGAACATGTTAGCACTTCTCAAAAATAATTAAAAAGGTCATTTGTATGTGCTACAAGGGAACACTGAATAATTTTGCTTTTGTCAGTAAAGAAGAGATTTTCAAAATTATTTCAAGGCATTTTTATCTGATAGGTTACATTTAGCACAGGATCAAGCATAAATAGTGGCTCAAGGACATTCTTTCCAGTCTGCATTATTTGTCTTGCCCATCACTTGGTTCTATTTGCCTCAGGCCATGAAGTCTCTTATCTCTGCTACTATCAGAATGCCCTTTGGCCAATGACACTTCAGATGCTTCTTCCCTAAATGAAGCGATTTACTCATTTAAAACACCCATGCACATATACACACAGATGTGTACATATATGTGAACATATATGTGCATATATGTATGTATATGCAGATACATTAAGTTTATATGTGCATGCATACAGGTAATAACAACATGAATAGTTTTATTATCTATTTTTCCAGGCCAGCAGAAATCTGTTAAATTCTTAAGACATAATTTGTAAATAATTTTGCAATTTATTTTTGTTTGGCACAAAATAATGTAACAAAAATTCCTTAAAGGAATATTGCAAGGTAGAATAACAATACCCTAACCATTTCTGCATGGATTGTTCCTCAGGTCACTCAGGATGCCATTCTGCTGCTTTTGTAAGTCTGCGCAATATGGAAGTCTGTGTGAGATCTGCAACAATGGCAGCTTATCAAAATCTATTTCTAAACCAGTGCTGTTGTAATTGTAGAAAAAATGAAACCATGAATATGTGCAGAGTTTACTATTTAAACACATGAAAAGTACTGTAGCAGTGAGTGACATGCACACTGTAGTCCATGAGCAAAGGGAAAACTGTAGCTGTTCAGTAAAAGGCATCTAAAAAAGGAAGCCTGCTGTCAGTAGGCTAAATGAACTACAAAGGGGCCAGCACCTCAGAAGAGATTCTAAATACAGAAAGCATTGGGACCTACTGATAATCTGTTATTCACACTCAGATTGGGCAATTAACATCTAGTTTGGGTGTGCTTACTAAATACTGAAGTTATAGAACGTGACTGAACAATAAATTCTATTTTGCCCAATGCAGGAAGTCAGTATCACTCTTTGCTAATCATGATTTGTTGTCATTTTAACCTATATACAGACATTGACCTAGTGGTGAATTCATCCAGCTGTGTTTTGGACTAAAAGAAAGCTTTTAAAACAGGAAACACGAATACATGCCTAGAAGGGAAAGGGAGAAAGCCTAAACAGTATTGAGGACTGAGATGATACAAAGACTGAAAAGAGTCAGGCTTACTAAAGAGGGCAAGAAGATCTAAAATAAGAACTAAGAGATTATAAATTTAGATCCAGAAAGATCATGGATATTCAATTACAGGAAAATCTTCTTAAATTATGATGACAAGAAATTCCATTAAAAAGAACTATGACTGTTTAGGAAAATAATTTAGAAAATATTTATGTCATTTCAAACAAAAGCTACCAGTAAAATTAAGTTCATATAGGTCATACAGAGTGAGTGTATTATAAAAGCTGCAGAAAACAGTCTCTGTAGCTGGGAAATTTTTTTTAAAATCAGATAGTTCAAATTTATTAGAAAGCATTTTTTCTTTCAGGTTCGCATAAAAGAATTCGTTTATCAAGGACTGACTGAAAAATCTATTTTTCTTAAAAAAGTAAAACCTGTTGTAAAATAAAAAAGCTTTTTTAATTTCAGAAATTCCTTCTGTAGCTACATGCTGTGGTATTCTCTGTGTCTGGCTATCTTTAAACATTTCTTAGATGTCAAAATCCTTTTCAGGCATCTTGCAGTTAGTGTAAAGTGTATTGTAGCTAAAAGAATGATAAAAAAGCTAATAAGAAAAGGGATTAAACTTTATAATTTAGAAGGAATCCACAGAACTTATAACTAGAACCCTACAAATATTAAATTCTATGAAAATATTTTCTTTACTCTTTAGTTAGGAGGCACTCCGTGTTTGAAGCCAAGATGTGGACTGGAAGTCTGACAAGTTCAAAGACAGAAAGGAAGAGAGCAGAAACAGAATTTCTAAGGACTTATAGCAAGAAGGGAAATGTTATTAATTTTTATATATATTTATTTATGAACTAAATACTCAAAATCAAAACTGAAACTTTTCCCATTGAAATCAATAATCTTTGGTAATCTGATTCAACTCATGTTGGCACACAACAGAAAGTATTTCAACAAACCAAAGAAACATGAAGTTTGTTTAAAGATTCTGCCTTTTAGAAATAAATCAATTTTAATTCCTGTTTACTTATCCCTAGCAAGGACAGCACTGACCAGATTGTAATGCTTTACATTTCTAAGAAAGGAAAAACTCAAAGAGAAGGCATGAAAAAAATTGTGGAATGGCTGTAGAATTTTGGAATAATTGTTTAATTGGATTCCTGTAACTTCATGCAACTGTATTTTAAATTTCTGTTGGGGTTAGTATGAGGGAATATTTATTCTCCTTGCAGTTAGGCAGGTAGAATCACCAAGAGCCTCCTGTCCCATTCCAAAACATCAGGAAGTTAATACAATGTATTCAAGGCATTGGTGCCTGCATATACCCCAGTCTAAAGCACTGTTGTCAACTCAGGGTAAAGCTGCCTAAGATGAGCCATATCCTCAGTGAAAATACAGATCTCTTTTGAAATTAATTGTGGCTTTGAAAAGTATTTTGGAAAGTATTGTGGTCACTGTTTGGTGCAAAAAGGCTTATAGCAAAAGTGTCACATTTTTCATGTAATGTTTCTGTCTGCTGCTTTGATTAACAAGCCCCATTTAATGGTGTGGTATACTTTGGGAGAACTTGTAGCAGTGTAAGAAACTGACTTCAGGGAACACACTTTGCCCCAAGTTTTGTTGGATTTTGGGGTTGCCCTGAGGGAGAGCACAGGAGTGGAATGAGATGGGGGGGCAGGCACCAGGAGTGATGACTCCCTGTGCTCCCACGCTGATGGGAACACAGTCCATAGGCCAGAGTGGGGCCAGTTTGCAGGAGGTGTCCCAGAGGTACAGCCCCAGCTGTGTCCCAGAACCTTTCCTCCTCCAGCTCTGTGTGGTTCATTCATACAGACACAGCCCTGACCTTCATGGGGTTCACATTTTGTCCTTGCTTAACATTGATGTTCTACATTAACTGGCAGAAATGTGCAAATGTCTGTGCAATTAGGTACAGCTTAAAGCAGTTTTTCTTCTTTGGGTTATATTTGTGAGACAATGAAGAGAAGAATCCACCTGAATTCACTTTCTTGAGTGTCCTCTAGGTAGGTATGAAATCTGGGGTTGCTGAAATACATTTCCTGATAAGGAGTTCATGGAAAACCCCTCGCCTAAAGGGATCCTATTACTGCTATGCAGAGCACATCAGATCCTGGGCACTTCAGCAATCAACACAGATGAGATGAAATCTCTCAGTATAGGACACAACCTTCACAATGACAAAATGCACACTAAGGACATTTTCAGGTTTCTGTTAAGACTTAAAAAAAAAAAAACAGAAAAAGAAAGAAATACTGTATTCATTTAATTTCTTTCTTCCACATGGTTTTCTTCCCATTTTCTTGGGGATGTCTGGCTTTTTGACATGAGTGAATATAACTAATAATGGCATAGATGTACTGCTGGACATATTTGGTCAAACTTCAGCTTAACAAGATTTTGCCTGGTAATGAAAAGAGAGATGGGACCATGGGGGCCATGGCCTAACAAAGGTGCCTGTACCCCAAGTCTCTGTTAGACTAAAATGTATTCTTTTTCCATCCGTGGCCCTGTATGCATGTATTACAGGCACTTCTGGGGGTGAAATGAGGAGATCAAATTGACTGAACCAAGCTCACTTCTGAAATTGGCAGTTTAGATTCATGTCAGCTCTGCTAGTGTGCTTTGAGATAAGCAATTTTATTTTATCAAAAAACAAGCACTTTGTTGATCTGCATTCAATGTGGTAAGCCTCCAGAAAAAAAAAAAAAAAGAGAGAAATGATAACTACAAATCAAGTGCTGTGCATGAGAGTCACTTCAGCTTCCCTGCAGATGTTTTGTTTTTACTTGAACTCATTTCAGTCTTCAGTGTTGTTCTTCTTTCAAGCAGAGCACGATTTTCACTGCATGTGAATATTAGTTAAACACTATATTCAGACAGGAGCAGGATAACCTTCTGTGAATGCCATTCAGGAAGAAGAAAATGTTTCAGCTGTGAAATTGAGATTTTGTAGATATATCAGAATTCTTATCATGAGGAGTTTTGAAAATTAATTTTTCTTTCTATTTTGAAACATAAGATATTCAAATGGTTGAAGTTTTTTGACTTCACTGAGGAATCACCATGTTTGTGGTTCTCTGTGCGTCTTGGGAATATGTTAAATTAAAATGTAAACAAAATAAAACAGATGAATCTTGCACCCTACTGCCTCATCTACGCAGTTATATCCCAACAAGGAATTATTTCTACAGACAAATTGGCTGCTTCTATTTAGAATAATAATCACTCCAAATACCATCAACTGCTGAAATACAGCCTGATATGAAAGTTAAAAGAATAAAGAAAAATGGCATCAGTTTTCATAAAAAATATTGAATTTGAATCTTAAATATTCTGAGGCCATTTTATACTGTTTGGCTAACACACAGGGGATTTGGGTTGCTAGTTTCATTTACTCCTTTTACACAAGTCACTTTTGAATCCTTTTTACAATATGACAGGGAAGACTACAGTGTGAAAAATGGAAAAAAATAAATCTGTGTGACATACATTTTTCACATTTTGAAAATGTATTTGGGTTATGATTCTCCAGAATTTAAAGCTCCTTTACAGAAAACTTCCGAATAGTGAAAACAGATTCTGCAATCAAACTAAATGCAAACTAAATTATCAATCTTTACTACATTTTGATATTACAATTCAGGCATTTTCTCTTTTCAGAGCAAGTGATTTCCAGATGATTTAGAACAATTCCTACTAAGTAGTCAAGCTGCCTTTGATTAAGTTGACAAAGCTGCAGAATATATGTGACAGGACTGTATGTTAACAGCTCAGCCAAGACAAAATGAAGCACAGAGCCTCTGAGAAGTGTAGATTTACTGATAGGTCTCGGAGTCTGAATAACACATAGCAACCCAGAATGTAATAGGAAATTAATCTTGTGGAAAGATGCACAAAACAATAAAAAACTTCAATTATTTCCTCTTATAGGTGTTTCTTGACTATCCATGATTCATGGATAAGGACAGAGCATGTGAAGAAAATACAATATATAGGCATCATTTTCCTGAGTACAGAACTGGTATGATAAAAGCAGTTATTAATATCTTTCAGAAAGGGACACAAAAACTGAACACTAAGAAACACTATGTTAGAGTTGCATAAATGATTGAAAGGGAAACTGGGCTTTTAGTAAATACATGAATGACCCTGAGTTCAAGTTCAGAGCAATTGGAATACCTTACTTTCTGAGAATTTTGCAGATTAATGATAGAGAAAGGCAAGAAAATCTTGAATGAATGTCATACAGCAAAAATAACAGAAAACTGATGCAGCTGGTTCTCTGCCCCTCATTTTGCAGCATAAGTGTAAATCTAAAGACCTTTTTAAACTTTTGAAAAAAACCAAAAGAATATCCTCCACATTCAAGAAAATTCTTGGACTGATAAATTGGTAAAAAAAAAATAAGTATATATGTTGGTTACTTTCTGCTCTTCCTTACATCTCTCCCAACTACAGGCTCATCAGTTTTATTGTAGTGGCTTTGAGGTAAAGCAATGAAGCTATGTGTAAGGTGACTTAAAGGACTGATATGAGCCAGAAAGCTGTGAAGGTTAAAAATAAAGCACTTCACTGTGCCAGTAAAGCACTGGTTTTCTACAGGGATTTTCTTCTTGAAGAGCATTATAAGCCTTGTACAGGAAAGACACAAGAGATAAAAAATTATTTGGTTCATTAGGATTACTTTTCTCCTTGGGGTTTTTGCTTGTTTGTTTGTTTGTTTGTTTGTTTGGGCTTGGGGTTTTTTTCCATTTTTTTGTTCTTTTGCTTTTAACTGGGCCTGGTGAGAATTCCTTTTTCCTTGTAAGGAAATACGCATCAAGGATTTTTGTCTACAGAAAAAAGCCATTGTTCTTTCCCGATTCCCACTAAAATTTCATAACAGAAAAGCTCTATATACTGGGGAAATTCCCAGTGTCACTTCTTTCTTAAGATATTCAAGTGTAAGATAGCTGACAGGCATGAGGTTTTCTGGTGATTCCTTCACCCAGAAAAGTGGAGAGATTAGTCAAAACAATAAGTCAAACTGACTCTGTATAGGGCAACCCAAAAGCAACAGATGCCATACACTGCCTAAATGGAACTCAGTAGTGAGGTGAGTGTCAGTCTCTTCTCTCAAGTAACAAGCAACAGGACAAGAGGAAATGGCCTCAAGTTGGACCAAAGGAGGCTTAGATTGGCTACTGGAAAAAAATTCTTTCCCAAAATGGAAAAAAGCTCACCAAAAGCACTGGAGCAGCCTGCCCAGGGAAGTGGTGAGTTAGCAGCCCTGGAAGAATTTAAAAGAAATGTAGATGTGGCATCTGGGACATGGTTTAGTGGTGCATTTGGCAGTGTTGAGTTAACGGATAGACCAAATGATCTTAAAGGTCTTTTCCAGCCTAAATTATTCTATGAAAATTGTGTTTGCCTGCCTCCAAATGACCTGCTGAGGCTTTCACAAGAACCTTGTCAAGGTGAAATATATTACATGATGATAACTGCACTGCTCAGCTGGCATAATTCAGAGCAATAACCCTGTCTCTAACAGAATATGGAAGGGTAAGAAACATGGTTGTGCTGATTGTATTTGATTTATAGTCCTACAGGAGGGATACAAATTATACAGCTGAAACTTTTACAATAACCTATATGAGCATAATATAGGCCATCAAATAAAGGTTGATTTTTATAGAACTTCTTTACCATAAGGGTCCAGAACTTCAGAAGTTATGGATTCCAACAGTAGTGAGACATTTAAACACCTTTAAACATCTGGTCTTAAACTAATGTAGGATGATGTCTTTAATTCATATTTAAGTAGAACACCCATCAGTTGATTTGAAAATATAAACCCAAGTGTATTAACTGAGTGACCTCTTATATCAAATCATGAGTGTTGTGATTTATGTTTTAATGGTGTAATAATTACACATTATTGTTAGAAACTTCTGTTTCAAAAAGACCTTGTCCCCTGAATTTGCAAAGTTCTGTTTAGGAAGGTTGAATCACTTTCAGAAAATCTCTGTCTCCCTCCATTGACTTTGTAGAAAACATAAGATGACTAAGCTCCCACCTGAGTTAAACAAAGCAGGATTAATTAGTGATAAACTGGGGACTGAAGACATGAGCTGTCTCTGTAACTCTCCAGGGAACTTGATTCAGCTGCAGGGTTCTAAATAGTTTATTCCTAATGTTATATATTTTCTAAAATATTACAGTTTTTATCCAAAGTGCTTCTATTTGCTTTTCTTCTCACCATCTCTCAGTTTCATGGAGTTTAGCACTGAGGTCTGAACAAAGAGTCTGGGAAAGAGTGTAAATACTCCTGCAGGAGCTGGATTCAAGACTATGAGTTAATTTCCAAGATCCTGATTCAGCAGACAGAAGCATTATTAGCACCATCATGAATAAGTGATTACCATAGAAACCTTGGCATCAATAGTTTTGTGAATAAACCCTATTTAATTTACTACATTCAGGAGTTAATTCCAGGTCCATCTTAAAGCAAACAGCTGAATGTCAAGGTGAATATTCTTCAGTTTTATTCACTTTGCTATTCATTTAAATATACTTTTATGGCAGTGTGGATGAAACTAGGTTTTCCTTGCCATCCCTGACTGTCCCAAGTAGACTGTTCACATGGCAGTGATGACACTTGGCCAATATCAAGCAGACAAAACCAACTGGACACCTTCCTAAAGGGGTCTGGAATAACTTCTCAGAAAGAGAGAGGGAAATGAGGGGAAATTTAAGGGTACAACACCTAAAAAAGAAACTCTGACTTACCTAAAATTGAGTCTTGGGACTGCACCTGTCTTCTGCCTTTGCAGATGCCAATGCAACTGACTGTGGTCTCTGCTGTATAATGGAATCCTGACCTCTTCCAGGCCTATATTAAAAATTAATGAAGTCAGAGACACAGAAGACTGGAATTATTTCTTTGAAGGGGAAGGTCAGATAGCACAGCATCAGGGCAATGGAAAACTCGGAAGATATGATCAAAGGCTTGAACAGTTCTTTATCTTCAGGAAAGACATAAAGGGGACTTTTTCAGTATTTCAGCTGAAGAAACAGGTAAGTGAAGGACAACAACCTGACATAAAATGAAAATGTTAATGTATTAATAAATATCCTAATAAAATAGTAGATATTGTATAACAGTCACCAGGAAAATCCATGTGCTTAATCCCAAAGAAGCAACCAACAGTATTTTTAATATGACATTACTACAGTATCATTTTTATAGTATAAGTTGATTTTGCAAATCGGTATGACCCTGACACATGGTCTCACACAGTTCCGTGAAGTTTACACCCATTTCCTCAGTCCTTCCTGCAGCATATTTGGCAGAACCTGGGAATCTTGGAGATTGTGTCCTTTTACAGCAGAAAGCATTAAATAATGTCAATACTTTTCTTCAAAGGACAGCTTTAAGGAAAACAAAGACAAATGAACAACACAACCTGTGATACTACAAAATGTAAGCCCAAGTTTGTATTTCCCTTTAGTGATAAGGTCTTCAGGTGCTGAAATCCAGAAGCTTGAGACTCTCCAATATTATTTCTTGAAAATAATTTAAAGGCTTTTTCACAGTTCTAGTGCTAACTTTAAATATTTTAAAGCCTGGGTTTCTCTCCAAACTGTATCTCTTAATCACAACAAACTGTCACACACTGTCAGTTTTCACCTGTGTAAATTATAATGAACAGCTTCACTTTACAAAAACACATCTAACTGATTTCAGATTGATGGGACTAGCAAACAAATGTGCTCCAGCCTTTGATGAGCATATTTATGCAGCTTGGAAATTTCATCCCAGAAGAGCAAATGTGTTCTTGACAGTTGGCATACAGATGGAACCAGGGCTCTTTTGTACTAATACCTCTCTTCAAGTATTACTGAGCTATTCATGGGATAGATGCTGATTTCCTGCCCTGCATGCATTGTTTCATAAACTCTAGGCTGCAATCTCTAATGGCCACTTCCACATGCAGTAGTAGACCCCTGAGTAATAAATCCTTTCTTGGGTCTTACAAATGACTTCTTCCCATTATCTTGCATATATAGATGCAAGAATTTTCCTTTCTTTACTTTATTATTTCTAGATGCAAGTGCATGGTGAAGTCCTCCCACCATGTCCAAACAAACTGACAGATCCCTTAAAGGATATGCTTGCCTTGTTGGCAAGTATTCAGGAGTGCCTGCATCATAGCTGCTCAGCCTCTGGTGGAGGGAGAGCATATGAAAATTGACGTCCAAATGACCACTACTAAGGCAACTCAAAGTGGACTACTCTCCTACAAAGGCAAACTCCTATAGGAGCTCAAGGAACAAGTTGATGGCTATACATTCTCTCTAACTGGGCAGTAGGTTTCTCCACAACCAGCAGTGAAATATGGAAGAGGTGTTTTTTTAAGAACCGTCACTGTGTCTCCCTTCTACTTTAAGCAACAGATGTAACTCAGGCTTCAAATTCCCTCTGAACACAAAGGTTTTATGATATTTTCCTAGTAACTGGTAAATTTAAAAGTGTTATTGAAATACACTTTTCTTGCAAATCTTGATGTTGTCCCTAGGCTCATTTCCATACAACATAATATGGAAAAAAATGCAACCCCAGAGAGTTGCAAAACCATCAAGAAAACACAGCAGAGTATAGCCATAATGCTGTTTGGACATCAGAAAGTAACTGAGCCTCAAGAAGCGTTGGCAGGGACTTGAACATGTGGAGTACAGTTGACTGTATTGGAAAGGTGAAGCACCGGCACAGGGTGTGGGGGTGAGGTTCTAACCCACACACTTCTGCTTCTATCTGCTCTCCATTCAGTTCTGCCTCAGAACAAAATCCTGCCTCATTAAGGACTCCCTATGGAATCAAGCTAATTGTCTTCTTAAACACTCACAACAAGATAAAACCTTTACTATACTTTGTTTTCCAGCAGATTTTTGCAACTCATTTACAGAATTGTAAATACAAGAGCAATAAGAGCTTTCTGCATTATACAACGGATATCAAGCCTGTAATTACATTTCAGCTGTGAAAGCCAACTGTTACACAAGTACTTTCTTCATTGGGACACAAAGTAGATGCTTGCTCATTTGGTATAACACCGTTGAGATCTCAAGCTGCTGGAATTTCCGAAGGTAATAGCTGAATAGGTAATAACTGAATAGGTAATAGCTGAAGGAAAATAATTACATACTTTCTACCATTTTTGTCATGTGAAGGAAATAAAAATTAAGCTTCATACAGTGATTGATAACTTAAGAGTCTTTAAATCATTCCCAAACACTTTGCTTGCAGTGAAAAAAAAGCAAAACAAAAAAAAACCCCAAAAAATGAAACAAAAAACCATGTATAACTAAGTATAACCATACCTGTGTAACAAAGTACACTGTGAATCATGAAAAATTTAGCATTTTGCACATGAGAAGATGTTGTAACAACTGTGATTAGTATGGAAGCTGCCACAACTACTAAGGATACCTGAAGCACCAAGTGGTGCTCAGGATACATAATGAAAAGGGTTATTATGACCCTGCTAAAATATCACAGATTACAAATATTTATAACCAATTAAGTGACAAATGCATGTACTGTATAGGAACAGTTGCAATACTAGTACTGATATTGGTCTGAGGTTTTCAAAGAGCTCTCTGTGTTGTGGATTACTAATCACTGCAGCACACACTTGAGACAATATTTACGAAGAAAAAATCCATAAAAATGTGCTTTCAGAGAAGCTGAGTTTTCTTGCCTGACATACAGTACTGCAAGGCTGTTCCAAAAGGTAAAAGCATCTGTAGTCCTTCCTGAATTCTGTTTAGTCGTTGGTCACTAGCCCTTTTAAAACAGATACAAAGATTTATACTTCTGATTTCAAAGGATGGATGAAATATAAAGAACTTGTAGTAGCTCCTGTTGGGGAAGCCATTTGTTCTTCTACCATGGTCAGAAAAACACATTACAGTATCTTACTACACATCCTGTCACTATGTACAGGAAACAGCACTTGGAAGAAAGTGACCACGGTGGCAAATTCAATACTATGCAGTCAGGCTTTTGGGAATTTTAGTTCAACAACTTTTAGCTCAACTTTTTTAGCTCAACAGCTCTAAAAAGGCAATGTCTAGGGATTTTACAGATACCTGTCAGAAAATCAGCCACTAAGTCAGTTTTAAAGGTCAGGCATTCCTGGCTAAACAGGTTATTTACAATTCTAAACAACTAAATTGGAAGGTTAGCTGGATTGCCGATAGATGGACTACTGCACAGCTAGGAAGAGTAGATCTTCACTGTTCATCCTAATATGGGAACATTTACTACACAATCTGCACCAGTTAGGTCTATCTATTTATGTCCATCACCACTCAATATCATCTGCCCTAGCAAAAATTTGCAGGTGAAGCCAAATCCATGGTTGATCAACCTCTGCTAAATGACAAGTGTAAGGACCTAAAGTGCAGTTTTCTGTCTCAAGCAAGGCCACAAAAGGACTTTGCCTTGAGATAAGCACAGAATGGAGTAACAGGATGTCACTAGCTCCAGGCCTGGTGGAGGGAAGATCTGGTTAGCACATCCTGGTTAACATGTCTGTCTAAAAACTCCCCCTGTGGCAAACGGTGTAAAGAAGCAACTGCTCATACACATATTACCAGCCACGAAAAGATGACCCCAAGTTATGGAACAGATGGCATCTGTGACCATCAACAGCCTTTGAAGCCCCCACAAATATGTTTCCATGGATACCTGGAAGCTGGACTGGAAGATAAGCCGCCACAGCAGGAGATTGAGATAAAGGTGGTACTATTGTCTGGGTGCTGTCCCAGACCCAGGGAGAGCTTAGCAAACCTGAGGGAGAAGAAAGTACCACTGATAATGGACAAAAGGAATGCACAGTTTTTGGGTTACAAGGAAATTTAACTTGGCAACTGTGCAGAAATCAGCTCCAGCTGAGTAAAAGGTAATTCCATCATGAGGAAGAGCATAAATGCTGACTCACAACACACCAACTCAAGAAAGCACCAACTCAAGTGAAAGACTGAGCGTGTAGACTAATGAGCATTAGAAGTGAGGGAATAATTTAACCAATAGAACAAGAGAACTGTGTAGCCAATGAACATTAATTCCTTTGTTAAGATCTATAAATAGTGAAAAGTTTTGATTTACATAGGGACCTCCACCAGCAAGAAGCCCAAGGTGTAAAAGGACCAGCAGGATGTCACTGGATCCATGGGTGGTCATTATCTTCTGCTTGTTCATTCTCTCTCTACCCACACCCAAACTTCTCCCCATCTTTTATGTTTCTTTCTAGCTCTCTGCCCTACATTCACTGTTAAATAAAATCCATATTTTAACAAGGACCTATGCAAAAGATGAAGGGTCATGAAAGTATCGCTGCTCACAGAGGCTGGAAATCTCCTGGAAGTATATGGGTAGTCTAACTATATTCCCTTGAGCACACAGACTTTACTCTTCCTGTCCAGAAGGTTACAGCATGACTAGTTCATTATTTAGTTCTTAGCTACTCCCTTATTATGCCATAGGTGAAAATTTTTAGCTTACATTTCAAGCCAAGGCTGTTGTCATGGTTTAAATTAATTACTACCAAGATGGTAATAGCTACAGGAGGGAAATACCAGTAGACATCCTCTCCCTGATCTTTTTCCAGATTTCAGAAGAGCTGTGTAATCCTGCACCTTGAACACAGAAGCAGAAGCTGTGTTTGCACGTATTTTGCTAACCAATACCTCCTTGCCCTCCCTCCTGCCCCCTCTGCCACCCCAATCAGCAATTTCCTGATCCCTCCAGGCACTGATGAATTTCTGCCTCCCTGAATCAGTTGCTGTTTGGAGACACGTGGGATTAGTAGCTCTCTGAGGCAAGACACGTTGGACCCGTGCTGCTGATTTAGTGCAGAAGATCATGTGCACTTGCGGTACTATAAAAATAATAAATTTCTTCCAAGGGAGATACTTTCATCTCCCTCCAGTGCCTAGTTGAACTACACAATGGTACCTAAAAATTATTTTCTTTCCGCTGGCAACATGTATTGGAGATCTTTAAATGGCAAACATGGGTTCTGTCAGTCTATTGATGGAAAACCAAGTGCAAATTTCTTGTTCTAATTTCAGATTCAACTATGACTCTCAGGAAGCTGAGAAACATAAAGGATCGACAATATATATCCGTAGGAGAAGGAGGAGGAAAAAAAGGAAAGATAGAATGTTTTTCTTCTTTCTCTTTTTCTTTTTAATACCATTTTACTTTATTCTGTTTTTTTCTTTAGATGTATATTTTAAAAGATGTTTTCTTTGCTTATATATTATTTATTAATGGCTTATTTTTAATCTATGTATGTAAAATATATCCCAATGTTCAAAGGGCAGGCAAATATTTTCTCTTTGCGGGACGTTTCCTGTGCATATGTTCTTTTATTCTATTTTGGTTATTTTTATTTTTTTTCTGCATACTAAGACTGTGTGAGAAATAAGAGCAGCTCTCTTCTGTGACATTAGATTCATGAGTGTTTCCAAAAATACTATTTTATGGTAATACCAAAAGTGTCTTAATTTTATATAAGCCTAATTTTTCACTGCTTAACAGTCTTGGAAAAAATTTCCAAAATTCTAAAGTAGCCATGAAAGGAAGATAGCCTGGTGGTCTAAAATCCAAGGCTTAGAATCAACTCATATACAAAGACTTGTATGCTCATTTTTTTTCTCCTTTATAGTTTTATAAGCCACAACCTCATAAATCTTAATGAAATATAAGAATTTCTTAATTTATTCTCAAGACTTATACCACCATGTTCTGCTTATTTAGTAATGACCTTTTCCATAAGCTGTAAAAGCTGTCATTATATTTCTTATTGAAATTATGGAATGGTGAAGTACCAACTGAAATTTCAACAACAGTGACAGGTATAAACATAATTCCTCTATGACCATTTTTATATGACTTTGTGCATTTAAGGAAGACTATCGTCTTATTAAACTATCTTCTGAATGCAGAGTTGTTTCTTATAAAGTAAATTTTTAAATACTGTTCCTAAAATATTCTTCACCATTCATATTTGTCTCTTTCCAAAAAAATCTATGACTTTTCTTTCAAGCCATATCACACTAATGCAAAGCAAAGCACAGAATTACGACACAAAGTATTTTCTCTCAGCTGCTGCGTAGTAACGGGTGTTTATTTTTGAAGTACTTTGTTCACCTTTAAAAGATAAAATTAGTACAAGATTATAAAAAAATGTTTTTGTTCCCAAAAAAAGGCTTTGGTTGTCTAAAGTACATGCCAAATTAAATATAAATTTGCTACCATTATCTAATCAAAACTAAGATATTTCTGTCACCTCATTATGGTTTAAACTTCCAGTCATAAAATTTATGTTATTAAAATGCCCTTGACTATTTTTAATCTAGAACTATAAAATGCTATCTTTTTCATGCCCTTTTTCATGTCCCTTAATAAAAATACCTTAAATTAATAGAGCCATCATTCCTTACCTAGTTCTAACAGTTAAAATCAAAGAAGCAAGTAAGACCTGAGCATACTACACAAAATACAGTTTGTACTGTGAATTACTCTCTGAGCTGTTACCTTGTGTGAACCGAATACACGTGGGTAACACCAAGACAGCCACAATGCAAAGCTGGAGCGCAAAGAAAAGATTTATTCCATTATTTTTATGTCAAAACAAGGGTACATGCACTGCTAAGTTTATTTCATCTTAGCAGGGGCAAAAAGTAGGGAGGTCTGAACCCTGCCTTTTACATATCAAAGGCCTGGTGCAAGCACAAATCTTCACAAGGCTCTGTTTACAATCTCCAATCTTCTTATCTGCCTTTCCCCCTTTCTTCTAGAGCTGTGAAGAATGCTTTTTAAGTCCTTTACAGCATTCTCATAGCTGACTTCTTGAGACAGACAGAAAACAATGTGAATTTTCCCAAACTGAATATTCTTAACAGTCTCCAGCTGCAAGGTCATTTTGAGAGAAAACAATTCAAAACCCAACTTTTTTTCTTCAGAAGTCTTCCATTTTTAACACTTTCTTCCTTCCATACCTCTCTGGATATAATTTTTAAACCTGCAATTGCTGATGCCACAAACCCATCTCTGTGTGGTTTTGCAATAATTTATTTTCTACTTGCTTCTTACATCAAACTTACAAAAAAGAGAGCAATATGAATGTTTATTTATTGAGAATAGAGAGCTGTCAACTGTTCATCTTGTGGGCAGCTTGAGAACTGCATAGAAAAAGTGATTCACAGCAGGTAAATGACCTTTATAAATAATGTAATATTTTTTAAGAACCCGAAGACACCTTACAGGATCCAAAATATTACTTATATACCTAATCTTCTGCTGAATTTCTAAGTTCACTAAGTAAACTAAAAAAATTCTACTTTACTCTTCTAGACACTTGAATCAATACGTGTATTTGCATTTTTCAGTGAAAATTCCTTTCTGTCTGTGAAGCTGTACTTTTGCACATACTAAAACAATCTGTTGCTTTACTTTTCTTCTGTGTAACATTTTGTGATTCACAAACTAAATGTTTCTCAGAGTTATGTCCCTGGAATGTCCAGAATTGCTTGGTGTATGCTGAATTGTGATGCAGAAGCAGAGGATTCAGCACTCCCACTCATCATCATTTAAATGAAACAGCAGGTGATGTTTAAAGGGGGTCAGACATAAAGTGGGAGTTAGCTTCTCTCCCCCCAGTCAGTTTTCAGAGAATCTCCCAATTATTCAGTGACACAATAGACAGTGGGACACCTTTCTAATGCTCTTGGTTGAAACTGCACCACTTGAGAGACAGGGATGCAAAGGAACCCAAAAACAGAGAGGACATCTCAGCAGAAGCATAATTTCATACCTTTACAAATGGGCTCACACAAGAATTGCTCTTCCCCTCCCTGATGCTTCTGTGGTTTTCCCAAAGGCTATCTGAAATAAATGACACAAAATTCTACAGGGCAGGTAGTAGAGCCTCTAATTCCCCAATCCTTCTAGTTCTCACTCTTCCCAGGACCCCTACTGCATTTTACATCAAGAGAGTTTTGCACGGAGCACCAGAAGGGGCCTTCTTCGAGAACAGGCAAGGAACCCCAGCTTCAGCTCTGGGTGGGATCTAAGTGAAGGGGCTTCAGATACATCATTCTCTTTGGTCCTTCACTTGACATAGGTCTTATTGCCCTGCCTGAAACTCAGTTGACTCCAAAGATATTGTAAAATCTACTGCAGAACACAGAGTCTTTCTTTTAGACCTGTGCCTTTATTCAGACTTCCCGAACCACAGACAATGCACAAACCAGTATCACTCTATGTCAGGCCAAATTACATAAATTGAATCCCATGTAAAGCAGTATGGCTATAATGATTCTTCGTGTCTTAACACTTTTTAAAAGCAATGCAACAGAATTTATTAACAGAAAATGCCAGTTCTTCTATTTCAAAATTACAAAAACAACAACAAAATAGCATTTTGCTAGTTGGAAATCCCTACATCAGCAATCAGGTTGCAAATAGTCCATGAAGAAGGCTGAAGAAGTAAAGTTATTCAGCAAAACTTAAGAGACTATTTCAAGAAAAGTAAAATGATGTCCAAATAATCAGGAAAAATTATTTCAGACTCTTCACCTTATGCAGTAAATAGCTGGCACTGGTTTGGGAACAGATAGGTTTCCATAGGAAAGGTGACCCACAGGTGCTCTGTCCCCAAGGAGAAAGCCCAGAAGATGGTGGCATTGTGCCCCTCAGGGAGAGCTGCCTGGCAGCATGAAGTGACCAGCAGAGCTCCCTGCAACCACAGGGGAGCCTGGCACTCTCAAGCATTATGACTGCTATTTAGATAATATGAACATAACTATCCCATTACTCCCCCAGAACATGCTCATAGCTGAACCACTGAAGAACTGGCAAATTGCTTTAAATTCTCTTTGCTGAGAGCTTATTGCTCACAAGGGAATGGTTCCTCCTCTATTTTTCTAGCTGTTAAATTACCTTCAAGGACAATTTTTGGCATGAATGTTTGCTGCAGTGACTTCAGAAGAGCTGAGGAAGTGATGTGGTGAATGTCACTGTAGTTCAGATTATGTGAAATCTGGAAAAATCCTATTTTAAAGGCATTTTTATAGTTAGAAAGTCAGGAAGAGCAATTATATTTTTTACTTTTCAAAGTCATTTCTGAGTGTGCTTTCCTACAAATCCTACCATTCACATCAGAAATCATACCATTCACATCAGAAATCAATCCATCTTTTCACCAGCTAAGAATAGTTTGATAGTGACACCTTCAATAAATTGAAAGGGCAGGACTATCTTCCAACAGCTGGTATGTACTAAGGATACCATGGTAGTTGAATTCTCGTCATCAATTTACTACAGAGAGATATCAAAATAACTGTTTAGGCACCTTTCTACCTAATCCTTAACTACTATCACAATGAAAGTAAATTTCCTTTGAAATTCCAGCTTCATTGGGGAGAAAAAGCCAATAGAAGTAGTGTTTTTTAAGAAAGTGAAGATTACAGCTAGAGATTAAATTATATTTCTACAAAAAAAAAAAAGGCTTATACTGAAGCAAAGGCACAAAATGTCAACCTTCCACATGCTTTTGCATCTTTTAACATTAGTATGTGGGCACACTCACAAGATGAAGACGAGTCATTTGATAAAATAAAAGGGAACTATTTGGAGCTTGAAATTCTCACGACACTTTTACACTGAGTTTAAGATTAATTTTTAATGGCAAAATGAAAGGGTAATCTACTTTAAACAATATTTCTAAAGAACAAACAAGTCATTAGCATAAATGACTAATATAAATATGATACCTTAGTAAAGTGTGTAAACACTGATGCTCAGCAGTGCAGGAGGCAGAAGCTGAGGACATCATGTCCCCAAGCACCACCTCTAATGGTCCTAACAATAGTCTTTTGATAGTCTTTTGTTCATTATGTTGATAACCATTAATATGTAATGCTTTGCGTGCATCATAGATTAGACCAGAAAAATGGAAGAGTGCAAGAGAGTAAATTCAATATTCATTAGACAACTTTTCCCAAGACCTGGAAGTTTCACAACTGCCCAGCACCCACCAAAGTCAGCCCTCTGAGTGCTTTCTGATCCCAAACTCAGGAACCAGGAGAAATGTGAACCACATCCGCTGGCCAGGAGATATGTTGGAGAATGGACAAGGTCCTGAAAAATAGTGCTGTTCCTAAAGAAAATGTTATCTTGTTTGTGCTGTGTCTTGGACATATAAAAAAGAAAGGATTGAATATCATGTTTCCCTTTTGGTCTTGCTGCAATATGGGAGATCCAGTCAAGACATTAGGCATCAGATGAGAACAAGAATCTATGAACACTGCTGTCAGTGTTTGTGCATTCAGTTACAAATAGCTCTTTCTACACAGCCGTATGGACATCCTACTGTGTTTATGCAATTTAGGCACAAATGCACAATCCTAGTGTGAGTCACCACAGTCTTCTCCATGTGTTATGAAATTCATTAGAACTCTAGTCCCCAGCCATGAAACAAAATCTCTGCTCTCAAACATCTGCTTCAGCGTCCTTGATTTCCACACAAGCTCACTATGAGCTATCTTCTGACTTTCCACACAGCCTCTCCAGGACAGGGACTCTGTCTGCCAGCCCTGGGAACTGCCAGAAGACATTTCAGTTTGCTCAGAAAGCTGAGCAAGCCTCAGCTGTCCTTGAAGGATTCTCTGACATGAGTATGTCCAGGGTCCTTGAAACACTAATGAAACGTTGTGTCCCTTCCCAAGAGAATGCAGCCCATGATAGGCTGTGTAGGAGGTAATGACACTGCAATAGCTTAAATTAGCAAAGCCCTCATCCTCTGCAACATGATTTCCATTGTTTTCCTCTTCTTGATAGTTTCCCAAAACAGTGAATTCAAGCAACTCCACTCTAAAATACACCTACTGATTAGAAAGCCTCTGTCATAACCTGATGCTCACAGCTAACTCTCAATAAACTCTGAAGTATTTATTGCAAGCAGGGAGGGATTCTGCCCGGGGGCTCTTGGTTATTTGCATCATTATCTGAAGAGCATCCAGATTGTTGCTAAGTTTTCTGAGCCAGAGTGTGACTAAGAACCTTTTATCTGTTTTCTGGGTAGCACAAAAGTCTGAGTTTGATATTAGAAAATATAGCACACAGAGTTATCTCCAGTAACACTGCACCCCAACTCTCATTCCACAAAAGTTAGGGGCTGTGGCATAGCTAGGAATCTTCAGCCTGTCTCTCCAGCACACTCAACACCTAGGCAGATGGTTTTTTCCATCCTAGCTTGGCATCCTAGTTGTCAGTGCTGACTGCATTCATCCTCCAAATGTTAAGCTAACCTTTCTGACAACTTCACACACTTTTATAAGACATTCACACACATTATAAGACATTCCTTCACATCTGATAATGATTTGAAGTTAAGATTAATAGACTGATTTTCATAAGTACTTGTCAGTAACTGTGAGTTTTCTGTGTCTACGACAATATGTGAACTTCCTGAATGCACAGAGAGGTTTTCTGGGAGAACACAAATCTTAAAAGCACTGAGCATACTCAGCTTGTCCTCTGATTGATATTCTTCACTCATTATAGGCATGTGCTCATGCACTAACTGAAGGATCAGTACTGTTATTTTATTTATGGGCTCTTTCTAAAATGCAATTATACATTCAAAATATGACAATTTCTTCTTCTCAATAGCTTTGGCACTAAATGAGAGGTTTAACAAATAATTTTTATTGTTACTGCTCTGGTATTTTCTGCAAGTGTCTTGTTATAGGGAAAAATATATTTATCCCTAACTGCTATCTCTTGATCTTCATGTTTATTTGGAGGCTTTGGTTTCATTTTTGGGTTCTTTTTGATGTTGTTTGGTTTGGGTTGGTTTTTTTGGGGGTTTTTGGGTTGGGTTTTTGTTTGTTTGTTTGAGTGGGGTTTTTTTGTTTTTTGTTTTTCTGTGGTTTTTTTTGGATTTGGGGTTGGGGTGTTTTTGGAGAGGTGCCGTTGGTTGGGTTGGGATTTTTTTGAAAGGGAAGCTCAGTTGTAGTCTGCTAGAGGATCCAGTGAGAATGGTAGTAATGCTTTCAGGGTTATTTCAATATTATTATAAAGATGAAAAATATACTTCTTGATTTTTTAACATCCCTTTTTAGACCCATTTCCCATACTCCTCTAAAGAAACTGAAGCAGTGTGGTGCCATGAAAGAGGCATTTTTGCATATCAGTTTGCTACTTACTTCTGCTCCCAGTAACTACCTTCACGACTTCGCAAGTACCAGTTCAGGACTGGAGCAACAAGACCTGGAAAATAAAGATTTAAAACTCAGGATCCAACTCTGATAATTTTTCCATTTCTTTGCCAAATATATTTCCTTTATACAAATTCATATACCTTACAATTATCCTTAGAAAAAATTCTTGAATATCTACTGCAATGAAGTTCTGGGTTATCATATGTATAAGAAGGCATTTCTGAAGTTCAAGACAAGTACCCAGGAGTCTGTGCCATCCAACCAGTAAATAAAATCCAGGATATTTCTCCAGTTACTTAATTTACTATTGTATAACATATTTTCTGAATGGGTTTGAGTTTTTTTCCAGAGAGTTGCACTGTACTTTTTATTGTTGAAAGAGTGTAAGGGAAGAAGGAATACTGTCAGGGAGTGTATATGGTAGGGTAAATATTTTGACAGCCTCAGAGGCACCATGTAGAAACTTCAGGAGCAACAAATTGTCAAATAAATGTCTTACCATTACATATTTTCTGAAGTGATCCACTATTAAAGAGTTAACAGGCCAGTTGAAGTGTTGCCAGTATTTGGTAACGTGGTATTCCAGGGTTGCTTTTCATGAGAATAACAATTTCAAAATGATGGCAGCATTGGGGTATTATGGAAATGCTGCAGAGACCCGAAGGACTGCGGTGTAATTATTTTAAATGTTATCATTAATTTTAAAAAGATGCTTAATGGGTCAATTTTAAACAGGTCAGTTTTCTGGCAAATTCTATGCCTTCAAGGCAAAAAAGACTAAACCCTCTACACTAAATATATCACACTATTCCTCTGTGAGCAGTATCTGTTTGAGTGGAATAGCTAGTCAAGGAAAACCTTAGACCAGAAGCTCAAAGCTCATGATTTAGACTCCACCCCTGGGAGAAAACACATGGGTAAATGTTTTAAATCAACTATTTAAATCTAAAGCCCCTTATTTTGATTTAGGATGTCCACAAGGCAGCACTGTGCCAGAACTGAATGAGCATTTCTCCTGTCTCCTAATCCCACAGCACAAACACCTTAGCTCTATACTGGCATGTAGACACATCACTGATTCTACTGGAAGCAGCCATGCTGAGCTGGCACAGGACCTCATCCACAGTGACCCATCAAGGCAGCATTTCTGCCTTCCTTCATTTTGGGTAGGCTGGGATCTCTCAGTTCTTTCCCAGGTGCTGATTTTCAACTAAAACTTAAAAGGCTTTCAATATCTGAATCCTTTTTTCAAACAAGACCGCAGACATTTCATTAACTGTTTCAAAACCTATTATGAGAAGAACTGAGGTACAGATGAATGACTGAACACATGAATATATTGTTCTTTACTCTCATTTACTTAGGAAACCAGGCTACAAAGAGAATCCAGTTGCACACAGACCTCTGAGCTTCCTTTCATGTCAGTATTTCTTCAATGGGCACAGCAGCTCTCTACAACCAAGGAAGCAACATTATTCATTTACCACCTCAGTGCTCATTTAATCACCTCCCGTTGCAGAAAACCTAAGAAGTTTTTTACATAATCCCAGGAGATAAGATAGTTTAAAAATAGACATACCAATTTTAGATTTTTTCCTTTCTGACCTTTTTGAACAAAAGGAAAATACTTCCAACAAATCATTCAGCACAGCTTTCATTCCTCTCTTTGACATAATTTTCCAGCTCTGTGGAGTACATGGCGCACTTGGCAGGAACATTTTGCACAGTATCTGGTATTGCCTGTACATCAGGTCATTTAGGAAGCCCTGAGAAAACTGCATATTAATAGTGAAAGGGAGATGCCATAAACCTGTGAAAGTGGATCCTTTTCCTGACTGCTGATCCATGTAAATACAAATCTAGGCTTATCTTTTCACTAGAGAAAATGCAAAATCAGGATCTGGAAACATACTAGCACAAAGCAAAGGAAACAGAAGTTAAATATCAAAATTAAGCTCCCAGTCTGTTAGAATCAGAAAAATGGAGTAAAATGTAGCCTGAAATGGAAGAACAAAAGTCCTCTAAGGACTGTAGGCAGTGTTCATGGGGCTCTCAGCACAGGGCACCTGCACAGCAGCAAGTGGGCTCTCCACAGCTGATAAACAGCCAGCGTGCTCCAGATGTGAGTAAATTCTCCCAGTAAAGAGTGATAAGTTGGATAATGGGAAATACAAACAATGGGAAAGCAAAAAGCCTTTAGACACTCTATCTGGTTGACACAGTAGAGATTGGTGAGCTTCATTAAATGACCAATTTTAGCTTAGCAGAAAGCCACACAGTATTAAAGGCCTGCAGAGAGATGCACAAGCAGGGGCAGAAAAGTGAGGAGCTGAGTTAAAACAGTTCTGAGAATAACAGCATACAAAAAAAATGTCCTGAGAAGAGTCTGGATGTTTTCTACATCAGCTGTATTCCTCACAATGGGGGAGAACCAGGAGAAGGCCATTTCATTTCATCAGTGTTTTCCACATCAAAACAAAACCCAGATACTTTCTAGTGCTTTCATGAAATATCCAACTTTTGATTGAAAAGATAAGTGTTTTTATTATTCTCCTTCTTTCCCCCAGCCTCTCCTTCTTCCTCTCTCTCCTATTTTCAAACAAAAATTGATAATAGACTTCTGCTCTGAGAAGTCTCACAAAAGAGAAAAGGTGAATTTATTGTGTTCTCATGAAAAGCTTTAGCTAAGCCCCATGTTCCAGCAGAAATAGGTTTCTCTGAAAATGTTCCAATCAACTCAATGCTCTTCATCTAGGCCAAGCACAAAAGAGGGCAGCTCTGGCTGACCCTGCTCCAAGAAGGCAGCAGCAAGGGAGGAGCTTTTCTGCAGAACCACCTTTAAGATGAGTGGAAGCAGATCCAGCCAGACAGACATGTTAGTGAAAATGAGATAAGAAGGGAGTGAGAAGAGATCTGGGATTCTGCAAAATAACTGAGTGAAGACCCAGCTCCAACACAGTTTATATTTGTTAGAAAACTTGTACCTTTAAACATTGTGGCATAAGCTAAAATTAAAGGCAAGGCAAAGAAGCTGGAATTTACCCCATTTTACACATTTGTATCACACTGTATTTTCACATATTCATGAATATTATTTGACTAAGGGACATGATTTGCTGTGAGCATTCTTCAGGAAAGTCACAAGGGACTTAATTTTTGAGTGTTATTTAAAACTCCATATTTTTCTGAATGACCCAAACAAGAATATATGTATTTAAGTCTACATTGGGAGCCTAATGCTGCAAGGACCATATTTATTTAAATTATACAGTTTGACTCTAATGAAAGCAGAAATTATCCTTGAGTGAATGATTAAAAATAAATTATCTGCTAACAGCATATTCAGACTGTATTATCACTGCAGCCAGAGGAACATAAATTCACAAGACTGAATGGCTGCATATCCAATATAAGCAACTTCATTAAGATTTTGTCATGAAAAAATTCTAGTGTATTTTCAAAATAAAAAAACCCCCAAATTTTCATGTTTTGCTCTACACAAACACAACTGTTTTATTTTTTAAGGTGGCAAGACCACAAACATTTCAGGAGATTATTTGCCAAAATGAGGCTTTGGTTTTTCAATTTCTTAACAGAATGGACTTCTGGGGAGAGATTTTGAGAGGGGCATTTCCAAACCTTTCTGTGCTCTTAGTGTTGCTGTTGGTGCAGGACTTGCCACTGACTTTTCATATCTTGGCTTTCCACATAATCTGCTGCTATTTCTGTCTTATAGCAAAGGAAATCCAAGAGGAAAGGGAAAAAAACCCCAACCAACTTCTCCAAGCCCAGGTGGATTCCCAACATCTATTTTTAGAAGCAGGGCTGAGAGAAATCTCTTTGCATCTCTGGTGCTGGGGAGCCCCACTTTGTGTTTGTGCCTGCAGGGTGGGGGCTGAGTCAGTGAGATAAAATAGAGAAGAGTGGCATTTCAACAGACATGGCTTGACAGTGCTCCTTGCAGGTACAATCTTTTGTACTTAAGGTGCTGTACATGCAATATGTCATCTCTCCCCATTTCCTTTCTGTGTACTACAGAACAGGATGCTGTGAGTGTCCTCATTTTCCTTTGAGGGCTTGGCACAGGTACAAAAACACTTCTGTGGCTCTAACTCCCTGGGAAAAGAAGCTGACAAGATACAGGACACATGTTTCCCCATGTGAGGAAGGGTAAGCATTCAGGCCACAGCTCATTGCTTTCACTGATTTTAGAAATCTAAGATCAGAATATGATGGCAGCACAGGCAATCTGAAGGCAAAATGGTTCCTTAATTCACAAAAGATGCATAGACAAAGCCCAGAAGCATTAACAGAGTGAGGCTTTTGCCTACACCTTCTTCATTCCAAATATCTTCCGATTGCAATTCAGGTTGTCACTCAAGGTAGTATAGCCACGTAGAAACAATTCACCTGAGGGTGGGGAAGAGTATTCTGTCTACCTGAGCACAGAGCAGAAACCGTGGAGCTGACACACCTGCATGTTTAGGGGTCCAGAACCTCTGCTATTGCACCCAAATTGTACCCAGTACATCTTCAACAGTTACAGCCAGTTCTGGGTAGCTGGGATGATGCTTGTGGAAATCAAAATCTTATAGAAATGGAAAAGAGTGAAATTACTTTTTACGTTATAAATATATTTTGAAACTAATTTAGGTATCTTTCCTTGGGTTGGTACTTATGGCTTTATAGATATGTATTCTATTGCTGGAGGAAACAAGATTTAAGTGGATAACAAGGAGAGGCAAAGCTAGCATGATGAAGGATACCATTCTCAAGAAGCAAAGCTGCTGAGAAAACAGTGGATGGTCACTCCAAACTGGCAAAAGAGAGGGTTGTGGTTCCAAGCTACTGACAGGACAGACTCAGAAATTCTCAGTACCAGGCAGTTGAGGACTTCTTAGTACCTGCACAGAAATAGCTACCTGTAGTCTTACAGCACTTAAACATTTCTTTAATTTGATATAGTGGGAGACTCATCAAACTCTCACAGGAAATCACAGGAATCATGGGGAAGCTCTTTTGGCTCTCAGTTACCCCATGCCTTGGTGAATTGTCTGTCCCAGATTTCCCACAAAGACAATTAAGTTCTATTTCTCCCGTGGTTGTAGTTCTTCTAATTGCCAGTAATTCCTATTTAAAGACATTGCCCATTATCCTTCTGCTGATTACAAATATAAGTTCATAAAAATTACTTCTCTTTTATTCTTTTCTGTTTCTAAAAGCTGGTAACATCCAGCACTGTATCATGTACAATACAGTTTTGGACTACAGCTGAATAACCTAGGCATTACTACAGTGGAAAAGGGTCTGTTTAATAACAGATTGTTCAAAATATTGAGAAAAAAAAACTTTAGATTTCTTATTGTAATGATTATAACACTGTGAGTTTGATTAAGAAAGTCTAGAGTTCTGTCTAAAACAATAGATCCAACACTAAAAACTGATTATATACAAAGTGACCTTGTGCTGAAGAAATTTACCACACAATGGCAGCTAGCTACAAAAAGACTCAGACATAATTCTGTGGCATGTAAATAAAAAAAGGAATAAACCTAATAGCTGCTCTGCAAAAGCTATTCTGTAGCCACTCCATGCACTTTGTCCTCCTGTCCTGCTGAGGACAGAGAATGACAGAGTAGTTTGGTGAGCACATGGCGGCCAGCCAAGCTCCACCAACCAGAAGTGGATTCAGCTGGAAGGTCAGGTTTGAGCAGAACATGGTGCCTGTGTAGTGGCCTTTTACAATGGAGTGACTGAGGCCAGTTCTGGGAACAGCAGCCCAAGAAAGACACACACATGATGGGCCAGCTCCAGAGGAGGGCCTTGAAAATGACCAGAGGTTTGGGACATTTCTTCCATGAATAGAGGCTGAGAGAGTTGGGGCTTTGGCTGAGATAGTTAATTTTCTTCTTAGTAACTGGTACAGTGCTGTGTTTTGGGTTTAATATGAGAAATATGTTGATAATACTCTGATGTTGTAGTTGTTGTTTAGCAGTGCTTACCCTAAGGACTTTTTGATATTCCATGCCCTGCCAGTGAGGAGGTGCACATGATCCCATAGAGGGAACATGGCCAGCACTGAACCAGCCAAAGAGATACTCATGAATGATGAAAATCTCAGATGCTCAGTATACAAACTAGGGGGGATGCTCAGAAGCATGTCATGATCTGTATATAACTAGAGTGACTTGCCCAGGAGGGGCAATCGCTGCTCAGGGATGGGATGGGTGCTGTTCAGCAAGTGGTGAGCAATTGGATTGTGTCTCATATCATTCTTTTGTGTTTCATTCCTCTCTCCCTCTCTTTCTTTCTTTTTATTATTTTTATTATTATTACTATTACTATCATTATTATTACTTAGTATTCATATTGTTTATTTTAATTTGTTTCAATTATTACACTTTCTTAACCTAGAAAGTTTACCTTTTCCTTCATTGTCAGTCATTTAAAGACCACCTCTAGTTCATATCTATTTTGTTTAATGCAGGACAGTACAGTAGTGCATGAAATACGAAATACAGTTTTCAAAATCAGAATTAACAAGTATTTTCACTGAAACAGATGGACAGAAGAAATATCTACATGCAGTCATGAAGCAGAAAATGATGGCTATTTCAGTAAACTAAAATAAAAGTTCTTAAAGGGGCATTAGGTGCTAAGCTAAGCAAACAGAAGCAAGTTAAAGATGTCATCTGCTATGCTGAGTGATTACCTGCCTAAATCATAAGGCAAATATAAAAATTGTGAAAATTACAAAAATTTCAGGAAAAATAGAGAAAAATACTGAAAATTACTGTAGCAAATAGAAGATTAAATAAGAAATATGTAGCATGATAGTACTTTGATTGGTCCACCGTTAATTACTTGTATTAGCATAAATAAGATTAATATGACTTTTCACCTTTCCTCATTAAAACAAATCATTTTCCAATTAACATGGGAACCCTGAAACATCCACTGGTCCATTGTTCTTTAACTTTGAACAGAATTTCTGAATGAAGCCTGATTTTTGTTAACATTTCAAGCATGTAACATTTTATTATTCATGAAATAATTTGATCTAAAATGCTGGATTCATATACTTAATATAAGCAAGCTGTTTCTTCCTGAAAATTACAAGCTTTAGAGAGTGAACACCTGTGTCTGGTGAGAAGCCGATAGGATCAGCATGGATCTGACTTTACCTTCCTAAGTAATAGATACTCACAAAAGTGAAATTTAAATTATTTGATTTGTGTCATAGTGAACTTAGACAAATTGTGGTGCATGGTGGTCAGCCAAAAGGATCACAATTTAGTACAATCAAGATTTTCTTGATTTGCTACAAATTGAGACTGTCCATGAATGTGCTCAGCATTTCATTGTGCTTGGTTCAAGACAGAAAGCAATTTTTTTTTCATTGCTAACACTTACTCTGGGCTTCAGTGATAGAAGAAGTAGTAGCACTGACAAATAGGATAGATTGTGCACTGTATAAGCCCTTTTTGAAGGAGTAATTCAATATATCCACATGGTTTCCTAAGAAATCAGTTCTTTAGATGTATTTGGTGCACAAATTGTGACTCTTAACAAAAATGGAGGTCTTTTCTGGATGTGTCAGTGTGCTCCACTTTTCTCTATCAGCCTTCACATTAGGGTACTTCTGAAAAAGCTCCTCTCTCTACTGAAAGAAGTCAAACCTATCTCTAATCTCTCTGAACAGGAGGAGTATAATCCAGCTCAAAACCCTTATTTCTATCAAAGTTGGGACACAGTGCAGGAAACAAGTGTAGAAGGTGGGCTATGTCAGAGTGGCTTCAGAGGCATCTGAAGTTCATGGAGAAAAATTATGTTCTCAAAAAAAATTTCCCTGTGAGTTCATATTTTAGGTAGTTCAAGCGAAATCAACACTGCTTTGCCACCTATTTTGTAATACTTTAGGAGGGAGTTCACACTGGTAGAGAAGGTTTACCTGAGGCAAAGGCTGGTAAATAAATCTGTGAGTAGATGAACCAGGTTGTCACGATGTGATCCAAAGTCTCTGAATCCAAGGCATGGACTCCACAGTTTAATTCCAAATAGGAAGAAAATATTGGTGTCATGGCTTAGGATGCCTGATAGGTGGCAGTTCAAATCAATATAATGCCTGATAATACACCCAGAGGCAGGGGTGTGCTCGGCTGCTAGCATGTGCAGGCCTCGCTTTTCAATTTTCCTTGCTCTTCCTGCATCCCCACTGACATAACTTATGTCTCCTCTACATTTGGCAAACAGCAGTGATCAACACCAGGATAGGTCAGAGCCAGATTTCCTCCTCTCGTAGCAGGAAACACAAAGCAAAGATGTTTGTTCACATCCCTTCAATACTGGCATTTTCAAGCCTCTGAGGACAAAGTACAGCATCTGCAGTGTCACACATATTTTATCAGAACACACAGTATCCCTCCTAACTCACAGCTTTACCTCAGCTCATTCCCAGATTTCTTTCCCGTGCATTTCCCATTCTTCCAGTGTCCCTTTCTTCCAGTCTTCTTGGTTCCTTCCCTGCTGGTCCAATTGCTTAAAATACCTTTTCAGATTAATGCCAGTTGCTTCCTCTCCTTTCAGTTCCTATAAATGAGGCAGCACTTAATACCTTTCCAGTAGAAATGCTGCAATTTCAAAGAAAGGCAGAAGCCATTAGTCCCTGGCTAAGCTCTATTCCAGGTGGAGAGCTGCTTGTTGCTCTTCAGCCTGTCCATTGCTGATAAAGAGCATGAACGGGGCTCTCACCCTCCCTGCTCATCATGTCAGCACAAAATAGCATCTGGCAATACTGTGCAGATTTTATTGTTTTGTTTTTTGGGTTTTTTTTTGGTATAGGAGAAAGCAGAGTTTGTTAGATATTTGTTTTGTAAATCCCATTTCCATTTTAATTAGAAGGCAACTTCCTGCAATTTCTATCTTAATTACCATAATCTGATTAAAGTCGTTATGATGGGTACTGCCAGGAGAAGAAGATAGGTTATGTTTGCTTTATCCTGGGTGGAAATCTTTAAACAGATAAGTATTGGAAATAGGTCTGCAATCCCTCTTTTTGAGACATTATCCATTTACAGGAGTTACTTCATGGCTTGTGTACAGTAGGGGAGAAATGGTTTAAAATGTATGTCTGCATATATAACAATTGTCATAAGGAAACCTCATTTTTCTGTATGTTTTGGTGGGTTTTTTACTTTTGGTTTGTTGGGTTTTTCCATTTTGGTTTGCTTTGTTTTGTTTTCTTTACAGAGAAGATCATATTGGGGATGCTTTTGTTTCTTGGGAAATGACTTATAAGGGTAGGCACATATTATGGATTTCTTCACTATTGAATTTTATGCCTGTGTAACTCAATTGAGTCCAGAGACAGAGTGAAACAGCAGTAAATCAGACTCCATTATTCTTAGTTACTTATATAGAGTCACAAGTTAAATTCACTGTGATATAAGCAGGAATGTGTGTGGGAAGGTACTTTAAAGAGTCTCTTCAGTGAAAGCCATCAATCTTTCTGACTGCACTAACCTCTACTGCACAGCCCACTGTGCAACCAAAGAGAGTTTCAGAGGGTGCTTTCAAAGGGCACCCTCATCTGTCACCTCAGAGCAGAGAAGCTGCTGAGCGAGTGGGAGCCCTCAGTGCTCTCTCTCACCTATACCAGCTTTGTTCTTTATTAGCATCATACAGCTTAGCTGCAAAACTGGTCAGAGGAAATTAATGTGACAAAACTCATGGACAAGGTCAGGGAAGTGAGGGGTGATTACATTTTCTGGAATTTCTAAGCAGGTTAATTTTACCCATCCAGGCTCACTCTCTCACAGCTCTCTATTCACTAACAAGCCCCTAAATTTGAGTTCTCAAGTGGTATGACCATAATCAGATGTTTATAATAGAAAGGACAAAAGATTTTGCCTATTGAGGCTTCATGTCTTTTCAGTTTCTGGTGACTACGCCTGACAATCAGTTTTCTTTTATATTATTGAGGAGCTACAGCTGTTACAGGGTGACCCTTTGCTTCAGAATCACACGTACTTCAGACTGCACAAATCTTAGGCAGGGTTGCTGCTTATTGTCTGCCTGAATTTGTTTGAAATACATTTTAAAATCCATACATCTTGATGGTTATCATCTGTTTTCCCACTAGGCTGACATGAACATATGTGATGTGTTGTAGCCTCCCTGCACCCCCTCTGTGGTCAGAAAGAAGGGTCATCCACTCACAAGTCACGGAGTCTGCTGAGCTCTCGGCAGAGTGAAAGCCTTCAGAGAGTGAATTTACATCATACTCCTCAACTTGATTAGGGGGGAACCATCACTGCCAATGTAGGTCAGTGTTTTGACACTCACAGACACCCAGAGCAACCTTGAGGTTTTTTTAAGTCTCCTCAAGTACAGCTCCTCCTAAAAAACCCCAAAGACAAGAAGCACGTGCCAAAGGGAAATCTTCCAAGTTTGGGTCCTTAAACAATAATAGATGTGGGGTTTTTTTAAAAAAAATTGATTTTTCACTGATGCTTCAAATGTATACAACCATAGGAAAGGAGCATGTAAAAGTACTTTGTTTAATATTATCTTTGGCAGTTTTTAATAAGCTTTAGCTCAAAATTTAATACTGAGGGTAAATTAAATCTGAAGTGCTATTAAAGAGTCTTGAACATGTGTAGAAAGGGTCACTTCACATTGACTGTATTTCTGGCTTTAAATTGCTTCATGAATATCTTCTATGTTTCCAGTGCTAACATTTAAGAAATTAATTTATTAATTATGTGGCAGTATGATCTTCACAGCCTCCTATTAAAAAAAAAAAAGAAAACATGCAAAATTACTCTGGCTACCATTAACATAAGGTTTTACTGCATTCACATTTGGAACAATTGTGGTTTATTTGGAAACCTTTGCAGTAGCATGTATCAAGGCAGCTAATCTGAAGTTAACCACACAGAAAATGATTGCTTAATTGAATAAAAGCTGCAAGATTTGGATTAGGATTGCTCACTGCAAAAATATGAAATATTTGAAACATTACTGGACTGGCTAAATTAAAGCAACCAGGTGTCCTTACTACCTAAACTGAAGCCAATATCCCATAGTCTTTTTTATGGGTTTTTTCTGCTACAAACACATTTAAAAAGACAAACATGGATTGGATTAGACAGAGTCTAACACACTTTTCTTATTTGTAAACTATATACAAATTATTTCAGACAAAATGTTGCCTTCTGTCCCATAGGTTTCATAAAGGCGTAAAACTGTCATTGACTGTTGGAGCCAAGACAACGAGATCTGCAGTTTGTGAAAAATGTCCCCAGCCATGCAAGAGAGTTTTGGTCATTTAACACCACAAATTTCATCCTGTCACTGTGGTTTAGAAGCATCTGCAGATATTATGTGTCCCAAATCTAGTAATTTATTAATTTGTTGATGAGACCTATCTTATGCACTGCCTTTGACCTTGTGATGAATAGGGAGTTAAGCTCTAGCATCAGGAAAAACTAAGATATGGAAGATGTTACCATATGAATTCTTATATATATGAGGGAAGAACTAAATATGATATATGCTCCTTTAAGAAATGTAGATAAATTAAATAGCCACAGTTTCCAGATATTTTGCAAACATGCTTTTCTGCTGCCATAACACAGCGGAACATCCAAAATAAGCATCACTCTGGTTTTGGGTGCACCCAGAGGAGAGGTCAAGTATGTACTTGGCTTTGTGCCTCAGCTAAGCGGCGCTCTTGACTCTTGAGCTTCTGCAGCTCCAGGAACAGGAAGGACTCACTGCACCTCAAGATATGATTTTCTTGGAAAACAATGTGGGTAAATTCCAGAATAGAAGAGACAGAGTAATACCTGCCAAGTGTTTAGTGTGCTGCTCCCTCCACACGATTTATCATTTGCTTTCCTTACAGTTTAAACAACCGGCAGATTTCTACTAAGTCCCTGAATTGGCTAGAAACTGGAAAACATCAGCCACACCATCTGGGTCCAATACAAATGAGGCAGAAAGCAGAACTTTCAAAATGCCAGAGTCCCAGCTTCCAAGTGCTCAGTCACTTCTATCTTCTCCAGTCTCACTTTGGTGAAGCTGATTTTTTTCCCATAAAAACACGTATTTTCCACCACTGACTGATGATATTGCACTACTGAAAGCTTTTCCCACAGCCATGTAGCCTGGGTGAACCTCAAGCAAAAGTGATGACAAGTCCAAACCTGTGGGACCCCAGTGAGGTCTCTGATCTACCGCAGCTGGTGGAGAATTTCCTCACTGCTTCTGTGATGCGTGGAAGAGGCTACTTTGTTCAAAACAATGGTTCCCAAAAGCTCTCACTGAACTACATGCAAAGTTTGGCTGGAAATCTCCCACGACTCCTTCCAGTGCATTGCCTCACAGATGCTGGCTGGCATGGCTTTCCCTGCTTCCAGAGCAGTCCTGCAACGTGCCACGCCCTCCCATGGGAAATCACAAGCTTCTGCTGTGTTTGTGCCAAAACCCCAACTGCCACAGGGTTTGGAAGCCTGATATTAGAAGAGCTGTGTAGCAAGGTGTCTGGGAGACTCACAAAACCCACACCAAGCTGGCTCCCCCTCCCATCTGGAGGAAGCACTAGAGGCTGAATGTCTTTGGGGTTAAGCTGGGGTTGCAAGGTCCCTCACTGTTGCTCCTCATGGCATCAGATCTCCCAGCTCTGGACAACACCAGTAGGCTTTCCACACAAAAATTTTGAGCAAGCTCAAAATTTTGATTTTATTTTTTAAAGATTTAATTAAAATATTAAATTATTTTTTATTAAACAAAACCAAAACAAACAACAACAAAAAAACCCAAATATTAAAGATATCTGTTATTTTTCCTGAAAAGTTAGGAAACAGTCAGAATTTTTGAATTTTGTGATTAACAGGATCTTTTGAATACTGACTAACCTTGGATCAAATAAAAAAACTGTTCAGCCCATTCATTCCATCAGCAACATGTAGAGGAGGAAGGGGAGTACCATCCCTCCCAGAGACCAGGGCTAAGCCAACAGATATCCTGGACCTCCACAGCTTCAGACCTAAAATTACAATTAAAATAAAACGGACAAAGAGAGAGAGAACTATCCTCATGGGTGAAAAACAATTCATTTTATTGAGAAGTTAAGTGTCTGAAGCTTGAGAGAAGCTCATTGCCTTTCAGTAAGATAACCCTAACAGTGTCCAAAATTGAATTTTTAAGCACAATTTTAAACATCATGGATTTCATAATGCAAAGTGATGGATCTTTCTGTTGCTCTCTAAGTGAGCTTGGGGTTTTTTTTCACTACAGATAGAATCTCTGGCAAATGTTTTGTTTCACTCTTCCAAAGGCCATATTTGTTTGCAGCAAGATGAGAATTAACTTGAGAGGTAGCAGCCCACAAACTTTGCACGGAGTGATCTTTAAATAGGATTCTGATGAATTCACAGAGGATTGGAATGAAACACCACAAAACATTTACCTTGAAAAGCTCTAGTTTCTTAAATCAGTTTCCCCAGAGTACATTTACAGTAGCTGTCACCAAAGATAGCTTATTGCTGATGAGCCTCAAATGAGCACTTCAAGTTCATGAAACAGAAGGTGCATAAGCAATCACATTAGTGCTATCTAACTGAGCTGAATCGCATAAGACAACTTTAATTTGCATGCTGACAAGAGCTAAATTGCAGGGTTCACCTGTAGCAAAAATAAATCATATGGTGATCATTGCTTTTGCTTTTCCTATGCTAGCATCTGCCATTTACACCATAAAAATTCTGGTCACCTAAAGAAAAGTATATTCCAAAGCCAAATGTCATCATTACTTCAATTTACTGTGAATTATAACTCAGGAGGCAATATTTGGTAGCCTCTAGCAAAACAGTAGCCTTTCCACAGTCCTCTGCATGAAACAGTAACAGGATTTATAAAACATAATACATTTTTGCAATGCCACAGGCATTCAAATACTTGGGGAAAAAAAATCCCTGATAACAGATGGAATGTTTTTTTGACATTAATTTATGCATTTTTTTTTTTGCACGTGGTGGTGAATGAGAAAAGTGTTAGCTTAATAAATAGTGATGCTCATGGGTACTGAGTAGCTTCTTTTCTGTCAAATATTCTGTCTTTGTGACATTAACACAAATTAGAAATGGCTGGTACTTTCACTCTGTACCTTTCTGTGCTCTCTTATATTACATGTCAGAATGTTTAGCTGTATAATATAGCACAGAAGTAGAATTATGTATAATAATAATTAAGTATAATATGTCACAAAAGTAACATTACCTATATACATAATTTTTATGCAGCAACTCCAAGGATCTCTAAAAAAACCCCAATGTCCATGGCACAGCAAGCTCCAGCAGTAACACCACACACTTTCCAGAAAGGAATAGATCTCCTTGAGAGAAATGTAAGAAATACAATGGTCTTCATGCTGCATTTGCTCTCTGTTGCCACAGGATGTGTATCACAGCTGCTTTATTTAATTTACTGGGATGTCTTTTTTATTATTTTCCCAGAAAAATTTGGATCTTATTGCTTTATCTTGAAATTTCAGCTTTACATAGAGTGGCTATATCTCCAACCTCACTATTGTTAGCAAATATCAGAGAAATTATCTGTAAATCCCTAAAAATTGCTACTGGCTTCCATATAGCTTTTTCACACTTTTTTACTTGTTCTTAGTTTAATCACAATACCATCTCTTTTGTACTCTTCAGCTGATTCTTATGAATAACTTGAACCTCGTTCTGCTAGTCCCGTAGTCACAGCCATTTCAGGTAACAATGGACTCCAGAATGCCTAGGGAGAAAAATCAGGTTATATATAAAAACATTTTCAATGTCATTTTCCTAATTTGCATAAAATCGTTGTTTTTTGGACACATTAAAGGCTAATATTACCATGGGTTAATTAAAATAATCCCATGAATTTCAAGCAATTGTACTGTTACATTATTTCATGTTGCATAATCAAAGAGCTTTCTACTGAAATCACCCACTTGATTTTAGTATGATGAGCCCCATGGCAAAACAGAAGCTGAAGTGCAACCTCCCACTTCCCTCCCCCTTCCAGAGGGAAATTAAAGAGAATTAGAAGTCCCTAACAAAGATTCTGGTGTGGAAAGCAGAGAGAGAATGCATCAAAATTTGCAATTCAATCATTTTTATTGCATGATTTCACATTTCAGCTGACAGTTAATCCATTTATGAGGTGGTATTGGGTGTTCTTTGTTATGCATTCCAGTATTTAGGTGCAATGGAGATAGAAAGCCTACCATGACATAGGAAGAAACCACGTAGTAATGAAGAGATGTATTTGGAAAACTTTACATAGACATAACCAAGATGATAAACACTGAGTGTTCCAGCTAGACCTGCAGCAATCATTGTAATATTGTTAGTTCATGAGTTAACTTCTTACAACCTATTTTAATTTACCCTAAATCTACATGTATATACCTCTAGCCCACACTTCATGTCTTTCAAATGCCTTGTCTGTGTAGTTTCCTCTACAATTCTGAATACAAATGGAAGCTAACAAAGGTAGGAAAGATATAGTCTGTCTCAGGGAGGATTTTGAGACTGTTTAAGATGCCTGATAAAGGGGTATGCTCAAATTTTTCTGTGCCAGACTCACAGTATGTCAACAGATATTAGGTTAATGAAGATTCATGCAGCAAAATCAAAGGTATGCATCAAGAATTTCCTATGATCAGATATTAGAAGTTATAGTTTTATATCTTTTCACCTTCAGCAGCAGTAAAATGAAAAAAGCAGACAATTACCAATCCTTTTATAACTGTCTCCTATAACCACAGCTGAGGCCTCACATATACTGCATTAAGCTCCTTTTTAAAATTAATGAAGACTAATTAAGGAAAATAAGCCTCCACAAGAAAAAAAGAAGTTGCTTTTGTAAAGACAGCTCTAGTAGCTACCACAAAGTGCCACTCCACTGTAGAAAGCCAATACCTAACTGTAATACAAACTGATAAATATTGTCCTTCCAAGAAGAAAATTGAATCAAATGCTACTTTTAATTCTAATTTTCCATAAGGTTATTATTAATAAAAATGTTACGAAACTGATGGACAATCTGAGCTAAGTGAAATCACATCATGGAGGAGTAGAAAAAAATGATTAATAAAGACTTAAAGAAACCATTACAGATCAGTTTATCTGACTGTGCCACACCTGGATATTATAAGATTCAAATTCTGAAATTTGGAGTGAATAGAAAGGAATAAAAAGAGATTTTTTTTTAATTTTTTTCTTATCCAGTGAGTGTATCGAAGAAGTTCTTTTCTGAAAAATGTCAGTTATGGTACAAACCAAACCCCAGAAATATTCATCCAGCTGCTAGAACTTGCCCCTACAAAGAAATGTATCAATTAATAAGTAGTTTCTCTTCAGGAACACTGAGCCAGGGGACTGTATATTAATATATATGAATTTATACCCATATGAATTAACATATATATAATTATCAGGCTAATACCAATATAGCAATATATATGTAGATAATATGAAAATGGAGCACCTCTCCTAGCCTGAAGAAAGGCTGAAAAAGTTGGGGCTGTTCAGTCTGGGGAAGAGAAAGTCGTGTGGAGCCCTCATAGCAACCTCCCAGTATCTGAAAAGGGCCTGCAGGGAAGCTGGAGAGGAACATTTCATCAGGAACTGTAGTGACAGGACAAGGAGTAATGGGTACAAATTGAAAGAGAGGAAATTTAGGTTAGATGGACTGAAGACTTTTTTCCTGAGGGTCATGAGGCACGGGAATGGGTTGCTCAGGGAGGTTGTAGATGCCCCCTCCCTGGGAGTGTTCAGAGACAGGTTGGATAAGGCCATGAGCAGCCTGGTCTAGGGGGGGTATCCCTGCCCAAGGAAGTGGGATTGGAACTAGAGGGTCTTTTAGCTTCCTTCCCACCCAAATCATGCTGCAATTCTACAATTAAGACCATTCTCCCTTGTTCTATCACACCATGCCCTCATGAAAAGTTCCACTCCAGCTATCTTCACCTTTTTTAAAAATAGCTGTGGTGTTTCCCTTACTCCTAGTCACTGGACAATTTGCTTGAGAGTCACAACTTTTCAAATATGATGGAGAATGGCTGGGTACCTATATCAGCCAATTCCCTCAGGCCCCTAAGATGCATCTGTTGGCTCCTATGGACTTGCATATGTTGAAGTTCCTCAGGTTTCGAATCCAGTGACAGTCATGCCCACAGCATGGGAGAATTACCCTCTCTCTTGTTGTTTTCAGGGCTATGTGAGGACACTTCTTGATCATGTATTGGAGGCAGATATAAATTGAATATTTGCAATCAATTTTAAACAAACTCTACAATTTTAAAAATTTTAAAAAAATATTATCTGCTGCTTAATGGCACCTAACTGGGTGAGCTAGACAATTTGAATTGAAAACCAGTTTGAATTGAGTCCCCCCATCCAACAGTTTGAATTGCAGCCAAACTGAGAAAGCCAAAGCAAAGTTTAATTTTGATAGAAGTTAGCAAAGCTATTCTTGGTAAATAAAAAGTCTTTTGGAACTAAAAATTTGTGTAACAGTCTAGATGAAATTTACCATAAATTAGTGGAGTTTACTGAATTTTTAATATATTTTAGAGTAGGAGGATTGTGCATGATAGTGAAGTTACTGGGAAAAAGTGATGGGAGAAAATTACTGTGTTACTGAAGTCTGGGTATACAAGCAGGAATGTCTTCTACTGCTCTGTCTGCTGACCAGTCCCATTCATGACATGTGGGCATTTGGCCTGGTCTTGCAGAAGATTAAGCACTCAGCTCTGTCTAAAATTTCTATTCCATTTTTGTCACAAAATATTGTGGATAAAGTAGAAAATAATTTTTATTACCTGTGATGATGGCCTACAATTTTCTAAGGCTTTTGGGCTGAAGAGAAGTATATTAGAGCAGAACATGAAGCAAGCAGAGCTAAACTTCATTAATTTCAGTGACCATTGTGACCCTTATACAATCACAGATTTCCCCAGTGACAGGGGTTGTCTTCTCCAGAGGGGCTAGATTGTTTTGTCATCTTTCTAAGGCCTAGCTGTGATTTTTAAAAAAAAACACATCAGCTCTTCAGTAAATTTTCAATAAATTGAAATTGATTAAAAGATCCCATAACAGGAGAGAGTACTCAGAAGAAAGTGAGATACAAGAAAGCAAGATGTATTTCATGAAAAAAATTATTGAAACCTTGATGAAACCAGGCTACCACACCAGATTCTGTTCTGATGGAATCAGAACTGGCTATAGTATGCCACAATCCAACACCTCATTCCATCTTTCCTGACCTAAAAGGCTGGTATTACATACAGACTGCAAAAATCATCAGCTAAAGGAATTCCATGGGATTTGTAGGGACAGTCTGTAGACTAGAGGAAGGATATCTGTGTGACGTATCAAAAGACAAAAAAGTGAATGTGTATTGGAAAGTGTGGGATCCAGCGTGACATAAATTATATGGAAAAGGGGGTCAATACTGTTCTACTTTCAGATGGAATAGAGTTAAGGTGAAAGTTGAAAGATTTTATTAGACTCTGCTTTCTGTTGAAAGATTTTGTTAGACAAGAATAGGGATATGACCTTGAATAATTATTTTTAGTCCTGTCATGGACCACAGGTAGTGTTAAAGTGCACATGCACTCCCTAAATGACCTCTCCTACCGCCACTGCCCAAGGCATAACACTGGGCTAAAATTCTAGTCTGGATCAGAAAGTATTTCTTTTGTTCTTAAAACAGATTAATTTTTCATTGCTGACTGCAACATGAAGTTTGGAAAAGTGCTAATGAAATCTGTCAGTAAAACACAGCTGTATACCAATGCAGAATAAGAATGGACTAACAAAGAAAGATCTGAATAACCTCAAGGACAGCAAAACAAGAAGAATCATCGAACTTATTAACACAAAGATAAGAGCTTATTAGTATTTTTCTAAGGATTTTTTCTTTAAACAATATGTTGATACCAGAAAATAGCAAAGTAATATAAAGTCTCAAAAGTATGCTGCCATGAAAATGAAGATGTTATTATAGTAGAAGCATCTTCAAGTGGGAACATGTTAATATCATCATAGCTCTACTTCTTAGGAATGTTTTTTGACATTCCACACACTTATGTTCAAGAAACCCTTATCCAGACTGGACTGGTTTCTAGGAATGGACTATTAAGGTACTCAAAGAAACATAGCTGGTTTTAAGAGAGGAGGCCAAAGTTACTTCTAAACCTCGGTCAGAAGCTATGATCCAGTCAGAGTGCTGTGTGGAAATACCAGCTTTAAGCTAGCAAGCTTGGGTGCTGTCCACAGCCCAATAGCAAAAATAAATAGTTCAACTTGGGCTAAACTACTGTCAAGAAAGTTTCATATACTGTTATGACTGAAACACACAGAGTTTGTGCTAGTGCACAATATTTACTTTATCTTTCTCTCTCTTTTACATCAAGGGTGAGATGAACCCAATGCCTCATTGCTGTTGTGTGCCTTTGATTATCTTCAACTGATGAATTCTCATGATCAAGATTTTGTGTGCCTGCACAATAATCCATTTTCTCTTAAAAAAATTGTAAATTACATGGTACAAATGAAAATATCCAACAATTATAACTTCATTGTTGATGTAAATTCAGAAGACTAAAAATGAAAAATTTGTATTAATGCCATCCAGTCTGTGCATAAACACTTTATTTTAAAAGTATTCTGTTGTTCTAAAACAAAGAAAACAGAATAATTCCTTCTTATGTACTGCAAATTCTGACATCACATTAGGATCCCTGTCCTGTATCTCTCCAGATACCGTTGTGACCCTATTGTAGTATAAGTATCATTGATCAAGAGACAGCAAGTCCCTCTTAATGTGGAAAAACAGCTGCAGAACACATATGTACAGAAGACAGACCTTATGGGTGATTTCTTTTTACATAAAAATAATAATACTTCTGGAGGAAAAATAAATTTCTTGTTCTGAACAATTAAACTGCAGAGAGAAATCCTAGAATTAAAAAAAAAATAATATATGGTTTTTAAGTAAAAACTCACCATCTGTCATCTAATAGCTCTTTTCTGCTACAGTACCTACAAGATGAAGGGCTTTAAGATCTTTCAGATCAACACATGACTTGCTCTGGACAGCAGAATGGTGCAGGACATGGTGAAATCTTTGGATCATATCACAGATGGAAGAGATGAATACAGGCAATAAGCCAACCTAAAATGAAAATAAATGTCAATGTGCCATCTTTAAGGGAAACCAAGTGTACATGTATATGCATAAGTATAGATATAACATTTTCCTCTTGCATGTGTTAGTGACTCAATCACTTCCAGTGTACAACCCCTCAAAACCCCCCCCAAAATCAATCAAATCACCGCCAAAAAGCAATGCAAATTAAAAAAGTAATTCAAGTGGGTTTTTTTGAAAAGAAATGTGGTGAAGTCAGCTTCTGCTTTTAAGCTATGAGGGCTACAAGGACCACGACCTCTTTCTGTGAGGAAATTCTATTTAATTTGAAGAATTTGTCAGCTGTACCATTTCTAATTCCTTTATATGGATTATCCTTGTGAAATAAAGTTATCTGTACCATAACAGAGGATAAGGTCCTCATTTACAACTAAGCATCTTTACACTGCTAAAAGAACCTTTCCCATTTACTCTAAGATCTTTCTATTGCTGCCTTAGAGGAGGCACCTAAACAAATTTAGCTGAAACTAGATCAGCATCAGGTTCTTGCACACATAGAGAACAGAGCTATATGAGTGAATCCCAGATATGTAGATTAAAGGAAAGATAACTAAGAAAGAGCAGAAAATCTAAGCCAAATGTTTTTATTCTGTTTGCTGAATGAAAAACTACAAGATAAATTACTTTTAAAGTTGGTTGTTTTTTGTTGTTTTTTTTTTTATTTTATTTTATTAAAAAATAAATACACAGAGCTATAATACTTATTTATTCTTCTGGTCTGTATGGAATTTGAATAAACATGTGCATTTCTGAATTTTACAGGCCCTAAAAATAAACTGGAAGAAAAAGCCATTAATTGAGCTAGGAGAGAAGAATAAGAGACTGGGATTCGGGCCTTTGGGATTCATTAGTCTCTGCTTCTGTATCAAACATCTAGGGAACAGGAAAGTATCTTTGGATAACATTTCACAAACTAATTTGGTCTTTGAGCTGTGCATTTCACCCAGCTGAGTAAATATTTGCAGCCAACTGAGTAAGCCGTTACATTAGCTACAGTGAAATTGCTGATTCGCAGCACTTAAAGTGGGAAGGTCGATAACAACAGGCAGAATTAACAGGCATGTGGCCTGTACAAAGTCCCACAAAGTTTAGCCTCTCCTTACTGGCAGCAACTCTCAGTTAGAAGGTAGAATCTGCAAAAGCAAGTCAATTCTTGCCTTGGGTTGCTGTGACAACCTTTACACAGCTGATGCAAACAAGCTGAAATTGTATCTAAGAATACAATACAACTGTAACTCCCAGCCAGACTTAAGGGTACAGGGAAGAAAAAAGTGAATTCAAGAAGAGGGGGGATTTTATGGGATTTATTGTCTTTTTCTATGTGAATCTGTCAGATTTTTGAACAAAAAAAATGTAAAATTTATCTTGGTTTTGGTTTACTTATTTTTTGGTATTGCAAGTTTAAGATCTTCATTATCCTGGAAGATTATGTCTACATTTAACTATTAAAATATTGAACTGGTAGACTGGTAAACTCCACACTTGGTTCTGAACACTCAGCTTAGCTACAGCACAATTTGGATTCTTTTCATGCAAAAATAAATGCATTTGCTTCCCGAGGAAATTAAAGCTTACAAAAGAAGAGAAGTGAAGCAGAGAAGAAAACGAGCTAGCCCAAATTCAAGGAGCTACTTGTGCAGATGAAGAAGAGGGGAAATACTCTTGAGGCATCCTTGTTCCACAGTTTACACCCAGCCATTGTCGACTTCAGAAGGAAAATTATAAGGACTCATAGGATTAAAATGACTCCCCCGTAGTCACATAGCTTCCACATAATGCTGAGGAAACTTGAGGGTGTATATGTTCATTGTTAAAATTACTGCTTAGTTCAAAAGCAAGAAAAATGAGAAGAGTGAGCGCTTCTAATATACATTCAATGATTGTTTTTATTGAAGGATTAAAATACATAGATATCGAAGAGTCCTGCAGCATATCAGACAAATTCTTAATAGATAAACAAATTTTTAGTAATATTAACAGTTCTGGAAAAAAATACAACAAAAAAGCAATGGAGACAGAGCCTGTGTATCATGAAAAAACATAAGTAGACAGAGATTGTCTTTAAAAATATTCATTAAATGATTTTTCATAAATTACCTTTCATAACAACTTTGGTATTTGGAAAGTCTGTTCTTCAGAGAATCTAAGCTCACAGAATTGACTTTGAGAGCCTGGAGGCCTCACAAATTGATACTTCAAATCTACTTTGTCCCCCCAACCTCTTTTTTTAATAGGCAGTGTTTATTTTCATTGAAGATGGATTAAAACCAGGAGGAAACATGCTGCAAGAATACTCTAAAATCTCCTGAGCATGTTTGCTTCCCATTTTCACAGGTCTGCCTTCCATCCCATTGCCCCTTTGCACACACATTGAAATATATTTCTGACTGTAAGAGCTAAATACTGAGATCATCATCAAAAGAACTGCTTTAAAAAGAACATTACTGAAGGAAAACTAATATTATACATTTGCACCCGAAACTTAAGCCTAAAATTACACTCCTCTGACTAGAGAACAGAAAATTTATGATTCATCTCGTGTCTAATAAAAGCCAGAAAATCCTGAACCAGATTTTTTAACCTTCTTCATGAGGGTTTATTTCATATGGTTTCGGTTAATCAAGTTAGAATCACAAAAACACACAAGTCCAAATATGCTCACACATTGATACTGCACAATAATGTGAAACTAGTGATGTAGACCTGGATAAATAAGGTATATTAAATGGACCACATGAATTAGCAAGATTAGCTCTGTTTATGAAAGACACTGTCAAATATTTCATACAAAGTGCATAGATATTACCAGATTTATTTTGTGCACATACGATCTCCAGAAATCTGTACTGAATCCCTTTGGTCTCCTGGTGGCAATTTCCCATAATAATAGAGACTTACAGATTTGAAGAAGCACTGACATGATAATAAGATCTATTTCAATGAACAGCAGTTTTGCTCAGTTAAAAAAAAGTTCTTTAAAAAAACCAAACCCCAGATATAATCTCAAGCTATATTCCAAAATAATTTAAAAAAAGCATTTAAGGAAAATACTTTCAATTTCCAATATCAGAGAAGTCAAAAGCTGAAAGCAATTTTTAAGGGGATCATTAAAAGCATTTTAGAAGCTGTTTCATAGTGAACACATTTCAAAGAAAGAAAAATGTATTCTTTCTTTATAAAAGCTAAATATCCATGTGCAAAATTTTTGTGGCAGAGTTACAAAGTCCATCCTGAGAGAACAATTAAAGTTATACAGTTTTGTTTGATCCTGAGATGTTCCGCCAGACATCTGTTAATGATCTCACCGGGGACTATGTAATTCTCTGTCCATCATTTTTAGAAGACTGGGTATTAAACATTCTCTTCTATTTCTCCTCAAGGTTTCTGTGCTGGCTGCAGATATGAGAGAGAAGAATCAGTAAGGAAGGAGTTGTGAGAGAAGTTACTCCTGTTTCAGCTCATTGTGATTTCAATATTGTCTGGGGGCTAGTGGTAAACGCAAAGGAAATTTCCTCTATCTCTTCCACTGTGAAAGCAAAATCTATATCTCAATTATTGGCAGATAGACTATTAATACTGAGGGATTACTGGTTTATAGAAGTACCCTGTCTTCAAAGAGCAAGTCTACTCAGGTCCCTGGTTCAGCAAGGTGCTCAGACACATGCCTAGCTCAAATGCATGGGTGAGCTAATAATTTAAAAACTATCACCCCATGGCAGCACTTAACAGTATCACATACAGCAGCTGACTGAGGTTGAGGCAAAGCTCTGATAACCTGTAGATTACAAATATCAAACTGTGACCACCTGCCCCGTTGCCAGCACAAAAACATCTGAAAACAAAAACAACCCAGCAACCAGTTTGAGTGATTTGCTCTAGGTGCCTGCTTATCCAGCCTTGTGGAAGCCTAGAAGATAAGGGGGCTAATGTGTTTGTCACAAGCAGTGGTAGATGGAAAGCCGTGGAGACAACCAAGGATTGTTGGTCATAGTCTGTGAGAAAGAATGGGATGTGGCTGGAGAAGGGGACCATAAGTAGGGAGGGCAGCACTTCTGTGGGACAAACATCCCTTTTTCCTGGTTCTCAGAGATAAACAGAACACAGTGCAGTGCAAGCATGGGAATGAGATCAAGAAACCAGCAGAGACTGTTAACCAAAGTCTGACACAGTAGGGAAGGATCAAGATCAACAAGGACTCCTGAAGCCCTCTGACCCATTTCCAGGAAGGTCTAGAAAAACAAACTGCACACGATAACTAATTTTCATAGAAAGTGAGAAGGTTATCTGCAGGGTAGAGAAATATTATCTATGGAAAGGGTACCTTTACCAAGCCCAGGTGATGCTGCCAGGGCCTTGAACATCCCATGATCTGGATCAACACTGGAGCCAGGACTGGTGATCTTCCTCTCTTTTTTCTTTTCTGTCCGTCTCATTCGCTCTCTAATTTTCCCTCTCTTCCCTTTTACCCTCTTCCTTATAATACTAGGAACTACCTTATACCAATTTCCATGCCAACTGTTTAATTTACTAATAAAACTCTGTAAACTGCTTTTGTGGACCTTTTGACTTATGTAGTTCCCTCCTCACCCCATTTTCAAGGAAAATAACACAAAAGATGACACAATCTGAAGGCTGCATTCAGAAATTAGGGATTGATTCTTGGATTAAATTCCTACTTCTAATGGTAAGACAAGCACTGAGGATTTTAAATAAGCTATTCTGATTATTAGAAAGGTACTTGCAGTTAAATATTGATGGTAGAGGCCTTCATATGCTGTTCTAAGGCATCTGTTAACAATCTTACAACTAAAGCCTAATCAAAGATCTGGCTGAAACACCTTCTGACCTTGATAAGCTCTTTCTGGAATTATAAATTATTTCACATGAAACACAGATATTTGACTCCACCTTTTTGAAGCAGTGAATCCAGATAAAACTGCATGAACACCAGTATATGTCACCCAAAAATGCATAGACCTCTCACTTACTGGATGTATGGCAGAGCCGAAGCACACTGATCTTCCAAGGGAGCTGAAAAGTAGATGAGGATTTTCTTGGAAGAGAATACTTGCTAAGTGAAAGAAGAAAACATATAACATCAGATTACAAGAATTATTATTCTTCATTTCTGTATTTTTTTCTTCTTTTTTTTTTCATTTGTTTCCTCCTTGATGTTACAATTCTAATACATTTATTTCTAAAGACAAGTAAATAGTTGATATGTAAAATAATTGAAATAGCAATAAATTACTGCTGAGATTTTAAGAATGGCCTATGGAGATTCCAAAGGCAGTTTCAGAGGAGAAATCCTGTAGTGATATTATGCAGACAGCTCCTATTATTTCACATGAAATAGTGTTTCCTAATTTCTCTATCATCTGATTACCAATGCTTTTTAATTTCATCTGCTATTTGATACAAGAGAGCATAATGTTTGAATTAATAAAATGAAGAGAGATTCAAAGATTAAATCCTCAAAGGGCTTTCTTCATCATTCATTTATATTTAATAAAAAAAATATTAAAAATACCTGTTTAAATTATGCATGCTTATGAAGTTTAGATTAATGCATCTTATTTTTTCCTTACTGCAAGCACTACAAGCAGTATAAATCATGAATAATTTTAGGCCAAGGAATATTCCCCCTGACTTCACTTGGGCTACTCTGATGCAAACAGGCACAATAGATGGCAGACTTACAGAGTTGGGAGATAAACATGTAATTGAGTTAGAGAGATGGAAGACTATTTAGACATTAAAGATTAAGAACTGCTCAATAAAATGTTGTGAGAAAATGCTGATCCATCAAATATGAAATTCCCTATTAATGGACAAGATTTCTCAATCTGATGCAAAGGAAAAGTTTCATGTGGAGAGAACATCACTTCTGAACAACGAGAGCACTTACCTGGGCCACAGGCTCTTGATGCTTGCATTTCTTTTCTGCCTGATTTAAACTAAGAAGCATTAGCTGGACCAAGTCTTTCAGCTGAAGTTGCTAGAGATTTCATACACTCTCAAAGCTATCTACATTTGCTACTGCACACAACATAAAATAAATACCAAAATGGATCCTGGGATACATGTGATTACTACTAGTTCTGTTTCTATATGCTGTAATATCCTGATATTTGCGCTACTCTCTGTGAAAATTTGAACTTACTCTCTGACAGAGCACAGTTGCCTCTGTCCTACTTCCTGAGGACAGTTTACAGCAGGATGAAGCTCCACAACAATTTTCTTTCAGTAGTAAAGCCATCTGAAGTGATCCCTCAGCCCTGGCTACATTTTCCAGAGTTTTCCAACTCTCTTTCCCAAGCTTACTCTTTCTTATTTTTGAGGCCATGTCAAAGAATAGACCTGTGAAGCAATTCCCTCAAAACAAATCCTCCCCAGAGAAGGGATCTCCTACTCTGAAACTGAAGCTATCAGACTCCTCAGACTCCATTAATTTTCTAGTTAAAACAAAGTGCTCTTTGTGGGAAGAACATGCATAAAGTCACATAAGAGTTCCATCATATCCTTCAAAGATCATTTCAAAATTTTATGCTGTTTACTGCACAATGTATGGATAAATAAAAACTTTTCAGGTTGTATATGTACATAAAGAGTGGAGTTTTATATGCATGTATTTATATCTTTATATTTATTTATTTATGTTTTATTTATATATCACCTCACTAAGTAGGTATTGATTTGGATCTTGAGCAGTGCCTGAATCTTGATTAATATGGTCTTTTCCTTTTTTTCTTTAACAGAATAGCTACCTACTCCCACAGGTGTCAGAGAGGAGTCAAAGCAATTCTGTTACAGAGAACTTAGTGAATTAAATAGAAATCCTGATATTACCTGTAAAAGTTCCTACTGGTCCTCTACTTTATTTTGGATAGAATTGAAGAAGTTTTCCACCTTATTATTCCTTTACAAGTCACAATGCCATGTACTTATATTAATTTCTGGATATTCACTATGTTGTTTGGAACTTGGGTTTTTTTTAAATAATTTTTAATGATTTTTAATAATTTAAAAATTATTTTTAAATCATTTTTTAAATCTCCCATGAAACCAACAGTTATATTTTCTTTCCTTGAGAATATTTTTCTCTTGTATTTAATATGTGACAGTAACAAATCACATTATTAATTTTCTAGAATGTCCAAGATGACAAAGAAAAATTCAAGACTTCATCAAGTTTCAAATTTTCACCATAGTATTTTACATGGGAGCTATAAAGGCTGTTATGTGTTTCAGAAGAAATACATAAATATGCCTTGCTTGAAGTCAGCATGTAATTTTCTCATCATGTTAGTCCACTGTTAACCTTTTCTGAGAGCAGCAGTAGCAATTACAACTTGCTTTAATATGCTGAACAAGATAAATGGTTTAGAGTTTTTTGGATTAAAAGTTATTTCCATTTTCTCCTACCTAATTTACAACAAAATAAGTAACAGAATTTACTAATACTTGGAGAGAAATGCCTTACTTAGCACAATGGGGAAAATTATATATTTAATCGGGTTCTATTCTTAGGAAGGAAGTAAAAACAGCAAATTATTGAAGTGTTATGTTCCACTGAATAGATTCTTAAATACTTCCCTTTTAGTTTTACACTGAATATTTTTACTCTGAAAAAGAGATTAAACAACTATTTTGCTTTACTCAAGTGAGGCAAGACCATTATCCTTGTTAGTAAGACAAGACCAGAAAAGTGACAAATTTTTGACAGCACTTCCAATAAAAATGCAAATAAATAGGAAAGTCCAGAGCTGTGCAACAATAGAAATCAAAGTCTAGAAGAGAAGGAAAGACTGAGAGAGCTGGGGTTATTTATGAGAGTAATAAAAATCTAACTGGCTTCAAATGTATGAATATCTCAAAAAAACATAATGTACATCAAAGGCTGTTCCAAAGAATAAAGCATTTTTTTCCTCCTATTCATCTTGCCTAGAATAAGATGTAATGGTCTAAAATTGCAAAAGCAGACTTGTCTTAAACATTAAAGAAAAAGGAACAGGTGGGAGCTGAAGTAGATCAACTGATGCGGTCATTGCACTTTTCTAGAGTTGTCTTCAGGACCAATCAACACCTGTCAAGAATGATGTTGAAGTCATTGAGCCTGCTGTGAGGAAAGGAACAACAATACAATATTTCGAGGTCATCACAAATGCTAGTCTTTTCATTGCTTTACATTATCTACATGGCAAAATCTAGACAACTTGGATTTATCAGCAATAGTAGAGACATGGTGGTAGGACTTTACCAAAGCTCATAACTTTACAGCCCATGCTGCATGACCTATCTGGTCCCTTTTCCAGCTGCCAGAATGCTGCTGCTGTGTCTTCTATCTTTAGACACAGTTACTGATTTAAGCCTTTTCAGGTTACAATTGCTTTTCACTTTCTGCGAAGGACAACCCAAACTCTATTATCATCAAAAGTATTTTATTTTAATCATACACTTACACAGCTCCAGAGGTACAATTTGTAACTTAGGGGTATGAGTATACCTGCTACTACTGGTACCCTTAGAAAAACATCCTGTCAGTGATAATTCTCAGGAAATAACCTCCCACAGACAAGAACTGTCATAAAGTCAGTATTTCTGGCTTGTTTATTTTTTCCATCTCCTCACAGTTCCTAAAGAAAAAAAAAATTAACAAAACAAAATCAACAACAGAATTACATTTTTTTTTTTTAAATGGAACCCCAGAGTCTCAGCTATACCCACATTTTTCTTCTTTTTGTTGCCATTAAGAACAGCCTTTCATCTCACTTTGACATATTCCATGGCTTCTCAACATCCCGCTTAAACAGGAGTGATGGCACCCAACCTTTGTCTAGTTTGAAACCTGCTTAATGTGTGGCAGACATACACTTAAAACGTTTTTCAGCCTAAATTAGGTCAAAAGAATCTCTTGGTCAAACAGCCACATTGATGGCTAAGGGTGTGGGGAAGGGAAACGAGGAGAGGAGGGAGAGGGTCCCCAGATCAAACCAGACTAAATCTGGTATCTCTCTCCTGTAAGGATAGACTATGGCCAGTAAGTCAGTGTCTTTGGTCTCCAGGGTGAGAGCTGAAACTATAAGATAGGAAATATAAGAGGTAGGAAACACGATGGAGGAAATCTCCTCCATTATTTCTTAAAGTTAAAAACTAAGTTAAATCCATTTCTACTACTAGTTGCAGCAGCTCTCAAAAATTAAGATTCTGGATGACAGACCTAATTAAGGAGTAGTGTCTTAGTCTAAGTTAGAAGAAAACTTTGCAATCTTTTTCTCATTTCTTTTTTCCTAAGGAAAGTCTTCAGCAAAGAGATTCTCTTGCCTTAAAATGTCATTTTCCAAATTTAAGAAATTCACACGGACCATGTGTCCTTTCCATGACAGTGTGTGTATATTTATATTCTAGAAGTATTCCAGCATTTACATGGATGAAAGTATTGAGACAAAAACAATGAAACTGCTTTCTCTGCTTGTCAAAAAAGAAAATAGAAGGAATGGAAGGGAACCACAGTGGAAGAAAGAGTTCTGGTGTTCAAATAGCAGGAAAATCTTTACTTCCTGTTTAGGTTTCAGTCAAGTTTCTTAAAGCCCCAAAGGAAAGATTAGATTTTGCAATATGTGGAGAAGCTCCCAGAAAGTTCATATTTGTGGGGCTGAAGCTAGGCAGGATGACAAAGAGACAGGAGTGGGTTAGGCTCATGTCCAACTTGCTCATGTAGCTATCATTCAATTAATAAACTTTTTAGGATTAGAGGATTATTTACATCACTGGATTAAATGAGACTAAATATCATCAAAATCCAGCCCTTTTTCTGTGCAAGACTGTTTATGAAAATTATTTTGGAAAACATTACAAGAAGTAAACCTTTCTCTAGAGAACACTATAGCTTCCTGCAGAAGCTCTCACAAAATGACAGCAGCTGTCAGGGTTTAAAACACTGCATCACACACATCCAGATGTGCTCTGAGCAGAACAAGACATGACAAGGCTACAAATAGCCAGTGGCCTTTTCACACACTGGGCTTCAACCCATGGAGGCAGTGCAGGAGTTTTCATGGAAATTATCCAGCACAAGCATAGCTTTCTGTTGCCATAGTAGATACTGAGCTTCTATCTTAGCTGGAGACAAAGGCTGGGAAAACAAATCAAGCCCTATTATAATGTTTATTCTCTGATGCAAACAGAAAAAAATAACCTAATGTGTTTATACACACACATCTAGCCTGGGCTATTTTGGTGTTCATCGAGGTTTTTTATTTTTCTGTGTATCAATTTGGGTTTTTTCCACTGACTTTCACAGCCTATGGCAAAGGTTTGGTAAACACACAGGAGTGAGTTCCCTCACTGTTTTTATTTATATTAATAAACAGTTTCCATTTTGCAATAAACTGATGAGTTCTTGTAATCTAGCCAAACATTCTGGTGTTTGAAAACAGATACACTTTTGGAAAGTTCACATTTTATGGATAATAAACATTTCTTGTTTTTACCGCTTGTCGTGGTTTAGGAATAGTACTCTCCAATTCAGTTCCCTCACTGTGACTCTCCCAAGCGAGGTGCTGCTCACTCTCTCCCTTGCTGCTCCTGGGATGGACTTGAGAATTGGAGGCACAAAAGTGAAAATCTCAGGCTGAGATCAGAGCAATTTAGTGGAAACAACAATCTGATAAGAAAACAAACAGTAACAGAAACACTATTGATAACAGAAGGCATACGACAAAGAAAGTATTTACATGGAAAGTAAAACAATGCTGACATGTTTTTCATTCCACAGTGAGAGAATCCCCTACTCCTGCCCCTCACAAGTGACATGAGATGGCATCAAATAACATTAGGGCCTGGCCATGCCCATTTCCCAGCTACCATAAAATATTAATCCTGTTCTGGCCAAAACCAGGACACTGCTGTGTCTCCATATTAAGTAATATTGAATGATGAAGTAACTATTGGGAAGCAGGACACCTATTATGCAGCATTTTAATGAAACCTATCAGCTCCTACTGCTTTCAACAGAAATGTTTTAGCAGGTCTGGGATTGTTTCCAGGCTACCAAGGGTTAACACATGTTCTGAAATCACTGGATTAGCTGATGGTTTTCCTGTGTTGTGATTGTTTTGTGTGCCTTGTCACACATATCTCTACTCTAGGAAAGAAGCTAACCACAGGGATGAACAGGGAAGTTTGCCATCTTTCCCTAACCCCAATATATTAAGTTTGGTGCAGCAAATGTGATATTTTTTTCCTTAAAATGTGAACTTTCCAAAACTGTATCCTTCAGATGTGAGAACTAGCATCTCCAAACTATTCATTTAATTTGTCCTCCCACTCTCACTGCTCCTTGCTCTGCCTGTATGATGCAGAAACAAAAGAACAGATTATATGAGAGATGATCTGCACAGTACCTTCTTGGAACAAAAACATTACTCATCCCCTCTGGACTGCTTGGAGATAAAGAAGGGGAAAACAGTGCCTTTCATCCCTGTTCAGGACTCATTTGAACTTTTACCCATGGTCTGGGAGGGAAGTGAAGTAGGTTCTACAAAAACCACCACCAATATATATTAGAAGTTAAGCCAAATTTCACTCCTCCTCTGGAGCTGCCATTTTTATGTAGCATGCAACTCTGCCTTATCACATGGCATTTTATAAAAGGCAACATTATCTGTCAGCAGAAGGTGCACAGAGCATTTTGTTGCATTACTTGGGGGTGCTCATTGCCCCAGAGCAGCCCCTGAAGGCAGTTGCAGTTGCAACCCAACTGCTGAAGGCAGTAAAGAACAAAAGGCATGAGCCAAAAGCTGAGTCTTTCATTTTAGCAGGTAAGTTAAAGAGCAGTTCTGATATTGCTCGCATAGCAGAGCAGGTCAAATGCATCAGCCAGCTTTGGCTCAAAAACTTTTTCAGATGGATCCAAAGATTGTCTCAATAGCCAGGTAGTCAGACCACTTCTTCAGTGTTTACAGACTGAATGTCTGCACTTGAGGACCTGGAAACCACATCTCACATCTCTGAAGAAAGATTGACTTACACAGAGAGAAAAGGGTGCACTCAGTGTCCTCCAGAACAAGACCTTTTCTGTGCTAGAAAGTGTCCTCTTCACCAACACAGCACTGCTCCCTTTCTGGCCTGGGGGTAGGGCAGGTAGGACACAACACCTTATTCTTTGATACAGGGAATTTTTGAATAGTTACACCTGGTTGAAAAATTCAAAGAAAAGAAATTAACTGGAAGAGTTCAACCTGAGTTCAGACAAAGGGCTATGAAGGATCGAGTGCTCTTCAGAGTGTGAGAGCCATGCAGTCCCTGTGCCTCAGCTCTGTGGCTCCAGGCTGAACATCCTGGCTGTAGGATGCAAGGGGAGGCAGCAGCTGCTGATGCTTTTCTCTGGATATCTGCAGACAGCATGTTGCTAAACAGAAAACAGTTCTTCCCTTTACAGTCTCTTCCTCTGGACAGAAATCCTGAAGAAGTTCAAGCATGTGGTTGGAGCCAAATCTCTCCCCTTTGTCCCCCCAGTTAGTCTGCCAAAGGGAGAAAAGAACAAATATTTACTCTGCTTTTGTTTTATGCCCTGCCATCCACTTCTGCCTGAGCAACGTTCACAGAGCAGTATCCAATACCAACAGCACCAGGCTTTGTCATTTCGCCAGCAATGCTAAAATGCTTTCTGTCTGCCCAGATAAGAATAAGACCTAATGTGATCCTAAATTAGCAGCAGAAGCACTTCTTTCTTTCTCACTGAAGGTATCCTCAAAGACTTTATAAACATTCTGCTTTGTGCATAAAGTTGAGATATTTTTCTGTCCATAAATTTATGATTTACATCACCAGAAGAGAGCAGAGTCAGACAGTAGAAGAATGAAGAGCAAAATAATTGTGTTCAAAGTATCTACAGCTTTGCTGCTTGTCTCTTCACTAAAGAGCTCAAACAGTTAAGAGAAGAGCTATGTAACAAATCAAGCCATGACACTTTAAAAAAAAAATTCTCTGATTTTTCAGAAGTTTAAAGAGTAAAAACAAATAATATTGTGCAAGATAAGAGAAAAAAGTAGACAAGGCTCTCAGATTTTTACATGCTTAAGGGCATAAAAATTTGCAGAATACATGTACGATCCAATAGCAAAACAACAAAAAACCCAACACAGTCAAAAAGCTCTGAAAAGACATTATCATACATAGCAAATAGACCATATTTTGCACTCACTTGCAACTAAAGTACCAGTTTCCTTAACTTTAGAATTTTAGTTTCTCTAAAAGCATAAAGATTTTTTCAATACATTCAAATATATTTGAAAATGCTGAGATTTATAAAATTAGATAAAACCACATACCTTTTTCAGCATCTTAATTTTTGCAAAGCTATTTCAAAAGTTGTTTTTTTTAAAAGTTTTTAAGATTTGGCTCTTCTATCTTCTATAGAAATAAAGGGTAGCTCAGAGACATCAATAAGGCTAACAAATTATGGTGGGTCAGCTGACTTGGAGAGGAAAAGCCTTATGTATACCAGAAATTTTTTACAATTTTCAAACTTTTTTCCTATCTCAAACCAGAATGCAATGGTGGAATCCACCAAAATTTTATGACCAAACCTTTCACCTCAAAAATGTGCTCTGGATTCATCTAAGTGCTTTTCCTAAAACATTATAATTTTTAATTTTTGGCCACATTCAATTTTATATCTGACATCAAATCCTTGGAATTTGAAAAATCTCTAATGAGAATTTTTTTCTGTTTTGATTTTTTCTCAAATCTGTTTTCAAAAAATGGCATTTTGTTATCATCATGTTATTCTGCCACTAAATTTTGCCTGGGACATGGCTTTGGAATATACTATGTGTTGCCGCTGGCACTGAATAGATCACACGGACACAGGTCGAGGTGTGGTGAAAGAAAGAGCCGAGTTTATTTTTCCCTCCAGGATTTATAGGCTTCTGACCACGGCCAGGGATTGGATGGTCAGGATAACACTTTCCCACTGCACTGGCCATGAGAGATGCCCATCACAAGACGTCTAACAGAAAGAATGTACACATATCTATGTTTACAGTTACTGTCCTGGGAAAGTCCTTAGAAAACCATGTCAGCAAGCTCAGAAGCTGAGTTTTCAGGGCGACACTATGGACCTATTCTTATAGAATCTATGTTATTACACCTGAGTGAATGTCATCCTTTTTGATCCTCCCCATCTTATCTGCTAACTTAAAGAATTTCTCTTGTTATATCATTTCTCACCACACATTTCCAGAAGTGCACTGATAAGTAATCTGAATGATTTCATCACACCAGAAGTGTGAACAAAGCACAACAAGGAAGTTCTCTGGGGACACTTTATAAATTTGTTAAAATAGCATAATGAAAAATGAAATATTAAAAAAATATACATTAAAATAAAAACACTGAGAATATTATCTTCCATCCATCAAACTGTGAGCGTTCTGGGTCAATAAAGCACTGAATAATAGCACAAGGCTTTCAATGGAACAATAATGTGACTCAAAAGGATTTTCCGGTCTGGAGGATACATTACTATTTTATGGTAATTTTTATAAACACAAGGAGCTAGTGAATATATTTTCCTGAAAGAAGCATATTCATGGACCTTATCATCAAGCCTTTTTCTGCACAGTACAAATCAGTAAATCTTGCAAAGGGTAAACCATAAAGATGAAATAACTGTGTAACTTGGAGATGCATGTATACATCTCTCCTGTAAACCTGCTCTGAGATTTCAGGACTTACACCCTGCTTCAAAATAAATTTTATGTGATATGATCATAACAATCAAAGCATGCACCCCTTGGATGCATGTCCCCAGCAGCTGACACTTAGAATTATTGATTTCGAGGAAATTTTTATATTTTTTCATTCCAGTTGTTAATGAATACCCTTTACAACAAAGAAAACTGGACAAAAATCAATTTACAAAAATCAGAAGCTGAGTAGCCGTGTAGGTTGGGTAATTCACAGCTGCCCATGGTTGGAAACCATTTCCACAAGAAAAGGATGGAGGTATTCCTCTTCCCTTCACTCTGATGTGTGGAGCAGAGGCTTTCAGTTTGACTGGCTAAAGAGCTCAGAGGGCTCAAACTGCTCAGAGCCTGAGCACAGGCACAAGGAGTACTGGATGAGGCACAAGGGGTACTGGATGAACACAACCACTTGCACCACCTCTATGTCTAAATGCTTCAGTCAAAAGCTGAACTTTAATGTCTGTAAAGCACTTTGAAGATTACAATTGACAAGAACAATCCTGCTAATTCTTTGCATCTCCACTGCGGTGTTTTAATGTGCACTCTCTGGCTAGTATTAATGAGCAGAAGTTGATTGATTTTCAGAAGGAAAGCAAACCTTTACCCTGAATTTGCTCCAGCCAAGGGTAAACATTCTCACCCAGACTCCTCATTGTGTTAATGAACTCCCTGAGCTCATCTCCACTATGACAAAACTCAAGATCAGAACTTTTTGCAGCACCTGACTTTCAGGACTCTGTCCTTCATACAATATCCACAGCCCTGCTGTCCTCCAAAGCCCAAGACAAGACAGTGCCTCAGACAGGATACACAAAGCACTGAGCTGTAGAGGGAGCTGACTACCCAATCAACAGAGAAATCCACCTGAAAAAGAAGGGACAGGAGAACGTAGGCATCTCTGGGAATTCATAACCCAAATCCTCTTATGAAGGTTGGCACTTCCTACCTGTATATGACAAAGTGACAGATGTAACTAGTTGGGCCTCCTAAAACCTACACAATAACTGCTCTAAGCTTGAAGTGGAATCTGTGTAGGAGACACTATGGTCAGGAAGGTAGATTCCTCAGACTGAGGCTCATCTCCTTACCCTGTCAGTGGGATATCCCTTCCAGTGCCTCCAGAGATAGGAAACTTGACTCTGCAGCAGCAAACAGGAGCTCGGTACTCATCCAGAATCTGGGAGCCCCTGATTTCACTTTTTTTCTGGGAAGGTCTGAGCCTGCTTCCTTGAAGGAGTGCTCCCAGTTGTACAGGTTATTCTAGGACTAGAAAACTTACAGTCTTCATTCTGCAGTTAGATGCCTTTTTCCCTTATCTGGATTACTCAGAGGCTTTAGAAACTTTATAAGAGCATGTGTCTCTATTACCTAATAACCACTAATACAAGCTCCAATATCTAGGTGGTTAGGGGGGAAAAGTTATTAGAATTGGTTTAACTGGCAACCCAACAGCAGACTTTTCCTAGAAAAGTCTCTAGACTTTTCTGACCATGTATTTCATTCAAGGAATCTAGATTTTACCTCTCAGCTCAAACACAGCCTGGTGATGCTGCCCCTTCCTGTGGAAACGGCTTTGGCCAGATCAGAACATCAAAGCTGGATCATGTAGTCATGTTTAGTGTATGTATTTAGGAGGCAAATGTCCCTCCCACTGTTGAAAGACTGCAATGACTGCTCTTGCACTCTGCGTGGAGCTTGATCCACTAGACAATCCTTAGAAAGCTTTAAGCTGTCAGCAGAGGTAGGGCAAAAAAGGCATAATGATAATTTCTTTATGAACCCCAAACACATTTACTCAAAAGATAGAAACCATGTTTTGTTTTTTGTAGCACTATTAAGCATGCACTGAAGAAGGGTCTGGGGAGCAGCAGTGTTCAGAAACTAAGGAAATTCACAGTACAGACTGTGTCATGTGGCTCTGATGGAGGCCTGAAGGGTGGCAGCTAACCCTCCCTTTCCAGGCCACATCTATGTTCCTGCTGGTTTTCACTTCAGTCTTCTCTTACAAATGATACATTTTTCTTCCTGGGACTTGTTTGTTTGGGTTTTTTTTCACTTGAATTTGGGGTTTCCCATGCAAGGGTTGAAACCTCCTGTTAATACCATTTAAAGGTTCTCAAAAAAATATGCAGAGGCAGATAGTAGACAATCTCCCCATCATCATCATAGATACCTCTTGCACCCCCTACAAAATTTAACTTTTCAAATCCGTTACACTTGCTATGCTTCAGAAACATTCTTGATACTGAAAAAAAATTAAATTGTGATGAGGAATAAGAGGGTGTTTTCTCCTCTAGAGAGCCAAGAATTACAAAGTCACAGAAAAATATTTTTGACATATAAGGATAAGTTTCAGACATCCTTCCATAGCTGTAATCATTATCACAAGCAGCTGAAAGATTTTATTAGATGTCCATGCTTATGAGCCTTTAATAACAGCATCGTAGGAAGAGATTTCTCAGTTTCTGACTTCTGAGTTCATAATTTAGAACAGAAGATAGCAAAAGACCTTGTGAATCACTGAATGTAATACCCTTTACAAATATGGTACAAGTATATAATCCCAATTTCAACAGTCAAATGAATCTGTAATATTTCATTTGATTAATCAATTAGTAATTAAGATTCAGAATTATTTCTTTTATTGATCCTCAGATTTATGAAGTCATCATGTAATTCACATCTATTTTCTGAGAGGTTTATGAAACAGGTTTCTAATTTCCAAAAAGGTCACTAATAATTTATACTGTTTAATTGCAAAGAGGAAATATTGTTAATTAGTTCAACAAGCTTCCTGCATGTTCCCCATTCAGTTTATAGCAGACAAGTATGAGATTTATCTCTGGCTAATTTAATTACTCATTACAGCAAATATCTGAAACTTCTATCCTGCTTAGAGAAAGTAAAGAAACAAATGCAAGTTCAGGACAGGGTAATTATAATTGTGGTCATCCATTTGAAACAAAGATTGTTCATTTAGACCACACCTAACTGTAAGTCTCAGATTTTAATTCTCCATCAATTAAATAGGAATAAAAAATTATAATGGTACCTGCCATGAAGCATATACAATAAAGAATAAACCCATAAAAATTACTTAAATTGACAAAGATCACTGTAGGGAGATTTTTCTGAGAAAGGTAAGATGATTAAACAATAGATATATATGAAATAGTCTCTGTACTCACTGTGCTTAACTAGGTCTTATGTCCCTTGTTTAGGAGCATTTTTCATTCATTTGCTCAGTGATGACTCAGTCTGATCAACAACCACGTTGTCTCAAGCAAGCGTCAACAGGAGAATAGTGATGGTGTCATTACACTAAAAAAAGAGGGATGTGTTCTGCTAAAGCTGTAAAAAGTCTTCTTGATTAAATTGTGCCACTGGATCCCCTGTGCCATGTCTTCCTGTTAAAATGGAACAAGAACTGGATGGAGGCTTCCTCCACTTATTTAGTAGAAAAATCATCCATGCTGAAAAAGCCCAATCTTCCAACTGACAAGTTCTACACAGGACCACATCATCTGGAAAACTCAAATGGCAATGGGTTTGCAGGACTTCTGAGGGTAGTTCGAAAAACTTTTAGTTTCTCAGGCTTCTCTGTGGCATGAGGAACCCTGTGCTATGCAGTGAGTACCCCAAAACACTTTAATTTACATACTGAAGTTGCATGGCTACAGCTACAAGTATTTACATTTTCAGTGTAGTTAAGAAACAAAAAATAGCTTAGAGAAGCTATCATCTACTTTTCATTACTGACAAACCATACAAGAACATTAGAAGACTGAGACCAACAATCAAACTGAATCAAACTTTGCAAACGTTGCAAACTTTGCAAATAATAATATTATAAAGGAAGTAGAAGAATAGAGCATCTAAAAAAAAAAAACAAAGCAGACAAACAAAACCAAAAAAACCACCCAACCTAACAAAAAATCCCCAACCAACAAACCAAAAAAACAGGAAAAAAGAGAAAATAAATACAGAAACCTGTAAATACAGAAAAGCTTTCCCATTACAGTGAGCTTTGCACAGACCATCCACACCAGTGTGGCCAACTAAAACTAGTCCTGAATTAAAGACCATTTGGTATTTTCTTCAGGACTTTAGAAGCAAGAAAATTAACTATAACTTCCATGCATTTGTGTTATTTTCTGGGACTTTTGATTTACCTATGTGATCTCCTTACTTGGAATCACAGGGAAAAAACAAAAAAGGGATGGAAGGCCTGCCTTGGCCCTGCACTGGAGCAGGTGACACTACCCAGAGGACCCAGGTTTGGAACAGAAACAAAGGGAGGTGCAGCAGTGGCTGCCCAGGGATGAGGGTGTCAAGGTTTGTCAGTGACAGTCACTCCTCAGGTGCAGGGTAACTTTTCTTCCCTGAAGCAGCAATGTCATGTTGGTCATTTGCCCCAGTGCTGTTGTGGTTTACAGATGTTTAGGTGTTTTCCTGTTGACTTGTTAGACTTGCTCACAACAGATCATGAAGATAACTTCTAGCCAGGGGAAATCCTCAATTTATGAAGCCTAGATTTTTGTATTTCTCTTTTTCTGCCAGTCTCTACTTGTAACAAACAAGTAGGAAGAGTGGAAGGAGGAGTATCTCACAGAGAGATGCACAGGCAGCACTGTCAGTGGGATGCTTTCGCACAGAGCCCCAATAGCTATTAAATATTTCCAGTAAATTTCCTCTCTAGATGATTACTCATTTTCTGACAGGTTCAGCACTGAAGAGAGTGACTTGAAGACAGACATAAAATTAAAAATTACACATGGCAAAAGATGCAAGTCCTTAAAAAGTTGGGCCAGGAAAAAACCCTTTATTACTTTGTGCATATTTTCTTTGTTTAATTGACCAAACAATATTCAAAATATAGAATACAGAAGGGAAAAAAGTGTGGAATTGGAAATGGAACAAAATTATAAATACATGACTTTATGCAATATAAATATTTTATAGCAATTTTTTTTGGTAGCCATCTGGGATATATACACACAAACTCAGTGTTTATTCACATTTCATCTTCACTTAGATTTACATGACCAAAGATATTTTTTCTGTAGTCAAGATTTGCTTATTAGTCCAATAATGAGAGTATTTTTTGATTTGCTCAAGAGTCTACTAAGGCTTGTTAATCACAGACTTTAGAATAAATTCTGCATTGGCCTTTCCATGGCTGTGTAAGGATATGACAACAGACATTGCACACTCTTGCGTTGAAGTCAGAAACCTCATTGGTTCATATAAAAATGCTTATTTGCATCAAGAAATTTCCTCATTAATGATAGTTTCATCTTTTGTCTCCCCTCGTTTTTCATCTATTGTTATTAGTAGGCTGCCATAGAGTAAAGAAAAAGCAGCTCACAAACCTATCACTGAACATTGTTAGCATTGAACTGACAGAGATTTTTTTCTAGACTCCTGAGGGCTACTGATTCTGCCCGGATCACTTGCTAGCAATTTCTTTTATTTTTGCTTATGTCTAAGAATAACTTCATAGAATATATATAATATATATATATATTTAGCACATATTGTTGTTTTATATATAAAAGTGCCCTAAAATTTAGGGTGGAAAAATGACTGATGGAATAAGATGTGAGCCACCAGCTGAAGCAAATGCTTCTATTTAAAGAGTAGCACCACAGCTCTGTCTCTGCTGCCTGCACACACCATTGCACAAGTGAGGAGCCTCAGAAGAAATGTCAAGCACCAGAGGGATCCAGACAGAATTAACATACACTAAGGTCCAATAAAATCATTATGATAACCCAGCCTAATCCCTGAAACAACAGACCATGTAATGAAAAATAAACTTAACTGCTCCCAGTTCAAACTTTTGTGGACAAGGAACTGAGCTAAGCCAGAGTTTTAAACAGCTGTCCTCCTCTGAGGTGTTCCAGTACAAGGAGTCTGTACGTCCTTGCCTCTACCAGCAAAGCAGGTGGGGACATAGCTTATAAGTTATCAGACCACTCTGAGAAAGCATTTAATAACCCACTTGTTTGCAAGGATATTTTAGGATTAATAATACTTTTGCTTCTGCCAGTTTCTGTTTTGCCCCACTAAATATTGGTTTGGAAACTGCAATAAATGAGACAAAAACTTGCTCATGGAGCAACAAAAAAATGGAGTTCTGGAACTTTGGTGAAAAGGCTGGGGAACTCAGCTTGGAAGGCAAAGGAAAGATTGAGAGGACTTGGACAAAGATTATATTGCAAGATTGGGAAAAGGGCTTGAATTAAATGGGAGGACCCTGGGCGCATGTTTGAGGACAGGTATGTCCAGGCTGGAGTAAAGTCTGGGACCAAAGAGTCTGAGGAGGAAGGATGGAGGGAGACAGAGGCACCTTCTTTCTGTGCTGTCCACCTGGAACGAGTGCTCGTGCTTGGAGGAGACGGAGCATGCTTAGGATTTCAGGCATGCTCCCTCCACTCTCCTTCCCCACTTGGTGCCAGGACAGTGGCAGCTGTGAGCTGTGAGCTATGAGCTGTGGATGTGTTTGTTGTATTCATTTGGCAGACTGAACACAGAACTCAGCCAGGGAGCAGACATTGTCTCCAGAAGGGGAAACATTAATGAGAGGTGTTTGTGGAAACACTATACAGCCCTCTTCAGCACCTGAGCTGGAAAAAAACTGTAATTTATCCTTCTCCTCTCAGCACAAGTGTACCTGTCCTTAAAAATTCAGACTTGCTTTATTTTATTTGCTTCGTTTATGTTTAATTAAGTTTCCTTGCACCTAGGAGAATAGTATTAAAAAAAAAAGAAAAAATTCCAGTCCATATAAAACAAAACAGACCCAAGTAACATTTTAAGCAAAGCATTATGTGCCAAGACATTAACCCAAAAAATGAAAGGCAGGCAAACACCTTTTCCTTAAAAATTGCACTGTCAAACCTTTCAGCTGGACTGCCTCTGCCATTAGGCAGAGTAGTAGATTCAGAATACCAAAGAAAGACATGCAAAAATATTTTCTCTGTGCTCTTGTATGATGTTTGTTTCTGAAAAAAGTTTACAATCTGCCTTGTGAAATTCACAACATATAGAAAAGAAAGAGACACATGGTGATTACTGCCCTTGAACATGAACCTGCCTTAATTTAATGACTCAGTCCTACACAGATCTTTAGTTATCTTTATTTTTTGAAGGTGTTTGGATAAAGATGCTGTTGCTATCATTCTGCTGATGATTATTATTATTACTAATAATATCAGGCATGAACAGTGACTCTCAAGCTCCTTAAATGTGCAATCAGGTGTAGCACTATGTTTCCCACCTGGGAAGGAGTACCAATGATCCCCATCTCCTACAACTAAAGTTTCTCGCAGAGAGAAGATGGTGTAGGCAGGCAGTGCCATTGCTGCTTCTCCATGAAAGCTGCTGTGCTCCTGCAAGGGCTGTAAGACCTTGGCTGAAATGATTATTTTCCTTCCACTTCATTCTCAACAGCTTGCATCTTTGCCTCTCTGCCTTTCTGATTGCTTTTTTTCTGCTTTTTTCCCAGTAGTTCCTTGCATTAAAAAAAAACAAAAAACAAACAAACAAAATACTCTTATTTCTTCCAATTAAGAACCTAAGTACAATTCGTAGCATAAAAAAAGAAATTCTACAAAAACAAAAAGAAAAAAAAAATGAGCAAAACCAGAAGTGTTCCTCTGTTAGAAGAAGGAATATAAAAGCCAGCCTAGTTCTTTCACACTCATGACATGAATCATTCTGCTCCCATGCCAGTACTTGACAATGTCACACAGAGATGGAACAGAAATAAATATGCAATACAGTGTAAGGAATCAACAAATGGTAAACCAAAACATTTAATTTTCAACATGCATGCAATAGGGTCTATAATAATTAAAAAGCTCAAAAAATAGTTTAAAAAAGCATTAAAAATATTTCAAGATAATGCTAATATATATAGCACCAACCCACAGAATGAGCCATTTATAGCATCGGTGAGTAACAAATGGACTGTATAATGAAATAATTATTTAATTAAAAATTATCTAGTTAAAAAAGGTCTACACTTAAAAATTAGGTACTTGGGGATTTGGCAAAACTCACAAATTACTCACTCACTCTGAAAGAGCTACACGTTTCAGAGTCAGCCAAGAAGGGAAGATGACCTCTCTCACGAAGGCTCAGGAGTCAGGCAGTAGGAGATAACCAAACCGGGGAACAAGGCAGTGTACTAAATCGATTCCAAACAGCAAAATCAGCTGCATTGAGAGTACAATCTAGGCTCCTTTAGATCCAGTAAGAAGGTACTCCATTAATACTCTTCATCAGAGTCCACTCAAATGACATGCAGAAGTATCTTTTTCAGACTAGACAGGATCCTTCTCACCTGACTCTGACTGTCTAGAAGTGGCTTATGACCACTTTTATGTGTTATATGGGTTCTTCTGTGTCTGAAACACATCCTGATATTCTGAGGATATTGAATCCCCCCGAAAAGACTTCTGGAGGGGGTTCTTGCTTTCTATTCACTACAGAGGTAGACTAGACAATACTTATTTAGATGGGTACAATTAGGCAAGAATTACAGCAAGAGAAATCCAAATACTAAGCCCTTCACCATAAGGGTGGTCACATATTGGAACAGATGCCCAGAACTGCTGAGCAATCTCCATCCTTGGAGACATCCAAAAACAATTGAACAAAGCTCTGGACAACTTAATAAAACTTTGGAGTTGTTTTGTGCAGAGAGGCCCCAGAGATCCCATCCAGGCTAAATTATTCTGTAATTGCATGAATTCTTTCTACAGAACAGTTATATTATTTATCCACCCACACATCCACATGCTTTCAAGATTTTTCCTCTGTAGGCCATGCTGTATCATTCCTCCACACATTAAACTCTTGGAAAGCTGAGAGAAGTCTGGACACGCAATGGGACATGACAAAGTTCAACTGCCCTCCCCACAATACACATTTTTTCAGTCATAATTTTTCACCATGATATATCTCTATTTGGATCAAAATAAGGGAAGTACAATGAATATTTTTAGCTACAGATAGTCTCTATCTCAACACTATCTATTTGGTACAAAATTCTGAAGAGTTTTTGACAAATAAAAACGTATTAGCTGCATGTTTACTCTGCAAAACAGTTGTAGGGTTCAGAAACCAATAACTGATACATCTATGAATGCACCATTTAAAAAAAGAAGTTATTTTCAAATATGTTTGCTTACTTTGACAGATGAATAGAAATAGGAACTTGATGGATGCATTTCTGCCCGAAATTTTTTGAACCATATGTGACACTTAGAACATCCTTAAAAAACTCACTTGTATCTGTATACATAAGTCCTACATAATTTCTACAAGCAAATAAATACAATAAATGTTGAAGAATGAGGCTGATTGGAGAATAAGCCTTTTGTATTCCTACTATTTAATGTTAATCAAGTTAAATTAGCTCCATTTAAGGCTCTGTTATGTAAGTTGCAATGTTTGTTCAAGAATCCTCCTTACAGAACTGATAAATATTGTTCAGCAAACACCAGACGAAGAAAAACATGGTTCCAGAGTCAAACTAGCTTGAAACTGCTGCAAATTTTATGGAAGCAGACAGCAGATTCTCATGATTTGCCATGACCTCAAAGAGGTTCTCTTCCATCCCATTTTTTGCCTGCCTACCTAAAGCACTTGGATTGTGTTAGTCCAAGCTGGTTCACTAGAGGTGGTTATAAAAAGCAGTGTCAGTTCCCAGACCAGCTGCTAAAAGCTATTGTATGGGGCTCAGCTCTTGCTCTGTCTCCCTATAGCCATGTCCCAGTCTTTAATCAGGAGCAGTCCCTTCATTTTCTCCCCATACTCCCATAACAGGGTGGCCTTGCTTCACACCTCAGTATCAATCATTTGCATCAATCATTGCATCCATTCAAGGGATTGAAGGAGGCCCCTAGATACAAATACTATTCGAATTTACAAGTGATAAAATATTATTATGGCAATTTCTCCAGTCCATATGTCCAAATGAGACCTTCCAAGCACAGCAACTAAAACACAAAGTTTAAACTAGGCAACAGACCTTAAATTAAAAATTGATTAAACATTAGAATATTGTACTTCAAATATAGGAGCAGAGAAATATTTCACTGTGTTTATGTTTAGTTTAAAACTTCTAATAACTTATATTGAACTTGAAAGATGATTTGATTACACTTATGATCTTAGTACATTTAAATTCCATGTGACATTAAATAGGCTAGGTAGAATTCCTGTAAGCATAAAATTAATGTTGTGAATATACTTGGATTTGATCAGCCAAAATGCAATATTATCTCAAATATGAGCTATGTTTACTAGGCAGCACACTTAGGATGCTGAGCTACTGAATCCAGCATAGCAGTTCAAATCAAATCTGGTACTGATAATATAATACATAAGAAACAGATGAATGAATCGGAATTACTTCACATCAGATGTGCACAAATTACTTCTAGATGAATGGACTGAGATTAGTTCTACACCAACCCCCAACTATCCTTTTTTTCTGGCACTCCTTTTCCTGTCCTGTGGAGAGAAGAGTATACACCAAACAATGATATCACAGGCATCTGCTTACATGATGAATCTACACTATGTTTGGGCTCTCCATATATTCTAACACAAGACTGCATAAATGGCCAGAAGGGGATAGGCAGCATTTTGCTATGATGTGCATTGTGGAATTGCAAAAGAAAGCCAGACTGCCTTTGTGTGTTGCTGTAAATATCCATGTAGTGTCACTCAAGAATAGATTTGAGGCTCAATACTCATTACATTTTAGCACTAATAATAATAATAATTTATTAAACCCACACTATACTTGCACATACTTCTAAAGGTCCACATTTCAAGAGAATATCCCACCTAGTTATGGGGCATTTCAACTCTAGACATGGATTGTGATACACAAGGACCTAGGAACAAGGAACCTGGCCCATCATCTGCACTTGCTAAATACTCCTCAGAGCACAGCTCTGCTACCAGCTGCTTAAAGAATAGGGCAATCCCAAAGTTCAGGTGCAGCCATGGTTTGTCAGAAAAAAACAGAGAAACACAGAAACATCCCCAAAGTTGTGTTTCATCTTTTTCTGAAGACACGTCTAAGTTCTGAATAGGTCTGCATATGCAGAAAATCTCCAGAACATAAAACATAGAAAATGAGCAAAGAAATTAGGGCCAGTGGTTAATGTGGTAAACCTCCCAAGCTAAAATTATTTTCCTCTTAGACAATACTCCCAATTTCTCTGCAAAAAGAAATTCTGCTGTTCTGCTGTGTGACATGTGACCAGAAAGTCTTCCATCTAAAGGGACTCTAGATCCTAAATCTCATTCTTGGAACACACAACATTTTGTTTACCTTCAGACAAACAGAGGAAATCTTAGTCAAAGTGATCAGATACCATGGCAATCCAAATGAATAATGTCAAGGCTTCTTAACATCAAACTTTCACACAGAAAAATGTCAAATCTTTTAGACAGATAATTTACTCATAAGAGATAAAGATTCTAGTCAAGTAAAGTATGTGGAACTTCATGCTGAATGTACTGAATTGCTTTGATTTTAATAAATGAGAAAATACACTGTGATCAAAAAACACACTCCCTCTTTTTTGAAAATTTCAAAATTTACTTTCAGATTATTGTTTTTTAAAAATGTTATGCTTAAGCCCACTTTTCTCCAAAGTAAATAAACTCTTTTACTTAATAACTCTTTTATTTAAGCCAGTTTTATTTGTTTTATTTAAGCCAAATTTAAAAAAATAAATGTTCTTCTAGAAAAAAAAAAAATTTTAGCTATTCACTTTGCTTTAAAGTAAAGAATATAATTTTGAAGCACAAACAATGTGGAAAACACTGGAATGAAGAAAAAGAGGTGCTCTTTGCAAGAGAGAAATCAGCCCCAGGCAAATCAGCAAGGGGAACCTGAACAAGATGGGGAGGAAATGCATGACACTGAAATTTCTTCAGGACAGCCTCTGCCTGTGAGGTTCATACATAGGCCAGCTGTTATTAAAAACTGGTTTGCTTGGCAGAACTATAAAACAGCACCTGTGTTCTCCAAGGATGGGGTTGGGCCCAGCTGGATCCTTAAACTGCCTTTGGCAGAGGCCAGAATTATCAGTAGCAAATGAGAAACCACCTGCTTTGTGTTTTTCTCAATTGAACAATGCAGGGTATTGGTTTGGTTTTGGTTTGTATTGGGGTTTTGGGGTTTGTTTTTTGTTTCCTTTTTTTTTTTTGAGGAGTTTTTTGTTTGTTTGTTTGTTTGATGAGCATGAATCTCTTCATATATTACCAGCTCCAGGTTTGGATTTAAATTCCCCCTCTCTCCATCAGGTTAGCACTTACCTTACATGTTTGTTTTTCAGAGCTGGAGTGGCCACAGGAACAGGGTGACAGTCACAGAACCACAGAGTCACAGAATCCTGTGATCAACAGGGAGACAAGGGATGAAGCTGTGTTACTTCCATCCCACTACAAGTATTCCCATCTCTGCAGAAAAAATAAGGTAGTTGGTCTTACTTTTGATCAATAAATTTCTCTTTTATTTCCTCATGCAACTGACCTGCACATTTTTCATTCAAAATCAATGACAAAGTTTCAATGGACTTTTCCGCCAGGAGGCTCAGAAGCTGACTCCACTAATCCATTCAAATGAACCTCAGACTGGCAATGATTTCAATTAGACCATTTTGTAGATAAAATCAGGAAGAGTTCTTACTTGATTAAGACCAGTCCTCCCCAAGTCAGGCCACAAAATTTCATTTTTATTCCTGTACTGGCCCCAAACTTTTGAATTTGCATTGGAGGAGCAGCTCAGCTTGTAACATTTTCCATTGAGTTTTATTTTAAAGGAAAAGCAGAGTAATACCTGTTTTCTACACAGCAAAAAAAATGCAGTCTCAGAGATATTTTTGTGGGTTGAAGTTTATAAATGCAAATCTGGTCTCTGTAAAACCAACTTTTTGCCCCAAGAGATCAGTCTTGGTGGAAAATCAGTAAGTGAAAAACCGGAGAAAACTTATTAAAGACAATATATTTTGATTTTGAAAAGCCGTGTTTCATTCTTTATTTTCTACTGCATTTTCTCACAAATAGTGGTGGGAGGTTATGCCCTATGTATTGCACTCAGTATTTCACAATTGCATATATGCATTGCCAGTTAATGCATAGTTTTCTAGGACCACTAGGCCTTTGGCTGACAGCATGTTCTGATGGCCAGTGTCAACCATGTGTTTTGGCAGTAAGTATATGCAACACATAATTACCTGGTCCTTTCTGCCAGATGCTGGCTCCCCTTCATACCCTTCAGCAGAGGATCTTTGTTCTTTGGGTTGCCCCCCTGACATCGACATCAGCTTGCCCAGGAACACAAGGGTTCAACTCAAGGGCTTTATGACCACTGGAAAGAAACAACATTCCCAAGCTGGAGAGCAGGCTGCACCACAAGCACTGCTGAAACCCAAAGCAGAGAAATAGCTTCTTCCTGGCTCTGTGGAGAAGAAGTGGGATAAGGCTGGGACACTCTCAGTGCCAGTCTTGCAGAGGGTGAGGGACAGAAGCATTGTCCTCTTTTGCCTGCAGCTCCTGACACGAAAAATTCCATGCTTCAAAGACGAGAGTTGAAGAGAAAAATATAACTGCACCACTAAAGATCACATTGCAGTGTGTACAAAACATGATTGGAGACGCTGGGGTAAAAAGTACTAATAACTCAAGCCTGAGGCAAGCACCTGTCTCAGAAAGTTCAGGACATGCAACAAAAGTTTGAAAAGCAATACCAAGTAAGGTTCTCCTCACAGTGGGCAGCTGATATCTCCAGTTTCCAAGGTCAATACCAGTACATGCATAAAATCATTTTCTTCTGCCTTCTTATGTATCTCTTTAATTATAAGAACCGAAAGCCTCCTGATTCATGAATTATAGGAAACTATAATTAAGCATACTTGAGGATTCCCTGTGTATCTTGCTATTCAGTAGTTTTAATAGCAGCATTTCATTGCAAGTGAAGACCTAAAATTGGAATAGTTAGACTCATTCTCACACTCTGCATATGTTTTTCAAACTGTTATCCACAGTCAAGACTTAACAGTGCACTCTAATAAGCAGAGAGCTGGTAATTAGTCCTATGATTAGTGCTTTCCTTAGCCTGCTATTCTGTAGCATTCCATTGATTTGCAGTAGTTTCAATACTGGAAGAATCCTGGAAATATCTGGTAGCTCTCTTACATATGCCTGAACTGTATTTTTAAATGTATATAAAAATGTTATATACAAGTAAACATGAAAATATTTTTTATGCATAAAAATACTGTTCTCCATATAATGATCTCATTATAGTTTAATTTCCCACCTAAGGCTTCTCTATTCATGCCTTCTAAATATTCAGAGAGATAAGTTGTAAAGTGTTGAAATACTGACAGGGATCCCCATCTTCCTTGCTGAAGGTATCAAAGTAATTGATCTTCTCCTCTCCATTTCCTCTTTTTTCCTCCTCATGTCTCTACCTGGGGGGGGACAAAAACTAACTAACAAACACAAACAAACAAGAGACACATGAAATAGCATAAGCTTGTCTTTCAATTCACTCAAATGAGCAATGGGACCAATTGAGTATGCACTGAAGCCATAAACCTTCTGCTGCTTTAGAGGAGAACCCTTCAGAACCTGGCCCTAATAACCCATGTGAGATGTGACAGGCTCTGGCCCTTGCCCCTTTAGCAATACTCAGTGCTCCCAGAGGAAGCCATGAAGGCAGTCCATCATACAACCATCAGAGGAGTCAGGCTCAGCCTTGTCTAATTTTATGTCAGTGAAACTGCGTCACAGTGCTCCAGAGAGGACAACATGTTCCTTGCATTTTGCTAGAACAGGGCAGATCATAAATTATTTTGGGGCATATTTTCCCTTGGGTAAATGCACTCTCCAGTAATGTTCAATATACTTGAGAGTGTGCTGCTGCAGCTTGGCAAAATGAGTAGGAACATCAACTCACCCATTATTTTATGTAAAACAGCTCTGTGTTTGCAATTACCTGGATAAGTGACAGGACAGTACCCGACTGGGACAAGTGAACGCTGCTGAGATTAATCAAGTGTTCCCATGGCAAGAACTGTTCTGGAGTACATGCCAGGTTTGAAAACAGAAATTCTTTGTGTCTTATTTGTTTGTTACCAACATGTGGTTTCCCTCCACTCCTCTTTCTGATTTTGACAAGTGGACACTGTGAAGAATGAAAGATCAAAAGGTCTACTTCTTCTAGCACAAGTACATTGAGTGTTTATAATGTCAGTTTTAATTCACTAGTGAACACTAGCAAAACTGATGAAAAACACTTTTGATTTGTGTCTGAATAGAGGGAACAAAACCCAGCATAATAGTTTTTAACCTATGCTTCAGAAAACCTAAGAGAAGAAATCATTTAGATACTGATAACTTGAGGAAAAAAAATACTGAAAGGCTTCCAAAAGACCAGTGTTGGTTAAATTATTACTTCCATGATAACACACAGACATGGTTTATATTTTAGACTGCTAATCCTGAAAAATTATACATTATAATTATAATAACAGCAAGTTGAAAATGCTGCACTGCTTATGACCAGCTAAAACTCTGACCTTGGATTCAAAAAGTACAAACTGTGTTAGCACAGAAAATAAAGGCTTACTTCAAAACCATAAATTCCTTTGGAAATAGCTGGAAAAATAGACTATTTAAGCTCTAGCTAGATAAATAGTTGAACCTGTGCCCAAGGTTGACTTTCCTCAAAAATTGTTTTGATTGAAATAATGCCTGCTTGTTGAGACAGATCCAAGAGCCAAACTTGGCGGAGACCATGCACAAGTTTTTGAATTCCTAATATTTAACTTATTTGTGGGTTTTTTTACCTTTAAAATACCAATCAGCATGAAGAGAAAAGGTTAGCAGGTTAAAATGCTGAGAGTATTACTTCCCAGTGAATCAGCCTGATTTTTCATAACCACGTACAAAAAGTCTGGGCTGAGTTTCTATCAATATCAGAACTTCACTACCAGATGCCATATTCCCTTCACATATTTCTGGAACCCCAAATTATGTAGGAAACTATATAGGAAAAGGTTTAGAAGTGAGAATAAGGAAAGGGAGCTACAATGCAGAGGCTACCACTGGTATATCCTAGCAAGAATGCCAGGTACGATCTGAAGTGCTGCACCAAAGCCCTTCAAAACCAGATCAGCCCGTTCAGGCACCACAATACCAAAATCACTGAGACATGTGAAATGGCATGTCAGCCCATACAGTCTTAATGTGTTATATCCCTTTTAGTCACTTCATGCTGTAGCCTAGGCCATTATAAAAGCGTCTTTGAAATCCTGAGATTTTCCCTATCTTGTGGGGAAAAAATAAAACACTTTCTTTTTCCCCCTTAAAAATGTGCATTTGATTCATTCTAAGACATGACAACCTGAGATCTTGTCAGCATTTTTCTTGGAATAAATTTCTGTAAAAAAACAAAAGGTTTTAGTAGATTTAATCTCAAAAAGTTTCTTGAGAAACGGAGATTTGGTTTTTCAGAGGAGCATATAAAGGGTATAAGGCTCTTTGGCAAGGGACACATTTTGGAGCTATAGCTTCAGCCAAATTTTATTCCCAAACGATTGTATGCAATTTTGTTTTCTTTCTGCAGTTTAGCACAGAATGAAGCCCATTAAATTCTGATGAAAGTCTCTATTAAGTGACCATCTCAAATTTATTAAAAGTTTGGGTTCAAAAGTTCACATGGCTGAGGATTTGCTGCATTTTTTCCTGCCATTCCTAGGCTGCATTAATTTTAAGAATAATTAGCAAATTACTGGAAGTTCAGCATGTATACAAAAGGAGATGGAAGTTTATTCTCTAGAATCTTTAGAAGTAACTTATTCATTCTTGAGTCAGATCCAAACAGATTGTGTAAGAAGTATTTTATTGTGGATGTTTATAATTTGCAGTGTAACAGTGCTTACAAGTTCCAGTCAAGGACCAAGTTTTATATATGTCACTGGAAGGCAGCCCCTGCCCTAAGGATCTAGACATCTCATTTTAAAAGCCTAGTAATAAAATTATTCCCATGTACTTTCAACCAATTTTAAGAAGTAGATCAGTTCATTAAGCTGTGAAAGATCACCCATGCTTCTTACTCTTTTATTGGAAAGCACAATGTCTTCTACCTGTCAGAAAAAAATCATGGCATTGTATAACCAAAATAAGGTCTTGCCTTTTTCCCAATAAATTAAATTGTAGGTTTCTTCCCAGACAACAGCAGAAGCAGGACCTTTGTGAGCTTTAATTAGCTTAAATTGTCCAGTTGTCATATTAAACAGATAGTAGATCCTCTAGATACCTACAGTGTCATTAAGTAGCATTTGTGTTTAACAGAGCGTTAAAAGACCAGATGCTCTCTACTGCTAGTCACTGAATTTCCTGCAGTTGTACCTTTAGTGAAATATTAGACTGCATTTTGTGAAGTACTGTATTTTGCTGACAATTATAAGTTGTTTTCTACCCATCAGCAGAAAAAGAATAATCAGAGAATGCATTGTCAAGCTTATGTGACAAATCTGTGTGGAGATAGAGGCCTTGTCCACTTTCATCTATTTCTCATCATACACAAATTTGAATACATCCTACAGGTGCTTCTTTTAGAGCCAGGAGCATCAGAAATGCATATCTTCAAGTGCATGCCCACTCAAATATCATAAAGATGTGTGGAAAATAAGAGTGGTCTCAATTATCAAGTATGAAAAATGTCTATCACAGCTCTTGGGACCAGCTCAACCATATGCCACAATATAAAATGCACTTTCAGTCTACTATCTCTAGTTCAGGTATGTAACAGTTAACTAAAACTAAAAAACGGGGGGAAAAATCCCAATATTCTTCCTTTTTAGCTATTACAAAAGGAAAGAAGTGGTTGAAAAAAAGATTTCTACTACTTAAAAATCTTCTTTATCTTTCCAGATTTAGTACAAAGAAACAGCCTACACAATTAACAGCAATTATCACTAAATACATCAAACAAATGTGCATAAATATGCACAATAATAAGAGCAATTTAGGATGGATACAGTAAGTATCTCACAAGATAGTCTAGTAAAAATCTGATGTAGAATGGATTTGAATGTATAGGAAAGGGTGAAATTTTAAATTGGAAAAAAAAAAAGATGGGGATATGTTGAGACAGGTAAGGTGGAGATGACAATTACTGTAATAAGGAAAGAGGAACTATGCATCCTTTAGAGGCAACAGTAGAAAAGAAGATTTAAAGGAGAAATGAGAAAATGAACGTCACATTGCCTTCAATATAGTATTTCAAATCAGTACAAAAAGAGGCCTCTTTCCAGTAAGAAAGTTAATCACAGGATTAAGTACCACTATTTCTATTCCTATTGCTGTCAATTGCAGATCAGCCATTGCCTTCTTGAACTGTGACTTTTTCAGATCTAATTGTGCCAGTTCAGAAAGCCTATGCTACAGAGTACATCATAGGAGAACACTGACATTTACTTCTGCCTTTTATAGTGTTCTGCTACATACAGCTCACAGCTCTGCCCTGATGCTACCGAGCAAATCCATTTATATGCAAGTGTTACTGCATTTGCAAAATAGCAAGACAACTTTCAAAATTAAATCTTTTTTTCTGTTTACCATACAAAGCTTTCCAGTTAGTTTTTATTTCCTAATTTCTGGTGAACCCTGAACCCTCATAAGGGTCTTAATAGCATTTTTGTCTTTAGTTGCTTTTTTTGTCCAGCATCTTTTCACTTCTTTGCCACCATTCACATTATATGAGATACTTTGATTTATCATATTTCCAGTTATACCCACTCTTCAGAGCTTATGATTATCTTTCGCAGACGTATGGTGTGATTTGAGAGACCATTTGATAAGCTGGTAGGTGATTGACTGACTTTAAAATGCCAGAAGGGCTCAGCTGACTCTCCTATTTTAGGCTAAATTTTGGGCAGCTCCAAAAAACAGGGCTGAGCAAGCTGCCTCACTTTCCTCCAGCATGTTCTTCTCATGAAGTAGAACACCTTTGCTGAACCCACCTCTTCTATAGTTTATGCTACTGTAGCACACTCTCAGTATTCCTGGAGTGCATCCAGTACATGGCCTAAGTTCAGCTGATGCACAGCTACTCTCTCAGCAAAGTTGCCTATGAAGGTGTTGACGTTAGTAACAGATTCTTCTTGGAATTCCCATAAAGCAATGATCTTCTCAGAGACATCAGGCAGAAGCTACCACACAGTAAAAGTTGATGCACTCATACTTATTTCTGCTACAGAGCAGGTTTTCACCCTAAAATAAATAATATTCCCCAGACACAGCGAAAGACCTATACTCCCTCAATAAATAAACCAAAAAAAAAAAAAAAGAAAGTCCTTTACATGGCAAGACTGATACAATACTATTTTTCTTCTAGATATGCCTGGTCTCTGAGCATATGAAGCATCTCCAACAGTCCTTGCCCTAAATATATGTTTGGAAGAGAGAAAGATCCATGAGAAAAGATTGTTAACAATTGTGACAAGATAGTTCTGACTTTAAAGGAACATCAGCTATTTCTCCCTTCTAAGTTCATTATATGTCTAAGTCAATTTAAGAATGATTATCCTGTTTAAATTTCTTCCTATCAGTTATAAACTCACATAAATATTTAGTTTAAACAAGCATCTTCAAAGTGTCTCCTGGCAATCAGCAACTGGCCCTTCCCATACAAATACAGCTGGATGTTTTGAAATAGAGCATGATGAACTGTGAAAATAAAAACCAAAAAATGTTAACTGCACATTCTTACAAGGCTGCATTTTTGAGGCATTATTTCTATCCTCTGAAATATGAACTGTTTATACTGCAATGACTGGCAAAATATGCACTCCTTGGTGGGTGGCTGAATGTTCTTCCATGATGATTACAAGAGGAGATCTTAATATTCAGTCTGCTAGAAAAGAAGAGCTCTGAAGGGTGAGGGGGTGAAGGATGAAAGGTAAAAACCACTGTGCTATTTCAACTGTCTACAAGTCTTTATCAGGGCTCACTGTGACCTGTGGTGTTCATGACAGGTTCGGTCACTGCCTCTGGGGCATTGCCTCAACCTGCCCATAAGCAGGTACTCACATTGTTCAGATGGATTTCTTGGTGAATACCTATTGGCTATATGTGATCACTGTTATGTACATCTGCATCATGAATCTCCTCAGAAACACATCACCATTTTTACAATGGATTTAAGCAGAATCAGAATCAGCAATTTTCAAGAAAAAGTAATTACTACTATGGAAACTTACATAATTGTTTCTTAGAAAAGAGCATTTTTAAAGGGGCATTAAATAATTAAAATCAAAGCATGGTTATTAGCGAAGTAAGATTACTTTAGACTCACTACATCAATAGTATAAATCATTACTTTTTAGTTTTGAGATACACCAAACACAAACATTTATTTTGTCACAGTAAGCTGCAAGAAGTTATCATTCCTCATTCTTTGGCTTTGTTTAAGTGCATAGAAGAAACTTATGATGAAATAATGATTGGACATAATTTTTTTACTTCAACAAAGTTTATAAAATTTCTTTGATAATTGCAGAGTACAGTGATGCATAAAAAACAAGTCATGATTAAGCAGATTGACCTAGGACAAGTTACATAACAAATGTTTTAGCTAGAGAAGCATATGTATTATACATCTGACAAGCTTCTGTCTCTACAAATGAGTACTTGTTTGCAAAGCCACAGAAAAATGATGTCTTAGTATGCAAACTGAATAAGAAAAAAAAATTACTATATTTAGAAAAAAATTGCTTACTACATCATTTCAGCTGTCAGAGAACAACTGCAATTTAAAAATATAACAAATTAAAAGTATTTTTACTCTTCAGATACTATTAGCATCATCAGTGGGTAACAGAAGCATAGTTCGAGTCACTGCACTGAAATTTGTATTTGCAAACAATGAACCACAGTTTTGTGGCCATTCCAGAGCTTTCCTTCTGATCAGGAACGTGCTGCAAGTTGCATCTGACTCCTCACTGGGAAGCAGCTGAGGCAACTCTGAAACAGGTCTGTCAATCACCAGTAAAATTTAAAATGTTCCATGACCGTAACTGCACTATTTCTTGGCTTAACTTATGGGTGTTTTCCATGACACAAGGAGGCTGCTCCAACCAGCCACAGTGTTTGTTTCCTGGAAATGTCAGCCCCAAGCACTGGAGCCACACACGTCTTGACTTTGTGTCTCAGCATTAAGCTGGTTCTCCAGCTCTTTTGTGCCCAAAGAGGAATGCCCAGTGACATCAAGGCTACATCAAAGACTGAAGTAGAAAACTGTCTTTATTTTCTCTGTCTGTCTCACTGCTATGAAGCTCCCTACAAAAGAGTTCAATAGATCATGCATGGAAGGTTGAGAAAATCATAAAAATCTGATCCTAATGGAAATTGTAAATATTTAAATTTATTATTAAGAAGGAGTAAAAGTTATCTTGTTTAACTGGAATCTGCAAGATAACTGAATCACGGCATGTCTACTTAAATAACTGTTCTTTTGATAATAAATATTGATATTAAAATGAATTTATATAAAGCTGCCATTACAACCATTAGATGATGTTAAGGTGATTGTAGCAAATGGAAGAGATGATTGTCCAAAGAGGTCCAATATTAATACTCAGAATTTAATACCTACAATTAGATCAATAAAAAAAAATGTATCTTTGTTTTAAATAATTGCAAGCTTCTTTATTGTCTAGTTTTAGCTTTCCTTAACTGCAATCAGGAAAAGGTCTGAGTGTGTATCTGGTTTTCTTTCAGGTTTGTTTTTTTTTTTAAATGCTATTATTTAATAATTCGGCTGAGATGGCTTGAAATTAGATTTAACTGAAATAACATTGAAGTGGAACAACAATCACAAAACAGTATCTAAAAAGAGTTATGCTTGTAGATTTTCCTTCTATAAATCAGTTAAAGAGCCTATTGAAATTAGGAGCAACTGAAAGTATCTGTGACATAAACGTTGTCACTGCTGACTTTAAATGGGGACCATAAACTTACCCCATTAGTACAGACTATAGGACAGTGCAACGGGGACTAAAACAGGGAACCAAAAAAGGTGACATCTGAAGAAAAGCATTGTCTGTGTACCCCTTTCTCTCAGATCATGACAAACACTAATCAGTTCTTCTAACAGAAAATGAATTCCACCTCATTCAAAATTACATGTTTAGAAGGAAAACAAATACTGACTAAATTCACTTAACGCAAGTCACAAACTCTCTCTTTCTTTAATAATTTCAACAGCAGGCAGACAAACTCTTCTTGGTCATCAGCTATTGGAGTGTGTGATTACAGAAAGCTGGTCTAGGTACCAGTTGAATTTTTCTCATCTTTATCACAGCATGTTAGATTTAGCCTCTAAATTCATATTTTTATTTCTTTTTAATTTCCTTATTGCTTTGTTTTTAAAGCATCTTGTAAATATTTAGCAATGTGAAACAGTTGTCATAAAAGTGCAACTTATTACTGGGTAGTTGACTTAGGATGTTTCCTCAGTATTTCAGTGCAGCAAATTGTCAAACCAGTCCTGTTGGAGTGAACAATTCACAATTCTCCCTGACTCCCTGGGGTTTGTTCCAGTGAAGCTAGACTGTACTGGGAAAGCAGTGACAGATTTTTAACTTCTTTCTATGCAATTAAAAGAATGGAAACAAAGTGAAAGAACACCACAGGAACCACTGTGCTCTCCAGAGAGCATCCCACAGCATGTCCTGTAGATGACTGGTGGCCCACTGAGCACAACCGAGGAGCTGCAGGAAGAGAGGTGGTTTTGTAATGAGCCTGCTTTGCTTGCAAGTGACTTATATGTGCACTTCAAAGCACATTTTGCTACCATATATTTTACGTCCTGTACAAAAATCACACAGACTTTCCTTCAATTAAAATTTCAGCACTGAATAATACTTGTGAAATCACCATAATCCCTAAGTTTTTCGCATTCTACCAACCCACAGAATCACTTCACAGCATTTTAGGAATAATGTCCAGGCCATGCAAAGAGGAATCAAAACTAATTTTTCTCAAATCAGGATACTAAACTGAGAAACAACAATAATAGCATTATAACTACAATGGTAGCATTAATAATGATTTAAATTTTATTAGACATAGCAGTATTGAAACTGTTATTTTAATATGTCTATATTAAATTTCCTTTATTATTTAAAAGCTATCTTTTAGACTATACAACTTCATTGTCTAATTTACTTCTTTATGAAAATAAAAAATGGAGTTGGTTGCATTGCTCTTTAATACACATTGAAGAATTTTGCACACACCGCCAATACAGGGATGAATATGTTATGCGCTTTTCTGATTATGGACATAAACAGGATGGAAATTATGTGACATACTATGTAGGAGAGATAAAAGGAGTAGTTAGTCAGAAAGTACAGGCAGGAACTGTCAGTGTCTCAGATACAGGGTTACTCACCACTCTTTAAATAGGCTTCATGGTGTACATTTGTTTGAACATTATTTTCCAACGAGCAGCCAAAGCTGCTTTCTTTTGCTAAAGAAACCACCCTTAAATTTAGAACAATTTTGGAGAACACTGAGAAATCTTATGCTTTATGAGAGCTGGTTTTTTTCACTTACAAATAAATGACATACTCATTTGAAATTCATTGAAACTCTTTACTACACTCTTCCTTAAATGCAAGTTGGTAATTTATCTGCATTCTTAGATAACATCCAGAAATAACTGGAATATCAGAAGAACTGATAAGGTGAAGCTCTATAACAAAATTTTTTGTAAGTCACGCACAAAGGTCATTGAATGATTTTTAAAAGGCAAAAAGATAATCCAATAAATACACATAGGAAAATGTTTTCTTTGGCTATCAGAAGCTAGTGAAAATACTTTCTTTTTACTTTTTCTTGACAAATTAAAACAACGGGTTATTTCATTTTCTTTTGTTCTTAAATAGTACAGTATAATTATTGTGGGCATTTTGATTTTATTTTAGTTCTTGAAGTATCAGTCACTGTTTCATATTTATCATCTCAGGCCTTTACGTGCTGTGGATAATGCCTTAATACAGCATCAAGTTGGAAAATTAAATGGATTTCACATGAGCGCACAATCCAAATCTCACTGAAGGAAATGTACAGATCACAGTGAACATTGAATCAGACTCATGGTGAAAATCCTAAAGCACACTAATTTCATTCATTACTGTACAAACCCCTTTTTCATGTACGTATCTATATGTACAACTTTACGACTTCCAAAATATAGATGCATGGTTATAGCTTTATCATGATTATTTTTAGCAACATATGTTGCTAAATATTGCATGAAATCAAATTATTCATGCCATCCACTTTTAGGAAGAACTACTTTCTAATTATAAAAATAAACAAATACAAAAACCATTAAAATAAGCTACACCTAAATGTTCATTTTTAAACACAGTAAAATTAGACTGTTCTACCTTCTTTCATTCAAAGTTGTTTTCCCAGCTGTGCCTTTAACTGTGTTTATGTCATATTTGTTTTAGTAGAAGAATGATTAATTTTTTAGGAAATAGTACAACAAACAGCTTAGGCTCAAAAGATCTCCCCAGGGCTTCTGTTTAAAAAAACCTAGAAAGTTACAATTACAGGACCTATGAGCATACCAAAATGGTCTGAGTGTGGTGCCCCTGATACAGGGATTGTGCAGTTTAAATTGAGTAAGTTTATAAAGCATCATATATATATACGTATATATATGTGACAGAAATGTGTCTGTTGAATCACAGCCCTTTAACAGACAGATTCTAACAGGATCTGAAAACTGATGTAAGTTAAATTTAGTTTTAGAATAGAGGCATTCTTAATAATAACAGTAATTTTTAATGAAATGATTTTGTTTGAATATTTTGCATTCTTTTATTTTAGGGCAATAAGATTAAATAAGGTACTATTTTAAAAGAAAAATACTGGGATCATTAACATCTTTCAGTCTCTATTTTCATTATTTTATTTTTGTCATGACAGAAAAAATAATTTCATTTCAGCTGCCTAAAAAGTAGCAGTGTAGTTTAAATCTAGCCTCATTTCTTAGGCTCCCTTTACTGTTATCATCACCTTCAGGAGGAGGTTCATCTTCCCTCTTCCAAAGAGAAACCATTGCTACTTCCAAAGAAAGCTGCTATGCAATCCTGGGCTGTAATATCAACAGCCAACATTCTGCAACCTGCAACCCCCTGCATAAAAAGTCAAATAGTTTACATCTGTCAAAGCCAAGTTAAACCTTCCCTAGGTATTTGGTCATTATGATTTTACTCATGCACTTAGACTATGATTCCATCTCATATCTTAAGCACCAGCTGCATCAAATGTTGTGACATGAAATGACTGCAAGAGGAGGGGCTGCATGGGAACATTGGCCATTCCCTAGGCTCAGTTCTGCCAGGGGACATCATGCCATGACTGGTGGACCAGAGATATAAATTACTCCACAGTCTGAAAACACAGACTTCCTAATCTTGCTCTTTCGGTTTAGAACCATACAACTGTACAAGGTAGCAAGATTTCACACAGTATTAGAAACAATAGTTCACATTGAGGAATACAGTAGTTGATTTTTTTTTTAAATTTTAGTTGGTTTTTTTTGAGGTGAGACCCAGCTGTCATATCTTGAGTTTTAATAAGAGTGCCAAGAATCTTCATATTATCCAGTCAAAGCCAACTAATGAATCCTCAGGAAAAATAACCTATTAAAAAGGCCAAAGCAAATAAAAAGTCTGGCACTTTCCAACACGCAGTTTTCACAGATAACTTCTTTTATCCGATTCAACTTTTTATTCCTGAAACCTTTAGGATGAAATACTACTCCAGGAAGGCTTGTGACTGTGAGAGGTTGAAAGATGAAGACGTTTGTAGCACCACAGAAAATGAAATCACTGATCAGCATGAGCAAGAATATATATAAAAGAGAAAAGCAACGAGCTGCAGAATACAGCATGAGGCAGCTTTTCAGACACTTTAATGATCTCCAAAAGGATGGTTTAGTATGGTAGAAGTTCACTGAATGGCAGAGATACACTATCTCCAAAGTAATCAGACATCAAAATTATTTCCCTGTTTTCACTTGAAACAGAAAAATTTAATTAAATGGATAGAAATTGTGTCAATGACTGTATCAAAATAATTCAATCAGAAAGTCTTTCTAATTAGAAAGTTTTCTAATTAATGATCAACAGAGATTAGGAAATGTCACTATATAAGACAGACAAAACATCTTGCATGTACAGGTCTACTCTTTAGAAATTCCTGTTCCTAAATGGGAATCATCTGGAGCTCCTTCACTTTGGGAAGTCAAGGCAGAGTAGTAGTTATGTATAAATACAAACCTTACCACTGATGTCCTTAGCCAATTTCTCCAAAGTGTTGAAAATCTAGAAATAGCCAAGTCCACCCTATCTCCAGCCTAAGGACAATGTAGGTTTGCTTTATTCATCTGTTGGGTAGAAAAACTTTTAGGTGAAAGATCTGCCGTTTATAAAAGCACTTCTACATGGGAAGTGATAGGAAGTCATTCTTACACTGTCAGCTGATACCCTTACCAAATGGCCATGTGCTGTTTTCCTTAAGTTGACAAGCTCTCACAACAAATATTGTCTTCCTCAATGAGAACCAGAGAGCAAAACCATACAAATATACTGTGGTCACTTAAAATAAATTTTAAAAAGGGAATAAATATAATTCAGTGAGGATGGACAGGTTCTTCCTACTTTATCAGAAATCTCATTTATTATAGATATATTTTTAAGAATATTAAGAGTTTGTTTAAAGAATATTAGTCAAGCTTGCTTATTTCTCTATTTTTTCGATTATAGAACAAGCCATAAGTATTTACAGACAGAGACACTGAAAACAACCAGCTCCTGGCAGACAAGATATGACTGAACATACTGCATGAAGAGTGGCAATATTAATCTTCACTGTTTAATACAGCAACCCAAAAAGGCCATCTGTTTGTCATTTGCAAATGTTTCATAAAACCTACTGAAGCATGTGGATGGCTTGTCGGGACTCTGATAAGAGACAGGAAAAAAGAGCCACATGTATTAATTATATTCATTTCTAATTGCTTATCCTTTAGGAAATAAACAATACTGTTTCTGCTGAACATGAAACAAAAATGTTTAAAAATGCAGATGGGTGTATGGGCACAATCAGCTGCTCACAGAACACTTTGTAGAAATCCAAGCGTCATATGTGAATCCCTTACCCAATTATTTGTTCTCCCTGTTCATGGTTTATATTAATTAAACAAAAAAACTCAAAACATAAAAAAACCTCACCATCAAGAAAACAAACAAACCATCAAACAAAAAACAGGGGAAAAAAAACCAACAGAAAAAAATGTTATTTAGTATGAATTCCATGAACACTTCACTACATTATTGGTAGAAGACAAAACAGGCAGAAAGCTTTATAAAATATAGTGTTTTACGAAGCAAGACCAGCCTGATTCTTCTAGCCTGACTCATCCTTTGGACTTGATGAGGAGCAGCAGATCAAAACACACAATAGGGGTTCACTGCGATAACTAATGAAAAAAGGAAGTACTCAGAATGATAAACCAAATCAAGCCAATGGGAGGGCCAGTGTTCATGATTCACATTAGCTCTTTGCTCCCCACAGTTGTTTGCTGAACAAATTTCAGGTCTGCATTAATAGAAGGAGAAACTATATAAAGACACTTGCGCTCCTAATCCAAAACGTATTATTTTTCTCTTGAACTTGAGTTTTTGTCATTTCTATTATGCTTATTCTATTATACTTATTCTATTTTACTGGCAACTAGCTCCCTTTCAGTGAACAAGGTTGGGTAATTAGCAGTACTGTCAAATTTATGTCTACCAGGGGCTTTAATTACCACTAAGGAGGCCTAGTTTCTTTGGTGGGCAACCAGATTTGTGACATACTGTTGTGATCCAAGTTTTCTTATACTTCATTTTCAGGTTCTTATTATAGAAAGAAAAGTGCTCCTAAACTTGATATCTCAGCTGATTTCTACTGCATTGATTTCTATTTCTTTTTAAAAGTATCACAGTACCTCTTGAGTTGAATAAATGTGGTCAAAATATTGCCTAACCTGTCATTTTACCTGATTTCTGAAAGGATGAGTCTACCTACATTAGATAGCTTCCTCCAGGGCCAGACAGATCTTTAGCCAACTAGTTGTGACAAAACATCTAGAAGTCATACCAGAGACTAGGATGATTACAGCTTCCCCTTCCTCTCCCACATTATTCAGCACCACTTGTGCCTGACAACCCCATTCACAGCATGTCTGGCTCAAACCCCAAAGCAAACATATTTTCTCCATTAATTGATGACTGTCCCCAATATGTTTTCCACAGTTTTGATCTCGTCTCTCATTAGCAGAAGGGAGTTTGATTAGCTTTTGATCCAGAGAAGCATAGTTTAGTCTGTTACATTTTCAAACAGGATCCATTATTAAAAGCAGTCTTGCAGAATATTATCTGTGTGGAAGGTTATATTTCACAGTGCTGGCAAAAGGCTTAGACACTGCCTGGCAATTACATTTCTGCAGCACTCTTGGATAGACATAAACTATTTTAAAGGCGATTAAGAGTATGTATATATGATTACATTAAGTTGCTTCACCTGCTCCTGCTGATCACATGACCAGTGATCCTTAAATGAATGTGTGCATATCCTTAGTTGATCCAATGGCAAGGTAAAGTACGTGATTTTATAAGTTCCACTATGTCAGATACTTTTGAAAATTGGTATGAAGTACCCACAACTACATTCAATCTGTCCCAAGTAAAAATATCCAAAATCTCCACAGTAACCCACTGGCTTCTAAGTTACTACCCACTCCACATTGGTTAATTCCTTTCCAGTTTTATTTAAAGATTTCCATCTCCTAAACCCATCACAGACAATACATACAATTCTTTTGGATAATTCCCAGAAACAGATTAAAAGCATGGCCCAATCTAGGATTAAACCAGGCTATTGAAATACAGTTTAAAGTGATTTCAGACTGTAAACATTCATGATGGGCTATATTATAATTCAGGAAAACAAGAAGGCAAAAGATCCCATAACCACACAGAATTTGATGGCTACTGACGTCCTGCTGACAGAGGGTTGCCTCTCTGACAATTTTAAAGCTTTCTAATTTATAAAGGTTTCTGTAAAATCATCTTTGAGATGAAATTATAATCTATTTTTCCAACTGATTCATTCCCCTTGGCATTTCACTAAACAAATAGAAATGTGTTTTCCTCTGCACGGCATAATATGATAAACTGCAGTAAGTTCCAAGGAAAAATAATGTCCTCTTGATCAAAACCAATGATTGCAGCATCTTTATTAGAAGCTGAGACAGTATGCATCCAATACAGGTAGTCTAAAGCATTGCAAGATGAGCAGTGCTGAAATGTATGCTATTTTTACTTCCAGCTCAATGAAGTCTTCCACTGCTATTAATAGAATTGAGAAAAAGATCTATTTTATTGCCCCTGTACTAGACAAGGAAGCCTGAATATTCATTACATACATAGAAATTTTTGTAACACATGACAGACATTGCTTAACATCTATCCAAATTCTAAAACAAAGTCTACAGTAGTATGTTTTCAGAGTCTACATCAATGTGGATGTAGAAGAAAAAGGTATCAGGTGATAAGCCTTGACTAAATTTTTCCAAGAAAAATTAGAAAGCTAGGAAAGCTGTTTTTCTTGGTATTTTAGCTAAGCTGTTAAGCTATTCAATCTGAATAACTTTTCCAGATCTTTTAACTTGCATGTTTTTTTCATCTTTGATAACATTTTCTGTTGTAAATGAGATGGAATTCTGTCCATATTTGCCTCCTGTTTTCCTAAAACTTGAGGCACTGAAGTCTTTTAAGAGACCTATTGTCTTTCATTGGCTTTGTTTTCTTCTAAAAAGGAACAAATTGTTTCTGTTGATACAAAGACACTGTCAACAAGAGCATTATTTTGCCTATGATCAATATCATATTAAAATATTTTGTTGACAAGAAATTTAACTGATTTTCCCACCCCAGTTTAGCATTTGAAAGATGGGTGAAGCAAACTTCAGCTTGCAGATGGGAAAATCTTCATTTTTAGCTCATACTTTTCCCTAGGGGAAATAGCTGGAATAACTTCCATTTTCTGCTCATCTCCATATTCTCCCTCAAAAATGGCTTTACAACCCTAGTTGCCTGCCTTTTCATATTGCATTCCCATGTCTTCCCTTATTCCCCATTCCCATGCTCACTCTTCATTCCCAGGCTCATAGCTCTGACTCCAGCCCAAAACGTTTCACTCCAGGTCAGGGTGGATCTGCTGGTCGTGCTTCTTTTGATGCAGCCCAGCAAACATCTGGCTTTCTGGGCACATTATCGGGTCACATGCTTCTTGTCCACAGACACAAGTCCTTCTCTCCACGGCTGCTTTCAATCCATTCTCCTCAGAGCCTGTTTCTGGGGCTGCCCCAGCTGAGGCACCGCATCCTCCCTCCAGTGTGTGCAAAGGGCAGAGAGACTGAGGCAGGAGAAACCGTGCCCTAATCACTGTATAATGGAGAACTTCCAACATATGGTAAAAGGAACCCCTATAGGTTGCTTTGCAGAAGCTTCCTTCTCTGGAAGGAAACAAATGTAAACATTTTTTCAGAAAGAGTTAATGGAAATTTTTAATACTTTAATTATCTTTGTATAGAGCTATGGCAATTCATGCTACAATCAGCATATAGCTTTGGGCAAGAACCAGCTGCTAATTTCTCTGGTAGGTAACCAGTTAGTGCCCAGTTCCAAATAGCACCTCTATTACAAATTCAGTGGAATTGCAAATGTAGCACTAATAATTATCAATGACAAACATGTTGAGCCGTAGAGTCCTACTTTATGTTCAGTCAAGCATCTCTGATGCAACAACAAATTCATTCTCCCCAGTGTTTCATGAACTGTATACTGAATAATAAATTACACAAAAGAATGCCAAGGGCTCTACTCAGGAAATTATTTACAGAGACGCTGCAGATCCTGTGGTGTCAAAAAGTCAAGCTGTGTACATATGCAGTTGGATTTTCTTGCTCTACCTTTGAAGTATTCCTTTGTGCAATCCTGTTTTCAAGAGCCCTGATGATTATATCCTTGCCTTGTACCTTTTACATATAGTTGAACATGTACTCAGTCAAAAAGAAGTCTTTCAGGATGTGTTTCTCCTGATTCAGCCAACAACACATCTGTCTCTGGGTTTTAGAGCTGTAGATATTTTGGACTGGATTCACTTTACCAAATACTCACATGTTCAAAGAGACATGTGGCCAGATAACGCTGCAGACCGGTTCCTGTCTCCTAACATGTTTTAGCTTTACTTCTGGGTTGAAATTGTCTGCATAAGCTAGAAGAGATAGGTCTGAGAAGAAGTAACAAATATTCTCCATCATGTAAGGATGAGTTTAACTCCTTTCTCCATCAGCAGGTGATGATAAGGCACAGGTCCACATTCTGGAGCATGTATCCCTTGCTTTAGGTTCCACTTTAAGGCTCAGAGAATGATTTTTTCGGAAATTTAAGCCAATCTCACAGACTAATTTTACTCTGTACCTCTGTATCTTATTTTCTAGGGGCTCTGGTCCTTGTCTAACTTCCCAGTAATTCAGTTTAGCTCACTTACACAGTGGCCTTCGGAAGCAGCACTCTTCTGGGTTTGTCTGTTGATGGTTTGAGACAGTAATCCAGCTTCCAAAGGATGAGCACTAGATCCATGTGTGGGGAAGCAGCAGAGATGTACAGGAGGAAAGGTGAGGAAGAAGGGACATGACCATCTCTGTAAAAGCAGCTAACGGGGAAGTTGGTGATATATTCCTTACCTTGTTTCTTATTTTCCTGTTGGAACTTTCACCTCTTTTGGAAATAAGAGAGAAGCTATAATAAATCCTCCTTCCCCAGAATATTTTAGTTTAGTGTAAAACCAACACAGGAAGAAATGTTTTGTTCTTTATTTAATCTTGGTGGGGTTCTTTGTTTGGGTTTTTGCAATGGGTGGGGATTTGTGTTTGGGCTTGGTTGTTTTTTTTTCAGAAGAGATAGTTCACCTTGCAATCTGCCTGTAATACATTATTTTGTGCATGCCTAAGACACAACTGATCCTCTACAGACCAAAAATACTGCTTAATAATAATCCACTTTTGAAATCAATGATGAGGAAATACTGTTGACTTAGGTGAATTAATTGAATCATGCTTCTTCCCTTTCAGAAGAACATTCATGGCTTTCCTCTCAGTTGTTACTGTGAAATATAGTACTAATGGACATTTAATAATAGTCAAAAATCCCTGTGTTAATAATAAGTATATTGGAAAGATTATTAATTGTTACTTGGAACATACTTGCTAGCAATTCTCTATCAATGTAATATATTATTTACAGTAGCAGTTTTCAAAGATGTAGGTCAAGAAAGTCCATGCCATTATTCCAGATACAAAATACTAAATTAAATGCCTAAAAACAGAACAGGAAAACAGTGCTATGCCCCTAAATACTACCCATCAGTCATACTAACCATAACAAATTATAGCCATTGAAGTAATACAAGTTTGTAGAAATTTTAAAGAAAGACAGAATATATTGGCTAATTGTCCAGAACAGAAAGTGATTAAAATTTGAAACATTTTTTTTCAGGACATTGTCTTTTTGCCCATTAATCAGATTATTTGGTTGACAAATGGAAAGTCAGAAAAGCAATAAATCTTGTCTTCTTCTTTCAGCTCAGAAATACAAATGAGATGAAGATTTATTAAGTCTAAATCTTTGAAAGACTTGGTCTTCTCCTGGCTCAGTTTAGCTTTTAAGTACCGTCAGAATTTCTTCCATACAACAGAGTAATAAAAGCACCTGATATTTTTATTGCTTTTATTAAAGAAGTGAAAGAAGGTTTCTAATTCAATAGAAAATAATCTATTTTTTGTCTAAGTGAGTCCTAATTTCCAATCAAATGATGCTTGCCACAACTTCCAACACACATTGGATTACTAGGTAATGAAGAAATATATTGTTTACATTTTTCCATATTGAAAACACTTAATAAATAATTACAAATAATTGTAACACTGTAGGAGTTTTTCAGCTAAAAGAGATTTTATCTTTTGTAATTCAAGATGAATCTTCAAGTGTAAAGTTTAAATTTACTTGAAAGTCACAATTCAAATGAGTAATATTGGGAATGCCATTATACAGAACCTAACTGAAATGTAAATATGGAAAAAATGTTTTTAAAAATATACAATTTAAAGTTTTTTTATAATTTATATAAATTATGATTTATCATCAGTGAATTCTATCACTTAGATTAAATTTTATTAACAGGCAGAGGGCAGACAAAGGCTGAAGAGTGTATTGTGATAACTGAGCACCTATCACTATACCTGAAAATGAAAGCAAACTTTTCTTTGAGAACGCAAATATTGAACCGTGTTTTGTAAATATTAGACAAGATCTATACATTATCTTTGAATAATAAAATGAAATTTCCAATCACGTAAAATAGTTAAGAAACTGTGGTTTCACTTTCAGTTGCAGTGTTATGACTAAAACACTGTAAAAAGACAAATCCATTATTCGTTTAGTTACAGATTAGTTAAAATGTGCCCTAAAATCTTTGTGATTTCAATGTCAGTAGGTTACCAAAAGCCACAGTTTTTTGGAGATTAAATTAGTGACTTCAACCATAGCCTTTTTCTAATTACACAAATAATGTAAGCAGTAAAGCCCTGGATTACACTTCTTCCTAAAAGTAAGCAATTTGCTGTTCTAATTCTGGCCTGTGCTAAGCTTGAATCAAATTATATGCATGTTAGACATGTCCAGGATAAAAACACAATTTCACAATCAAATTTCTTGCAATTGCATGTTCTGCTCTTTTTCAGACTTTGTCTCAGGAATGTTTATTACTCTTAAGCAAAGATAGATCAATTTTGAATTAATCACCAAACAGAAATAACTTTTTTGTTTATTACCTGCGGAAGTACTTTTTGTTCCTACTCAAACATACTTAGTCTTGAAGCTCAATTTCCTAAGCAGAGATGGCTTACTGAGTGATGTTGTTGGCATGATGTAGCAGAAAAGCATTATAATGGACTTTGGAAAGGATTTTTGTCAAGGTCATGCTAAATTCTTTGCACCTTGGCAGGTCTTCATGTACCATGCCTATCTGTAAAATGCATATGTCAAAGGCATAACTGAAGCCAAAGACTCAAAAAGAAGCCATACCAAAACAAAGTGAAAAAAGCAGTGGTTGCTGTAGGTAGGATGAGTAAATATTGAAACAAACTGTCATGGAAAATGGTGGGGACCCCATTTTTAACTATTGATAAATTGTGTCTGAATACATTGCTGGAGAACACACATCAAAAACAATTCTAACTGGCTGGGTACCCATGTGGATTTCTCTACCTGCTTGCATAGACAACAGAAAAAGGAATTGCAGCTCCTTCTTTCCTTAAAGTGTATGGAGTAATGAAATAGTTAAGAATTGAGAGTCATAGAAATAATCCTGCTCCTGGTACTGCCCCTCTTAAGTTAAATGATTTTCATTTACGTCACCATATTTCATCAGGCATTATGTGCCTGTCTGTGTTCTTGGAAATTTAGTCCTGATTGATGATAATTTTGCTGTGAACAAATATTAGTCTTAAATTCGGGAAATCAACATTTGGTTAGTAGATATTCCAAAGGAAATCAAGTCTTTCACAAATGGGGTTTACCTTGAATTAAAAAGGAGGCCTGTTGTTTTCATTTCAGTGAAAAGCTCATTTAATTTAGTTAAATACTCATTTCACTCCAGAACAGAGACACCACAGCAAAACCTACTCAGGAAGGAGATGGTATTAGGGTTTTTTCCATAATCAGGCTTCATTTTCTGAAGTCTTCACCTCTTAATAGATGTAAAATTAATTAGATCACTTTATTAACCTTCACAGAAAGAGCTGGCTACTCTTTCCATGAAGAAACCATATGTTCATGGTTCTAAAACCCCTTTAGAAGTTATAGGTCCCACATCAAAATAGAAGCAACTATTAGACAAATCTCTGTGGAAAATGGCATGGGAAAAGGCAATAAACACATACATACAGTTTTTCCATTTACCTGATGCTATTTAGAATGTCTGGTGTTATCCATCTCTGTTCCTGAAACATTTAATCTGTGAAATTAAAACAGTCATAGGACCCACCTTCATAAATATTTTGCATAAACATTAATAAATGACCTGAGCAACATCCTATGATAACTGCTGTTCAACTAACAGTCTAAAGGAACAAATGCAGAGCAATATAAATCCCACCATGTTTAAGAAAAATTGAAAGATCAATTCTTTTCACATCCTTTCATCTAAAAATGGTGGAAGAGATCCAAAACTACACTGAATGGTCCCAAGATGTCTGGCACAAATCACTATACAGAGCACTCTGTCCTCTAAATGCCCACGAGCAAGTTTGTCACAAAAACAATTCCTTTGCAGCACTTTATTTATGACTGGACTGTGAAGAGTTGAGACCATTTCTCCAGTCAAGGGTGTTCAAGTTTTTCACTTCATCTTTTGACACCCTTTCTCCCTTCCCCAGGAGCAGTCATCCGTGAGAGTGTCTTTACCTTGAAAAAATATCTGTTGCCCATGGGGAGGGTGGGTCCTTCTGCCTGAGTTGAACCTTGCAGGGCTCCAAAGGGTCTTTCCTAGCTTTGCATAGGTCCTCTGAAGGTTGGCTGGAGAACTATCCCACCTATAAGAAAAGGACTTAAAAAATGAAAACATACAACCTACAGCAATTATTTCACCACCAGAAATTATCTATCAGTCACTCAGTCATACATGGGTTTTTACTACTGGTAAAAAGGGGGTTTTATGTTTTAAGTACTCCTGCAGCATATAAATATTATTGTGATTCAAGTGTATTAGAGAAACAATTAGAGCACACAGCATACTTATCAGCTTGGAATGAATGTACTGGTCCCAGATAAAATACAAACTCATTAAAAGCATAACTGTGCGTCCACAGAAGTCCAACAAAGTTTCAAATCAGATTTCAGAGTTCAGAAGAACATGAGGCTGTATTTAACCATAATGGATAGCTTACTATAAAGCATCACCATGCCTTAAACTTGATATATCACTTTTAAGTTAAAAAGTATCAAGTTCTTTCAACAAAGGAATTCTTGAAGCTTTTAATCTTACGGATTTTGCAGTGCTGCATTTCCCCTTGCTGTGGTAGCTCCAGCAACCACAACTTCTCGCTATCCACACCCTGCAATCCCACCCTGGTTCCCAGCTGTGCTGTGCTGAGTTGCTGAGCAGCATTCACCAGGTGTCTGGCCAGCAACAGGCCAAACAGAGCAGGCAATTTGCAGGTTTTCTCCCAGGGATGGTTTCCTTACTTACCAGCAATAGGAACTATATTTAAGTAACCTAATAACAAAAGGTCTGCTTATCTGAGAAAACGTTATTAACATTGAAGAGCAGAGTAAACCTTTGTTCTCATGGAACAGAGATACCCAGGCAGAATGATTGAATAGCCTTTATTGCCTTGGAAAACCTGCAGAAAGATTCTGTGTTAATGAAACCCACATAAGGAATTCACCACCTTATGTGAATTACCTATATAATAGGTAATACCTATGTATTCACCACCTTACACTTTCAAAGAGAAGCCTAGCAGCAGGGGTTTTTTCCTGAGCTCTTTTTGTCCATTTGTAGATGAATGGGAAAATAAGAAAAATCACAAATAAAAAACAAGGCTGCTATTCCATACAACAGCTAACTGTGCTGCCAATCCCACATGCCAGATGCTAAGCTGCCATGACCAAATCTGGTGCCGACATAAATACTGTCCATACTTGTAAATTAAAATTATTTTTGGATGCAAGACACATGCACTTTTTCTTTTAATCTAGAAAGATTAGGCATACAAGTTTAAATACATACATTACTGTTAATCAAAATATTGTTCTAGATTTTCAAACATTCTTAATTATTTTGTGTAACAGGGATAAGGACAAAATTTGCTTTTTCTCTATTTTTTTTCTTTCCTTTTTGCAATGCTCTTAAAAAATCTTACCGAACTTTCTGTACTATGTGATGTGCTTGGGTGGATGTCAGGATAAATTGTAAAGTTTATTTCCCTGAGAACCTTGAGTTCTGCCAAGTTAAATCTTCAGGCTGAGTGGGGTGTCCATCAGGAGCAGGTGGTGGCTCATATAGAGACAGGCTTAGCTGAATAAAAGCTTAGTTTCCAGTAAGATTCCCATTAGATTAGAAACAGGTAAACCGGAGGAAAGGACAGAAGACAGAGGAAAAAGTAAATTTCTGGATGCAGCAAAAGTGAGGGAAATACAGCAGAGATCTCTGTAACTCCAGACAGATGCTGCAGGCTACCTGTACACCTCATTTTATACAAGTCTCATAGAAAATCACTGTCAAAAAGCTGCCATCCACTGCCAATATTTACACTGAAATCAACAATTTTACCCAATGTTACTAGGCAGCGTTGAGTGATTCAGAGGTTTTCCTCTCAGGAGACAGCTTGTCAGTTATGTCTGCCTGAGAAAGAGGCTCAGAGTTTCCTCACCATGGACAAGCTGAAGTGGACACGGGAAAGGGTTGCTCAGAGAGGCTGGAACTAGGTAAGACCCTGAAAAACCTGATCTGACTTCACAGTTGAATCCACTTTTAGCAGGGAGGTTGGACCAAATGGTCTCCAACAGTCCCTTCCCATAGAAGAGTTTCTAAAACTCTTCTATGATTACCTGATTTTTTGATAAAACTTGGGGTTTAGTAGAGTTTCTGACTGATACTAGTTGACCACACAGTGTCAACCAGAAATAAGCTTGCCTGTGTTTACCTTCGTTCATAACTTTTCTCTATGCAGTGAACTCATTGACTACTATTTTTTCCATTACCATTTTTCTCTCATACCCACCTCTTCCCTACTGTCACAGAAGGATCTCCCTTCCCCCAGATATTCTGTTCTTGAGAGTAAGCCTTAGGAAAACAAAACAAAACGAAACAAAACAAACAAAAAAAAAAAAGAGCTAGACTCCCAGTTTAGATGTCAGGTTCAAGACCAAAGGACAGTTTTTTCCCCTTGTTCCATCCTAGACTATGTAATTTCCAGTGCCATATACTTAAAGGTATATAGTGTATTAATGTGCAAAACATAAATATTCAAAGATTTACAAACTGACTACTTCCTCACAAATTCCTGCAAAATGAGGTGCTAGGGGAAAATCCTTCATGAATGTTAACACAGGCAGTACTGGTTGTTAATTTTTCCTTTTATCCCTAGACATACATCAGAACATTTCAGAAATATCTGAATGCCTGACACCTGCTAATCAAGCACCAACTGAGGCAGAGAGCTAGTGTGGGATATTCTTGCTCCAACTGTGAAATATTTACAAGGCTATAAGCAACCAAAACCTGAAACCTACAATGGGAATTGTAGTTATCAGGTTATCAGTTATCAGGTTATCAATTATCTCAACAAAATAAGGCTTTACCAGCCCTTCCAAAATTAATCCCTTGGTCATTACTTTAAAATTGACATTACAAACTAACAAACTAGAGCATAAACTTACATGACAATCTGCCCTCTAACTTCAAGTATCTATTAGCCATGTACTATCAGTCCAAATTAAACCTAAAATCAAGTCTGGCTGAAATAAAATTTTGTTATATCTTCATCTAAATAAAAGCTCTGAATAGAAATGGCATGTCTCAAAAGCAGTGGCTTGGCTCAAGTGATGTTAGCTGTTACATGAATTTTGCCAAATATACCAAACTTTTTTTTTTTTTGTCTAACATATGAACTTCTATTTACTTCAAAAACAACTGAACTATTTCTCCACAGTTATTGCAGGGCTCAGAAATATGTGAGAGAAGAAGATGACTGCTGGATCTCACCACCAGAGGTGAATAGGCAAGGTTGGAAAACAGGATGAGTACTGGCTACATGCTTCCAGTTTCCCAGCCAAAAGATCTGTAGTAATACAAAGATTAAATGATCCTGCAGCTACTAAGGGTACTAATTAAAAAAAGGAATAAAGAGCATAGATGACCTGATACCTCAGTAAAACTATTCATGCATACTGTTTGAGAACACGCTTTGATGTTTGGCTGGGTATAAGCCATGAGTAACATCACAAAACCCATAAACAACAAAAAATAAAAGAAACTGTGTGGGTACAAACTGTTCAAGTTGAAATAGGTAGCAATGGCCAAAGATGAAGAAAACAAAATTGCTCTAATATAAAAAACCCTGACTCTCAAAATTTAATTCTACGAGTTAAGAAAATTAACCTTTGCACTTCAACAGCCAAAAAAACAAACAAAAAAACCCAAAACAAACAAACAAAAAACAAACAAACAAAAAAAACAACAGAAAAGGAACTAGTATTTAAAACAGATTCAGATTCTTACTTGGATCTTAATCTTACCATTGTCTCCACTCACACTGACCTTTGCAAGATCCTACTGGACACTAGCATGAATACAGAAATGAGTTCTAGGAAATCCAGAGAGAATGGATTTATGTGAGGCCAAGAATAACCACAGAAGGTGCACAAATTATTCTTTCCTTGCAGCTTCTTCCAATGTGTATGATCATTATTATTGTATTGATGTCAAAAAACAGGGAGCTATATTTAAACTCCAAAAAAGGTACTTGGAGTTCAAAATGCTAATCATATTTACATAGAAAGGGAAGAAAACCTCATAATAACATACATATTAATTTTATTGACTTATTTGTGTTCATTAAAAGCAGATGTTCTCTGTAGCCAAAAAAAACCTTACCAGAAGAGAAAAGCAGACACAGTTGGTTAAAGCATGGCAGTTATTTTGCCCCACCATGTGTTGTTTTTCAAGCTTCTAGCAGTCAGATGGCTGATGGAAAATAAGCAATCATTTGTGAGGGCACAGGGAGTTATCAAATAATAAAGGCTTTGTCTGATAAAAACTGATTGGTTCTTGTGGCAAAAGAGCAAAATTCCTTCCAAAGGTTAGAATGGAATTTTTTTCCACTGCTTGGCATGTAGGCTTCCCATTTAAAATATTTTATTTACTAATGCAAACAAAACTTTGGGCTTTTTTATATATCCTTGAACACAGTAGTTCATATGATAATAAACTTACAGAAAATCAGCTGAAGGCAGATTTGACATTCTGACATCTGCTTTATAAATCTCTTCCTTCTGGTTACTTGCTGACAAAAATGATAGAGATGAGTATGCCCTGGGGAAAAAAAAAAAAAAATGTAATTTGGATGCCATGATCTTAGCCTCAGATTTTGTATTTTAAATTTCTGCTAGATCTGAAAAGTCTTATTAACAAAATATATAGCCCAAGAGAGGAAAAAGTAAGATCAGTTCAGGGAACTGATAAGGGGATGAATTTACCTGTATAAATAATAAATGGAGGGATGTCCTTTCTCTCCTACATATTTAAAGCTTTGTGAACTGAGCAGGTCAGAAGACTCTAAAGTGTCATTTACCAGAATTACCCAATTTTAACTTCTGCAGTACCTACCAACATGACTGTTCAGTCTCTTATCAATTAAGTCAGCTCTAAATGAGGCTATAAGTGGTTATTAAGTGAAGGTACCTGCTGAAATCCATTATACCATAGGTACATGAGCATTAACAAAGCTGACTGCAGTCCTCCACTCTTAAAGGCACTATTGGCAAAGCCAATGTACACTATTCCCACTTTTCCTTCTTCAGGGACTGGGCACGGTAATCCCATCTCGGCTGTTTTCTAACATGGTTTCTCAAGGAAATGAGGCTTGTGCAGACAGACTGTCTGTCGCTGTAGCTGTCTGTCTCCCCAGGGACTTCAAGTTTCAGCCAAACTTACAGAGGAACAGAAGTCTCAGACATAACGTTAGACCAACAAGCTTCATAAAAAAAATCACTGGGTAAAGGAGAAGTAACAAGCAAATGCTCTGATTGTGGGAAGAACCAAGCAAGTGAATGTGAGCTTTTACCTTTACTGGAGATTCCTTCTGGACAGGATACCCAGCAGATGCTCTATTCATATGGAAATCTTCAATAGCACTTTGTAATCAAGTGCAAATGCAAAGATTAAAAAAAAAAGTTTTCTTGTTTCAGGATTTGAAATAAATAATTGCTTTTTCAGAACACTGAAATGTAAACAGGGAGACAGAGAGGGTAAGTCTTTACCATATGCTCTCTCATGCTCCCAAACATTTCTGCTTTACTTAATGTTACTGGAGGTGGTGACTGAAGCAATGGATTGTGGAAGCTTCTTATTCCAGCATAATAGTTTTTTTCTACAAATAAGAAGATTCTTCTCTCCTTTGTTTGTTGGGTAATCATTTTTCAAAATACTCTTTTCCTCCACTTTAAAATCAGTCTCAAGTTCTAGACCTGTCAATTTTTTTCAGATACATTTGAAGTTCAAAGTATAAGCTGTCTTGAAATATTTTCTGATTATTCTGAATATATTACTTTTTATCAGTTCTCCATTTTTCAAAACCCAGATACTCAGATGCTATCAGCCACCACCCAGGTGTTTTGGAAATGAATCCCTATTAGAAAAAACTACAACCTCCACTGAGTACATGGACAAGAATACATAGTATGTTCCTGAATTTACTATTAATGTATTCATTTATATACAGGCATTAACTGCTATTTTGAAACTGGTATATGATCAAAGCCATAATTAGGTCTCATAGCTTTTGTCAGATCATATGCCTCAAAAGAGCCAAATTAAAAAAAAAACAAAAAAACATGTTTTTTTAAATTAGTTTCCCTTCTTACAAATATCAGGGTTTAAAGAGGACTCTCAGGCATCCCTTACTATGAACTCAGCCTAAAAGAGATACTGATTCTGACTTCTACCTCTGCACAAGACTGAAACAGCAGGACAGGGAATTCCGATTTCTGAAAACACAAGTTTGCTTCAGAGCAAACTGCTTTGAACAACACTGCAATCCTTTCTGTCCTGAAACTGAAAAAAAAGCAAGGTTTTCTGCAAAATCTGAAGTGGATCAGAAGCTTGCTCCAATGAGGGGTCACCCCAGCATTCCCAAAGTCACTGCAAACAAGAAGGCACTACACGGTCATTATGGAGATAATTATGCAGTTGCTGCAGTGGACTGTGTTGGTTTATGGTTGTAACAAAAAGAATAAGTAGCATAATAAACATGAGTCTGCATACAAACAAAATTCTACCCTTGTAGTCACCTTTGCTGCTTTCAAGATGCATGGTTATGAATAATGGGCAATGTGTCCTTTTATTTCCAGATGATATATTGCCTAAAGAAACAAGCACAGAAGCTGCCTTCATGTCCAGAATCTTAGTGACAGTTCTGAGCAGATTTTTCCTTATATCCTTTTTTTCACAAAAGTAACAAATATTAATGGATGGTTGTGCTCATCCCTATTATTATTGAAGCAAAGTCAGAGCAGTTTTAGCTTGGATTACTATGGATCATAACAGCCTTTTCAAAGTAAGCACTGTTCACCAAAGTAATATACAATTTTATTTCTTTCCTACTTAGCTCGCCTATGTTATTTGTCAGCCACTTGCTAAAAGCTGGTGGTAAAATCTCTGAATTAAATCGGACACAGGCTGGGCAAAAGGCATCATAATTGTTAGGAGATTTGGTTTCTTATTTTATAAAATGTAAAAATAAAAGATTGGTTCTTCATCTAAAAAGTATTTGTGTTGACTTGCAGCAATAACTCATTGTCATAAAGAGTTACAGATCTGAAACTCCCTTTTGAAGGGATTTGTGTCAGAAACTTGCCTGTCCTTTTCAGACATGTAGCTACACCCCCACACACCCCCTGAGCAAATTCACAGCTGCACTAGATGTGGTGTCTTGGTGTCAGCCTGGAGAATCCTGTGGTACTGTGAGCTGAGGTTCCACACATTGATCTCAGAATGGAGGCCAACAGCTCACACCTCGGGGAGAAGGAGATGCAGAGGAAGGCTGCACTGATCTTCTAGATGGGCTTTTTAATTGCTTTTGTTTTGTCTTCTTTTTTTTTCTATGCAATGCACCACCTCCTGTGCTTTCTCCTACTCTGTAAGCTCAGGCACACACACCTGACAGCTCATGTCTAACAGTGACCATTCATGACCATATTCAGCATGTGGGGTCTTGGAATGAGACAGAAAATGTGCAGAAAAGCACCATGAAAAGTATGAGGGGGAGCAGGACGTAGGAGCCAATTAAATGAGTCACACACTCAATATAAGATACTTCAAGAACCTTCTCAATCTCCTACCAGTGCTGCATATCCACAAAATGGATTTGAACTCTAACTCCTGATACATACAGCCACTCTAGTGCTGTATCCATGAACAATTAAAGCCGAGAGTGAGATTGTCCATCTACCTTTACCTCATGACTATAAATATTGCAAATACTTTATATATTGCTGTGGGGTAGTGTGGGGTAGTATCCATGTTTCATTAGAAAATCCACTTGCATATTCTCTCTTTAGATAATATTTTACAGTTACTGTAGAACGTCACTACACTCCATTATAATGCAAAATGAAGCTGGTGTTCTGAAAAGATTTCTTGCTTTATTTTGGATATGTGAGAGAGACATAGTGTTCCAAGAAATAAGTAATGCCTGAGGGCATGCAAAATCACCTTTTAAAGTCCATTACCCAGGCTTATTTGCATGAAGAACTTCATTTTAAAGGTTAAGTTACCTGTTATCATAGAAAAGCTACTATACTGCTTTAAAATAGACTGCTCAAGGCCATGACAAATTATTTTCCCAAATGTCCTTACTTTTAAAGGCTCAATTCAGTGAACCAATAACTTACTGTTAATTTGTAACATTTTCTCAAGTTCTGCCTACGGAATAGAAAATTAAAATAAATTATCCTCCAGTGCTTAACAATGCCTTCCTTGCATATAAATATGTTCTGAAGATTTGAATACTGCTTAAAAAGGTCTTTGGGTGTTTTTGAGGTCTGCAAATTCAAAGACTCACAGACCCCAAAAATCCATAAGGCACACAAAGCCACTGACACCTCCATTTTTCCAAGCTTTGATTTCAAGAGCAGATTTTTCTCAAAATGAGAAGTCATCTCAGAATGTTCATTTATTTTTCATTCAATGTATGAAACACACTTTTGAATGGAGAACATCTCAGTTTAGGCTCTTTCAGTGTTTTAGAAATTATCCAGGACATAAATTGCATGTTCAGTCAGTAAGTTGATGGTGCCAACACAGAGCAAGTAAAATAAATCAGTTTGATAAACAGAGATATTTAAGATGTATCTGATGATATTTTCCCTGTCTTTGGTCTTATGAAACCCTTGAGAAAACAAAGACATCAGGGAAGACTGCAATTAACAGCAAACCTGCCAAACTGAGGGACTGATATTTTGAGTACTAAAGAGGCATTTGAACGTAGAAAGGGCCAGAAGTCAGGGGTATATTAACAAATAAAAGTAGTATAAAAAATTTATTCTGAAATATACACACTCTTAATGAGAAGCTCAAGTTAACAGTAACCATTCTTACTCCCTTTTCAACAGTACTTACCAGCTGATGGCATTTTTGAGGATAGAATGAGAAAAGATGGCAGTGGTGGATAGGTGATGTCTTCAAACATCCCCTCTAGATCTGCAGAGCTATGAAAGGGAAAACAGGGAGTAACAGAATATGCGTGAGTGACAGGAAGAAAAGTCAGTTCTGAATACCTAAGTATGGAAAACAAGGAACCACCTGTCCAGGTATGGAGTGAGTACAATCTTCTCACATCACCACACTGGGTGTGGGTCTAAAGACCCATTTTCTTTGTCCTCAGTCTAATAAATAGCATTCATTCCATGTGGGAGTAAAAAAGGAGGGGAAGGGAAGGGAAGGGAAGGGAAGGGAAGGGAAGGGAAGGGAAGGGAAGGGAAGGGAAGGGAAGGGAAGGGAAGGGAAGGGAAGGGAAGGGAAGGGAAGGGAAGGGAAGGGAAGGGAAGGGAAGGGAAGGGAAGGGAAGGGAAGGGAAGGGAAGGGAAGGGAAGGGAAGGGAAGGGAAGGGAAGGGAAGGGAAGGGAAGGGAAGGGAAGGGAAGGGAAGGGAAGGGAAGGGAAGGGAAGGGAAGGGAAGGGAAGGGAAGGGAAGGGAAGGGAAGGGAAGGGAAGGGAAGGGAAGGGAAGGGAAGGGAAGGGAAGGGAAGGGAAGGGAAGGGAAGGGAAGGGAAGGGAAGGGAAGGAAGGGAAGGGAAGAAAAGAAGTCTGATTCCTTGGAGACTGAGCAGTCTGGTGAGTTGTGTCCTGGTAGAAGAGTTGTTCTCAGGGTGCAGCTTCAAACTGGTTGGAAAGCAGAGCCAAAAGGAATCATGGAATGATTAAGCTTGGAAAAGACCTCAAAAATCATTGAGTCCAAGCTTTGACCCAACACCACCATAACAATGAAGTTATAGCACTGAGTGCCATCTTCAGTTGTTTCTTGAACACTTCTAATGCTGGTGACTCCACTACCTTCCTGGCTGATGTTTAATCACCCTTTCAGAGAAGAAATTATTCCTTATGTCCAACCTGAACCTCCCCTGGTGCAACCTGAGGCCATGTTCTCTCATCCTGTCACTAGCTGCCTGGTAGAAGAGATGGGCCCCCACCTGGCTACAATCTCCTTCCAGGTGGTTATAGAGAGTGATAAGGTCTGCCCTGAGCCTCCTTTCTCCCATGCTAAACAAACCAGTTCCCTCAGCCACTGTCATAGAGTTTACTCTCTAGACCCTTCACCAGCCTCATTGCCCTTCTCTGGACTCACTCCAGCACCTCAGTGTCTTTCTTGAAGTCTTCTTCTAAAACTGGACACAGGATTTGAGGTGTGGCCTCACCAACACCAAGTTTAGAGGTGCAATCATTGCCCTGGTCCTGCTGGCCACATTATTTCTGTTGCAAGCCAGGATGCTGTTGGCCTTCTTGGCCACCTGGGCGCACACTGGCTCATGTTCAGCCACTGTCACCAGCACCCCCAGGTCCTTTTTCACTGGGCCACTTTCCAGTCACTCCGCCCCAGGATGTAGCATTACAGGGGGTTGTGACCCAAGTCAGGAAATCTTCCTCCAAACACTCCAGGAATTCCCTAGACTGCCTCCTCTCCACTGTGTTGAGTTTCCACCAGACATAAGGCAGGTTAGTCTCCCAGAAGAACAAGGGCTAATAATTGTGAAGTGTCAGCCAGCTGCTTAGAAAATAATTAATTCACCTCATCCTGCATGGTCTATGACAGACACCAGGATGTTTTCCTTCTTAGCCCACCCCCTGATCCTTACCCATAGGAACTCAACCTTATCATTTTTGGTGGCTTCACCTTGGCTGGATGCCAGGTACCCACCACGCCACTCTAGCACTCCCCCTTCCCAACTAACAGGGTGAGAAAATAAGATGGAAAATTATTCATAGGCTGATGAAAGGCAATTTACTAAAACAAAAGCGAAAGTTTGCATGCACATGAACAAATAGAAAAAACAGTAATTTTATTCTTTACTTCCCACCAGCAAGTGATGTCAGGCCACTGCCCAGGAAGCAGGGTTGCAGCACATGTAGTAATTGCTCAGGAAAGCAAACACTGTAAATAATGAAAGTCCCCCACTTCCTCCTCCTTCTATTAGCTTTTACATCTGAGCTGACACCATATGGTATGGAATATCCCTTCAGTTGAGTCAGCTGGCCTAGTTGTGTCCCCTCTCTGGATCCTACCCCCCCCCCCCCAGCCTACTCATGGGGGGAAATGCTGAGAGACAGGGCTGATGCTGTGTTGTGTTACCAACACCTTTCTAGCTACCAAAGCAAAGACCATCACTGTGAGGGCTGCTGTGAGAGAAATGAACTCCATCTCAGCCAGGCCTGTCTGCCACAGCTATCCCCACCAGACCTGCTTTTTGTTCTCTTCATCTCCTGAGGCATTGCAGGATTCCCAGAGACACAACGACAGGGCAGAGGACATGTTCTGCTTCAGGGCATGCCAAAAGTTTTAGAGCCTTGACAGGACCAAGCATGTGTGCTTGTGTCTCACAGTGAAGTCCAGAGAGGATCCAAGGCCCACATGTTCACCACTAAGCTAGGCCCACTAGCTGTTGTCAAACTGGTGTAGACTTTACTGAAGATATTTGTGCCAGCTGGGAGAAGAGGACTCCCCTCAGGTACTCATAAATCTGCTTTTAAGTCCTTGTGCAACTTGCTCCGTCTTCTTCTGGGGACTCAGAGTTCATGCAGAGTGACTGCAGGTCACATCTTCCAACTCACTGAAGTACCCTAACCCCCAGACTGGACTTGCACTGAAAGAGAATTAATTCAGGATGGAGAGAGGAGAATCACAAAAAATGGAATATGACTCTCTGACCCTTATTACTGTGTGATATATAATGGCTATAATGTATGTAACCAGGACTTAAACTGAAGGCTGGAAATTCTTATTCCTGCATGAGCACTATGGCAGAAAAATCATGTCCTTGCCAGATGCAGAGTGTAAGAGGACAGGAGGAGGATGAGAATATCCCTTTCTTCCAGTACTCTGCCTCCTAGTTAATCTCTAGCACAGTAGTTACATTGCTTGTTCGTGAAGGTATTGTAAACTCCCTGTAGCCAAATGGCTTTTGGAAAAGTATTTTAGTGACCAATTTCATTATATAACTGTAATAAATTTGTGGTTTTAATTAAAAAAAACTCAATATTGAAGATACTAGAGGCATTTCTGTACTTGTGGGGCTTTCAAGATCACATAGTAAATATTGTTATTAAAAGACCTTATCAACCCCATCAGTCTGTCTGGCACTGCAGAGGATGTGAAAACAAGCACTGAAAAGCTTCCACTCTAATAGATAGTTTGGTGCAGGGGCAGGGAAACACAGGCAGGATCCTGATGGTTTCAGAAGGAGCAGACAGCTACCAGCAATTTGCTGCAATAAGAATCTCTGTTGGTGATGCCAGAAACCTTACATTTGTACAGATTATCAAAGGAGAGGTATTGCATCCTAATTAATATACTGTCAGCTTCACACAGCTTGTGTCCATGTACGACCAACAAAGATTTTGGAGAGATACTGTTTTCACATAAGTGCTGTTTGGGAAAGATAAATACCAATTGTTCTCATCCAAATTAGATTTTAAAAAGTAATCTTCCTTCTAATTTAGTATGCAACAAGTGACAAAAGCACCTTTATGTTGTGAAATAGCACAAAGAATTAGATTGCATCATGCCACGTTCAAATTTGTCAGCATTCAGTGGGAACAAAGAATTGCTAGGCTTTCAACCAGCTGTTTCGAGACTTACAAGAATCCTGTGGTTCTGAACTCCTTTCAGACTGTTCGATACATCCCTTGATCATGATTTCTCTGCAAAGTCTGCTTATTGGCAGATGGCCTCTCTCTGTAAGCTAAGCAACTCATGAAAGTTTTTTTTTTTTATGAGTTTTTTCATGCCCATCAATTTTTTGAGCTTCTGGGCCCTGAGATCTCCAATATAAAAAGCAGATCCCAGTCAGCATTAGCAAGAAAAATAAAACTGGAAATCAAAATTCTAATTGCATTAAGTATTGGACTTCACTTTCATCTGGATCCTGCCTTCCCCAAAGCAATTATTACTATGTCCAGATCTCATGGCTGGAATCTAAATAACTTAGCTACAAGCAGTACTTTCACCTTGCTCTTACTTATCCTCCACACTTACTGAGGTCTAAACAAGCTGCAATAAAAACCCTTAGCATTTTAAAACCAGTTTACTTTAATAAAAGTGTGCACACAATTCATGAATGGACAGCTACTGCATATGCTAACAGAGAAGGAATTTTAATTCCATAACTTAAGTCTTTAGGAAGAATTCAGGCTCAACATTTTCAGTATTGAAAGCAGGGGAAAGACTATAAAAGTGATTACACTTTTCCTCAGACTGTATTGGTAATGTGATCAACTTATATTTCACCCAGTATTTTGTAGTATTAAGGTCATCAGGAAAGTTTAATGGTTTAGTCTAAATGAAGACAACAAGCTTCTTTAAACAAATGAATATTCCAATGCAGAGTCTGAAACAAATCAGTGTTCAATCGATAACCTCAAGATTAAAATTACTTCAGTGCTGTATAGCCTAACTGCATAGAAATTCAGCACAAAATAAGAATGATGAATAAAAAGCTGGATTTTTATGATAAGGTAGCTAAAAAAATCTTTTAAGTCAATAGCAGTAACACCTATATCTCACCTTTGGTATATATTGGATTAGATCTTTAACATATACCTAGTATCATACTAAAGAAGTTTAGTTTTCCTGTAGGGTGAGTTCTACAATAAGGAGCCTTTTAGCATTATATGTAGCCACGAACCCTAACATTAAAAACTGCTTTGCTATGTGCCCTTAAAAGAAAAGTGTGATTTGCAGCAGCTTTAATATACAAGCCCATTTGCTGAGAACTGTTCTATAAACTGTATGTCTGGACGACAATAAATCCATGATGTCTGTTATTTGCTAAAGTAGCCTGTGTTCAATTTCAGTCTCTAAATGTAGGATACTCTAAATTATGATGAAAATGTCGTGAGAAACTTGGCCGGGGGAGGTTAAAATAAGTGTGAATAAGAAGTAAATGTGTACTTTGGCTTTCAGCTGCAGCTTTGCCTCTTCATGATCTGGTCACACTTCTCAATTTGATTTGTAGCAGTTCTCCCACAGATTCCATGGTCAAGAGAATCCCTGTGCACGGCAATTAATTTTAGATAACGCCTTTTATCATTTGATAGACTGCCCTGCTCTGAGTAAAGCCTAGTTCACCACGGATCTTCCGTGGGGTTTGACCATTTAATTAACCAGAGGACAATTTCTAGAACTAACACAATGCCTTTTACATTTATCCGCGCCTCACGAACACCCCGCGGTTCCATCTCCGCACACGGGGAGTTTTGATGCATCTTTAACGAGGAGCCGGCTGCGCCCTCCTCCCACAAAAGGGGCTTCCCCGGGCTCTGTGCCCCCCTCCCCGGGCGTCGAGGAGGTGCATGCGGGCTGGGTTGGGCGCAGGGCAGGGCAGAGCCCGCCCGCCCTGCCGGCGGAGCGCTCCCGCTGCCGGCGGGGCTGAGGCGGGCGCGCCGCGGGGCCCGAGCGGGCGGGGCGGTGGCGGCCCCCGGCGGCGAGGGGCGGAGCGGGGGCAGCGGCCGCGCTCCTCCCCCGGGGCACCGACGGCTCCGTCCCGCTGCCGCGGATGCGCCCGGGAGGGCATCGGGGCAGGCGGCGTGGGGACGGGTCGGGTCGGGTGTTGCGGGGCGGCGGAGACTGGGAGGGCGTAGGCAGGAGGGGATAAAAACCCCACTGTGTCGACACTGTGACTGGAGTCTCCTGCCTTCCCTGCTCACCCGGCGCCGGTGCCGAGCTCCGGGCCTCAGCCCCGTTCCCGGGAGCAGCGGGTCAGCGCTGCCTGCGTCCGCGGGGGAGCGCAGCGGAGCCGCTGCCGTCCCGCAACTTCCCCCGGAGCCGAACGGAGCGCAGCATGCGGGGCAGGGGCTGGAGGCGGCGGCGGGGCCGGCATCGCGCTCCCCGGACATGAAGCGGCCATCGGAAGCTCCAGGTAACGCTGCCCGGAGGGGTGGCGGAGCAGACTCCCTCCGGTAGCCGGGGTAGGACGGGGGGTAGCGTCCGGAGGGGCGGGAGTCAGGGCTGAGGGGCCGCCGGAGGCGAGCGCAGCCCGGCAGCGGGCCGAGGAGACCTGGTCCCGGCCTCAGCCGCGGAACGGCGGCAGTGGCCGCGCCTGCCCGGGAAAGTCGGTCAGAGACCCTCTCGGAATGCTTGTGGGTGCCCCCGGCCCGATGCCGGGTTAGCCTGCTCGATCTCCGGGCTCTAGGAAACTTTGCCCTCCGCCGACTCCCAGTAGGAGTCTGGAGCTGCAGCAGGCAGTCCCCGCCGTGAGACTAGCGGGAGACCCCCCCCAAATCGTATGCACGGGGGTTTCTGTGAAGTTTAGCCCTCAGATAAATTCTTGGAGGCGGTGAGGATCTTCGCTGGGCAACTAAACTTTGGTAAGATCTGACATTGCTTGGGGACTGATTACTGATGCTGTAATAGGCGCTGCCACTTAACATTGCATTTTTTCTTAATTATTTGCTGATCTCCTTAGCAACTGAAGTAATTTGCAAGGTTGAAGCTTGGTTGCAGCTTGATTTACAAAGTAACGTGGCAAAAGGGATGAATTTGTTGTTTCACTGATGCATATTTCCCTTTTACTCTCTCAGAGGGATAAGAGCTGCAGAGATGTTGACTTCATGTAGCTGGTACTGCTATAAAGAGACTGTTGATTAGTCCGACTGAGGCTCTGCTGTACGTCACCCAGTTGCTCTACTGTGTTTCGGTTTTCTTTAAGACAAGCGAGTTACCGTATTTTAAGAAAAAATCTCTCTTCAAGGAAATTCAATGTTTAGTGAGGGATTAGCGAGAGATGATAGTTTTATCTGGCTAAGGTTACTAGGACAAATTAATCTCTAATTCAGCGTGATTGAGGTCTGGCCAGATGCTGGCTAGAGAGAACACTCCATTTGCCTTGCTGATCTCAGGATCAGCTTGCTGCAAATATGATGTAAAGCCATTTTTTCATCACTGTTAGGTCCTGCACCAAGCACAGTTTAGCCCAGTTCAGGGATTTAGTCTAGTGTATCAAGACATCTCCCAGATGTAGCTCACCAACGTTGCTGTTCAATCCATCATGTCACTAAATCTCATGGATTACGATGTTTGGGTAATCTGTGTCTGTTGAGTCAGAGATGCTGAGCACAGCTGTCAGGAAGATTTGATGCAGAGTGCCTTTTCCACTCAGGAGTGATAAAAGCAGAGTAGAGTCTGGAGACTGAGGCGAGGTGGCTGCTGTGTGAATATTTTCTCTGACAGTATCACACACACACACAAGGAATGCACATTTATGCAGACCTTCCTTAAAAATGTAACTTTTAAAAATACTAATTGCATAGGATGCCATTAGTCTATATGTAATTAATGGGTGTATCATGTCCTTGAACAGGATTCATAAAGTTGGGACTAAAAGCATGAATAATTATACTTGTATAATATTGTTGCTATAATTTAATAAAACCCCATTCTAAAAATCACCTTTGCTTCTGAGTTCATGAGGAACCTTTGTCAAAGGTCATTACAGAAAACAAAACAGGGCTGTGAGAAAACAGAACACCTGAGCCATCACTTTATTATTTCATGTATTGTTATATTGGACTAGTACAGCCCTAATTCATCTGGTATGTAGACTGGTGTAAGGGGAGAGAACCTGTGTGGACATTGAAGACAATGAGAGGTGCAGAGATGTTTTAGTGTCTTGTGGGCTGCTGAGACTGGGGTGAGACTCAAGAGAAGGCTGTGACTACAGGAGATGTGATGCAAGGGAAGGAGGTAAGGGATGTAGAAATGGTGTGAACCTTCTGCATGATGAACAGAGGTCTTGAATGTTTTCCAATGCTTGATCTCTCCAGGGGCTCAACACTATTCCTGCAGTAGTACAGCAGGCAGCAGGGTTGTGTGCAAATACTTGCATTTTTACTGTGCAGAAAGTACCAGCTAAATGTGGGAGTATTTGTATCACCAACGTACACGAAAATACTTTACAGTAGGAATAACATCTAGTAATCCAATTTTATTAACAGTGAAAAGACTAATAGTAGTGTTTGCAAAATCATTCAGGTGAATTGTGATCTCCAGTCCAGTTTTTTGGTTAAATTAAGAGATGTGCTACACAAAGATTTTTTAGCAAAGTCTCAAATGAGCTGGGAGAGGTAGTTTGGTGTACAGGTTCTGTTGGAGAAACAGCAGTAAGCCTGAAGGTACTTAGAGATGATGAGAAAACTAGTGTAGATATTATTAATGTCACATCAGTAGGAGAGAGAACCCAGAGAAAGAAGAAAGGCATGTTTAGGACATTAGTTGATCTTCATGTGATAACTGATGGTGAGACTGTATGTTGCTTGGCAGTCCACTTTTCCATCAGCAGGTCTAGGTGCTTGTTGCTTTTAAAAACAAAACAGCAAACAAAGAACCCCCTCAGAAATAAACAAAAAAGCACCACACACATACACATAAAAAAGTTCAAAACCATGAACAAAATTATAAGCTTCTCTAGAATGTGACTGATTGTTGTCAATTTTGCTGTTTCTGACCACAGAGGATTTTCCTTGTAATCATAGGATATGTCCCGCCTTTCTTCTTGAACAGTTAAGAAGCATGTGTACCATTACTGTTCAGATGAATCATCTCAGGGAGTAATGTGTTTTTGGCACTGAACTTAAAGTATTGCAGTTCAACATCACAAAGAAATTATTTCTTTGAACAGAATTCAAGAACAAAACTCCCAACCATGCCCTTCACTTTACTATAAATAAGAAAAGGTATCTACCCAGCTCATTAAGAAATAATGGTGAGGTACTTGGCCAAAGTTGGTTGGCACATGTTAGCTGATAGTATTCAATAACAATATCTCTCTTGAGAAAATATGCAATATTGAAATTTGTGAAATCAAGAAAAGACCTGAAGTAGTGTCACTGGGATGAAACAAAATGCTGAGTTTTTAAATATAGGGCTAATTGTAGGTTTTGTTCTTCTTGCCACTTAACACGTTACAGCCCAGAAATGTTTATGCAGACATTTTGAGTAAGTTCAAATGATCATATACCCTATAAATATTTATGTTGAACGTGCTTGGCTTTGCAGAACATCCTGGGTAATTTGTGCAGAAGATATGGGGAACACAGGTTGAAGAGCAAGTTGCAGCTCAACAGTCCTACTCTCCAAAAGAGCAAAGAACCTGTTGGGAATGTAGGCACTACACTGTGAGTCGGGTGTGGAAAGGAAGGCTTCTGCTCATCAGAGTACTCTCTGAATACTCTTGTATGTCCTGTGGTATGTTTAGGATGTTTATAATTTGGATTTTCCCTGCCAGACAAGGCAAGTTATCTGAAACAGTTTTCATTTTGCAGCTCCAGTCAGCTTTGAAAATGGACAATCCAGTTTTCAGCCCATGTGAACTGTTTTTGCTGCTTAGAACTAAAGGGTATTATGCTGATCTAAACCATTGACTAATTTGTGTCTGCCCATGGTATTTGATTGCAGACTAGCTTGGAGTTTCTGATGAGATAATTGTAGGCACGGAAAGAAGCAAACATGCAAGGTTATCTAGTATTAATTTTGGTAACTCTTACAAGCCTGAGCATTGATCTAGTATGTCCCATTTGGAGTATCTCCAGGATAACAGTTACATTCAACGTGGGAGATGAGTTCTTTAAGTGCCCTTCACTTGTTACAAGTGCAATTATATTAAAAATTAGGCTGCATAGCTTGCAGAATCAGGCATTCACATGTTAGTGGGAAAGGCAACCTTTGCAGCAACTGTTCATCTCCTGTTTTGTGGATGCTTTATAATCCAGTCTTCAGGCGTGTGGTTTTATGGTAATGTGGTTTTCAGATGCCTTGCTTCATGCAGTAGACTAACTAAATGAGCAATTGCTAAATACCTTTTTCATCTGCCAGTGTTTTTTCATTGTGCCTTATGTCTGTATGCCATACAAATTCACACTGTGGTACAGATTGATTTTTGGTGGTAGTTTCTCTAATGCTTCATAGGTTTCACCCTCTAGAAGAACTTCTATCTATTAATTGTTGCTATAGACTACCTAACTAGCAAAAACAACTAAGTAAGGAGCTTAGGACTGGTTAAAAAAATACTCCTCTGGATTCCTAGCTTTTCATTGAAAACCCCATGCGGTTAGAGGCTTCAGGAGACTTTAAAAGCCTGGAAGAATTTATGAATCCTGATTTAAACTTTAATTCAAACCAATCCATTTATTTTTACAATATTTCTATAGCTAAAATCATGTTAGTATATCCCTTGTATAAACAAGGGATCCCTGTGAAATCATAAGTGTCATGGATGGAGTCATGGCATTTTGACTCTCATCTCAGTACTTCCTTAGATCAGTCCGTCCCAAATTTAACATGCAGAGGTTCCTTATTTTAAAAGTGCCAAGCTGGTGACTGTAATATGTTCATTATTTTTTAATAGTCACCAGTTCAAATAATTTGCCTGATCTCACAGGAATTTTGTGACAAAGGCAAGGACAGCTGCAGTTCTCAGGGATAAGGATTTATCAAGCTCTTGATGTAATCACCCATTCTTTTCCCTGTTCTTCCTCAGAACCTGTGCACAGTGTCAAGAAAGGTTTTGGGGGGTAAATTTAGAAATCATGTAACCAAGGACTGTATATAAAATCTAAAATGGAAATAAAAATGTAATTCTGACACTTTGCTTTTGAGCATTTGACTTGGCAGTCTTGCAATTCTCTTAATGTTTTTATATTTTTTAGTGAAAACAAGGACGATATATATAAGTTCTTTTGAAAGGTGAAATGTCCTATTTTCCCTTTCTGCCTTCATATTTCTTCTTCTAATGGATCATTAGAAGGTTCAGCTCTTCAGTTTTATAGCACATCTTCTACCACTTGACTTAAGAGTAGATTTGTCAGCAGAAGACAGCAGCCTGTCAGATTGGCAGAAGGCTACAGAAGCGGGGAAATAAAGACCTGAGGAGGAGTGAAAATTTCTGGTTTTGGCATATATTAATTAATTGCATCAGTAATCTTAGGTCCTTAAGTAGCAGATGTAAATTCTCTGGAGAGGAGTGCTCCAAAGTTTACCTCCTGAAGCTCTTGTCTTCTGCATAGTCCTTTCCTTTACACCATCCTCATCTGCTTTTTCAGTCTTGTGTGCCTTAACTGACTTCTGCATCCTCAGACTACCTCCTGCTCAGTTTCTTCAGTAACAGTGATGATACTCCATTAGCATCCACCTCCCCTGATTTTTCACTTCCTTCCCTACATGTCTCTTACCTTTCTCTCTCTTTCCTTCTTTCACTATCCCTCTGCCCTGCTGCCCTCTACCATGTAGGTCTTGATTTTAAGTTTTTTGCCCTCAAGTCTCATCTTTTCTTCATCCATCTTGCATCATCAGAGAATACAATTTCTTCTTTTATTCTTCTCCTTTCCGTCTGAGGCTACTTCTTTCTCCTCATCCCACCGTCCAAAGGCTCCTGGCCATAGCCACTATCAGCAGCATGGAGCAGACATTGCAGGGTTTGTCCTGCTCAGATACTGCTCCAACAGGTGGCTGAAATTGGAGAAATGAGTTTGAGGATAATAATGTGGGGGCTGAATACCACATCTGAACTCTGAAGGGGTCATGCAGATGAACTCACCTGTGAATTTACTGACAAACTCTAAATAGGTACCAGGGAGAGCAAGAATGAACAGAAATGTTTATTCCTCTGCAACGTATGCGTACATTTTCCCATAAGATGATAAAAAGTGTATCCCTTAGCACAGAGTCCCTACTGTGCCAAATCTTACGTCCCTGTTTCAAACAGTACTGACTCTAAAATAGTCTCAGAAAATAGTATGGTTGGGGTTTTTCTGTCTACATAGGAACAAAATATTTTTTTTCTTTACTAAGTTTTGAGAAACAGCTGACTCATCCTTACTGAATGTTCCCGAAACTTATGCCTGAGGTAAGCAATAGGCATAAATTTATTCCTCATTACTTATATTGGCAAAGGTGGAAGAAGCAGAATACAAAATATTGTTATTGAACAACCTTAATAACTTTCAAAATAGGCTTTTGCTACTTGAACCATAAGTTACTGAATTAAAAAAAAAAAAAAGAAATTGGTATGACATTTAAAGCTAGGCAGGCTGAGAAAATTCTTTGCTTGAAAACGTGTGACATTTTCTGATTGTAAAGAAAAGCATGTTGTAACTGCTTCCCACTAGACAAGAAACAACATTTTAGAATGAGGCTTTTTCTTTCTTCTACTGGGAATTCTATCTGTGTTGGTTTGGAAACAGGTAGGGGATGCCATTGCCAAGTCATACTCCACGGAGGAACATTTCTAATTTTTTTTTAATGATCAGAAATTGCATTAGTTTGTCCAAGACTCAAGAATAGTTGCATTATTTTTAAAGATAAAAAATACTGTATCTACAGTATATATATTGACACATGAATGCAGAATTTCATGTTTACATAAAACCAATGTTAAGTTTACCTCACCTTAGAACTAGATTTTACCATTAATTGAATGAAACCGTAAGGATTAATTCCCTGTTTTTCAAAAGGCATAGGATATGATGCAGAGTACAAATGGTAAATGTTAACGCGCTGTACCTCTGTATCCCTCTTTTGACAGCAACGAGTGCAAAGGTAACTGCACAAGTAATCTGTGGCAAGGAGCACTGGGAGACAGCTGAAAGACAGTGACAATGTCTTTAAATTGGTGGACACTTCTTACTCGACTTGGAGTTTTTAAAGTGAACTGCAAAGGACTCGCATGCCTCTTGGTCTTCACCGTGAGTGTTTGTGGCAGTGCCCCGGGGATGTGTCCAGCAGCCTGCATCTGTGCCAGTGATATCGTGAGCTGCACAAATAAGAACCTCACTCGAGTGCCAGGAAATCTTTATAAATCTATGAAAAGGCTGGATCTGAGTTATAACAGAATCGGGATTTTGGAGCCTGAATGGGTCCCAGTGCTGTCTGAGAAACTGAACACTTTAATAGTCAATCATAATAGCATTAGCAGCATTAGTGCTGGAAGCTTTTCCACAACTCCAAATCTGATGTATCTAGACTTGTCATCCAACAGCCTGAAAACATTGAGCAGCCCTGTGTTTCAGGAGCTAAAGGCACTGGAGGTTCTCCTGCTGTACAACAATCAAATAAACCAGATCGAGTCTTTAGCCTTTGGAGGATTGTACAAATTACAGAAACTGTACCTAAGCTACAACTTGGTCTCGCATTTCCCACTGGACTTATATGTTGGAAAACATAAACTGACAGACCTTGTGTTGCTGGACATTTCCTTTAATCACATCCAGACAATGCCTGTTCAGCGCCTGAGTTCAGTGCCAGCCAGACAACTGAGTGGAATTTATCTTCATGGCAACCCATTCTATTGTGACTGTGTCCTGTACTCCATGCTAATCTTCTGGTATCAAAGGCATTTCAGCTCAGTGGTGGACTTCAAAAATGAGTACAGCTGTTTGTTGCAGTCAGACCCAAGAGGTCATAATCAACTGCCTTTGCTGCATGACAACATTATGAATTGCTCTGAAAGTACTGTCAACAGCTCTTTCCAAGCCTTTGGGTTTATTCACGATGCCCAGGTTGGTGACAGGCTGATTGTACACTGTGACAGCAGAATCGGCGATATGGGCACACAGTTTGTTTGGGTTAGTCCAGACAATAGATTGCTGGAGCCAGACAGGGAGACTGATAACTTCAAGGTGTTCCCTAATGGCAGCCTGGAGATAACAGATGCCCAGCTAGAGAACTCAGGGCTGTATTCCTGCATTGCAATAAATAAGAAAAGACTATTAAATGAAACCATAGAGGTCAGAATAAACGTTAGCAATTTCACAGTGAACAGGTCCCACGCTCATGAAGCATTTAATACAGCTTTTACCACCCTTGCTGCCTGTGTGGCCAGTATTATTTTAGTGCTGCTGTATCTCTATCTGACCCCCTGCCCATGTCAATGTAAGGCAAAAAAGAAGAAGAGGAAGCTGAACCAAAGTAGTGCCCACCCATCCATACTGAATTCCACACTGCCGCAAGAGCTGCCAGCTGATGAGAAGAAAGCTAGCACTGGTAAACGGGTGGTTTTCCTGGAACCCGTGCACGAACCAAAACAGAGTCAGAATGGGAAAGTAAAACTGTTTCCTAATGACAGTGTCATTACAGAGAGTATCTTAAAAACTACTCGAACAAAATCCGACTCTGACTCTGTCAACTCTGTGTTCTCAGATACACCTTTCATGCCGCCAGCTTAGTTTGCTGCCTGTGTTTGTATCGTGCAGTTCCATTTCTTAATACCTCCTTTGCCTGTAGCAATCCATCAGGACAAACAAATAAAAGAGATAAAATGTTTTAAAAAAAGGTATGTTTTGTCAGTCCTTGATCTGCGTCTCCTCTCTGTAGAGGCCGTGCAACAGTAATACCTTGTTTGGGAAAAGCGAACGGCTTGTCATTATTGTGAATAAATTTAATGCAAGCTTGGTTTTACTCTGGTCCATACACAGCAATTTATTGTGCTTGTTTAGAGACACTTTCAGTCCATAGAGCTGACTCTGCAGAGGCAGGGCTGACCCCTATGCAACACTCAGTCATGCTGATAACTCAGCTTTTCTGAAGTGTGCACAAAAACAGCTTATAGCTAAGGAGAAAAATGTCCAGACTTTCTGCAATTCCTTTCACAGGCTCATCCAGTCTTTACATAAAATCACAATGGGAAAAAAGTCATGATTTTTCTTGGACTGCTTGGCACAAAAGGGTTAAATTTGCCACCAAAATGCCTAGCAGCACTGGCTAAATTTTTGTGGCCTTCAACTGATAATGTATTTGCTTGAAAACATTAAATGAGGGGCATTGTAATGATTTTATTCAAAATATAGTCACAAGATTACATGTTTAAATATGGTTGCATTTGTTCATAAATGTTTCATGTAATGAAACAGGTAAAAGTTAACATGCTACTTTTGCTGTTGCCTCAGTCAAAAAATGGAAGTTGTCAGATATATGAGGACTTACACAAGTCAGCAGTAACTAATTAAGCTGATAACTGGATTGGTTATAACCATTTGTCTTTACCTCCCCTGCTCACTGTATGCTTGGCATCATGTGTGGTAAACAAATCTGCCACCACCACCAGGGCTCCTTCTTCATTTTAGGGGTGAGAGACTTCTCTTCAAAGATAATTGTGAAATTGGGAAAATATTTTAATTTTTTTTTTCAGTGGCACGTGGTTTCTGTAGCCTTAGTAAATTTGCTTCCTAAATCTTTTTTCCTAAAAGAGGAAATGCAGTATTTGGATAAACTCATGAGAATATAAAAGATTTTAGACACTATAAATTCAGAAAACACAGATTTTACCTAGACTTGGCCCTTGTCATGTATGTACTGCTTTCTTTCTTGAATGTATCATAAAGTTTATGGGTGGTAAAACTGATCTGGACTGGTTATGCAATATAGGTTGCATGAAGTGTGTGTTGTAACGAGCATTCTGTTCTATTAGCTTTTTCGTTTTCTGTTAAATGTGCCTTCTTTTTCTTTTTTATGCTTGCTTACCTTGGGCCTGGGCTGGACTTTTCCAGTCTTCCTCACATTGATAAGTAGCAACTTCAAAGGAGTTTCTCAAGTAATTACAACTTACCAAATACAAGTAAATGGAGCATGTCTGTCTCATTCTATTTTGGGGGAATGTACTGAAAGGATAAAGGATAAACTCAATCAGAATCAAAGGGCTACATGGTATGGCAACTTTATTTTCGAGAAGCTTACGGTAACAGCCACTTGCCATTTTTTGTGATTTATTTTGAGAGGCGTGTCAACATGCTAAAGCTGTTGATTCTGGCTGAGCCAGAGCTATTGATTTGCTATGGAGAAATCCTGATGTAGCTAATTGTTTGAAGACAAGCTATCTGACAAACAGATTAACTCAGAAAGCAGTGTATCTGTATTGTGTACAAAGTATGTGGAATTATAAAAAAGCTGGAGATATTAACTCAGATATTCAGGAAAGTGGAAATTATTTTTCTAGGGAGAGGGTAATAAATACTGAGGAGAGGAATATGACCAGAAGTTTGGGTCTATTATTTGTACATTTATCTGTGCAAATTTAAAAATAGCTTCAGCTGTCAAGCAGGTTAGTGTCCTTTCATAAAGCTGTTTCCCTCTTTTATCTGTGTATACACAGTAACTCAAAATCTATATTTTTACATATAAATTATGATGGAAAAACAGTGATTGTCTTTGCTAGAATCAGGTTGAGTCATCTGCCATTGTGGCAAAGGTTTGACATTGTCTCCTTCTCAAAGGTTTTTAATTTTTTTAAAGATTTTAGTAAGTTGCATGATCTCCTGCTATTTCACACGTATGGTTGGTGATTGAGTGGATGATGTCCTCTGTGTTGTGCAAGAAGATGACAGGTGACCCAGGGCCAAAGGGCTGAAATGGTGGTGAGGCAGAGCGGGAAGCAGAGTGACAAATATTCTGCAGACAGTTGTACAGATCAGTTACAGCTGTGGGCAGATGTTACTCTCTGTTGTCATACATCAGGTTGATTGACCCAGATTTCAGTGTTTACACAAGAGCGCGGATGGGCAGTTCCAAATTGGGCAGAAAAAGAAAACAGGCGGCTGTCAGTGTGTGTGGGAGGCATACACACTTCTCCTTATCAGCTACAGCTGAGCAGGTGCACACCACTGCTCCTTCCAGCACAGGGCAGTGGGAGTATGGCATATCGAACTCACTGAGCGTCTGGAACCTGTATGGTAGTCGGAAACACAAAAAGGGAGAGAGCCCTCCTTCCTTTCCCCCACAGGGCTGCTGCCCTGCAGCAAAAGCATGGGGATTTGTGAGATCAGAGTAATCCTGACAGATGACTGGAGAAGCTGAGCATTGATCTAAACAGCAGATACTCACTGTGACTGTTAACTGGCTGTATTTTACTGATTCCTTCCAAGTGCTCACAGTTGAAACCATGAGTATGAGCAAGGTGGTAAAAACAAAGCTTTTGAAAGATTTGCCTTTTTTGCTGCTTCTTTACATTATCATAGCCTCATGCATTCAGTAGGTTTAATGAAGTCTGATGAAGATTTTTTTTAATAATTAATGAATATTTATCTATAGCACCAACACCATAATCCACAGCCCCAGTCCTCTCTTGTCTTGGAAGGCTGTGGAAAGCCACTGCAGCTGTCAGTTCCTCTCCTTCCACAGCAATGTGAGCCCCGTCGGGGCTGTGGGCAGGGAGCCGGTGCTGCCATCCAGCTCCGTGGCCTTGCAGCACCCTGGTTGTCCATGGGCAGAAGGGGCTGCTCAGATGCCACCCTTGCAGCTCTGCTGTGCTCTACTCTCCTAGAAAGGTATTGTTGACATGCCTGTCCTACAACCATGTCTTCCCCATTAGTCTGTGTCTTGGATTTCCCATTGATGTTTCCAGCAACTACAAAGAAGCTGAATGATATTTTTAATGCAGAGAGTGCAGCTCTGTGAGGCGTTGAATGCTCTGGCACCAGTCCAGGCACACTCTTAAAATGGGTTTTCAGTGAGGCAGAGGTACCAAGCTACTGGCAAGAAGTCTGTGACTGGGCCATGGTGTCACTTGCTGCCTCTACAAGACGCCTGGAGTGAGATATTCCCCACCATGCTCTCCTGACCTCAAGGTGCTTTTTGTCTTTCCAGTGCATGATACCATGCCACACAAGGTCATAGGCAGAGCTCTAAGCTTTAGTTTAACACTGTCTTTTTTTGGGGGGTCTCCTTTGAATATATGTCCTCCACCCCTTTATTTGTGGTAAGCAGCTTTTCTCCTACTTGAGGGTCTATCAAATTCGTGCCAGCTGTCTCATGGATCAAAAATAAGGGTAAGGTCTGAAGGCAGCTTTGGGAAATTATGTCCCTGCCTCTGTCTGTTTCCAGTACCACACATGCCTGCAGGCATCAGCTTCTGTGGAGTGTGCTGGAAACAAGTCATGTAAAACCAGCATGAAACCTCTCAGGTCAGTCTGGAGTGCAACAACAGCAGCTGCACAACCACTTTGTCCCCATGTTCTTTATCTGTAGTGGCAGGAGACAGGTAAAGCTGCTTGCTGGTCGTCTCTTCTGACCTTGGTAAGATTCAGTGTCTGACTCAGATCACCTGACTAACAATGAACACGAAAAATATCTGACTACTACTACTACCTCTCAAATACACAGAGCAGCTGCCATCCATGCTGGAAGCTGAGGGTGCTTTCCTGACAGCAGCCTTTAATCTGCAGTTAGTTATGTTAGAAATGCAGTGTGCTTTTAGCTCAGTAATATACCTCCTGCTTGCTAGGCAAGTGGTGCTCCAGGTTAGTAATGTGTCTGTCTCCTTAGCATTACCGCTTCAAAAAGTCAGATTTCTAAGGACTGCTAGTTATTGAGTGTCAAAGAACTATCAGATTATATAGCTCATTCTTCTAAACAGCCAAAACCCTAGGGCAAAATTGTGATTAAACCAAAAACTTTAATTTAGGATCACAAAAGATGACTTCTTCCCTCTAGAGTAAATCCTTTGGAGTGCTTTTATACCTTGTCCACAGCTTGTTCCTATGCACCTCTCGTGTCTCTGAACTGAATGAAAATAAAGCAGCCTTTATGGGCCAAATCACACTGTTGTGATCATCTCTAAAGTAATGCAGCAGTGACACTCCCCTGTGGACTGCAGCTGCTGGCCATCACCCCCAGTGCACACCCCTGTCTTCAAGGCTGAATCGTCACCATTTGGCTGTGGCAGGTACAAGAACCTTTTCTAGCCTCTTCCTTCATGGTTTTCAGCTTAAGGACTGACTTCCTGAAGATGCTTTCTGGATGAACTGCAAAGTTGCTGTAAGGGATTATTTGAATTGATAAATTAAAACAACTACTTCCAAGTGGATTCTAAAGCATGAGAGCTGACATTGGTAAGTAGTGGCTTAGGATACACATTCAATTTACAGATATAGCAATTTAGATTTTTCTTTATGTTTGCTCTTTCTGGTAAACAGGACTTGAATCATTAAAGATACAGAAAAAAACCACACATATTTAAGGATTTTTTTCCTCTGTTACTCTTTTTCCATTTGTCCAGTAGGGCTCAGATATGAATAAAAGGAGAAATTTGAGGTTGGAGGGGATAAGGGCAAGAAATAATCTGAACCAAAGTTCACTTGATATTTTAAAAGAAGGCTAATATCTTATCTCTTATCTTCAGTGTGTACACGTTAAAAATAATAATAATAAAAAAAATACAACAACAAAAAAAAAACCCAAAACCCAAGAATTTATTACCTAAATTCAGATTTCATGGGTATTTTGAAGGTTCTGTATGTTAACAGAGTTCTGACAGTAATAAAGCTATGAAAATTATCCATACAAAAATTAAAGCATAACAGTATTATTAATAGTAGTTTCTGAACAAGGGCTATCCCAAATTTGCTGAACAGAAATCATGTCATAAGTAAAAGGACCATACTTTTCTTCCTTTCTTAAAAGAAATTTCTAACATTAAAGGACTGAACAGTTGCAATGGAGAAAGTATTTTTCTTGTGAATTACTGGTTTATGTTCTGATTTTGTTAGGAGGATTCTTTTCTTTGTATGAATCTATTTTCCTTTCCTTTACAGAGTAACGTAATTAACTGGAATAATATTTTCTCATTTAGTTCTCCTAATGAAGTCTGCATTTAGTAGGGAGGGCAAGGAGGGTCAAGAATTATATAATCCGCTTGATATCATCGAGATGCCAGGAGAAGTTAGTTGTGGATTTAAGTATTCTTTGATCAAACATGAGATTATTCAAGCATAAACCTGTGGGTTGTTTTCATTTAACTGATATTTTCTGTCTCATTTGAATAATTCAAAATGGCATATTTTAGGTTTTTTTTAAACAAGAAAGACTATTCCTGAAACTTCTTGCATCAACTTAACTAAATTGATATAGAAACCATCAGTGATGTGAAACAACTCTGTTAGCATAAAGTGACTCTGGTAGATAAGGAGGCTGTCCAGTCTATATGATTACATTTCATGAAAACCAGGGGTCAACTATTTCCTAGGCAAGCTAGAGCCAAATTGTATTATACAGACCTTTCCTAGACAATTGGGAAGATGTTTTCTTCAATGAGATTAGCTTAACAAATTCAATTGCAATCCTCATTTAGGTTTACTACAGATCCCATTTTGAACTCAGTGCTTTTATTTGTACTTTTGAACTATGCACGGAGCATAATAGGCTGCTATAGCATATATTCCTGATAGGAACATCAGGAGAGGGAAAGAGCAGTTGAGGGGGAGTGAACATGTTTGATTAAGCGCTGCAGAATATGGTATACTGCCAATTTCTCCACTCAAGGGTTAATGGTCCTAAATTCAAAGTGCTCATCAAATCCAAACAAATTTTAGACACCCTCTTCTGAAGGGGTAGAGGCTCCAATATGTGAGAGCCTCAGCAAGTGCTGCCTTTGCATAAGACAAAATGTCCTTTCACAGAAACAAAAGGATTTCTAGCGCTTTCCCTGGTAGCTGAGGTGATGTCGGCAATAATAGACCACAAAATAAATTAGCTCTGATAAGAGCTGCTGTTGCCTGGAGCAGCTCATTTACCCTTTTGCCTTTGGAGCAGAAGTGTTTATAGTACTAGAAAGAGCCTCAGACCAGGCTACATCTGACTTCTGTCCTCTTTGCTCTTTTTACCTGACACCAGAATCAGAGAGCCACTAGATTTGTTTGATTTATTTATTTATTTATTTATGTGTTTTTTTTTTTTTTCTTTTTACGTGAGAACTCAGAAAAACAAAATCTTGAGCTTCTTTCCAGGCAGTCCACCGCTGCCTATAAAAACACTGGTGGAAGGGAAACAAAGCTTTTCACCACTCACATGTAAGTCAAAGCTGGATCGCAGTAAAGGAGGTGTTTTGCAAAAGAGCGGAGGGTATACTTGCTTCTCTGACCTTGTTTTGATAAGCAAAAGTTAATATATTTGAGCTATTGCCTGAAATCACTTCAAGTCTTATTTTTTAAACTACTTTCACGAATGCAAGTGAATGACATTTTTTGTTGGAACTCTATCAGTTGATTTGGAATTTGAGGATGAAAGAATTATGTTTTCTCCCTTCTCCTTCTCTTTTTGTCAAAAAAAAGATAATGCAACTATTTTTCAATGTATGTGTATCCCCTCCCCTTTTTATTTTCAAGCATGGATAATCAGCCCATATAATTAAACAAAATTATCATGTTGCAGTGAATGGTCTCTCTGATCCATATTTTCTGTAGAGATAAGCTGATTTGTTGATTATGCTGTCATGTATGTCATTTCACATTTTAAAAATATATTTACACATGCTGTTATTATTGTTGCTACATTTGTGGCATATAATTTTTTTAAAATTTCCTTCCCATTACAGATTAAAAAAAAATACAGTAGAATGTCAGAAATCACTGCATTTACTGAAAACAGTAATTTTTGTCCTTTAACGCTGTAACGTTTTGTCTTTTAGCAGTCCCACCTAGTAATTCACACCGAATGCAGAGTCAGAAGGCTTTCAACAGCACCTGCTTCATATCAGTTGTGAAAACAGGCTTCTTCCCTTCACATAGCAAGGAAAACATTTATATTGTAAGAGTGTAGAAGATACGTTCTCATCACTTATTCACCAAGAATTTTATTATAGGGTTGTCAGTGTGGCTCTTGGCGTTATAATTTCGTATTAAAGAAAACTAATTCTCATTGGTGCTTCATGTGGAAAATTGCTGTTGCAAAGTACTGTTTGCTGGACTGCTTGTGATGAATTCCCAACTCAGTCATGTGCCTGTCACCTCATCTAAGTGCCTGGGAGTGATAAGAATTCATATGGCCAGCTCTCCAGCACAGCCAGACCCTGCTCCTTTTATATTCATCAGGGAGAAATTGTTGGAAAGCATGCCAGAAGAATCAATGTGCTGTGTACTTGGCACGTTCATGGTGATTTATAATTGCTTCATAATAAAAGTGATAGAAGGAAGTTTTTTAATTCTTATCATTATGGTGCATAAAAATGTTATAAAGCTATTTTTTCATTTTCACACTCTTCGAAAATACCCGTAAATCTCTCCCTATCCAGTATATACAATTTAGGCCTGTACAAGATATTATGGGCTCTGGTAATAACTCAAGAGTTTTGGGGACATTTCCTGAAGCTGTCCTACAGATTCTGCTCAGTAAGGCATAACTTGCAAAATTTATGCTCATCTACTAAAGGGAATTGAGAACTACACTAGCTTTCATTATCTGTGTGGATATGTCACTTGCTCTATTATGCAGGGTGCATTTCACAGTGGTGACGTGTGAGAGGACCCCTTTTTCTTGTCAGAACTGTTCAAAGACAGAGTGAAGACTAGGCCTCAGGTGCTGTTTTCTTGCTGTCCAGCAGCAATGAGCTTCTTTTGTGGAGAGCACAGGCTGCAATTTGTTAAAAATAGAAATGTTACAGTGGGAAAATTTTGCCAGAAGAAGAATACTACCCTTTGAGTAAAAGTGGGAAAATAATGTGCAGAAGTCAAAAGTGAAAAACAAAAGCAGCACCTGAACCTTCATAGGGGCTCAGGCTTTTGAAAATATATTAAATTTTCGTACTGCCTTACTAATTTCCTCCCACATGGGGAACTATTGTCTCAATAACGCAGGTGCAGATCAGTCATCCCAGAAATAACAAGGCCTTACACATGGACAGAGAAGTACTTTCTGGTTATCTTTAATTTTCATCACACATTCAGGCCACATTGCTCCCAGTAGGTAGACCATGTTAATATTAATCCATCATTTCCCTAAGAGGCAGTGGATAACTGGACTGATTTCTAAGAGTTGCAGAGGACTAGTGACCTGGAAACTTCTGTTAAGTTTTTCTGGTTTTGAGTAGTTCTCTGTCTAGGGTTAGGGTTACTCCAGCAATTGGGTTCAGAAAACCATAAAGCCCAGAGCTCCAGGCGCAGTGCAGCTGTGAAAGGCATGCCAAGGAGAACACAGAACTGCCACAACATGGATCCCTGCACACCTTTCTACTTGGTAGCAGTGTCACACCCATGCAGTTTTAAGTGCTCAGCCTGGGGTTGGGGTTACACCTAGGGTTGGGGTATAGAAAACTAGTAAGCCCAGATATCCAGGCACACTACATCTGCAAAAGGGATTCCAACTGGAACACAGAACTACCATAACTTTGCTCCCTCCACACTTTTCTGCATGGAGCCTGCCTCATCCTCCAAGCCATCACTTGTAATATACTGAAATAGTGTCACTGAAGTAGAAGTGTTCAGGATTTTTTTTTTTTTCCCCTGAAGAAAATGAAGTTACTAACTTAATTTGCTTTATAGAGAAAATGTAACATTTTCTTCTTCAGAGATGTATTTGCAACAGGGTATGTTTATTGCTGTCAGCTGTGCCAATTAATATTTCACCCTTTTAGTGGGAGGAGAAGAACTGACACAGTAAGAGGGGAAAATGCATGTGTATCTCTGGAGACTAAATACAAAAGATGATGGTTGCTCTGTATGGTTTTCTGAACAGCCAGTATGGGAGATTCTCTGCTCATGGAAGGCAGAAGAAACACTGTTCTTCTAGACCAACTGCATGCTGTCAACAGAATGTACAGGTACCGCATTTCAGGTATTCCAATACACTCATATAGATCAAAGTAGGATTAGCCTTATCTTTCTGATAAGGATTGCTTCTTTTTCCTAGAGCACATGAAAGAAGTTTGACCAGGCTTGTAGGACTTCAAAAAGGAGCTTAATGTACGTCCAGGAAGCTGTAAGCTACTATTCCTGATTACTGATAACCACTGTGGAATACTGTGTGAATGATGTTTCGGTAATGTCTACTTTAAAATCTGACTCTGAGCATCTTTGTGGAGTAGTTCATTAGTACTAGCAAAGCATTTTGATTTCTGGGGACAGGAAGCATTATAGTAGTGTGTAGCATATTAAGATCTTTCCACACCTTGGATTATTTTTGAGTGTTTTCATGAAGAACAGTAAGCATGCTTACATTGTACTTTGAGGAGAAAATATGTTTACAGGTAGGTATTTATTAATATACAGTGCCTGTGTTTTCAAAGAGATCATGACATTCTTGCTACGACTATTGCATTTTAATACAATAACTCCCATACTGTAGCTTCCTGCCATCTGCTTTGCTTGAGGAGAGATCTTTTCCTCCAGAAGACAGTTTAAAGCTTCAGAAAGCCTTTCTCTCTGCACTTGACCACACGGGAAAATAAATGGAAGACTAATGTCCTTTAGCATACATTAGCCTGCAGGAATTTTGCCATAATGGACCATTTGAGTCTAGCTCTGAATCCTTTCAAAGGCCCATTTTTGTAGTTGTGACAAATACTTTTCTGTGATATTCATTCTGAAAGGCTCTCCAAAATCTCACATACTAAGCCAGTCCTTGAAGCTGAGCTGGGTGCTGTAGTAGCCAGAAAGGAGCCTTACTGATCAGTGAAGATTGGATGCCAGCTGACATTTCTAGGCTGACAGAGAGATGCTGATTTTGGCTGTGTGGATTTGAAGCCTCTTATTGCTTCTTATTGAGAAAAAGTTGTCACCACTGACCACTCCATGGAGTGACACTGGCATATTCCTGACATTAATCTGCTGACACAACTAGGGTTTAGGCTTTGCCTTCTGTCAGCTGTACTTCCTTCTTTGAAAAATAGCAACATCTGGAAGGTTTTTTTGAGGTTTCTTTAAATTTTGCTTTTATTTAGTTTCTACATGAATTCACGAATATAAGCCAGACTTAACTACACTGTCCCTATGCAACCTCTTTTTTCTTTATTTCCCTCTATCCCTACCTCATGGGCCTTGCTCATGACCATGATGAGGATGTGATGTGTACATGTCAAGAGGTCCAAGGAGGCCTTTTATCCCTGAGGACTTCCTGCAAAGGTGTCCATATCCAGCTACGATCTGACAACATAAGACACATTATTCAATTTATGACAATTTAAGACTGACTTTTGATATTCAAAGCAGAGTTTCTTAAACGTTTCAAAAATCCTCTGAGATTGTCAGTAATCTTTACATGAACAATATATATAAATATACTGTGTCTGTGAGCAATTTTAAGTTTCGCAACTGAAGCACAATGGCACTTCAGTTTTCTATCATTGTTTCCAATTTAAGAATCTCAGTAACAAAACCCTCTAATTTAGTCACCCACAAACCAGCAATCACTGCATCAGTGAGGTTGTTAAAGCTAGAAGTGAGCTAAATTTTAGAAGAAAGCACGGTGAGAGAAGCCTAGAGATCAGTAAAAAGAAGTGCTACTTGACCTTCTGAAATACACAATCTGAGAGATAAAGCACATCAGGAATGGAAGGAGCTACATCAAATGTACAGTGATGAACTTATAGGAGTTAACTTAAAATACTAGGAGCAAAGTGCATTACAACTGCATCAAGATCTTCCTAAGAACCTAAAATCAAAAGGAGTCACACAAATACATAATTATATGAGTTGAATAGGAATGGAGAAAGTTCAGAGGATAAGGTGTTAACATTATTTTGGAACTTAAAGATAGCAAAATTATGCAAGGTAAAAGAAGTACATGAGAAGCAAAAGAAGGGCAAAGTTAAGGTTCATAACCTAACAGGCAATTTTCAGAGTCCTGAAGTGTTCGCTCTCTTCACATAAAAAGATTAATTTCCGATCAGATACTTAACAAAATTAAATTTAATGTGAAAGTAGGAGATGACCAGAATAGTGATAAATTAAGTTAAAAAGTCTGGATAAGTTAAGTGTAATTGAACCCATCAAGTCCTGATGATATTCAACTTCACTCCTTTAAAAAAATATTAAAAAATCTCTGAAATGTGCTATTATCTTTGCAAACACACAGAAGATGGGCAGATCCCATGCAAGAAAAGCAAATACAATACCTACCTTGAAAAAAAAATCCAACCACAAGCAGGGAATTATAGACTATTCAGTGCAATACCAGTTCCTGGAATTATTCTGGAATAGGTGGTTAGGTAACCAATGTATAAGTGCCTAGAGCATATTTAAACGGTGAAAACTGCTGACAGATTCGACAAGAACAAATTGTATTGACCCTGCTCACTGCTGACAAGTTAACTGGCCTTGGCTGAAGAATAAGGACAGCCTTTTGGCCAAAGGACAATGAAACAATGGGGGAGACTATTGGCTGATGCTGCTGCAGCTTTTTCTTTTCTTTTGTTAGAGGATTTTTAAAAACAAGTAAGGCACACAACTTCTTTGAAAGTTATAGGCATTTTTGGTCTTTTTTCAGTGTAGGGTATTGTACTAGAAGAGCTGCAAGATCATTTCCAGACCTGTAGTATTCCATAGGCGGTGTTTGTTTAGGTCCCCTTTGCCCCATGATTTGCAGTACATGTTTTCTGCCCTGAATGCAGGCTGCTGAAGATTGTCTGGAATTACATATAAACTCTTTTATTCACGTTGATCTAAAATTGAACTTCAATTCAACTGAAATTGAAATTCATGTGTGCTTCACTATCCTTTGGAAACTTTAGCAGAAAGCAAGCAGTAATTTTCCCCAGAAGTTTATTTTGATTTTGCTCCTTAAGTTTATACAAATGGTACTTCTGAAATCTGCTCTTTCTCAACAGTACCTCTGAAATAAGTGTCATACACAGGATGACTGATTAATTTGTTGGAGGGAAAACTGGCCACTCCTTTGCAGAAGTAATTTTTTCCTGAAACTGCCTTGCACTAAACATGAACATGCTGTGAAAATCTTGTACCATGCTACTGCTTTCAAAGCAGCTCCACAGTGTCATTTGGGTACACTTCTCAAATATTTCCAGGTCACTGGACCACAGTATTGCCTTAGCTGTAAATGCTCATCATTCAAGATGAGTCTTTCTCTGTTTCACAGTTTCTATCAGTGCAGGCAGGTTTAACTTAGCCTTGGAGTACAGAGATACATTCTTAGGAGCTTGTAGGCTAAGGTTTGCTTTGCAGTAAACGCATTCCAACATGAAGAGAGACATGGTCAGTGGGATTGCAGGCAGGATTTTCTATGACTTTGGAAGAGGAAACTGTACAGCATGGGTTGGATGTTGGAAAATGAGAGAGGTTTCCCCACTCCAGCTGTGGGCCTGACACTGCAGAGTGCCCCAGAATGGAAATAAATAACTACTCCCCACTCCCCTGAATTTGTGAGAGTGTAACAAGTTTTGAAAGACAATGTCCTTTCAAAGGAAAGGTTGCCTTCACTGTGTATTGCAGAGTCACTCCACCAGAGCATCTCCTTACTACTTTTGCTGCCTGGTCTTTTTTATGACACAACCTCTTTAGGAAAAAAAAATCATTCGTGTAAGTATTCAGACTGATTGAAAGTATATTTTTCTGATTATATCTTAACAAAACCGGAATCAGAGTCTGAACAAGCTTGTGATGTTAAACACATCTTAAAAAAATGTTTTATTAAAACAATGAGATTTTATTAAAAACTAATTGGCACATTTCTTTTTGAAGTGGGAACTCTTAAAGAATACAAGGTGTATGTTAGCCTAATACAGATATAGGCTTCATTGTGCTCGTTCAGATGGTTGCATCGGAGCATCAGAATAAACTATTAAACTTTAAAATTACAATGAACTAGATTAAGAGCAGAATTAATGTCCTTAATATAGTCAATAACCTCTGGAGATACTAACAGCAAAGTAACAGCAAGATAGAACTTTGCACAACTAGTAACACCCTTCTTAATTTTTAGCCGAAGTATGAAATCTGATTGAGAAATTTTGGATTTCCCACATAATTTTTTTTTCTGTTAAACTGCAGTATTCTGGACACATTCAGCCATTAGATGCATGAGACTGGACTCCTAAATAATTTAACTGATGTACTTTATGGAATATAAATAAATAGATAAATAAATAAACATTAACAGTGTTGAGCTGAACAATTTCTTTTTATGTAACATGATGTTTCCCATCCTTTAGGTTATGGACACTTGGTACTTGTGAGACTCTCAGATACCTTTGCTGTGTGGGATAACTGTAGGTGATAAAGTCAATTCCGGAGAGCACAAGATGGTGCCATGTGAACAGTACTTTGGTCTAGGCTTTTCTTTTGACTCATACTGTAACTCTGTATTTTAAGCAAGGAATTAGCCTTTATACTGACAGAATCCTATATCTTGACCTTATCTGTGTGTCTTCAGGCAAAGTTACTGAGTTAATCTATGCCTTGATATTTCATAGATAAAATGGGACTCTGCCTCAGTGTTTTCTCTGTGTGGCCCCCTGATGTATATCTTCTTACCCCAAGAGTTAAAAAAGAGATCTGGAATTGCTGCTTCCTGGTGTCAAGTAGATGTCTGGGAGGTTTGGCTCTAGATAAACTTTCAATTTTCTTTACAAAATTTCATTATTTTTTTTTTTTAAATCATCAGTTTTAACAATTTATTTTGAGAATATAATGCTATTGAAGAAAAGGGCAACAGTTTCCTCAGGTTAAACATAGTGCCAGCCTTGGATCACGTTTGCATCAGTAAGATCAAATCAATTCATTTCAGATCATGCAGATTTAACTGAGATAAGACTCAGCCCTTCATAAATAATCCTAATTGTGGCCTTCCAGTACCCAAAGGGAGCCTGTGAGAAGGATGGCAAGAGACCTTTCACAAGAGCATGGAGTGACAGGACAAGGGGGAATGGCTTCAAACTGAGAGTAGGTTTGGATTAGATATTAGGGAGAAATCCTTTACTCTGGAGGTGGTTAGACACTTGAACAGGTTGTCCAGAAAAGCTGTGGGTGCCCCATCCCTGGAAGTGTTCAAGGCCAGGCTGGGTGGGGCTCTGAACTACCTGGTCTAGTAAAAGGTGTTACTGCCTATGATAGGGGGATTGGAACTAAATAATTTAAGGCCCCTTCTAACTCAGGCCATTCAAATATTTTATGATTATATGACAATCCATATTCCTGAGGCTGAAAGTCACCTACATTTATGCATATTGGATGCATCTTTCTGACAGAGAACTGGTACTGTGAGAGATGTTTGGCATCACTGAGCAGCATTTCACAAAATATTCCAACACCCTCTTGTATTTCACAGATGCAATTTCCATTCTATTATCTTTCCTCCTACACATTATTGTAAAAGAGTTACAGAAGGAGAGAAATCTCATCACAACAAAAAAACTGCTTGTGATCAATATAATGTCTGCACTGATTAAGTTCCCTGTGGAGTCCTCAACTCCATGTCGTTTCTCTGAATGCTAGATTTTGTCTGTATATCTCTGATGTAGCCAAGATGTGTAAAAATTAATGTAAGCTGACAACATGTTATTAGTTACACATCTGAAGAGTCTCAAGTGGATAGGCTCTTCCTCCCCAAGTCAATTGTGACTGAGGCTTGCTAATTGACTCAAATCTTCCTGGTGTGTGTACTAGCATATTGGGGGGGGAATGGTGGCTAGAGCTAGGGCTTTTGAGTCATATCATGCCAAAACAATTTCCATTATAGCCACTTGCTATCATTATATTTCCTCAAGCCCAAATCCTTATATAATAAGAAACGTATTTCAGAGCCAGTCCCAACTCTCTGCTCTGTGCAGAGGCTGACAGAGCTTTTGCTGTGAGCTGGAGGATGTGATTGCTGGCTCCCTGTGCAAGAAACTGGGCAGCCCACAGCTCTTCCATGCCCAGAAGGAGACGGGGCACACCACTCTCCCACCAGCTATCACACAGACACAGAGCAGGGGCTTGGAGGAGGGAGAGAGAAATAGGCTGGGGGAAAGAGGTAGGAAAGTGAAAAGGAATGAGAACAAAAAAGGTAATTATAGAGGGCATTGCTCAGGTGTGAGCTAAGCCATCTCCAGGGCACAGGAAACTCCAGGGATGTTCACTGAGGTGCTTGAAAGCCTGCTGGAGCTTGGGTCTTGTTTCACTGCACCAGCTCCAAAAGGATCCAGTCTTGTGTTGTTTGGACGCACTGTGCAAGAATTTATATAGTTGTTATAATCTATTTTGATTTAAGATCACTTTACTGTGACAATTTGAAAATGTATAACAGTACATAGTAGGAAATACATATTTCATGCTACATTTAAGCATACAGCAAATTGAAATGAAAATAAATAAAACCAAAAATCTGTATTTCTGCATAGCCAGCATAAAGCATTTTGGTACACTCATGGCAGTTTTACTGTTGCAGTGTTTTCTTTTTGCAATTTATTTATGCTTTGATACATTCTTGGTAAAGATCTGTTCTTTGGAGTATTTCCAAAAGAAAATTATTCACTAGGAAAACCTTCAGTCACCTTTATTAAAGTTAGCCTCTGGTAATCACCATCAAACTACGATGGCTAAAATAAAACACATTCTCAGAGGAGTAAATCTGAAGCTGTGAGGGATATGGAATAAAATTAAATATTTAATGATGATGATTTCATCTCCAACTCCTCAGGGGAAAAAAAATCTGAGTAAAAGACCCACGTGTGGGAAGAAGTGGAGGAAAGGTGAATAAATAAACCACAAGAAAAAAATATAGGGCAATTATTTTGTAGAAAGCAAGTCTTTTAATTACCATTTTGAATTATGTGAATATTTTTCTTTTTTATTATCAGAAGACTTTAGTAAATAAAATAAAAACAGGACATAAAAAGAAAAAATTCCCAGGAGTACTTGTATAGCATGGAACAGAAATGGGAGCAGGTGCCTGCAGTTTTTATGTACAACTTCAAGTGTAACACAGTTTAGTTTTAAGGACTAATGTTTGCCATATGTTTCCATGGGAATGCTTTAATCTGTGACACTGGAGTACTTCAGACCTCCTTAAAAATATATTGGGTTAAAATATTCCAATCTTTTCCTCTCACCATGGGCTAATGTTGTATTCTATTCCAGAAAACAAAAATACCAGGCAAGACCTGCTATTTTGAGCACAAGCAACAGCAATTGGAAAATAACTTCTGGCCTGGAGACAAAGAGCCACAGGATTACATCTGTCTGTATATAGGTGTTCCCCAACATAATCAATACATCCTTACAATGGCAACCCAGGATAAAGTACACCAAACCAGTCTCTGTATCCTCTCTTTAAAAGCACCTGACATTTTCCTAAGGTTCTGAGGACATCTGAGAAATGGAGCAATTTTTCTGTGTATCCTTTGTCTTATTTTCTCTCTTCCAGACAAACTTTCAGTAAATTATACACTCATTCCATGAAGATGCAGACTGACTGGGATTTCAGAATGGGCTGAGTTACAAGTGTGTAAACCTAGAGTGACAGCTGCACAGTCAGTAATGTTCCTTTAGATTCAGGCTGGTTCAGCTGAGATCATATTCCAACCAAACTGACATTTATGTACACAGAAAATGTAGGTCTCCTTCCAAAGACCTGCCACTGCACATATGAGGGATGTGTGAGCATGAGGCAGAATTCCTGCAGGATTCCACTGCATCACAGATTGTCAGGCATTCAAACAGTTAATTTTTGACTTCTTTCTGTGGCTACACCGTGATTCCATAAGTAGAGAACATATGGTTTACAAAATACTGTCTCCTCTGAGCCACATCCCTGTGATTTAAGCTAAGGTCAAATTTTACAGATTAAATATTACCTTTCTACAAAGTGTCTGCCTTATGTGTCTTGAGATCTGGAATTTAAAAATAAATCAGCTTATTTTAGTCCCTCAAAACATTTATCCTTTCAAAGAACGTAGGCCATGTGCACAGGATGGAGAACCATGTTTTGGTATATGGTTATTTGGAAAGGATTTGAGGTTCATGGGAGAAAAACAATCATACTGAGGCATGAGTGACTGGGCATTGTCCAAAGCACTTACAGTTTCAAGTGGGAATCCCAAGTAGGAGCAGGGCAGTTTGTTTCTTTGAGCCAAGAGTGTCCACTTCTGGTGTCCACTTATTGAGAGGAGTGTTAAGAAATTCAGAATAATTCAATTGAGAATAACATAACAGACTATAGAAGACAGGGAAGGAATTTGGGGAAAAATAATTTAAGAAAACCTTTAAAGGTGGTTTCCATTGGCTTAGTGTGCTTAATTTAATGAAACCAAGGTTAGGAATGTCATGAGCACACCTCAGAGAAGAATTTATTCCACCTTATCGTAGCTGATCTAGTGTCACCTAGTGTAAGCCACCTCTTCCAGGCCTACTGTGTAACTGAAGGAAAGTGTCATCACCCCAGGATGCTTTTCCTCCAGCAGAAAACAAATGTCCCAAACAACCTGGATAAATCATTATCTGTCTCCATGGGCTGCGAGGGCAAAGTAAATGATTTATTCAGGCTAGACACCTGATACTGAGACAAGAGAATTAAAAGGAGATAAATCCTCACATACACTTCATGGGAGCAAAGCTATGCAGTAGCTTGCAGGGGCAGGCCAGGGTTTAATGAGATCTATCTGATAAAAGTTGAAGGTGGACTAAATCAAGCTATAAATCAAGCAAAAGCTTTTAAAACACTAGAAAATTTACTAGATTTACTATAAAATGCAGCAGATCCTTCACAACTGATCATTTTAAACACAAGATTTGCTGGCTTTTTCCACAAAATGCTTTAGCTCAAAAATTTAATTTCACAGAAGTCACACATTAGTTTAGTAGTGAGATTCAACTGCCCTAAGTTAGGGATCTAAACATATATCATTTTCAGCTCAAATTGGCACCTCAGGCTGAGGTGCTTTTCTTAAAAAAATAAGCACCTTTAGAGGGTACTGTGTTCAATCCTAAAAAACAGGGCAGAGAAATTGTTTACCAGAGGCACCTGTTTCTTTCCACTGTTTCTAAAGTGTGTGCTGGGCAATTCACATTGATATGAAATATTGACCTTCTGAAATATTGACCATCTCACCTGGGACAAACCAGGTGAGATGGTTTTCATACTGGTTGGTTTCTCCCTGGTAGGACAGCTCATGAAACTCTGACCAACGTGACAGGCAGTGCTTTCACGTCCAGTCATAGTTTGTACATATTTATTTTTGCTCTTGCAGATCTTGTCATAAAACACCACAGAATTCCCTCAATTTCCCCTATGCATATAGTTTTCTTTCAATGTTCTCATATTTATATGTTGACTATTAAAACACAATTCTGTTCAGTTACCATGTGGGAGCAGCAATATTTTATTTATTGATTTGATTCCAATGCCCATTCTAAGCCCAGGATTTCTATGGAAAAAATAAAAAATCTAATCTATTCCCAGTTTTCTACTCTAGAAAGTCTAGTAAAGCAGGATAAGTGGGACATTTTTATTAATGCATTCTTAGCTGCAGGAGTTCATTTGAAGAATCATCAGGCTTCTGTCATAAGAACAAAATAATGATTATATATTCCCAGTCCACCATTAGAAAAGTATGTGTTCCAATTCTATCCTGAATAGTTTGAGAAGGACATGTGGAAAGAATGCTCTTCCTCTCCTAGGCCTTGTCCTCTAGTGTTCAGCCCTTTGTTTAGAGGGACTCTAAAATGCCACTGCACGGTTACATCTCACCTTCATGTATTCAGACAAAATTTCCCTCTCCATTCATGTTTCACAGACATTTTTAGAGGCACAAAACAACCTCAAAATGTCATCTTGTACAAAAAAAAAAAAAAAAAAAAAAAGGCACTGGTAGCAGTTTCTTCTGATTCTTCACTGATAAGAGTATTAGTCTTTCTGAAGTCTCTCAATTGCCCTTCATCTTCATTAAATGCAAAAGTGGTTTCATAGTTCTCCTTGCAGGCTTTGAGTTCACACTTTGAATCAGTTGCAAAGGTGGTGGTGAAAAGCTGCATACTATCCCGCAGGATCAGCACCACTCTGTCTTTCCTCCAAAGATCCTCTGAGAGAAGGATTGTTTTTCAGAGAGAAGCAGCACAGTCTGTGCAGAAGAACCACATTTATCCCTCTGCTGAAGTGCTTTACGCATCTGCAGTGCTGGGACCAGATTTGCCTCTGCATGCCAATTTTTCAAAAGAAAAGCCTCGGCTTTTCCAGATTAGTGGTGGAATATGTTTCAGCAAATCAGCCAGACAAGCAGATCAGATATGCTTCCATATGTACCAAGCCTGAACGTAAACCTTAAAAAAAATTCCCTTCACAAAAACTTCTGCACAAATTCTAACAACTATGTGCCACTGAGACAAGAAACCCTAAATATGGGAAGAACGCAGTCAAATGTACCCTGAGAAAAAAGGTGATAAGCATCACAAATTTGTGAGCAGATCAACACACAAGTTGAGGTCACCATGTCTTTGGGGCCATAGGATGCCTGTGCTCTGTGGAGCAACTTGCAGCACCAAGGCCATGTAAATTGACTCTGCTGGCCCTATTTCCCAATGGGGGCACTGGCAGGTTACAAAATGCAGAGGCTGAGCAATAAAGAGAAGAAGCATATCTACAGTGAAATTCAGCAGAAAACCCCAGGTGTCTCTTTAGCTGATGTCTACATCTGAACTGGTTATCTAGATTCCCTTGATTGCTGGTGAACAGAAGCATTTGTCCAATACAAGTTAACATGGCTCTTCTGGCTACGAAGCACATCCCTGTGACTAACTCAGGCATAGACTCCTGTGAAACCTATCCCAGAGAAATTGTCTGCCAGTGCAAAGCCACCAGGGCACAAAATTACCTGTGATAGAAGCATTAGGGCCATTTTCTATTCTGTGTGCACAATTGTGTCTGAAACACACTGTGGCTCTTCACGGTTAAAAGAGAAGGTTTAATCCTGCTCAACAGGTGCACCTCCCTGATTTGAGGCTTGTCCACAGGATCAGACTTTGGCAGAGACCTTTTATGGGGGTACATTCAGTCATAATCATACAGTGCTAGAGGGAAGTGCTTGCAATAAAAACCACAGATGTTCATCACAAAATATGGTTTCATCAACCGCAACATATTACAAAAATACACAAGGTCTTTAAATTGCAGAAAAGCTTATGTATCTCAGAGCCACTGGAGGAAAGTTCTCATGGTAGAGAATATTCCAAACTGTATACCCTGTGTAGCCTCCACTGTTACCTAAACTTGACATTTCTGCTTGTTTTCTTTCTGTTCTTTTTGCACAAAGCAGGCAGCTGACAAAAATGTCAGTTCCTTCCAGTTGCTGTGAGAGTCTGGGGAAATACATGCAAGTGCAACTGGTTTACTGTGCTCTAAATTGCAACAATAACTTATTTCTATATGTGTGAAAAAAAATTTAATCCATCAAGAGCAAGACCAGAAGGGGACAGTCTTCTAAAAAGGACAAAATCCCAAGTTTGGGTTATCTCAAAGCTAAATGTGTCTGAAACAATTCTCCAGAAGAAAAGAATCAAATGAGGAGGAATAAAGTATTATTGGCTCAAGAAGTCTTATTCATGCATAATATGAAACTTGTTCTTAAAGAAGTACTATAAAATTTGTGATGCCTTTCTTTCAAGGAAAGTAAAAAGTCCACCATTCTCAGTGGACCATAGTTGCACAGGAGGATAGAGGGCCCAGAAACCCTACTGAAAAAAAGCCAGTGCACCTTCCTTTTTGAGATAGCACAGATCACTCTGATTTCAGGAGAAACACTCCTAGTTGCTGGGGGGAAGTAGTCAGGCCTTCTTTCCTCATCTGTGTCTCTGGAGGAAACAGGAGATACATCTCCAGAACCCTCAAAGATTGGCAGAGGAGAATCTGGGAGAACATCTCATGGCATTCTGAGCTGCCCAGGAGCTTCCTCTCATCCTCCAGGATCCTCCAGGAATCCTCCAGGACACTCTCTTAACAGTGTTTGGGGTTGCCATCTGGACGGACAAAAGTCTGGATTTTAGAATGGCCACAGGTTAACATTTAGAGGAAACACTGACTTCCACACTGTGTTTATTCTGGGGCTACAGTTTCTTTCTTTCCTAGTTATTTCTGCTTCTCACACTTTTCATGGCCCCTGCAGCAATATTTTCTGGCTCTGCAATACTGTCAGTAGTCAGGGTCATCCCACTCATACTTGTGTTGTCATTTTTTTCTAGCAGAGATAGAAAGTCAGCAATGTCAGAGGATTTGCATACAGCTTGCCCTTCAAGCTTAGCCTTTAATAGAATTACAAAATGACTGGCATGCAAGAACTGATTAGAGGGAACATGAAAATATAGCCAGCAAATGCATAGGTCCCTCACTGCAATTTGATAGAGGCCAAAAATCACAGTGCAGCACCAAGTTCATACGATTCACAGCTAATTCAGCCACCCCTTACACACAGACAAGTTACAATCACACCACAAGAATTTCCTGCCATTTCTGTCTTTTCCTCACAGTAGTCTCCAATATCTGTTTAAAATTCCAGCTACACAACATTTAAATGGCTTTTAAATAGTCTCCCTATTCTCAAAGCAAAAGCTTTCAGCCTTCCCATGCCTTAAACTAAAGTAATTGAATTGTCACCTTTCTCATCGTGTCAGCACATCCTGTTTGTCCAGCTACAAAGACAGCAAGGAACACCATGAGCTCATTAATTCTCTTTCCAACTCTCAACCAAAAGAAGAGTCACTGAGCAGAAGTAACCAGCAATGTGCCCTCTTGACGCACCGAGCCTATTGCTGATTTGGTGCTGGTTAGATGTTGTTTCCTAGGAGCTGAGCAACCCTGCTGGTACACCAGAATTTTCTGAGTTTCATTTTTTAGTAGCTCCCAAATAACTCCTATCACAAATATTCGCTCAATCAAATGATTAGATTTGGAAACAAAAATGTTAGTATTTTGTCTATGTAGTGCTAGAGTTAATGTTGAGAGAAGGTTTTTAAACAAGCATTTCAAATTTCATCACAGCGAGCAATGTCTACCACTGTTATGGCCACTAATACATTTTGACTACCATGCCTCATTTGAACCTTCAGTTCAGAACTGAAATACAAAGCAGGAAAACAGCAAATATTAGAATGACTTCTTGGCTCTACATCAGCATTTACGTATTTCCTCTAGTTGCTGCTAAATGGCTAATCCTCAGTTCCAAATGAAAGCTCCTGTCTTTTCATTGATGCTGACTGCTTCTTTTCACATTAAATGTGTTTCAGCTACAACTCTGTCAATTTAAACACCACGGGCAGGTCTATATACCCTAACCTCCATACATCTCAACCCAGTGTTCCCTGTATCCTCCTGACCTGAGAAGAAGGGCAAACAACCATCTCTGTGCAGAGGGACAGTATAGACTTTGTGAATGTGGGAGACTGTAAGCAGGTAAGTTAATGACACTCTTCGGGAATTATTTCTTCATTTAATATAATCTCAGTTATTCAACTGCTAGCCATGGCTGTTAATAACTTGCTGTTGTCTTATCTCATGATCTGCTTCACTACAGTACGAAGACAAAGATTTGCCTTATCTAATTTACATGTTCATCATGCAGCCTAAACTAATCATCTAGGATTTTCCATAACCAGTGAAGTATATCTGAAATACATATCTAAGGATCTTTGAAAAACTTGCTCTGTGAGACATTAAATGACTGTCTTTGATAGCCTAGTTCCCCTGTGTGTTCCTAATTTAGCTTTGACAGCCAGAGTTAGGCAAGACAGATTCCATATTAAATTGCCTTTTAGTCTTACATTCAGTGACCTATTATAATTAGCATATATAATATAAGTTCTTCCTGATTTCCTTCTAAAACTATTTATTTTAAGCTATGTGTTGCTTGGTTGATTCATACATCAGAATTCATCTTTCAGAGCTGTGCCATTTTACTGAAACAATGGAAATAAAGAACAATGTGCAAGGCAGATTCTGTGATTCTAAGACAGATAAAGCAAAAATGTGCATTAACCAACTTTGTACAGGAAGGCCAAGTGAAAATACAGGGTAAACACCTGTCCAGAATAATTATTCCAGAGGCGACCACCATGAGCCAAACTCCCCATTCTCCCTCATTCAGCTCCTCTCACCAATCACATGACTTCAGAATACAATTATGTAAGAAATGTTTTCACAGTATATTTATTTCCAGAGTCCCTTTATTACAAGGATTTGTTTTCTCTTATTTAGTGCTTCCAGTTTCATCACTGAGTAGAACACAGAGTATTTGTAGCTATACAGGTAGCAAGGATCCCTGCTAGATCCATCTTGTATTAACCAGTCAAGAATAAAGGGATGAAGGGCACCCCAAACCAGTCCAGCCCGAGTTTACCCAACTCCAGGCAGCTAAGGGGGGGGAAGATCAACAGCAAGTCAAGCAAAACACAGAGATGAGCTGTGGACACAGCACATTTAACAGAAATCTTGCATTCCTCCATAATTCTATCCAGGACAACTTTATATCTAACTTGGCTCAAACTGGATGTGAATGCAATCGTTTCTGAAATATCATCATTGCATTACTTGAAGGGACATAGTAAGAACAGATTAAGACTATCCTGGATCCAGAGGATATGGGGTGATTAGGTCCTATGGTCTTTGTTCAAAACTTTACCCCACATTATAAATATACAATTCCTATTGCAAATAGCAAAGTTAAACACGTTCTTTGCAAACTCTGCAGCAGCTGGACCACGGAAAGGTCAACCATGTGTGCAGTGGGTCTTACTGAAAGGTCACAAGAGATGCAAATAACAATGACCTTTAGCGTGGCCTACACCATTTCTCCCTTTGGAAAAGGGGCCGTCCTTCTGGCCCCATCCTCCCTGTGTGCAGCAAGAGTAGGAGAAGGGTCAATGCACTTCGCTAGTGGCCCTCAGCTAAGGACAGTGCTCCAAGAGGTGTCCCCTGCCAGTACAGGCAGAGAAGAGGCAGAGAGCCCAGCTGGGTCACACTGGCTCCACAGGTACATTATAGACATAGCCAGTCTATCTCTCTCAACACCTTTCTGTGTTTAAGTATTTCTGTTAGTTTTTTTTATTCAAAATGCGTATACTACCTACATTCACCAAGGCTCTGAAATACAAAAATTTTCATATGGAAAGATAGGGTGTTTCCACTCATTGTACATTACCTCATGCTCTGCACTTAATCATGCCTCAGACTAAACCCCTTAAAATCTAACACAAATTTAAGAAAAGAAGTTACAAACTCACAAGTAACTACTTCAGGATTGAGATCAAACTCATTGATGGCCATTGATCATATTTTTTCAAATATGAGGAAATAACCATAGCATTGCACATTAACCTATAAATAAAAAAGTGATAAAATAAAAATTTTATAAATTTTTATTGTAATATATATCTATATAATATATATAAAATATTATAAAATAAAAATTAAAAATATTTTCCAGATAGTACTGTAATTGGTGGGTTCCAGGAAATTTCACTTTGTTGTTAAGGAAATATCATACCTTTAAGAGTCCAGTTCTGTACCTTTTGCAGAGTTCAGTTCTTACTCCATGCATTTCTTAATCTATTTCTTTGCTCTACAGAGGTTTGTCAAGCCAAGTCAAACCAGCCTTTAGAAATGCTGATGTTCACTGAAGCAGAGCAGAGAACACCCATGCAAACTCCCCTGCTAGTGGGAATGGGTTATGGGATAAATTCTATATGCATAATTGTGAACTGATTCCCATTTTAAGGTAGACCAAATTAAATAAAATATCCAGGTACATACAGTATAATAGTGCATATATAAAATAAGATAGAATGGTTCCATTGAATCACAGGAAGTAATAGAAATAGACAAAAAATCAGGCTCACCTTCTTAATTAACATCACCAGTAAATAAAAGAAGGCAGAGAAAAACATTTGTATAAAACTTGTTTAAATGCCACCAAGCAACAGTCTACAATAGACAAATTTAGCATTTTGCTGATGAGAATATTTTCCAAATTAGCTGTTGAATTATTTCCTATGACATGGTGCTTGAGAGGTTGAAAGGAAAAGTGTTTTATTCTTTGAGGATTATTTCCAGCATCCTCCAAGCCCAGAGGCTGCTGAACTGGAGGTGCTCTTTAGCCCTCCCCTTTAGCTCTCAGGGTGCCTCCCCAGCACCTTCAGCTGTGTGCACAGGAGTAACAGTGAGCACCAGGTGTGGACCTCAGCTGTGGCTCTCACTGAAGTTCCACCCCACTGCCAGCGGGTGACAGAAGGGTCATTTGTCCTTATGGCCCACGCTCAGACAACAAACACACACCTACCACACGTGAACCAGCTGGACATGGATTTTAATTTCACTGCACTAGAGGGAAAGAAACCCATGCTCTTTGTATGAACTCTTCTCAGCAGCAGAGAGCCACCCCCCAAGCAATCACTGCTAGACATTTTTTTTTATCGAGTAAGCCTCTCAGAGATAAACAACTTTGCTATTAGTGCAGTGCAAAGAAAATAAAATCCATGGCAGATGGTTGCCAGTGAGTCTTGTTCAGACACTTCAGATAAAAAGGGAATGGCAGAGAGACACAAGTGTAAAACAGAAATTGGTGGAAATTAACAATATTATGAATTCACCACTGTCTTATAGACTCCTTTAACCATGGAAAACTCAAGATAATTGCAGATTTTTTCCTTTCTATTTCCTCCACTCTACTCATACATTTTAAGTCTATTTTACACACAAAATATACCTTTTACTTCAGTAAAATTTTGAATGTAGAAGTCGAGAAACATGAAATATAAATATAGCATAATGTGCCTCCTGCACAGGAAAGGAAATAGTAGAAAAACATTTTTTATTATTATTCTTAGAGCTTATTGTAGGGTTGTAGAGTTATTGTAAGAGATAATTATTGTCATCTTAAACACTAGGAATGAGTTTTAGTGTCATGTTTTTAGACATATATTTTAAGCAAGAAGCCTGAAATTGTAGAAAAATGGAAAAATAGCTATTTTTGCAAGCATCTCACACAAAGACAGACTAGTTTCATTGAGGAATGGTATCTTTTATTGATTTATTTTATATTTAATTGAAATCCACTTTCCTCTAAGGACTTCATGAAGACAAGAATATATGATTCAATATTCATGTGTGTCCCTACGCACATTTAAGGGCTGAGTTTATTTCGGTGTTTTACTATCAGCTGTCTCCATGTTTCCACAAGTAATGGTCATCCCAGCCAAAAGCTGCCTGTGATAGAAATTGTGAGGAGTCCCAGGCTAACAGCATACTGGGTATCAACACATTCTCTTTTATTAGCTTTAAAATGGATTTTTTTCAGTTTCGCAGTAAGTTGCCTTGTTCTTCTACTATGGAGATGAATAGAAGTGCTATTTTTCTACCACATGTTATGTAATTTTGTCAAATATCTTCATTAAACTAGATCAGTCCTACTCTTTTCAGAATCTACTACCTTCATTTTCAGTTTTAATTGCATCTGTCAAATAAATTTGTAAATATTGATTAAAGATCTCTTAGAGCATCTTTTCTTCCTGTAACTCCACCTTCCAACACTGAGGAAAGAAAATCATATGACATGATCTGGGAGTATTGCTCCTCCATTTCCTGCTTCATCACCCCCTCTAGCTTTGTGGTGGGGAAATCCCATCAAAATACCCTAGTTACTCCACTGACTAACATTTTTATTAGAACAAAAGATTTGGAGAGACCTTCCTTGCACCATGGCTGTTTGACATCTGTGCAGTTTCATCCCCTGTGGGGATGCTATCAGCCTTAGGTTGTGGCAGTGAACATCATAGCTCACTTCTAGCTCCAGACCCCTGCCCACAAGGGAAAGAGAGGTGGAAAGATGAGGATGTATGGCAAAAAAAATTATGGCAGAAATTTGTGACAAATGGTATGATCATAGTCAATAACAGAAAAGTGAATGATAAGACAAAAAAGTGAATGACAAAACAATGAAGGAATGAGAATGCAAGGCAGATAATTAGCTGTACAAAAAAAAGACAAGATCCATATTGTGAAAAGTGAAAAAAAAAATTACAGAGAACAGTTTATTTCTCCCAAAACTACAAACACTGCATTCTTACCATAATTATTTCATTAAAATTTATTCAGGAAATATAGATGCCCAGACCTACTTCAAACTACATACTATGCTATACAGCTACTTGTTTTGAGGACTCAAGCTGGAGAACATCAGAGCAAAGTCAATGCCACTGAAACAGGGTCTCTGCTGGTTGAGTATCTACTCCACTCAAATAAAGAGGAGTGCCTGCAAGTCCCCACTACACCAAAAGGTACAAGTTTAATTCCTAAAACCAGAATGATGCTCTGCATGGAAGAAAACTGATAGGGAAAAAATGTGTGTCTTTCAGGAAGAATTTTCATTCAATTTGTATTTTTTCCATAAAATTTGTGTGCAGTTTTCACTCCTAGTGCTATTCCAAATCCTGTAAATCTGGAAAAGATGACTGACTGTCCTTCCTCTATCAATATCTCAGTATCTTTTCACTTTCACTTTTTTCCCAAGCCGTTTTTCCACATCTTTCCCTCCAAACATGCCCTGTAATTCTATTTCCATATTCTTATTCATATATGACCTTATTCTTTCAGACCTACTCCTTGCTGATCTCTTTTACCCTCTGGGTATTGAGGGAAACAGAGAGTAGATATGAATGCTTAATAAAAACATGGGCTTAATAATTTTATCAAAAAAAGCTAATTTAATTTGTTTTCTGACCTTCACCCAGCTCTGTTTTTTGTAAAACACTGATAAAGGAAATCAAAATTAAGCTGATGATAGTCCCAAATATGGCTTAATCAACTACTGCAAGAGAGGTGATCATGGTTTGAAAAGCCCATCATCAAGGATAGCAGATTTCTGGGCATTTTTTGTTCTAGGATAAACATTTTTCTCCAATGTCTCATTTATCAAACTGCTGAAAAATTATATTATGCTCTTTTTCTCGAGTTATAAATGTATTACAATTGACATTCTGCCAGAGAGAACTTTAAACCCATACATCTTAAATATAGCTCAAACCCCTAGCTTTTCTCAAATAATTTTCACTCTGTTGAGCTATCAGGTCTATTTGTCTTTTGAATTTGTAGGTGATCTTGCCCCTATCTTGTCAGGGCTCACAACAACGTGTCAAAGCAGACAATAAGAAGTTCTACTTAAAACTTAGTCCTTCTGCCAGAAGCTGGTACCATTTTTTTTTTTTGTGGGTACTGTCATACCCACAAAAAGCAAACTTCGCAAACTGCCTTAGGGGCCTTGTCAATTCCTAGAAAAAGCTTCGCCCAAAGAGGCTGTGAATAAAACTGTAGCCTCCACAGAAAGAACTTGGAAGGTGGTGTCAAAGACCCCAGCAAAGCATAATCAAGGACATCTGAAACAGATCTGTAAAAGCAAATATCTGTATTAGAGCATTTTCTTTTCTAATTCTACACCTTGTTACAACTCTGATATCTTATTAAAATCAATGGAGTTTGACAAAAGAATTAGAATACAACATTTTGAGTAAAATAGTTCATACTTCAGTAATATGTGGGAGAGATTGAAAGCATCAGTATATTTCTGAACATAAAAATGTGCACTCTACTTTTAGCAGGCTACACTTTGCATTTAAATTATTTTATTCACTTCACTACTTTGGTCCTGATTCCTCTTCTATCTGTTTTTATTCAGTGAGTTCACCTGAATAAAAATATAGATTAGGTGGCACTGAAAAGTATTGTGAATTTCTATTCATTTTTCAGAATTTTAATGTCAGAATATACCTTATATTATTTCTCAAGGTATTTTCAAAGTGAAATGAGTGAGAAAAAAATTCTGCATAAACTTTCAAAAGAGCAGACCATTTTTCCTTGTTATTCCCAATAGCAGCAACTTTTCTGTGATTTCAAAGTCTTACCGGTTTTCTTGGTTTACTGTTTGTAGCCCTATTATGTTTATAGAAGCTACAGATTTCATTAACTCGGCATACAAGACTTATCTCTTCCTATTTTTTAAATTGTCTCTGGGCAAATAGTGCAGTTCCTGGGGGAAGTTGAATTGTTTGTGTTGAATTTAGTGCATCTATAACTCCTTCAGCTTTGTAATGTAACAAATACAGAAGTAAAATCTTTCAAGGCCTTTACTGCCTGACTAGGCTAGGAGGAAAGGGCATGATGTGGAGTAATTTTCCCCCTACTTTCTTTGCTATTTTAACTTGTATTTATCCATTTGCTTTCTACTACTTTCTTCAGGCAGATCGTGGTAGTTGAAGGCAAAGGTTTACCTGGTGCTCTGAGACAGCAAAGAAAATGCCTCAAGTGCTTGCTAGCGCTGTTTCTGCTCCCACCAGGGGAGTTTGGGGCACTACGGAGCTCTGTGAACTTGGCTCACCTCAGTGAACCTGTGGGTGAGATCATTTCAGCTGTGCTGCAGGTGCTGAGGATGTCCCCAGGGAGGAGAGAGCTCTCCCGAGCTCCTGGAGCAGGAGGCAGCTCTCCCAGTGCTCCCAGCTCAACTAAGGGAGGGAGACAAGCTCCTCCACACAGGAAGTTGTCCAAGAATCTCAGTTGTAAACCCGCAGTGAGCTGCTGTCCCAAAGCTCAGGCATGCCTGGCAGGGCAGGAAGCCCAGTGACACCAGGCACAGACACCCTGTGTCCATCTTCCCTCGCGAGGAACACTGCTTTCATTTAGGTACATATGGATTGGCCTAAACACTGCTTTTAGTCTTGAAAAAATGTCCCAAAGGCCTCTAGGTGCATATGCAGGATCATTTTCTTCAGTACATGCCACACATCAACATCAGGGGCTGTTTACAAGGGTCAGCCTGAGAGCACCCGGAAATTTATTTGGTAGCACTTAAACTAGGCAGATAACCTAGTGTCATTCATTGGGTTCAAAGTGGCTTTTTTCTGTGTCTTTAGTGAGAAAGGGTGGACAGAATTGAACTGTTTGTTCAACCTGGAGAAAAAGAAGGCTGAGGAGGGAATGGCAGCAGTCTTGAAAACTTTGCTCAATGATCAGAGTAGCAAAAAGACATTAATGGGAATCTGGGGCCATCAGTTGCTGAAGTTCCACTTAGATATCGAGGAACTCTTTCTAATAGTAAGGATCAAAGGATCATTAATGACTGGAAATGTTGCCAGTAATGATTTAGGTACATTTAATTCTGCCTAGGGACAAAGAGACAGACTACACAGCCTCTGAAGATCCTATTTTACTATTAATTCATTTAGGCTAGGCATTATGGCTTTTAATGTACAGGGCTTCAGTCTGGATATATGCCTTGTCCATTCTGGTCTTTGGCTCAGTTTCACAGTAGAAATGAAGAAATCTCTTTCTCAGTCTGTAAATCAACATAAAGCCTTTTTCAGAAGCTCATGCCTGCATATAAACTAAGTAGCACTGAGGCTGCTCAGCCATAGCCTGTCCTGGCTCTTGTCAAACTGCAGAAACAGTGGCAGAAGCACAGAGGAGCTGAGGTTTGAGATGGTCTAGTGCAACCCCCCTGCTCCAGTAGGGTCCTTCTGAGAAGGCTGTCCAGGATCATGTTCAGAGGAATTTGGACTATCACAGAATCAATTAGGCTGGAAGAGACCTGAGATCTGGGACACCTCTGAAGAAGAGGACAACCCCCAGCTGGCTACACCCTCCTTTCAGAGAGTTGTCGAGAGTGATAAGGTCACCCCTGAACCTCCTTTTCTCCAGGCTAATAAAGAACAGATGCTCCACAACCTCTCTGTGCAACCTGTGCAAGGGTTCAATCACCCTCCCTGCAGAAAGGTGTTTTTCTGTATTCTGAGGGAGTCTCCTGTATTTCAGCTTATGCCCAATGCCTCTGTGCTGTCACTGGGAACCTCTGAGATTAGCCAGGATCCCTCTTCCTTACTCTTGTTCGTCAGATATTTATATGCATTGATGAGATCCCTCTGGAGCCATCTTATCTTCAGGTTTAACAATCTCTGCTCTCTCGGATGCTCCTCCTCTTTCAGATGCTCCCATTCCTTCATGGTCCTCTGCTTGACTTGATTTCTGTATGTCTGTTTGCCTTTTACTTGAGAACCCAGTCCTGGACCCAGTACTCCAGGTACTTCTCACCAGTTCTGGAGACAGTGACAATGGGAGAAATAATAAAAAGGAACATAAAGTGGGTCTGAAATTCAGGGAGAGAGTAATTTGTATGAGACTATCACAACTGTCCTGCAAACTGCATGGGATCAATCAATAAGATTTAGCTGTGATGATATCATATTTCTAAAGTTACCTTTTGTCAGCAGAATATGTTATTATTCATTAGCCTGGAGGGTGAGATAAATTCTATTCCAGAAAATTTTCTTTTTTCTGAGAATGCTAGTCTTCTCTTTTTTTTTTTTTTAATTAAACGAGCTTTCTATTTTTTCCTGAACTTCCCAGCAGCATTATTAAAAACAAAAACAACACAAAAGACAACCACTGTTTGAAAGGAATTCTTGCTCCTCATTCAGTATTGAATGAACCATACAATCAGACACTAAACTGAAGTATCTTGCTCAGAGATATTTTATACTGTGTACAATACCTCACTGCAACAACACCTTCCTGTTCCCCATCCAATTAACACACTAGATGTCCACAGAGCTTTTTTAAGCATCTTTAAACCACTTACAATTGAAATGACACAATACATGATGAGAGGTGATTGCAAAAGAACACAGAGCAGTTCCTAATGAGCAGGAAGAGGATCCTGACAGTATATAAAGCAAGTCCTTTAGAACAATCCCTTTTTTAAACTAGACAGGAATGTTTAATTTTCTTGCAAGGATAAAACATTCTTCATTCTGTCAATCCAACATATGAGCTATAAAAATAATATATATTCTGTCATCCTATCTGGCTGTGTCCCAAAACACAAAGATTTTAAGAAGAAAGGTACTTTGAACCAACACATGTTTGTTATGAACATTCCTCAAAATCCAAAATAAGCTTATGAAAGGAATTAAAATACTGTAAAGAATTTTATTATTCCATTTATGGCCTCTTAAATAAAATTAAAAATAAAATTTGAATTACTGCAAATTCAAACCACTCCTTTATAGAAAGCTGTATTATTTTAAGAATAGAACATTCACTCATAACACAAGTGAAACATCTTCAGTTGGAGGCAGAGAGTGTGTTAATCTACACCCTGAAGAGTGATCTTTTAAAATACTTTAAATGATTTATCAGACCTCTCTTTCTCCATCCCTCCTCATGTCACCCTCCTCATGTGCCATGTCCCAAATAAGAGCACAAACATGCTCCTGGCTCCCAGAGGGATGCTGGCAGGTGGGATGGAGAAAGGACCCAACAGACAGCCCATGAAAGTGCTCAGACACAGAAGTGTGTCACCCTTGAGCCAAGGACCTTTGGTCAGGCTTTCCTCAACCAGCAGCTTGTCTACAGCTGCTCATGTAGCATCTCCAGAGTTCCAGGATGGGAAAAGGACATCCTTTGGAATAACTGAGCTCTACCTGGTCATTCCTGGGAGCTGTGGTGTCTCTCAAGACCCTACATGTATTGAAAGCTGCCTCCAGGGTAAGCTTTTCTCTCCCCAAGTGCCACGCACACAGCACAGAGACTGGTAATTTAGCACAAACAAATGCAAGGTTCACATGATGATACTGATATTACAGGTGAAATTCATCTTGCCAGAAAGTAGATATATATAATATACAACCCATGAAGTCATCTAGACTTCTTTTGTAATTAAGGGAGATAAATGAATACTTCTCAGACATGACCTGCATAATATATTTTAGTCATCTACCTTTAGATTTAGTGAACAATTTTTCTGGAATTCACTGGTCCAGCAGACATACATTTGTCTCAAATGCTACTTCTTATGCAAATACTAATTCAGTTCTGGAAAGGCAAAATTATCTCTAAAGGAAAACACATACTTTATACCTCATTTGTATCCACTGTCAGCCCTCAAAAAAACAGGGCAGTGTTGGCAAAGTGCATTAAATGGATAACAGAGGTCACTCTGAACAGCTCTTTTTGGGATGGAAGGGACACTGATATGATGCAGGTCATTTAAAGCAAATTCCAGTAGAGCCAGCCCACACTGCACTATGTTTTCTTATATGCCACAGGCAAAGTATTTTAGGAAGGTTTCTGGCAATTTTAGTGTTTTTTCCTCTCTAGATTGTGGAGTCAGTTGCTCTAGTATCATCCATCAAATCATAGGTGTTTCAGCAAGAGACATAAAATTTATGATGACATTTTTGTATTTCAGTGCCCAACATTTCAAAGTGTCCAGGACATAAATGAGTGAATTGTTGGTCCCAATGACATATTCTCTCTTCATAGAATCCAGCTTCAGTTTCAGTCATGAGAGAGATGCCAAATATTTAACATAATTTTACACATCTTTATCTAAATGTCTCAGATCAAGATCATGGCATGTGAAGTGGCAGGCTTATTTAATTAAAGGGAAGGGGAAAAGTAAATGGGGAAAAAAAAAAGAAAGTAGGATTTTCTGGATTTATTTTTAAACTTTGCCTTTGTCCGAACACCTTCAAAAATCTGTTTATTACTCTGGACTGCAAGGAGACAGAGCACAAGGAAGTGCTCTTCTTCAGGATGACCAAAAAGCCCAGAAATGTTTTGCTCAGACGCATCCACAAACACAGAGCAGAGCAGCATTGCTGCCCTCCACATTCAACTCTACAAGAAAAAAGAAATATTGTTCAAAAAGAACCTTTTCTTGTTTAATAAAGAATTCACCCTGTTTATAACTCACACTCAACAGCAGGTGCAACCCAGCTAGTTCACTCCTCCACAAACAAAAGACAAGCTATGGAAGGCTTGAGGGGAGGGTTGACAAATGGCAATCATCCTCAAAGGGGGCTGTACGAAATCAAAAGCCTCCTGTGCACTCTCAGAGAATCTCCTACATTTACGTCTGTCTCATAAAAAGGAAAAGACACAGTGGAAATCCAGCTGCTGCTAAGACACCACTTCCACCAAAATCCAGAAAGCCATGCAAGTCCTTAGTGGATAGAAGTCCCTGGCGATGCTATCCTTCAAGGTACCGTCTTTCCCAAACCTTTATTTTCTTGTGATTGTGTTCACCCTGCACATCCCATTGATAACAGCAAAATGAGAAAGCACAAGAGTTCTGGAGAACACGTTCACTGCTTTTCAAAAATGCCAAAGACAAATTTTTAAGGTGGACTTTGGGGCCCTCTAGTGGCTTTACGGAGACATTAGGGAAGAGGCATGACATCTTTCCAAAAATTAGCCCCACTACTTTCAAACCAAAATACAAACTGTAATTAGAGTTCCTCCACCACTTCCAGTAGAATTAAAAGTCTTCATTAGGCTATGTCTCTACTTTTCTTTTTCATTAACTTTTTCAGTGAAGTAGGACTAAAAGGGGTGTTGCTCTTTGCCATCAACCTTATGAAGCCAAATGATGATTGTGGTCCCAAAAGACACCCTGAGCTCCTCTCATCAGCAGGAAAAACACTCCCAGTCTGTCACAGATATGGCAAGTCTGTAAGTTTTATGACCTCTCAATGCTCATGCAACAAGAATGGGACATAAAATTGGCTTTCATCTTATTCTGCTTAAGTGCAGTGACCTTTCTGCAGGGTATACAACCATAGCACAGCTTTTCTAGTTCTATCTTATTCTATAACTCCAAAACCTGGGAAACAGATCAGTGGGCACTTTGAACCTCTTGCTGCAATGTATGAAGATGGCCCAGCATGTGAATTAAGCTGTTAGACTGCTCTACAGCCACAGAAACTGCATTCTTCATTGCCTAAGCCCTGGAGGGATGCTGCAGCAGGACAGCACTGTGTCCCCTCAGATGTCGCGTGACCTGAAGTCTGTCTCAGGCTTTGCAAAAAAGGCTTCAGCTGAAACACAGCACCATATTCAGCAGTAAAGTAAGGGATCATTCAAGTGTTTTCTCTTAAAAGTGCTTACAAGACAAGTCTTGCAAGACATGAATGGCTACAAAGAAGATGGAGACTCTCTGTTTTCAAGGAGTCACATGGAAAAGACAGGACCATGGATACAAGTTCATCCTGGGGAGATTCTGATTAGATACAAGAGAAATGTTTTTCAGAATGAGACAAATCAGTCATTGGGACAATTTCCCCAGGAAAGTGATGGATTCCCCAGTCCTGGGCTCTTAAGAGGGACATACTCTCTAGAACATTCTTTTGCCAAGAAAGGTTGGACAAAATGATCCCTGAGGCCTCCTTCCACATTATATTCTACAAAATCTAGACAGCTGACTCTTCATCCAAAAATTTTGGAAGCCAGATTAAAGATTTCTAAAACCTTTTTGAACACCTGGAACAGTTGTAAAACAGTAGGAGAAAGACTTGAAGGTACTCGGTGAGCCTGAAAGAGTTACCATAGAGGCAATTTCAGTGTTGCTAAACCAGAACGTTTGAAATTTATGGTAAATGACTTCCACTGTATAATCATAAGATTTTTATTAAAATCTTGACAGCGTAGGAAAGGTATTACGGGTTTCTTTTTGCCTAATTTCTGATCTTCAACCTCCTGTATAGAATTTTATGTACAAAACTTTCTTTAGATTCCTTTAGAAACCTATTTTTATGTAAAATTGGATATTTCTCTCTTAGAGCTCCAGGGAAAAGCAGCTTCTAGGGAGGACTCACAATAAAATCATACTTGGCAGCAGAACAATTTATTGCTCCTTACTTATATACATCTACTGCAGATGTTCTCAGGCCTACTTTTAATCAAGGAAAATGTCATGCAACATTTTTGTCCAGTTTCAGAAGAGATTTTAGAGCACATACAGGCTAAGAGGTAGAAGACAGATTATGTTTATGCTGCAGCTTAGTTCACAGGCTGCTTTCAGCAAGTGTGATAGGAGTCCCCAAAAGACTCCTACTCTGATCAGTACAAAGGGGGAGGGTTAGTTATGAACCAAATATCTTCAGCTGATCAGTTCTATGACTGTCAATAATCATTACAGACTTGAGACCCAAGATTTGGTAGACATGACCCTACTCAAAGCTGGTGCCCTCTCTCCTCTCATGGTTTAATGACTTGGCAATGCTGTAAAGAGGATGCAAGCTGCAGGTGAGAGCAGACAGTACATATGTACAGCACAACACCATGTCAAGCAAAGGTATCTCACCCTTGGAAGCAGTCTAGCTGCCTGAGCACAATGTTTTATTGTGCTGAGTCAAGAGGAGGCCAGTGCTGCAGTAGGACATCAATATCATCTCTGGTATTGATCTCTGGTAACACTTACCTGTGCAGGGCACGGCATCATGCTCACCCTCACACCTTAAATGTGAACCAGCAGCTCAGATCTCTCACAGAAAAAAAAAAAAAAAAAAAAGATAGCTGCTTCTTTAAATGTATCTCCTGTTCAAAACCTAGTTTCCTTTTTTGTTTTGCTGGTTGGGGAGTTTTTACTTTGCTGATTTCACACCAATTATTGCTTTTACTTAGATAATAAAGCATAAAGGCTTGTGCAGACTTGCAAGTTAAAGCAGATTTATGCAGAGTATGTATTTGCACTACCTCAATAGCTATTTCTGAATATTTTTCTGTATAAAGACCACTGCTGTAATAGGCTACAGACAGCAATCCCCATATCCCTCATGGGATTCATGAGAATCCTCCAAGATCACAGTTAAACCAACTCAGCCTACCTCTAGTGGGCAGTCAGGAAAGGACTTTCCACGTGCCCCAGATTCCTTTCATGAAAGAGAGGTGGCAGGGGGAAAAAGGGGTAGTGGTCAGATCACTGGGAATGGCTGAAACATTGGCTGGAGATCTCAGGGATGTGCCTCCCTAGTGCTTTCAGCACCAATAATGGCAGCTGTTCTCCACACTACTTTCCTGAGAAAAACCTGAACAAAGCAGATGTAACCTTACATACCTTATATTTGGTTTGCAACCTGAGTGCACTTTTCCTCCCACATGCTGTCATACTGAAATAACAGCTCATCTGTGAACCCATTTTCCTTTGTGTTCAGGTAGAACATTGTTTCTAAATGACCAAAATGGAATAAAATGTACCATAAGGAGCCCAAAAGAATCAAATTAGTGGAGAGCAGTTTAAATGTGCAACATTTTCAATTCTTCTAACACCCAAAGGTGAAGAAATGAACCAGTGGGATGTTAGGAAATGTTGCACTAATTGACACTTCTACCTGACTGTGGCATTTTCTTTAGAAATCATCCATTAAATCACAACGTGCCTGCTCAGTACATGTGGTAAAGTATTGTAACTGTCACATTGCTTTAAGTACTTCATCCAGAGTATGCTACAAGTAAAATTAGTCCACCTGCTTATGATCTTATTCTGTGTTGTTTCATAATTTCTTTTCTAAGACCCTAATTTCCTTAGTTTCACAAAAAGATGGTGCAGTAATTACTCTAATTGAAGACCTACAAATGCCACAGTTTTATTTTGCACTTCTCAAAGCCGATCATGGCATTTAAAACTAAACCTATTCAAGTGCTAAATTAAAGCAAGGGGAAAAGCTAGTAAGGAGGAGAAATTATTATTAGATATTTGGTATATTTTTTAATAATGTCCATCTGTAGTTGAATTTCTGGTTCAGAACCATTGAAGTAAATTAAAATTCTCCCTTTGACTTTCTGCTTATCTTTGTTAAGAATGTTGGTCCAAATTATCTAGTAATAGCCTTTGGCAGAGAGAGCATAACTAGTCAGTGGCTGTGTGTTTCTAAAGATTCCTCTGTTTTTAGAAGTTCAATAATTTGTATTCTGCTAAACTCACTACACAGCTTCCTCAGACATGGTTTTCTAGTAGTTTCCAAGCTTCAGCACATCTGCAGTGCTCTGCTGTAAACTGTAGCCCAAAGCCCAGTCACAATGGAAATACAAGAATGTTGAGGGAATGTGATGAAAAACAACTCTAAAATATATTTATATGGCACTACACATTCGTTGGACTAATGTATTTACAACACTGGGCCAGCATCTGTCAACTTCACCTCTGTAGGAAGTTACTGATTACACATGAAGTATGAAAAAGAACTTTAACAAGAATCAAAGATGAAAAAGACCTCTGCAGGAGAGTAATATATAGCAACTGTGAGAGCTTTCTCTAGGAAGAATTTAACAGAGGCATTAAAAATAAGCAGGAGACAGACAAAAATTGAACCAAACTTTCCTGTTTGCTCTTAATTATAATATAAAGACCTGGGGAAAGAATTCTAGCACAAAGCAGTAATAAATAAATAAACAAACAAATTTCTCTTTGTCCACTGTAAATTCTAGCACTCGACTGGAATTAATCAAAGAACCATAGCTGTCTTAGAAGTTTGAGGTGGGGTGGAGGGGAAAGGATTAACTAACAGTTCTGGTGGAGAACATATTTGTGAAAGATTATTAATAAAGCAACAGAAGGAATTATGTCTTAGGACATAAAACAACATTAATTTGTTGAAAAGAACTTCTACCTTAATGGGAAGATTTTTCTTTATTGCCTAGTGTCATGGTCCTTCCTGTAAAGGATGTGTCATGATCTGGCACCAGGGCCAGAGTTCTGGTGGGGATGGCTGCACTGGGATCTTCTAACAAGGATTCTTGATCCCCACACCATCAGGGACTGAGGTCCTCACACAAATGCAGGGTAAACCTGAGTGTATCTTCACATCACCTCTCTAAAATAAAGAGATGGGAATCTGAGGCATGAAGACTGAGTGACTTGCTCAAAACCATCAAAATACCTTCTGGAGGGTGCTGAAAGGCTGTTGTTTAGCTCAGATCCTCAGAGTCCAGCCATCAGATTTATGTGTGCATTGCACTGAAGAGAGGCAGTAGCTGCAGCTTATCTGAGTGCTAATGTGCTCCACAGAAGGCCTCAGACTGCCCTCATCATCCAGACTGAGAACAGCTCTAACAATTCTTTGCCCTTGTATCCATTTTCCCTCTCTTTGCCCCCAGGTAAGCCCAGCAAGCATGTCTGCACTCAGGAACTGGGAAGCCCAGTCACATCCTTTGAGAAACAGGCTCTATCACTTGCAACATGGAGTTGTCTGCATATTTCAAGCACAGCTCAAACTGGATTTACACTGTGAATATGGAATACAGGGGACAAAGAGCTTCCAGCTTCCTTAAAGCAGTCCTGGAACAGGAATCTGTCCTGTCTTTCTCAACTGCTATGGTGATATCTCTGTTGCTGGAATATCTGTCTCTCACTGTTCCTTAAATAGGTAGTTGTTCTTAGCATGCAGATAGTTTCACCAAAATAAGCAAGGGGCAATGCAAACACTTATGAACTCTATATACAAGCTAAGTTTCCCCTGTGGTTACATTTTCTTCAGTCACTGAAAATACTTCTTTTTGTTCCCTCCATGTCTAGTTAAGTAATTGGGCCTCCTGTTCATATATTCTGCACTGCTTCCACAAACACAACCGAGAACCCCACGTGGGATGTTATTTTTCATCCTTTGGTTATCTGTCAATCACACTAAGACTTCAGCTTGTCCTTCAAATCCTGGTAAATAAGAACTCAGCATTATAAAGTGGAAATCCATGTTTAAAAGGTACTTTGCAATATAACTTGGCCCATGGTGAGTTTCTCTGTCCTCTAATTTCTCAACTTTTTGGTGTTTTCTTGATAGCTATCTAGAAACTATATGACTCACAACTCAAGAATAGAAACTTTAAGAAGATTTAAGAGAAACAAGAAATGTCTCATTGCAGACATGTATTTTAAACTGTTTCCCCAGAGTTAAGAAAAGAACTTAAAACACAGACACATGCAGACACAAACATAATTTAAAATTTTTGAATAACAAGCCTTATGTTTTATGCCAGGAATGTAGACTGGAGCAGAGGGATTACAAACTTGAATGTGTGACTGAAAATATACATACAGATGGGAGGGCATTAGAATCCATGTTGCTTATTTCAGAGCAGATGGAGACTATTTTGTATTACAACTATTATTTGGGGAAAGAACTAAGTTGTGCAATTCCCAAATTTCAGTGTAACTACAACAAAGTAGGCAGTACTTTTTGTGTCAGGAATCAGATGGTTTTAGAGGAAATACATTTTTAAAAAATGCAGCTGAATCATATAAATGGTTCTGTTGCTTTCTCACAGGTGCCTAAGCTTTGGCAAAACAAGAACCTTAATAACTAGTTCACTCCTTGTACTTAATAAGACATTCTAATCTACTCTTGCTTTTAAAAATCTCTTAAACCACTGTTCCCTGGCTCAGGGTTTTCTTATTAATATTGCGGGGTGATTTTAGTACACATATAAAGATGACATGATTACATTAAGATGCAAAAAACTCACAAATACTTAGTTGGAAAATGTCAGGGAAAACTTACTGGGAAAAATTAACTAATTTTTGATTATCAAATCATTTGTCAATGGAAGAAATGGGAACATCAGCTCTTGGGACTAGTTTGTCATGAGACTAAGTAAATTATACAGTAGGTTACTACTCCCTCTAATTCCAGTGATATACTAGTTACTGTGTAGTTTGAAACTGAACTTCAATACAGAGTTCTGTAGAAGTATTTGAACTCTAGAGATTTTACAATGATCTCTGAAAGAAACCAAACTATAGCAGAATGAAGAACACAGATTTGTTTTGGCTTAAATCAATGAAGGAAAAGGTTGTAGGAGTTGTAGGGGAGTGGGTGTTGGTCTCTTCTTCCAAGTATCAAGGATGAGATGGAATGAAATGAAATGAAATGAAATGAAATGAAATGAAATGAAATGAAATGAAATGAAATGAAATGAAATGAAATGAAATGGCCTCAAGTAGCTCCAGGGGATTTGAGATTGGATATTGGGAAAGTTCTTCTCTGAAAAGGTTATCAAGCATTAGAACCAACTGCCCAGGGAAGTGACAGAGTCACTGACCTGGAGACATCTACAGGAGATGCAGATGTCACGCTTAGGAGTGTGGTCCAGTGGTGAACATAGTGGTGCTAGGTTAAGTCTTTGACTTGATGATCTTAAATTCTTTCCCATCCTAAACTATTCTATGATTCTATTGTCAGGACAGGAGGAATGGCCTTACTGCAAACTTAATAAACAGGACAGAAAGGACATTAAGACAGGTTTATTCAGGAGTTTGTCATTAATCTGACCCATTTTAAAAGCCAATAAATGTTGCCCTGTAGAGGATTTACTCTTGAGGCTTTCTGGTTTACAATTACTTTTATAGGTGAAATAAATATGCCTTGGTTATTTAATATATTGCCATTATTGGTATTATTAAAAAAAATAATTGTGCTTGAAAATAATGAACATACTTGGTTGGTGGCTTTTTCAATATGACTGTTCTTGAAGTGTATGTATTAATAAGTCAGCTTAATCATACACTGGAAATATCTTTAACGTTTAATAAACCTCACCCCAAAAAATAATCTAAAAATGTAAAAACATAAATTATATTTCTCAAAGGAAATATTTTCTTTTTATTGTAATTTCCATACAACTGTTTTTATCAGGTGAAATACAACACAAACAGAATTTACAAAGGCCAGACTTGTTGCTTTTCAATTTTCATCTGCCATGACTGTCTTATGATTTTCAAATATCAGAAGCATTTTACAAACAGTACAGTACACCATTATTAACAGTGCAATGCAAAAATTAAATATGATTCCTCAAATTTCTAAGGAAACCTCTGATTCCTCCTCTCCACTGGCTTTAAATTAAAATAAATCCAAGACAGAATGATGAAGCCGATCCACGCAGAAGGACTGTTCACACATTTTCTGAGTTTGATAAGGGGACACCCAGTCACATAATATCAGCCCACTGCTGTATCTAAGCTCAGGTAAATATCCTGCCAAGTGAAGTTTTCAGAGAAGAGGTGGAAGGACAAATTGCCACATCCCGGTTCCAACACTGAGCCATACACAACTGCACATCTCTGAAGGAAACAAAAAGAAGAATATTGTTGTCTCATACTCATTTTAATAAGGGACTCAACGACTTCCTCAAATATTATCACATGTACGTTTCTATATATTTACTGTACAAGGATGTCAATATATTGATTATTGAGTGAGATATTTATGCAGTAATGAGAGCTGCATTTTCTACCACTTCTTGCTCTCACCAATTCTTCTATCTGTGCCTTGTCAGGATCTTACTGGAGGGTTCTATCTTTGATTTTAACTCAGCTAACTCTCTTATGAGCACTGTCTTGTAAGTTAAGATACTTCTTCAGTGTCAAAAGAAAATAATGTATTTTCCATCCATAACCATGTTACTTCTATAACTTTCAGGAAGAAGTCATGCCTGTGTCAAAACTTTTTTATTTTCTTCCCTATACAATGTTTTATGCAGTGTACTTGCTCTGGCTTGTTTTCTCCACAGGGAATTCCCAGTATACAAGAAATTATTTGGACTTCAAAACTACCAAAGGGAGCTTGTCACACCTACTTTTCTGTTACTGCAAGGTCTCCAAGACAGTGCTATCAGCTCTGCAATTAAATGTGCTACAGACAGCCAAAATTGTATCTACTGTGACCACATCATTATTAAAAAAAATTAACTTTCAGCAATATTTCTGAAATATTATTGCCCCTTTCAAAAGCACACTAAAACTACTGAGACAACCAGTTTCACATCAAAACATGCACAGTAAATGAACTGCCCATATGAACTGAGTTTGCCATAGAACTGAAATTTTTCCCATCTTGTTACAGTGTCTCTTTGCCAAAATGGCTCTTCCAGCTTGTGTCTTTTCCATCCTGCTCCTTGGCAAGTATGTGACAGAAGTAGTAATATAAAACAGTTCACAGGTATTTAGCATCTCTTTGCATTCACAGACTCAGTTGTACTACTTTGGAAGGCAGTCTTCTGTTCCAGCTACTATTGCAGACAGAGTCAGAAAATTAAGTTCTGCAGCTGATGTAAATGGTTGTTTGCTCTTTTGAGTAGAAAGAAATAAAATAAGTGTTTCTCCCCAGTTTTCCTTTCCTTGCAGAGTTTCACATCTGAGACTTTTTTCAAAGACAAATTTTCTGTAAGTGAGGGTTTTTTTACTTTCTTGTCATCAGCTCCTTCTTTATTTAAATCAGAAATTAACGGCTTATCAAAATTGCTTGAAGTCCTTAGGGGCCTATGTGGCTGAACATGCTGCCAGACAAGCTACTGAAACTCTGAGGAGGTTAAATTAACTGATGACAAAGATTTCAGACTATGACTGTCTGACTACACTGGCACTCTGGTCTCCGTGCAACCATAGCTCATCTCTTCCCAAAAACCAGTAACTAGTACCCAAGTGATTACTAACATAGTAATAGTCTGTGCACCTATCAAATATAAAGGAATAAAGGACATGGGAGTTATTATAGAAGGAAAAAAATTTCTTAGCTGTACTCTTAGAGTAGAAGGAAACAAAACCTAGGCATGCTGTGAGAGTGTCTCCTATGCCTTGATGTTTTCATCACTTTCTCAAATCCTGTAGCTGCTGGCTGGGTATGCCAGACTTCCTCCCTGGATATTTTAACTTTTTTCAGAATGGCCAGTTGAATCCCTTGGCTGGGATGAGGTTCACATCCCACAGCAGCCCAGTGAGGAAGCAGTGAGCTTTCCCTCAGCAACACAGATTTTGCAGGGAAGTGGTATTTTTCCTTTACAATGCTGCCTCCAGCAGTCTGGATCAGTGTATTAAAGGACAACAGCCATGACCCTGGCAGCACACCTGTGCTGCACAAAGAGGTTTGTGAAACCATGAAAACCAGAAAGTTTTGCAGAACAGAATGAACAAACATCTTTTGGGAACTCTTGAGGTTGCACTGATCCTCTCTTGACATGGGTGGTCATTGAAGACCCACTGTCATACAGACAATGCTCTCTCAAGTGCCATTCACATTCCACTTTTTGAGATTCCCTGATACTTGTATAAAGATACAGTCAAAAAGACAAGGATAACATTGAAAACAATAAAGCCTAAGGTATTAAACAGCAACTGGATCTATACAGTCATTCTTCTGTGGAGAAAAAAACCAACCTTTAGCCAGCCTCCGCTCCTGAGGGACAAAGTGCAAGGTCTAGGAATTAAAGATCATGGGTATGGACTGTTTTCTGTGAATAGATTGCTAAAATCATCTTGTGTTTGTGTTCTGAGGGCATCTTTCTGCTGAAATGATGAAATGGGATGTATTTGGCTTTATGCTATACCACTAGATGGCAAACTGGCAGTGTGATACTCCAGACTGCCTATCACAGACATCTCTAATTAGGCACATTGCAAAAAATGCAGGCCATCTCTATGCAAATTAGCAGACGCTTGATGATACAGAACGAAGAATACCTCAACTTCCATTTTATTCATGATGTTTTAAGTCTGGAAAACATGGATCTTATTGGAATCATTAAAGATTTCTAGGGCAAAGGGTTCACATGGCCTTTCCCTTTTTATCTCCTAAAGCTGGGACTAAGCACAGCTGAGTGTCAGACAACACTGTAGTGGCTTCTTCTGGAAATAAGCCTGGAAAAAGACAAAACCCTAGGAGAGGGGCTGTTCCACTAGACTGAGACCTGTGGAAGTGCTTTGGGACTGCAGTCAGACTCTTTCCAGTATATATATTTTGTAGAGGCACTAAGATCTTCTAGAAGTCAGCACAATTAGAGTAAAATTTCATTATTCATATAGTATTATGAATGTACAAACATTTATTTCAAATCTAACAGACCCAGGAGTGGTGGCAAGGAAAGAAACATTATTTAACATTTCATGTCCTCTTCACCATACACTAGCCAGCACTTGTGATCAAAGCTGCTGGAGAATCATATAAATTGGCCTTTTGATCCCTTCAAAGAATTTTTTACAATAAACCCAGGAAGATGTCTTCTCTGTACCTCTGGCCATGGAACTGAACTTTCCCCATTTGCCTTTGGGATCAGGAACAGCTATAGGAAAAATCATTACATGGTTTGAAGGTTTCTGCCATTGAAATTGCTGCTGCTGCTCTGTCTGCCTTCCCGTGGAGGCCCCTGCAGGGCCAGAGCAAATTTAGAAAAGAGAGGAGAAAGGCTCCAAAAAGTCTCCCAAGAGCTTCCAGTCTTTTCCCCAATGCTAAAATGAAGTCACCTAAGGATGTAATTGCTAACAGTTGGTTTTCCAGCTCATAAAATCTCTTAAGTTACAGAATAAACACTGAAAATACAAAATGCTCTGTAAGGCTACTAGGACGTATGGAAAGTTAGTAAGAGAGAATGTGCCCAAAATGCAACCACGTAATGACTCAAGGACCAAACAGAAGTATATGGTGGAAGAGATGCAAATCACTTGACTTGCTTGGACATATTAGTCCCGTGCATTTGCTTTATATAAGATGATTATGGAATCAGGTATTTCCTTGAACACAAGTGAGAATCTGCAAACTGTATGGACAAAGAAGTTTTGCTTTCCTGTGCACCAGAGAGTCAAAACCCAGAGAGCACTTCTCTTGTCATAGCTCCCAGCCTGTTTTTTCCATAACCATCAGACCCAAACACTTCCTGAACTCTTTCAGGGCCATGGCTATGAACAAATCCTTTTTGGGTTCTTGCCTGATGTCAGTTGACAGAAACAGCAGTTAATCCCCAATTTTTATTCTAATTACAAACTCCTGCACTAACCCCAGTGCCCATGTGCCTCAGCATCTGCCCAGGCTTTTGTACAGTGTTTTTAGGGACTAATTTCCTTCATTTTAGCTGTCATCAAACAGACAGGGAATAAAGATCTCCTTTTGCAGGGCAGGGTTTGAGCAGGATTTGTCTCAGGCAAGAATCCTACCCCCAGAATTTGCAAGTTGCCCTATGGCTCTTTTCATAACAGCAAATTAAAATAAATTTAGTTTTGGAAATGCTATTTTTATTTTATTCACATCTGGGAGATCCAGGGAAAAGCAGTAGATATGTACACAAGTTTTTGGGTACATAACTATATTTTTTGATCTATAACAGTATTTGGAGTGCAAGAAAACTGCTCAGAAGTCACAGCACTTGCTTGTAATGCATTTTTTATGCTTAGCCTGTGTATTTAGGTCTTAAATCATTGAGACTGAGTCTCACACTGTAGAATAAATGTTTTTATCATGTCCTCCACTGTGTAGAATAATTATCTAAAGTGTTGAATTCACTAGGTGTTGAAGGCTGTTCTGGGAAGCTCTCACTGTCTATTTTACCTAAGCTTGAGCTGTGGAAGGGTGAGGCTGTGAGGACTGGGGGGGGCACATGGGATATGGCACATAGGACAATGGTCAGAATTTGGAGAAACAACACCACAGTTCACCTCCAGGCAACAGAAGCAGTAATCTTTGCCCTCTCCACTTTGGACCTGTCCTCAGTCCTCCGCTTTGTTCTGGTCCTTTCTTTTCTGTAACAGAAGCACCCTAGGCTCTGCCAGGCTCCTGTTCATCACCTCTGAGGCAATAAAATCACTGTTGAATGCATCTTTGAGAGAGTACTGGAGCTGACTCAAGTTGTCACATACACACAAATAGCAGACTGCATTAACTGAGCTTCAGCTGCAGTTCTGAAAGCAATGTGATTATAACAGCTTTAAAAGACAGAACAGTCTGTAATTAGCAGAGGGCTTTTCCTGGTAATTACATTAACCTTTAGTTGAATGTTACTCAACCCATCACAGTTATTTTTATGGTCCCTTACCAAAGTATGCCTCTGTAGGACTGTGAACCTGTCTCAGTCAATGGAAAATTCCACATCTTTGCATATATCCTACAAGGGCCTTGCTCAGTCGAGTGCCACCCTGCGCTGTGCCTGTAACTACAAACAACGACCTCTCTGGCTGGAGGGAATCCAGCCCTCATAGTAGCATTGTCAGCCATTCTTTCCCTTGTGCAATGAATGAAGAATGAAAAATGCAGCTATTCACGGAAGCAGCTTTGTCTGATAGTAATGACCTGGGTACTAATGAAACACTTTGTCACACGATATGTTCTGTATATTGTTATTTCCCATAGTGTTTGTTTGCCTCTGTGTTTTCCAAGTACAGAACTGCATAAAGTATTCAATAGAACCCTAGACATCCAGAGAAAACAGGGGCCATGTCTATAACAGAAAACAACTAAGCTGGATAAATATGCAAACATTCCTCATAAAAATCCAATTAAGAGATTAGCTGCACAAATATACAAAAGTTCATGAGAGGTGGTCTGGCACTACAGATTCTTCCTTTGCTCATTTCATCTGATTAAGTTAATTCCACGTAACTGTAGTCTACAGTGCAGTAAAATACCACTGTAACTTAGCTTAGTCCAGGTACAAGTTAAAATTTCATGAGTGCACTTATGAAAACAGAATACTACTATCTCAGAACAAGCTGAATGATCACAGTATGAGGAAAAGTTATTTTTATTTAAAATAAAATTAGAAGAGATAAAAATTTGTAGAATTTTGTCTGCTTTTCTTTCAGAATTAGTAAAATTATAATCCTGATGCAGATCTCTGAGTAAGAGGAAGGAATATCAGCAGAAATAGTCCTGTAAGCTGTTGAGAGTAGAAGCAGTCCCTGGGGATTCAGATCACCAAGCTTTGGTGTCATTCTCTAATTTATCTAGGCCTCAATTGCCTACCAGATAAATGGGCATATGTCTTCCTTTCCCCCAGCCTACTTTGTGTTCAGACCAAAATATTCTTGGGGCACCAAGTTAATTAGCTGTAGACCTCTGGGTTGGGTTCTTTGCAAAACTTCCATGTGCCAGCTGTGATAAACCTGTGATAGATGTGCCGAAATAAAAAGGGGATTTCTCCATAATGTTCATACCAGCATCATTCTGTTGCTGTTTTATCTTTATTTTATAAATGCACACATTTTGGAAGTCTCCCATTCTAGGTGTGTAATATATTCCTTCTTGATGCCCAGGTGGCCCACTCCTGGCACCCTGAGCTGAATACAGAGGTTCAAATGCTGACAGAGGATGGAAAGATGGGCAGCTGCACACCAAACTGGGGGTTCCTCTGAAAACTCAGCTATAGGGACTAGGAAAAGTGGTGCACCTGGTCATGTACTTACTTCATTTCTCAGCACAACCAAAGGACTTCTGTCACACAGCCACTTAGTTCATGAATAAAAATGCCACTTTTATTAATGGGTTCCAGTAGTGATAGTAGTCCTTCTCTACTAGCTTTTGTTTGTTTCTCTAGCTTTTTTTTCTTTGCTAGTTTGTTCTTTGTCATTCCATCTATTTTTTCTTCAACTGGAAGAAACTGGCTTGAAACCAGCATAATTGGCACCTCCATCATTCCTCCAGAAACACGTCATGGACGTGGGCACTGCCATATTGTTCCGGAAGTTCATGCGTGCCACCATATTGTTCTGGATGTCCATGGGCGCCGCCATATTTTTCTGCAAATACGTCGCCAACCTGGATGCCACCGTTTTTACCACCTAACAACACCGGCACCGCCATTTCCTTCCTGAATCACCCCACCACATTCATACACCCCCCAAGCACACCCCAGCAGCCACGCCACGTGCTGCTGCCCCACCGCACCCCAACGTCACAACGCATGGCATAGCAAACCTCCAAAAACCACTGGCAACACTACATGGGCGCCGCCATATTGCACCGGAAGTTCGTAGCTGCCACCATATTGGACCCCTATCACCTAACCACATGGGTGCCGCCATGTTGTTTACCCAAGCACACCACCACAGGGCACCGCCATCTTCATTAGGGTTAGAGTTAGGGTTAGAGTTAGGGTTAGAGGTTTAGGGTTAGGACTTCTGTCACACAGCCACTTAGTTCATGAATAAAAATGCCACTTTTATTAATGCATTCCAGTAGTGAAAGTAGTCCTTCTCTGCTAGGTTTTGTTTCTCTGCTAGTTCGTTCTTTGACATTCCATTTTTTCTCCAACTGAACGGATACTTTAGTTAAATGTCCTACTTTATTAATATTCTTTATGTAATTTTTAACCTGTAATTTGAAGTCTTCCTGGATGCTTTCAAAATTAGTTATAAATAATTCCTCTTTTGTCCTTTCAGCGCTTAGCATCTTTCAAAGTGACAGAAATATGGTAACCAAAGGTGTAGTATCTCTATCTCACATATCATGGTAGACTGAAGAAAACATTATAATTTATGAGTGGAAGTTGTCACCTAATAGCAGACCTTCAAGTCAGGTTTCTAAATTCGTTTACTGGGGAGAGCTGGGCACTTCTGGAGGATGATTCAGCTCTGCTGTATTGAACATCTACACTAATATTAGATGAATTGCATCCTAGAAATACTTACTCCTATTTTAATGACTATAAAAGGAGTCTGGAGGAGTAGTCTACGGTCATCTTCATCATGGACATCCAGAAGTGACTAACATGAATCCCATGCTGAATATCCTAAGTTCCAGAAATTTCAGGAACCCACCTACTCCTGGAATTTAGGAAGACCTATAATATAATTCCAAAATCTCAGGTTATTCAGCAGCTTTTCCAAATATTTTTCTTATTATCAAGCCACAAACTCATAGTCCTCCACTTCAAACTTCTGATGAGCTCAACACTTGAAAGTTGCAGTATGGCAGTTCCTCCTGCTGTGCAGTCACACACCTAGAGATGGAAAGGGCCTCCTACTGCTTTACTGTCTGAGACAAATAAGGCCGTTCTGTGCCACAGGGTACAGGAATACAGGAGTACAAAACTCTGGAGGGTGCCCATGCTGTGGTATACCCAGGTCACGGGATGACAGCTTCCATCTGGAGAACTTCTTATATCCTACCTCTCCACAAAATGACTGTTTTCTCCACCAGCCTGGTTGTGTAGATAGGTATTCTCTGAGTTTTAGTGCCCAGAGGAAACCCCTTCCAGAGGCAACAGAAAGAAGTAGAATTCTACAGACACCAAGTCAGAATGTCTGAGTTACAGTCTCTTCTGGGGCCCTAACTTGGTCTTTCTCAGTCTCTGGATGGAGGGTGAGGAGATTAGCTCCCTGAGGCTGAAGGTGGTTTCTCATCTCTGTGTAAAAAGGTCCTTGAAATGGGAATAATCTATGTTTGATTTATCAGCATTGTGTCTTCCAAACCAGAGCCCCAGATCTCTGTAGTCCTCACCTCAGCTGTTGTCTAGGGCAAAAGTGCAAGACTGAGCTATCATCAACATCTGTGAGCAGAACCAGAATGAGCAGCAACCTGTCACCTAAATCTACCATCACTGGAGAAATGTTCTTCATAATGTGAACCTCTCCTTCCATTTGCTGAAGTCTGAACCATTTTAGAAGGATTTTGATGAATATTGTGTCTTTCCCATGAGTGTATTTAATCAGATCATTTTTCAAAGTTAAAATACCTCAAATAAGCTGAAGGTTAGATCAGGTAGATAGATAAAGCACTTTAATTTCTCACAAATCCTTTCTCATAAGAAAGAATTTTAATCCACAGCACTTAGATTAAAATCTGGAATTTCCAAAGCAGATACAAATAAATCTGTGGTTCTGCTAATAACCTATTTAATGTTCTTCCAGAATTTGGTAGAGAAGTTTATATTTCATTTCTATCTTTATATGAAAATGGCAAATCTTCACCCTAAGCAACAGCACAGAAAGCCACCAGAAGACCAGATGTTTGCAGAGTTTCGATTAAGTACTACAGGATATGCACTGTTAGATCAACAGCAATTGCAAGGCTGGAGACATGTTGTTGTGATATCCCTAATTTCCCATCTCTACAAAAGTTTCATTGTGACTGTAAAGGGCATCAGACTTCATGGTTTATATATAACACTGTGCAGAAGTAACAGTGCAGCTAGAAAAGGGCATCCATGGGATAAATTTGGGCCTGACAGAGCAACAGGAAATTACTTCATATAGATTTGGCTGATAACAATAAATCTTCACATAAAGTCCATATGAGGTCTCTTGTCTTTCCCTTAATCTTTTTTAGAAGTAAGAAAATATTATGTTCTAACCCCTAACAATTCCTGGAGTTAATGGAGTTCTAACATGAATGCCTATTTTAATTTTGGTCTCAAATTTATTTTTTTTTCTTTTAACTTCAAAATAGCATGGGAAGTCCCCAAGAGCACCACAGTTTCACCTAGGTTTTTACATGTAAAAAACATTTTAGTCAGTTTATCACTCAGAAAATTTGCATCAAGATCATAAAATAAATGTCATTATTCCACTTAAAAGTCACAGGGATACAAACTTCATCTCCAACGATAAGTTTTACTTCTGGTCAAAAAAAAATTATAGACTTTTTTCTGTAGGTCTTAGTTGTTCAAGCCATGTCAGGGAGCACTAAAATTTTACAGCTTTGTTTAAAATCAAGTATCACTACTGCCTCTTGTTGATTTTCAAAACCTAGTCATCATCTGTTATGACTACAAAGGACACAGTAAAAGTATTCCTTTAAAATTTTCCAAACCTTCTAAGAGATTAACACTAGGAGGTAAATGATCTTGTAGTCACAGAATATTGAACTTCACTGCTAAAATAGAAATTGATCATGGGAAATCTCACTATTTATAAAAAGAAACATTATTTGATTGTCAGTAGATTTTTAAACACAGATATCCTCTTTAAGACATCATATAACCATCATATACTTGTGGTTGCTCTCCAAGCATTTGTTTGGTGCTAAGTTGCTCATGCAAAAACACTCTTCAAGCAAGAGATTACTCAGACAGATCTTTGTCATATCCTTGTTCAGTTCCCAGGTCTCAGCCCTCAACTTGGTCTTGCAGCACATTTCGGTTTCAGTGCCAAGGTTGCCCGGCTGCCTTGCAGCACAGGTGAGCCAAATCAGAAATGTCTGAGTCTGCTCACAGCAGTGTGGCTGTAGTCTCATATGTAGCAGGGATTCCAATGAGAATTTCATATGGAAAACTCATGAATCAAAAACTATCTGTAAAAAGCCAAACTTGAGCAATTTATTTTTTCTGCTCCCCCCCCCCCCACCTCCGCCAAGGATGTTTCTAACTTAACATTATTATCATCTTTAATGTTTACTAAAAAATAAAGGTTCAATTTTGATGTGTATAGTTAGGTATTTAATATTAGTCTCTTTTCAATGGCACACATTTTTAGCAAAAGAAAGATATACTACCAAAAATGTTAGTGAAAAGAGATTGTTCATTTTTTAATATATATATTTTTAAGATTTTTTCACAGTTCTAAGAAAGAAATTTTTTTTAATGGAATAAAATCATAATTATGGTGATTTTCATAAAAGGAACAATGGAAATCCAGAAATCATATTAAAAAGCTGAGTAAGGATCAACTTCAAAGTTCCTTAGATAGCACTGACTAAGAAATTAGTTAAAACACTAATTTTTATGCCTCATACTGAAACTTATTTACTGCAAAGCCCTTGCTCAAAACCACCGAAGCTCACAGTTTTGTCCACTTTTACTGCCAATCACATTTTTATGTGTGTGGTCATGTTTGATACACCATATGGCAGGTATTGCGCAGCTCCTGGTGGGCAGCAGAAGTTGGAAGAAGTCGCTGGCACCTCGGAGGCAGCAGAGCAAGGACCATGGCTGTGGGAAGAAGGATGTGCAGACTGCCAGTGCTGGAAACTCCAGCAGCACAGCAGCCAAGCTGTAGGTGCCCACAGAAGCACATGCTAAATGGAACCTTATCTCTGCGTTGTACCACAAACAATTTTTTTCCCCTTTATCTGTATTTTTATCTCCAGGCTAGGACTCATTCAGCTCTTTTACAAAGAAAATTCTTGGATAGGATTCAGATTCAAGCTGCTTTTTTTTTTTTCCCCCTCCAGACAAAGCCTTTTTAGAAGTGTTCAGGCATTACACAAGACTCCTTCTTTTTCTAAATTTTCACTGAAGTCTAATCTCTTTGTGCTGTATAATTAGGCAGCATCTGCACTGCAGGCAGACTATGAGACTGTAACTCTCTAGCATCCAAAAATCAGAAAAGGATGCTTTGGGGAATCAGACCACCTCTCTATTTCTTTTCCTCTTTATTTTCCTTTCTAGCTTTAGCTTTAAAAAAACAGCAGTAGAAACTTTCAGGCTCCCCGGGAGTAAAAAAACAATTCAAATAATAATAATTTTAAATTAATATACTTTACTCCCCAGGAGCCTGAAATTTTCTACTGCTGCACCAGACTTATAGTTTTTATTCTTTTTATATACAGTATATAAGGACCCTAATTAGTCCTCCAGCTGTGAGGAACCCATAATCACCTACTCATCCACCCTGACCCACCCCTACTCCCACCTACACCACTAATGACTTAACTAATCACCACCTCAAACCCTAATTACCCAATTACCGCCCCTCGCTGCTGCTCCGCCCCCAAACACCGTGCCCCACTGTGATGTCACACCGCTCCGCCCCATGCGACACATATACAACGTATACAACATCGCCATGTTTGCAAAGATGACATCACTACATTTTATCTGCAATTATTCATTAACAAAATAATTGTTTACTAACATAAGCACCAAATTATCCACACATCTCCCCCCAGCACCACGCCAAATAAAACAGTCCCACATGCCGGGAACCAGTACCACCTGCCGATGGTCCCCCACGCGCCGGCCTGCCGCTGATTTGCTGCAGAGCAGCCCGAAACCAGCATAATTGGCACCACCATCATTCCTCCAGAAACATGTCACGGACATGGGCACCGCCATATTGTTCCAGAAGTCCATGGGTGCCACCATATTGTTCTGGAAGTTCATGGGTGATGTCATATTTTCCAGTAGTTCCCAGACAGCACCATATTTTTTTGGAAGTTCATGGGCGCCGCCATTTTTTCCAGGAGTTCATGGGTGCCGCCATTATTTTCTGGAAGTTCATGGGTGCCGTCGTATTGTTCCAGAAGTTTGTGTGCACCGCCATATTTTTCTGCAAATACGTCACCAACCTGGATGCCACCGTTTTAACCACCTAACAACACCGGCGCCACCATTTCCTTCCTGAATCACCCCACCACATTCATACACCCCCCAAGCACACCCCAGCCGCCATGCCGTGCGCTGCTGCCCCACTGCACCCCAACACCTCAGCGCACAGCATAGAAAACCTCCAAAAACCACCGGCAACACTACACAGGCACTGCTATATTGCACCGGAAGTTTGTAGCCGCCACCATATTGGACCCCTATCACCTAACCACATGGGTGCCGCCATGTTGTTTACCCAAGCACACCACCACAGGGCGCCGCCATCTTGGTTAGGGTTAGGGCTATGGTTAGGGTTAGGATTAGGGTTAGATTCATCTTTGGGGAATCTTACCAAGATTGTACCCTATGTCTTGAATGCATATGCCAGCTAAATTAGATAAACAGCTTTATATATGTAAACAGTGTTGGCATATATCTGCTGAGTAAGTTCTAGAGTATAAACTTGAACAAGGTGAACAGAGGTTAACTGTTTCTAGTTTGGATAATCCAAAATTTGCATGCTTTAATTGCCCTGCATGAATAGTGTGAAACTGAGTTCAGACCATCATGTGTCATTGCATTCCTGGTTTGAGTGTTGGTACAGAATTGACTTGTAGCATCTGCATTGAATTGGTTCTTGCTGCATTTTCTCATTTAAAATGTAACCTCTCAGAAGCCTGAGGGTAAGTAGCAGCTCAAAGGCCTAAGTGCATCGATATAAAAATAATTTCTTTCTCTGACCATGCAGCCAACTGCTACATGTTATTGTGACAGCAACAGCAAAGGAAAATATCAGAAGAGCCTCAAGACTACCTTTGTGTCCCTATGCTCAGCATGTACCATTAGCCTGATAATCAATATATCAGTAAATTTTATTATTCAGCAAATAAAGTTTTTGAATCATTAGAGGGGGCAGGGTGCTGGTGGTTCAGACAGAAAACCATATATGCTGTGCCTTGCTATCACATGAAAGACAGCAGCCTGCTGCTTTTATTGCTTTATTTTTACAAATCGACAGGTTTTTTAATGGCTTTGCACAAGTACAAACTAGGTTATTCACAAGTATCTCAGAATACTCTTGTTCTTTTCCAAGTCACTTGATAATTAAATGTCATAGGAATGTCTCAGAAGTATTGAAGTTCCAAACCCATGGAAAGATTACACAGGGCCACTGTTCCTTTTGCCAAGTTTTGATTTCCTGTAAGTTCCTTTACTATAATTTTAGCAATTTCAATTAAAAGAGATTTGAAATTGTTATTTTAAAAAGTCATAAATTCCTTTAATGTCACAATTACCTAATTCAGCTCTTCCAGCTAGGTGATAGGCTATGTGTTCATGTATTTGTTAAATTAAAGCCACAAGGACCAGCGATATATACAGAAAATGTCATCTTACCTTTGACAAAAGACAAGTTTCCCAGAAAATTATCCAGTCATGAAGGTAACAATAAATGTGGAATTCCCCACTTCCCATGGCAGATCTGTCCCAATAGTGCACAACAATATAAATGTGTCTTTGTCATTAAAGGTTCTTTCTGGATACAGGGAATAATTTTTCCCTACCAGATCAGAACTGGAGCAAGTTCTCTAGGGAAGCTGTGCTTTCCATCTATTCAGGTTTTTAAGACCTGATGGGAGAAAAAGCCCTGAACAACCTGGTCTGAGATCAGAGGTGATGCTGTTTTCCGCAGGAGGCTGAGCAACTTCTGTAACTTCTGAGCAGCCTTCCACTCTGAATTATCCTATGATCTTATGACACTACAATCCCAACATTAATTTCCTGGTCTCCAGTTTAGAGGCACTGGTCTTAATTAGGCCTTTGTCATCTACTAGGCTTACCTCTGCTCAATTACATCTCACTGCAGTGCTCACCCTCTCGCCACCAAGGATTTTCTCACCCCTGGGTCTGCAGCAGATCTCCAAGCTCCCAAGCTGCTGTTGGTGAACCTTGGAAAAGCTCTTACTGCATCACAAAACAGACCAGAGCCACAGACCTTTCACTCCCTGCCAGGCACACTAGCACAAATACATTTTTCTAAAAAAGCACACCACAATTTCCAGGCTGCCATATGCCCAGCTGCAGCAACTAATTGCAAAAAATATTTGATTATATTTTTTAATTATTAAAGAAGTTCAGATATCAAAGCTAATTCAGATCCAGGATTAAGAAAAAGGGATTCTTCAAGACAGGGTAAAAAATCATGCTAATACATGACTTGCTTTCCTATTAAAATAGAAATGGTAAGTTTTGAAATTAAGATGATAGAGTTGTGTATCACATGAAATGAAATTATATATATTTCAGATCCTTTTCTTAAAAATTGCAGCAGAATTCAAAATAAGGGATTTCTTTCAATTAAGAAGCTAGGAAAGAATCATAGTAGAAAAAGTGGGAAAAATATGAGAATAGTTAATATGTTCTCTTTTATCTGTAACAGACATTCTTTAATGTTTTGGAGACAGCAATTAGTCTAAGTACATTAAATCTACTGTTTAAAAAGATTTTTAAGAAGTTAGGAAGTCTGGAAAGAGATAAATAAGTCCAAACAAAATATCTCCATTTCATGTGGTTATCCTTGCCACCTATTAAGGATGTGACTTGCAGTGACCAAGCTCTGTAATGATTTCAGCATGATACAGAGCATCATTTGAATTAAAGAATCCAATTGTTTGAACTTTGGGCTGTATAATAGTCCCTTTCATAGTGAAAGTGTGTTTAATGCATAAAAAATTAGTTTGAAGAGAGAAACTGTCCCAGTTCCCGTTTTTTTTTTTTCTATTCATTTTAGACCTGGAGGTTATCCTACAGTATTCAGAAAACCCCACTCAGAAAATGGGAAAACAAATCTGATCACATTAAAAAAGCATCCTATATTCAATGCATTGCACTACTTTGATAACTACAGTGTTAACATCTGCATTTCCTGCTGAGTTTGGTAAAGCATTCCATGGAGCTATTACAAGGCGCAGATTTTCATTGTAAAGTTTTACATTTCAGTCATGGAGAAGCAAGAAGTGAAGCTGCTATACATCACCCAGGATGAGATCTACATTGCTGTAAACAGAGGAAGTTGCTATATCTTTGTCAGAAGATATGGATCAAAATCTAGTCAGGAAAAACTCTGGGTTAAGTATGAAAGAGTAGTTATTCATCCACTCCTTCTCACTCCTTTTCAGTGGTGTGATCCATCATTACAAAAGAAGCGCCATCATTATTTTTGAAATTTTCTGACTCCTCCACGGGATTTTAGGGTCAAGATCAGAGTCCTAGTTAACAACACAGTGTTTACCTGGTTAGATCTTCTTAAAAGTCATGTGTATCTCCTAGGTCAGAATGACAAATCTTGTTCTTCACTTGTAGCTTTACCATATGAACTGAACAAAGACTTGAGGAGGGGGTGGAATAAGGCTATCATATGGGGACGAGGTTCTGCTCTTAGTTTTTCATCATCTCTTTAAAAGCTTTGCAGGATACAACAGAGAAACAAGATTTCATACAGAAATGCTGATTCAAACCAGAAGGAAAATACATCCCCTTTTGTTACCATGGGTACACTTGAAGAGCTTTTTGCTTCCTGTAGTGCTACAATAGCACACCACTGACACCACAATGCAAAGAGCAAAAGATAACAGAAGAAAGAGTAGAGCATGCCATCCAGACAGCAAGCCCTACCACCCCAATTCCCTGCAATCCCCAAACAACCCCAGCACCAACAGTTTGTCCCTAAATGGTAAATGTAAAAGGTCATTATTAAAAACAGGAAAATAATCTTCAACATGTAGTGACTCAGAGCATATTTCATAGTTGAAATCAACCATATGGTGATTCCTAATAAATTGAATTTAAAAATAAAATATAAAATATGCAATAAAATATAAACCATGAAAAGCCCATTAAAACAGGAACAAGAATGTTGTGTCTAATTTCTCCTCTTTTTGTATTTCTGATTGGCAATTTAAGTATTTCCTTATTTTCTACAACTAAATGCTACAGCATCTTGAATGTTATTTTTTGATGACTTTCTCCTGGGACATAAATAATGTTTTTTCATTGCTTTGTTATCAAAGAGTTTTCACTGTGGATATTTAAAATCTTACTTCTTCAGTCTATCTCATCAGTATTCTCCCCCTGTACTTGGCACTGGTGAGGCAGAGCTCTTATACCACGTTCAGTTTTGGGCCCCTCACTGCTGGAAGGACATTGAGGTGCTAGAGTGTGTCCACAGAAGGAAAATGGTGATGGGTTTGGAGCATAAGTCTTATGTGTGAGAGGAGATGCTGAAGGATCTGGGTGAAACAGTCTGAGAATAAACGAGCCTCAGGGGAAGCCTTGCCGCTCTCTACAACCACCTGACAGGAGGATCTAACAAGGGGGGAGTCTGTCTGTCTCTTCTACCAAGTAATAAGTAATAGACAAGAGGAAATGGATTCAAGTTGCACCAGTGGAGGTTTAGATTGGTGTTAGCAAAAATTTCTTCACCAAAATAGTTGTCAAGCATTGGAACCCAGGCTACCCAGGGAAGTGGTAGAATCACCATCCTGGGAAGTATTTAAAAGATACGTATATGTGGCATTTCAGAGCCTGATTTAGTGGTGGACATGTATTAACAATTTGACTCGATGATCTTGAAAGTCTTCTCCATCCTAAACAATTCTCTGATTCTATTGTCAGGACAGGAGAAATGGCTTTGACAACAATCTTAAGAAACAAAAGAGGAAAGAATCTTACCTGGATCATATGGATTCTCACCAGAGGGTTCATGTCTTACAATTTTTTTAATGTGCATATTAACTGCTGATCTGGAACAGACAGACAACTGCTCATCTGAAAATCTGGACAAAGCTTCACAGTTACAATCACAAAAACTACCATACACCTGAACCCCAACTTTGGCCTCCCCTGCCTCCCACCACTATGACAAAGGGACAAACTTCTCAGGTTGCAGAGAACCAAAGTCATGAGCTCAACAAAAATCCAGGAACGCAGTAAAATAATGTCTAGTTTCAGCATCAGTTACAACATCATTTCCAGTTACAGCTTCCAGGGTTCTGAGTAAGGGTCCAGGAACTTAAAACTCACCTATAAAGATGAAGACTTTGAGATAAATTTTCTGGATGACAGCTTTTGAAGTACACTGGATGGCATTAAGGAGGATTCATGCTACTAGAAAGATATAAAGTATGTTCCCAAAAATCACTGCATTTCCTTTTTATACAAAGTCTGTAGCTTCACACAAGGGAAATCAAACTGTGAACAGTGAAAGGATAAAATATTTTGAGCTTGAAATTCAGCATAGAGTTTTTGTGGGAAAAAAATAATATTGCACAAATCAGGTATAAAAAATACTATTCAAGAGGTTGTGCCCTTACTTAAAAGGACTGGTTAATACTAATAATAAGACATTTAGGCTATGAGGAAGTTAAGACAGCAGAGATCACTGTTTCTATAATTCAAAACAGGGTAGCAGGGTAGCACCAATGATGAACAGGCTTAGTTAGAATGTGATTCAACACTTCCCAGTGGTTCCAGGTGCTCTGGCATCATAATGTACAGTGTAAGGGCCACATGTGTACTAAACTCTTGTGTGGTCCTCAGTCTTACACTCTTCCAAACTGGGAACCAGGGCCAAGATGGTCTAACATGGTCTCTTCTAACTAATTCAGGAGTGCCTGAAGAAACCTAGCAGAGCAGCAGCTCTCAGTGAGAAGCTGCAGCCATTTCCTCATCAAAAGATTGTGTGATGATGATTCCAGTAAAACCAAGGACACAGCAAGTCAGGCCATTCAGGGTACAGGATATACCTCCATAATCTTATCCCTCATGTCTTTCCTACAGCCGGTGCAGAATCACTTTTCTTGCCCAGATACATGAGTTAAATTCTACCTGCTTTTATTTAAGTTATATGAATACTCTGAAACCAGTGTTGCTCCTGAGTCATCTCTCACTCCAGCTGGATCAAATGAGAGTAGCCAAGCAGGGATAGACTGACTCATTACTCAGATTTGAGGAATACCTGCATTAAAGTGACAGAACTGTTATTTACTCTCCTCACTCTTACTAATCGTTTAAGAGGAAGAATGAAATACAAATGTTAATTTTCAGCTCATGAGAGTTATGGTTTTTTACAATAGTCAGAGTTGGGTTCTTTTCTACTTTTCTCTGACACATCAGTGCAAAAAAATAGGTGTTTGGATAGGGAAGGGGAAGAACAGCACTCAAAAATAATAAATGGAAAGGGTTCTTCTTCAAATTTGAATGGAAAAGCAAATTTCATGACTAAATTCTATTTATATATATATATATCTATCTATTTATGCATACGTCAAAAATAATGAAAAATGAGTGGCTCTTCAACCATATTTTCTTTAGCAATGCTGCTCTTTAAAACCCTAACAGAAAAAAGTTCTTCTTGTTTTGACTGCACTAACTCAGCCACAGTTTCCTCCAATAGATTTTATTGTTCCACACCCTCCATTTTCACAACTCAGAGCTTAAACTTTGAAACTTTTATTCACACTGAATGGCCTTAAGCAATCATATCTACTTCGAGTGAGCCTTCAAGGGGGAAGCTCTGTGTTAGCTAAGGTTTCTAAAACTGGCCATGCATGAAAAACTCTTGTGTGAAACCAAGTCATTAGGCTGTATCTCATCATGTACCAACAAGATTGTCAATTCATTTCTGTTTTCACAGATGTTTACCAGTTGTGTCATGCTTACCCTTTAAACATTATTCAGAGCTCCATCTCAAGATGAAGTCATGTCAGATACAAAGCAAGCTGTCACTTATTTTCAGTATGGGTGTTGAAGATGCTAAAGACTATGTCTAAAAAGCAGACAATTAAGGAGAACATTTTTAATGTTGATATCTTGAATTTACTGATGGGGTGCCTGATCTTAGCAGAGAAATTTATCCAAAGCCTTTCATATTGTTCACTTTCACTTTTCCAAACCATTATTAGAAAGAAAATTCATCAGAATTCACTTCTGCTGATAAAAAGAAATTTAAATATTTGGCCCAATTTATGCAAAACTTCATTCCTCATACTAAACTATTTTTGGGAGTGTTTTCTGTTTCCAATTATAAAGCTTATTCATTCCTTGTACACCTAATAAATTTCTCAAGATGTTTAGATTATTTGTTCAGATAGGGAAATTTCAAAAGTGTTCAGTTTGCATCTATTGTTTTAAAAGTGCCCTACAATTTTAGTTCTGTATTACCTTTTTTTTCTCTAAGCTGATCAGGACAAAATTAAAGTAAAGACAGTTTTCACAGCTAGTACCAAATGGATTCTTAGAAGTGATGGTTGCTTGACTTCAGTGTTGTACTTTTACCCTATAAAACTGTAGGAATCGTTGGCAACAATCCAGGCTGGTGAAAAAATCTGTTATCACACAAAAACAAAAAGCTGGAGAGTCACAGTATTACAGAACCATGATGTTCACAAGTCTGTACTGATACCCTGAAGCAGAATTTTCAGCAACATGATTCAACATAAATAATTCTTTGGCAGAATATTCTGGCTAAATTTGTTTGGTGCTTATCCACGTCAGCTGAGAGAAAGAAAACACTTCAACCAGTGGGTGAAATACTAGCTTAGAACAAATATTTACACGCTTTCAGAAATGGTACATAAAATCTCTTACACAACAGGTAAAGCCTTAAAATTTACTGGGTTTTAAGACTAAAAGAAGATCAGCCAAATTACTGCATATGGTTCAACAGCTGTTTCCTTTGACCTGCCAAAATATTTCCTGTTACCATGCTAAAGGAAACCTAGTATTTGTAATTTTAATGAATGAGGAAACTTAAATTGTTGGATTGCCAGAACTATAGCTACAAAATGTAAAGCACTTTTTAGACATATTTATAGATTTTATAGATAATGTCTATTTCTGAAGAGGTCAAACTTTAATGGCACCTCCAAAGGAAAAGGCTCTGGATTGTCTAAGTGTTGTTGGGAAGGCTAAAGTTGGAAACCAACAGTGATATCAGACGAAAGCATCACTGATGTGATGTACCGAGTAGAGGACAAAGAAAATCCATAACACTATCATGATGGGAAAGAGGGAAGGAAATCACAGACTGTGTCAGAAAATCACTGTGAAAATTATCTTGGCTTTGTGTTCTGCTTCACTCCTCACTTCCTATCAACATGACAGTGTTCTGCTTTACATTCTTCATTTATCATCTTTATTAATAAATCCTGTTCTAAAGTAATCATTAACTAGTGATCAGTCATGTTTTCATGACAGCTTGAATTAATCTCTTGCTAATTTATCCTTCCTTGCAATTGCCATGACTTAGAAAAACTTGATTACTTGTTTCTTAAAACTATTTTTTTCAAAATTAGAAATTTGTCTCAGCACAAATGTGAAGTGTGAAATGTAATATGACAATATGTCCCATCCTACCTTAAGTGACCATGAGAGGCAGCTAATTTGGTTTCCTAATTTAAAATGATTTATAAATGTGGATATCCTTTATCTGGAAACTATCACAACTCTGCAGATTAGGCTGGCAATGCTGCATTATCGGGGCACCAATCTTTCAACTAAGACAAAAACAAACTGGAGACTTAGACTTAATCAAGAACTAGCTAAAAATTCACAAGTATTTTTGAAATCCTTTGAAAGGAGGCAAATTAAAAACTCAGAACTTGTTCGGTTATTTTTATTCCATTTAAGAATTATTTATGAAAAACTGAAAACAAAAGACTTTATAAAGTGTATAGAAAGTTTTCTTTCTGAAATTCAACTTATTCCTTTCAGGTACCTTATTTCCACTTTTGGGGATCTTCTGATACACTCTAATAAAAAAGAAATGAAAACTTTGTTTTAAAATCAGAACAAAGAGGAAAAAAGTAACAAATTCAGGGTAATTTTCTGCTATCAAAACTTTTGAGATTCGCTAACTCCAGAAGAGAAATTATGTCTCAGAAAAATATGCCTTTTAATGGGACAGTGACAACAAATAGAAACACAAATAAAAAACAACTCTGCAGTCTTAAATAATTATGTCAGAGCATGAAATAATTAATTTCTTCCTAATACTGGCCTATTGGAAGGCAAAGTCAGAAGGTCTTCTTCCAAGGGTAAATTGTCATTAACAGAGCAAAACTCGATAGTTAAATTGTATATTAGAAAACATCTCCCCAAAGAAAAATATCAAGTTTTACAGCACTCCACTGAGAGTTCTTAAACAGATAAGTTTATGAAATTATGGGACAGCAGGAAAAAAAGGCCAAAAAACCTAGATACAGCAAAGACTTACCATAAGTAAACAGAAGCCAACACTCTGTTTCTCTGCCCAGTGTGGAACAGTCATAAAGAAAATGCAAAAATAAACAATAATGATAGCTGCTGTGTTACAATGGAATGTTGGGCACCATATCTCATTTGAGTAAAACCAGTGATTTTTGTGCTCTCCTGTCAGCCTGACTTGTTTCACCTTCTCCCCATCTGCCAGATTAGCAGTTCCACAAGACCGTTTATCTTACCTACAGTACAATAATATGTCATTTTGAATTTAGGGATGAAAGGTGCATTTAATATTATTGTACAGTTTATAATGATTTCTATGTTGAAATGTTTCAAAGTTTGACTTAGTATGAAGTTAATATCCGTCTTCAGGAAAAAGAAAGTGTCCATACTGTTCAAAGTTATTTTCTGAGGAAGTTCTGAAGTGATCGAAGTGCATGCAGTCCCTCATTAAGCTTTGCTTCAATGTCTGATGGCCTTGAAACTCTTGCATAAACCATTTTTACATGCAGAATTATAACAACATTTCCTTGTTCACTCTTTCTTACGTTGTGTTTCTTAACCTCTATAGTCTCCTCCTTGTCTAACAAGGCCTTTGGAATAGGAACAACTATACTCCTTCACTCCCTGCCCAACCACACATAAACTCACAAGAAAATCTTCAAATCTAAGAGTCCTAGGAACAACCTTCTCTGTAATATTCTCCCATGTATTTCTTCATTTGCAAAATTCAGTGTCTACTGTCAGTGACAGTAGATGGTAGACACCAAGACACAATTTCAGACTCAAGCTTCTACACGCCAGGCTTTTGTCCGCATCTGTCACTTTTCACTCTGAGCAGATTCCTAGGAAGAGCAGGTTGTGATTGACATTTTAATAGCTGTCTTTCATTATAAAATTTCACTGGGGACCCACAAGAAATTATAGTTACTGCTAGGAGCTAATAAAGGCCAGAACATAATTCACTAGGTTCAGCTGGGGAAACTGCAAAAATACAGATTTCATTCTGATGTAATTGCCAATAAGAGATTAACTTTCCTATAGCACTGTCTAGAAACAGTGTAAGACTTCCTCCTGTCAAATCCTTAAAGTGAAGTGCAAAAACTCACACAGATAGTGGGAGAACTTCCCTCCTAGGGCAAATGGCACACATTAACATCAATAAGATTTTGCCAGCTAAAACAACAGAGAGGACCCTGCAGGTTGTCCTCGTAAATGTTTAATACCTGTAGTGTGGATGATGCACCCACTCTTTAGGAGCCTGCGGTCTCCACAGTTTTTATAATTTTATCCTTCTAATGCCAAATCATGTCTAGCCCCGGATTTGGTAAACATTCATAAAAATGAATATGAAGGGTTAAATTATAACCTCCAGGATTTTCAGGATCCAATGTAAATCCATGATCCAAAAAAAATTTTTACCCTGCTTAAGGGTAAAAACCAATTTTTACCCTGCATGAGAAGTCATCTGCCTTGTTGACATTAATCTTTCATCTGCTTTACAGGAGGTGAAGCAAAGCATTCATTCATTTTGCTTTATTTTATCATGTCTTTGATGGTTGTATATTTTTTAATGAAACAAAGAAATTGTAACAGCCACAGCATTTAAGGAATCTTTTCAGAACTTTGAAATTTATGCAATGTATTGAATTTTATCAATGACTGTCCTCAAGACACCTTGCTCCAGATTCCTAACTACTTGGATAATGAGAAAGACTGGACAAGGTGACTTTTTGCAAATGTCTAAAATCCACTGCACTTTATAACCATCTTACAGAAGCAGTCCAGTGACACAGTTCTGTGAATATGTCTTGCAATTAAATTTTTTTAATTTATTTTTTTAATTTTTCCACACCCACAATATTTTGTATTTATTTTAATTATTTTTTAATATATCTACCTAAAATGTAAGTATTATTGCTTAAAATTTTTACACTAAGTATTGCACATCCCTTAAGTCATGCTGAAGGTATTCTCAATGGTTTCCTGAGCAATCATAAGGAAAATTTTAATTTTTTGTTTATTATGTGATCAGCAGTGCCTGGCTGTTTCAGGTGATACAGCAGAATGAAAATCTTTAAAGTAAAAAAAAATCTCTGCTCCCTCCTTCATCGCCATTTTCTTTGCCTCTTTTGCTCTAGAAGGTAATGAAACTCCTCAAACATCAAGTCTCCAAAAGCTTCTTAACATATTCTAAATTTTTTTCTCAGTGATTAATTTCTTAAAGTAAAATAAGAGCACAGTGAAAATGTTGGCACTGTCCAAAATCATTAGTGCATTAATTTGGCCTGGCCCAGCTACAAATAACATTTATATGTAGAAGTGAAGAAGTGTGGGAGGCCAACTGCAGCTGCACCAGCAGCCCAGGCACTCTGGGACAGGTTGCAGGAGGTGAGGAAGAGCCCCCAGGTTGAACACACAGCACCAGGAGGCTGTGGGCAGCAGGGAAAACAGGACCCTGCTACACTGTGTGGGAATGTCGTGGCAGGAGGCAGTGGGAGAAGCTGTGTCTCCCACAAGAGAACAAAGCATTTATGTATGTAAAGCTCAAACAGAAACTGAAACCACAATTTGAGAATGCTCCAAGATGAAAGAGCCAAATTTACCGTTTGGAGAGGGACTAAGTCCCAGTAATAAAATCAGACTAAACAAACAGCGTCTGGACTTCAAAAATATCTTACTTGGCATCCAAGGAAAATAAAAATAGGCTCAAGGCAAAAAAAAAAGGGGGGGTGGGGGGAGCAGAAATCTCTTAAATCTCTTAAAATCACAATTCACAAGAGCAGGTGTTCTTCAGTAAATGATGCAAGTCTAGACAAAGAGATGTTGGAAGGTGATGCAAGAATTTGGATGAATTATCAGCTTTGTAAGAGATTGCAGATAGCATTTCACCATGAAGGACATGGAAAGGAAGATGGAAACAATAAGAATGCTGAAGTCTTCCTAAGATTGTAACCCAACAAAGAGCTGGAAGCAGAAATAGCAGAAGAACATGTCAATACAGAGAAAACAAATGAACATGCATTTATATAACATGTGTAAGGCAGTACAGCACAAGGACTAGAGTGAAAGAACATGAAACATTCAGATCTTACAAAGTGTGGTTCAGTGGAATGCCACAGCAACAGAACACTGTAATTGGCTTAGAAGGGCTCTGAAGTTCTTGTTTTCATGAAAGGCAAGAGCTGGAGAAGAAGAAGAAGAAGGGGCTATCCAGACTAAGAAAGAATTTATAATATCTTTCATAAGGCAGCAAAACTCTCACTAAAATAGATCTGGAAATGGCAGTTTATGTCTCCAAGAAGTTGTGCCTTGCCCTGAAGTTGTGCCTTGCCCTGAAGCTACAAAACAAGCTGCATGGATTCTTGCCTTGGGATACCACAGAGTGGAGAAAAAGGTAAGGGAGGCTTTTACTGTCCTGTGTGAGCTGACTTCCAAAGACAACCCTTTCCCTCAACCAAGAAAGAAAATGACGACACTGAGTACTCTGCCTCTTACCTAAGGTAGCTGCCCCGGGTAGCCCAAAAACTTGAATGCCTGCAGTATCTTCCCCCATCTTCCATGGTCATCCAGGCTAATTAGATGGCATGGCAGCTCCACCACCATTTTAAAAGAAAGCATATACAACTTCATGGAGCAATAAGCTCCTTCTCAATGATTTCTTTTGCTGCATTTTGAGAGCTGAAGCAGGACTGAGCATGTCATAAACAGATGCAGAGTGGTACCTACTTTCTGGCTCCTGACTGAGCTGAGATTTGACTTAGATGTCAAATTGCTCAGACCATTCAGGAAAACTATTCAGAAATGTAAGAGGTATTACTCTAAGCTGTCTAGACAAATTGTAAGATGCTCTTGGAAATTACTCACTCTGAGAAGTCAGGGAGCAACTGAGCATCCTCATCACATATTTTGGACAAAACCACCTAAATTCTGCTTAGTCAATTACTGGAATTAGGCCTGATCAAATACACTAAAAGAAAACATATTTAGGTTTCAACTAGATAGAAATGCCAGGATGGGTGATCAACATCCACGGATTATCCACGCCTGATGCATCAGCAGGGGTCTGATGGGAGAGCTGAAGAAGTAATAGATCATACTTGTTTTCATTCAGCACTCCCCTTGGGAGACACTGTCTGCATCTCAAAAAGCAGCTGCAGTCTGTGGAAATTCCTGAACCCTGTATCTATTTCCCTGATGTTAGGACCTGTGAGAAACCAAGTTCTGGAAAATGGTGAGGAAAATATTGGCTTTCCCAACTTTATATGAGGTAAGAAGAAAGCTGGAAAATGCACCCAGACCAAAGGTCTGCAAAGATCTCCCATACCCAGCTGTTTTGACATAATCACTGTTTGTGTCTTAGACCATGGTCAGAGTTGTTTCAGCTCCAGGTGTTCCACCTGAACCACAGATTTCTCTGTATTTATATTTTAAACAGCTCAATGTGCTAAAGTTTACATAGATTATGTTTTGATCTTTGTATTTATATAACAAAAAGCATGACAGATGGCTCAGAACAACTTGGAAAAAGCCCAGCCTGATGGGTTAATGCTAAACAAACAGGGCAAGAAGTTAAGTTTAGGCAAATGAAAGAGAAAAGTTTACATAGGAAGTTATGCAAAGAGAAGTTACTTGTCCCAGGATTGCTGGAAATAAAAAATTTCCTTGAAATGGTAAACACCCCAGGAAAGCACATCTAATTAGACTTCCTTGGTCAAAGGCCTGCAAGCACTTCAGACCAAAATAAGAGCAGGGGATGAAAGTGATGGCCAAATTCCTGAGACACATCACAGACATTGGCAAGAGCTGAGCGTCACTGCACTCACACAGAAAAGAAGGGCCTGCTTGTGTATTTATTATGGGAAGTGTAGTCACAAGGCAGGCTCAGGATGAAAAAAACAAGTCACAGAGCTTCTAGGCTGAAGCTGGCTCATGCCCTACTGGTCCAGAGCTTGAGCACACTGCATTGGTATCATCCTGCAGTACAGCCCTTGGACATCAAAGGCAATGGCAGCATTTCATTTCAAGCAGAACAGACCTAAAGTGTAGAACATTATGACATTAGTAAGATTCTATATTCGTTTTAGACATGGACTGTAGATGTCACTGTGCCATAGGAAGACATGCATTAGCAGTAATTATCCAGTGCAGTAACATCGGGACAGCAGTTTATACAATCTATCCATCTGAACTTCCAGACTGGATTTTCCCAGCTACGTTGGAGAAGGGGTCTCTCTGTTCCTGCTGTGGAAAGCAGGTCGCTGCCCACTGAGACTGCAAGAGCAGGGAAGCCAGCAGGGATGGATGCTGACTTCAGGCATGCTGTGGGGGCTGGGAGACCACTCCCCCACCCCTTGGCTGCTGGTTAGGGATGCTGCTGTGTAGTATCTGAAGCTCCTGAATAAATCAAGTTGCTGATGGGTACTTAATGAACAGATACACTATAAACATTGTACTATTCTGTGTGCTTCAAAGAATTTAGTGTCCAAGCAGTCTGATTTCTCCTGACTTGGACACCAGAAAGACCAGGAAATGAAAGATGCTTTTGAGATCTGGAGCACAGGCAGATTCAGAGTAAACCTCCTCTGCAATATGATTGATATGTGACTGCAGCACAAACAGATATTTTTCAACCATTTTGGTGCCTGTAGAAATGACATTCCTAGCCAGTCTCAGGGTGTGGAAGTCCCACAACATATCCATTCTGGCCTGGATCTTATAATCCAGAATTTAAACTACCTGCAAGCAACAGCATAATAAGAATAATGTTCTTATTTAGGATATTGGACACAGGCAGGCCTGGATAGAAAGCCAGCATGTTCAGCAGCATTCTTGCTGCCAGCAGGGGCTGTCTGTCTGTAGCAAGAACTATTAGTTATAACCCCCCCCCCACACACACTGTCTTCCCAAAGTTTATTGTCTTTCCTGAAATGCACTTTCCTGGCATTATTGACATCTAGACACAGTACTGCTGCTGGGTAGCTTGTCCAGTTAACCAGTGGAAACCATCCTGGTGGAAACCTCATGGAACAAGTCTGCCAAGTATGCAATGAGAAATACTCTGCACTGTGGCTCAGGTTTACAAGCCAGCATCCAGATTTGGGATTTCAGGGAGAGGGAAATAGAAATTCTTCAAGTAAGCAATGCTATGATCTCCCATGTGATATAGCTCTAATGTTGCTAGCTGCTGTGGGACAGTTTGTGGTGTCTTAAAACCTGTGCTCACCACTGACACATGCCATTGTTGTATTGTTGTCCTGGATATTCAGAAAAATATAGGAAAATATTTGAAAAAGGAGAGGATGGAGCAGTTGCAGTTAATGATGGACCTGTTTTCCACTGGAAACTGGCTTAACTGTCTGCTGAATTATTATTTTAAGAGCACAGTGTAATGAGACATGGACACTGGGAGTCCAATTCTTTTCTTGTGTTAATTTAGAAAAACGTATCTTCATTTCCTTTTGTACCAATGTGACAAGACAATGAGATTTAGGGTTCAGAAACTCACTTGCCCTAAACCAGCACTTTTTTTGTGCTGACAAAACAAGATTTGTCAATCTTGGCCCATATTGTCTTTTACATACCTAACTCTTGGTTATGCTGCCAGCCCAACAGCAGAAGCCCAAAACACAGAAGAAAACACAACATAGACTGACTAAACAGCCTGCCAGCTTGCTGCTGCCCCTCAGACTGGTTCAAACCAGCATTATACCTGTGCCAGAGTACTGTGCCACTCCTGTGGTTGCTGTCCAGATATAGTGCTAGTGCTATCTAAAGGCATTATAACTATAAGGTTAGTGTCAACCTCCTTTTACATTCATCAGAGTGAAACAGGAAGAATTGTAGACATTTGTAGCACAGATTTTGTCCAAAATGTGAAGGGAAAGGGTAAAAATTGAACTTTTCTATAAAAATTGAGCCTTCACAATATTTTTCAGGTAATTCTACATGTAGTTCTACATCCCTTTATAATGACACTGCACTGACTGACAGTAATCTTGGATCATTCATTAACCACACTTTTCTGTCCTGCTATTGACCTGCTGGATTCTAACTGCAGCAGTGCATGTGTGGTCTCCAGAGGGGTTCCCCTGTGAAGAAAAAAAATCAGAGAAGTGCCTCCCATCCATCTTGATTGTAATTGTGAGCAGAAGGCTGTGCAAAGTCACACAGACTAAATTTGTTTCCACTGACTCATGGCTGCCTCTGGGAACTCTGAGCAAATGCAGCTGCTGAGCAAACTTTTAAGCTGTTTGCTTGTAGGTTGATCATAATTGCTATTAGAGAGCCAAGGGATGCAGAGCTTTTATGAGGAGTTCATATACAATATGTTTAGTAGCCCAAGGGGGAAATTTCTACCCAGTGATTTTCTCTGCACATCTGTTCACTTACCTCCTTTTTTGCATACCTATTGCTATTGCTAGATCCTACTCCTCTTGAAAACAAAGAAATAAGGGAATCTTTGCAATGCCACAGAGCCAGATCACTCTTTGATGCTACGGGAGGAAGTGAATCAAAACTCTCAAAAACTGCCTCTTTGTTCGCCTAGTTGAACCTGTAAGAATCACAGGCAGAGCAATTGTTGATCCCAGATTCAACAGGGCCTTGAAGTCAGATCCAGGACTACACTGACAACTTCTTATATTAGGTCTATTGTCATTTTTTTCAAGCCTCATGTGGTATCAGACACTACTCCATCCTTCTGGAACAGAACACAGAACCACGGGGTTATTGGTGAGACATATGCTATGAAACACCAGTGTAGACCAAAACACACAAGCATGTCAAGAGGCACAAACCCTGACAATGTCATTTTTTGTTTCTTGTATTATTACAGATGTCATTCACTTTCTTTAATTTTTACTAAATCAGTATGAAATATGGTGGATACGAAACATCACAGAATCATAGAATTATTAAGGTTGGAAAAGACCTCCAAGATGATCAAGCACCACTATGTCAAATACACCATGCACTAAGTGCCATACCCAGTTTCTTGAACACTTACAGGGATGGTTACTCTACCACTTCCCTGGGCAGCCCATTCCAACCCCAAACATTTCATGATTCTATGAAACTATTCTATGAATGCCTAAATCACTTTACATTGACATTCTTTTTCACTTGTATTATGAATATCAACATATTTTTGTAATTTTTATTTATTGTTTCTGTAACTTCCTATTGGAATGAGTTCCACAGTTTACCTATACTTTCCATATGTGAAAAAAATCTTCACCCATAACATTCATGTAGAAACTCACCATCCACAGTAAAGTGAAAATAAAGCTTCTTAAAAGAGAAGCATAATTGCTGCAATATGATTGGTAATATTGCTTCTGTTTCATGATGCAAATAACTCTCTGTGGTTTATAATATCAAAAATTGGAAAATAATGCAATGAGTGTATAATTTCTACTGAGTAGCTCTCTTATTTTTGATGCATACCCCGGTGTGTTTGTCTTCTGAGCAGGAAAATAGCCATTACAAGAGGTGTCTGGATGCAAGAGGGGCTTGTAGTCAGCTCCCCATCAGCTGTGGGTAGGCAGTGGCCAAGCAGGGGAGAAATCTGCTCCAAAGGGAGCAAAGACCCCAGAGGGCCATCACCCACTGCAGCCCCAGCACCAAACTGACGCTGCTGAAATGATCCTCCAAATGCAGCACCACGCAAAAAGCACCTGATTTGTTTCCATATCTGGCTTGGATCTGGAAATAATTTGGTTGCTTTAAGTGCAACAAACTCTAATAAACATCCTGCAGAAGCTCAGCTAAATGCCATTTCCCCAGACTATGGGTTTATCAATGAACTTTCACCAGCTCCTTATCTTTCTGCTCCAGGGGCTGATGTACTTCTCAGGAATGTTCTGGGAGGGGAAAACCCAGTCCCTGGAGGTCATGATCCCATACAGGTAATTCCCAGTGCCCAGGGCTACTTGTGGCAGAAAACCCTTACAGCCTATGGCATGGGACACTGCTGGGCAGTGCCCAACACACTCATCTGGGCTGGATCCTTGAAAACACTCAGATTTCCATTCCCCATGTAGCAAGTGCTGGCTGGATATGGTCCTATCAAAAAAGTAATGCTCAAACCTCTTGATGAAAGCTGGAGACTGACATTTTAATTGTAATGCTTAGGCCTTCTGCTACTGATTTCTGACATGGGCTTTGGCTTGTTCTGTGGACCTCAAGTGAAACATAAGGATCTGAAGGTAAATCTGAAAGAAGACCACTTTTTTAGAAATGGGAAGGCTGCAAAATGGCCATTTCTCTCATTTTTTGCATTGTGCACTCAAGATTGCATTGTTCAGTGTATTTCTGAGTTGTGACAGTGCATTGAAAGACCATATAATATCCCTGGAAAAAACAAAATACTAATTTATGGGACAAACTGATGGAGAAAACCCAATTTTAAGTTCAGGCACGGAATTGAGCGCAGTCTAAAGAGTTCTCCATCTCAATCCAGACTGCAGACAGAACTTCTAATGTGCTGAACCCTGTACTTTTCTGCTTTTGGCATTTTCTATGGTTTCTTGTTACTTCAAATGGTTTTTGTTAAATATTGAAAATAATGAGACACAATTTTCTTCCCGATGGACCATGACACATAGTGGTTAAATCTGCTAAAAGGAATGTGTGCATACTGCCAGCAATCCAGATGAAGTCAGTGACAAAAGTAGGGTTGAGTGGGAAAAATCCATACACAAAAAATCCATTAACAGTTTTGCTAATTAAATTATTGTGCTCATTAGAATGAGAAGCTAGCCAAGAAGAACAAATGGTTGGTTGCCATTGCTATTTTCTACAGTACTTTTGCATGAAATATTTGCATGCAAAGAAATTGATCATGACTTCAGCAACTGCTCTTGCATGAGACCACAAACTCACTTAAAGAAAACAAGTTGATTTTTCTTAGGGGTGGTCCAAAAGAGCCGAGTGCAATGAGGTTCTGGGCATGTTCCTGTATGCATCAATCTCTGTGCACCTCTCACTGTCCTGGTATTGACAGTCTCCACAGGGCAGTGCCATACATGCAGAAAAGTTTAATCACCTGGCTCAGGTCTGGAAGGTGGCTCAGCACTTCATTAGGAGACTCAGCAGAGCCAGGCATAAGAGTTGCTATGCAAACCAGCTCCTGTCAACGCCGTACAGTCTGGGCACATCCTGATGTAGTGTTTAATTGATAAAAGCTTCAAAGCCTGCCCTTTACATAGATGGATATTATCACTCTTTCAGGAGTAAGGCGCAGAGACAAGAGATGGGCTTTGGTTGAGAGGAAGCAGGTGGCTGAGATAAGTTCAGAACAGAGATTCTCTGGGGGAGAGGTGCCTCTTTTCACTGTTTCAGAAACATTCAGCTCTGAGTACAGCTCTGGGCACGACAGGTCAGGCTGTCCTTCTTCCCTCACCACTTTAGTCTAATGTCACTCGTTGAACCTATTATTAAAATTGCAATGACAGTTCTTCAGGATTTATTTTTCTTTGTGTTTTTTGATAGAAGGAAAGATAATGGAAGTACCAGACACATTATTCAGCAAAGTGACTGCTACATCATAGAGATCCATGTCATGGTTTGTGAAATACAAAGAAAATAAGTGACTGTAGACCCACCTAGGCTGTGTTTCCTCAGAATTCTTGATCTCCATCCCAGACCATTACCATTTCACAGGATATAACAATGATAGTTGTCCTACAAGCCTAGCCATCTGTACATAATAAAAGTTTATATTTTAAGCATTGCAAAACTGATGCAATGCAAACCACAAACCTATTTGGTTTCTCTGGTAAGTGCCAGTCAGCAAGCAGGAACTGAGGATACCTCAATAAAAATCAAGAAGTTTGACTTATCTCTTCTGACCAAGTATAACTTGTCTCTAGATGAGACAGTTTCCTCTTGAGATCACTGGGAACTTGTGGTAAGTCTAGGAAGAATGAAGTTTTTATAAAGAGCAAGAAGGGCAGGTACACAGCTCACAACTAGCTTGCCAGTAAAATAAAAATATTTCTCTTTTTTTTTTTTTAATCATAAATGCCATGTAATCTCAAGGCTGGTTTTCTCAATAAATTTTTCTTCATTCTTCAGTGTGGTGATTTATTGCATCCTTTAACAACATTAATCCCTTAGTCCTGGCCCATGTGCAGTATGTTGTAGTGTTAATGCATTTTTAGATAAATACATGTGGAATTTTTGATCCATATGATATTAGAAGCACTTGAGAACGCTGTCTTTGTTACCCTTGTAATGGCCATGTCCCAGTTTGAAGAATTAAGTCTACTAGATTTAGAAAAATCCACAGAAATCCTGTTATATTCCCAACAATAATCAGAATGTTCTTTACACCCCTATGTGTGGTACCAGTATTTTTGGTGTAAACAGGTTCCTGGACAGCAGGTTTGTACAAATCATACTCATGTCTTTGTTCTGAACTCAGGTCACTAGGACATTGTTAGCACCACAGTTTACACATGTTATCCCTCCCACTGCGACCCAATCAATTGTGTGAGATGTGGTGCTGAGAATAACTGTAGTTTAGCCACTGACAACCAATTTATTTTGGGGTTTGTGCTAATTATGAAAGCTATAACTTATATGGGATTCCAGGCTGAGCAGGCAAAGAGGTTATTTTGTGTTTTATCTGAATCAGAACTAAGAGATTTACACCTAACATCATTTACTTTTGATATTTCAATGTGAAAATGAATCAGCCTTCGTTTCCAATAGATCTGGATGAGTTTGGTTGCTCATTTCCTGCAAGCCACGTAGATTTGAATCTGTCACACCATAAACATAGGTGTTCAATGTCCTTTTCTCATGTTTATAAGACTAATTATATCTTTAGGCTGTAACAAAGTCAACTGTATCTTAATTGGTCTTTTTGCTTCTATTAATTAATTAATTAATTCTGATTAAGTTTTCTAAAGAAATAATTTGTAATTGAATTGGCATAATAGAAACTGAGTGGCATAAAAAAAAAACTTGGCAAAGTTCCCATTTTAGTCTATTAATTCTGCCAAGTGAGTTGATAATAAGATTGAACTGGATTTGAAAGATTAGAGAGACTTGGCTTATGAGATGTGAAGGTTAGTTCCATACAGTTTTTCAGCTCCTAAAAGGGAGACAGTATTTGAGTTTTTGTCTGCAATTTTGTGATGAATTCTTTCTATAATCTTCTTCTGGCGGTGAAAGAAATGGAGCCAAAATTAAAAAAATAAATAAATAAAATAAAATTAGATGAAGATTTTTCTTTTTCCATCAGCTTTGGATGCTGAAATCAGCCCACACACAGTCCCGCAGTTTATTAGCACAGAAGCTTATGTGTCAGGGCCTGAGGGATAACTGATCAGGTGGCCCACATGCTGCAACAGTGTACTGAGACAGCTCAATTTTAAATGTTTTTTATTTTGTGTTGCAAACCATAGGCAGAGGAGCATGGCAAAATTAAATCAAAGGAGTCAGTGCAAGATGACTTGTGGCTTCTTTCTGTGATTTTACAGAAATTGTATCTCCCTGTTTCAAGTACAAGAGAAACTGCACAAATCGTTGAAAATAGAAGTGACTGGCCACAGAAAGAAATAGCTAGAAAAAGCAGACAAACACAACCTTGATGAAATCAGAAGCCTTCTCAGACCATCAGGTTTGTCTGTTTGATGGATGAACAAGCCCTGTTTGCAACTTCTAATGCCTCTTTCAAATTTAGCATTCATAAATCAAAAAGTCTTTGCAAATTCAAATGTGTCTGCAATTTTGTTAAGACAGATGAAAAAAGATCACTTTTCATGTTTGCTTTCAGAAACACTCTTACAAGACATTGCATGAGCCCTATTAAAATTGTTATTCCATAATTGCATCTTTATGTGCATAGTTTTTCCCTGCATTTGTGGCACCCAGGTTAAACATTTGTATAATAAGCCCAAGTAATGCATGAAAGCAAAGAACAAGAGCTATCAGTCCAGTTCATCTAGAAATATGGCATGGTACTCTCCTTTTCAGTTAAAGCCTTGGGGACAGAAACTGTTTATAAAGCCATATAGTCATGGAATTTACTGTTCAAATATGGAACAGGTTGCACAGAAAAGCTGCAGATGTTCCGTCCTTGGAGGTGTTCAAGCCCACACTGGGTGGAGCTCTGAAAAACCTGATGTGGTGGAAGAGGTGTTCCTGGGAGGGGTGTTGGAACTAGGTTATTTTTAAGGTCCCTTCCAATCCAAACCGTTTCAAGGTTCTATGATATTTCCTGAGGTAAGGATTTTGTTTGTCTCTTTTAACAAAATGGGTCAGTTTTAACAAGCCTGGAAATTCATGCTTGTTTCTGGGCCTTCTGAGGGCAGGTGGATGGAAGGAGACCTCCAACAGGGGTTCAATGCTGTGCCATGAAAGTTTTGTGTTCTTCACGATGTGAAAAAAACCTGATGATTCCCCTTAACGATCAAAACCCTGTTAGGATGACATTAATTCACTGTGTCTTGAAACCAGGAGGAAGATACTGTAGTTGCTCCATAATACTGTTATTGTGGGCATTAGACTCTCTGAAAGAAACATCTCCTTCTAATGGGTCTTGCTATTCAGTAAATCTAAATGTTGTGGGTAGAAACATCAGAAGTTCTGGGAGCTGCTGGATAATTGGTCTTTGCTCCATTTCAGGTACTGCATAATACTCCTTCCTAATTCCCCTGCCCGAAGGATGAACCAGGTGTGTGCAGAAAGAAGAAATACGAACTGTGGAAGACAACAACCTGACGTGGAGGTGTGGAAGGGAGCCCACGCAGCATGTCCTGGCATGACCCTGGCCAGAGCTTGCAGGCATCACACAGCCTTGTTTCCATCAAGGAAAGCAAGGCAAACTTAACACACTAGCTCCCATTTCCCCAGCCAGCTGGCTGGACACAAAGCCAAGCAGACTGGAGGAAACAAGTATCTGTGCACCCTGATGTGAGCTGAAATGGAGGACATGAATCAGGTGTTCCCTTCTCCCAGATGTGCCAAAGGTGTTGTAGATTCCCAGAAGTGAAAAAACATGTGCAATGGTGCAGTAAGTGCTGTAGATTCCCAGAAGTGAAAAAACATGTGCAATGGTGCAGTAACACTGTGAAGTTCCTTTGCCACACCTGTCAGAGCCATCAATATTATTTTATAACAGGTTTTCTTTATTTTATGTATTTATTTCTTTATTTATTTTTTTTTATTTATTTTCTCCAGAAAACATATTCAGTAGCCAAGAGTTGTGGGTATGTTCTAGTCCTGCTCTTGATCCCAGGTGTCACCTCTGCATAGCCTTCTTTGAGGTTTCCTTAGATGATGCCTGCCTAAACTTCTGGATGGGACACATCACCCAGCTACTATGGGGCAAAGGACAGAACAAGGGATAGGAACAGAGAAAAAGGTCTCTGTTTTCTTTGGGCTTCTAGTGCAGAGAAGGTGCAAGGTGGATGCATTTGATGTATCTGATGTGTACTGAATTAAAAAGAAAGTCCACAAAAAGGTGACTTAAAAATATAGCTTAGTGGTCCTCATTTAGGTCATGGAGACATTTTGCAACCATAATAAATCTTAAAATAGGTTGATATATCTGCTGTTCAAGATGAAGCACAGTTGTAGAAAAAGGTACAAAATATTTTATTCATAAGTCTAGCAAGACTGGGAACTGGAATCCGATTGACTGTGCTGACCTACTTTTCATGAATACCTGATCTCACACAGCTGTGCTGCTTGTCTCAAAACCAGTAGTACCACAGATGAACCAGCCATTCTGTCCACTTCAGAGTAGTGAGTTAAATATGATTTTTAGCCCCAATGTTTTCTTCTTTGTGTTTTATTACAATTCATTGCCTTGATAGAATGATTTTTCTTTGTTTTTACTGTCTGGTTTTGGTCAGACTTGCTGGCTTAGTACTTGCAGAATATACAAAAAAATCCCTCAGCATGAAGCACTAAAATAACATTGCTGTCTTTCTTGGAGCCTGGAATCGTACCGAGTGTAGCATCATTACAAAAAAATATGCAAAATACGTATTCTTGTTCACTGTGTTTTAAAACCATGTCCTGTCAGTGATACACTATTTCTGCAGTGGAATTCAATATCTTGAAGTGGAAATTTCCTATCAACGAATTCTTTTTAGTATTAATTTATGGATATTCAAATTACTGCCACTTATTTGAAACCTCTTACAAAATGGACTTTGATATTCTACAGATCTCTGTATAAAAAACAAAACTGAATTTGGCACTCCTCCCCATTTTCCTTTTCCTTCTTCTAAGCAATAGCATTTTTCTGTATTTTTGTTCCTCACTGAAACATGGCACTGTCTTTTTTTTTTTTTTAATAAAGAGCAGCATGCTACGTGTTATATGCGCTAATGAATTGGCATTTATAAAACAGAATGTATACCGTATCTAAGACAACTGCTGTGAAAATGCCTGAGTTGCTGCACTCTCTAAATAGAGCACAATTATGGCATACGGTTGGAGTGCTTTTATCTGTACTGCCACTGCTGGAAATTTAACTGTGTATGTGACCTGAATATTTAGAGCTCAATGGAAAATTCCATAAATGTAGTGTAGCTTCAGAGCACCTAACAGCTGTTATAAATATTATACCCATTACACACCATTGCTAAATGATACATGTGAAGCCCCTCTCCCATTCTGGGTGTATTCTATCATGTCTGCAATATTTTAACAGGCCCTTTGAAAAATGCAATGACTAGGTGCTAAATAGCTTGCATAATACTTCAGTGGAAGTCTTTCCTGTCTGTATATTCATACTCCTTCCTGGCTGGGCATAGTTAATTTTCAAACCTAAAAATGCAGGAAGAAACTATATCATAGGTAGACCGCATTTACTGTGTGCTTTTGTTTGCTTAGTTTGATATACATGCTAAAAGCCTCTACTTAGCTGAGCAAATACAAAAAGAGAGGGAGCAGCTCTTCACAGTGTTAGAATGTTTCTTATTATGGTAGGATGGAGCAAAGATGTAGTATATCCATGGATGCTGCCTTTCACTCTTGGTTACTAGAGGATTAAACCAACACTGCAGAGAATTGTTGTAATAGGAAGTGTAGAAACAACAAATGAGACAGTTTATGAGTGCAAAAGAGAGATTTTGTAAAGCATTATGTTTAAAACAACACAGCAGTTTAACTAAGATTACAAAGGCTGCAGATTGGCTTCCTAACTAGCAATTCTTCCTGCCTCCTACTTAGAGTTCTGTTCCTCCTGCTTTTATGCTGTTGCAATGTCTTAAAGGACTCTTTGCTGCAAAGAGGAGCAAGGTGCTAAATGTGGTGCACCCAACAGCCAACCTGCTGCTGTAGCACTGCACTGGCTGCAGAGAGAGACAGGGCAGGTGAGGAAGTGTTAGTTGACATCCACGTAGGAGCTCATGACTGCCAGACTCATCTCAGTAACACAGAGGTGTTAAACTAAAAATAATAGCAGTTTCTCTACCTAAAAGCAAGGATAGTGTGGCAAGGTAGTATCTGCATGAGGAGGAGCCAGGAAGGCTACAAATTCCAAGCACTTGCCCATCACTGAACAAGACATACACTGTTCACATCAGTCCTGACAGTACCTGTCTAGCTTGGTTTCATAGTCTTCCATAGGTGACACCATCTCTCAAGGCCATCTGTTCCAGCACTTCTCTGCCCTTGCCCTTCTAAAGTGGGGCTTTTGTGTCAAATGCCTAACATGAATCTTTATTTTAGCAGTACATGCCCATTACTACTTGCCCTAAAGGAGCAGAAACAGAACAGATTGTTCCCTTCTTCACTGCAATACTGCCTCTGCACATTTCTCCTCAGTATTAATAAGAATCATCTCCTTGATTTATGGAATGGCAAGGACATGGCATGTGTGGCTCTGTCAGTAAAAATGGGAGACCAGAGAAAGAGAGAAGAGCTAACCAGCTGCCATAATCAAGGTAATTGCAAGCTGCCCGACATACTAGGGTATGTCAAAGTACAGCTAAAAATAGTCCTTGCTCCACTGAAGATCTTGCAACATTCCTACAGGAAAACAGTCCTTGAATACTCCCAATCCTTGGGAACATGGTTGTAGGAGACCCAGCCTTATGGATGGATTAGTTCAGTTGGTTAGAGCACGGTGGTAATGATGCCAAGGTCATGGCCACAGGCCATTCATTTAAGAGTTGGACACAATGATCCTTGAGGGTCCCTTCCAACTCAGCATATTCTGTGATTCTGTGATTTATGCAGGAGAGAATCAAATCCAGTTAAACTCATGAGATTTAAAGCCCAAATCATGTTTAAAAGAGGTGATGAGAATTATCTTATTTACTGGTTCACAGCTTAAAACCATGGTCACCTCACACTTCAATACAATTGCATCAGATAATTGCACTACTGAATCCTTCACTGTGTTCCCTGTCCCTGGCTTCTTTTGAATACTGCAGAGGCATCAGAGCAGGTTAATGTCATTGATTATCTCTGTTTTTGAAACACTTTGCATCATCTCCAGGTCTTTACCAAATTCTCTGATGGAACACAAATGTTAAGTCCCATTTTGAGGGTCATAGTCATAGCAAAGGCAGCAGCTAGAAAGCACCATTTGATTTTTGACAGCCACGTCAAAATAATGTAGTCAGATCCAAGAACCTTGTGACAACCAAATTCAGCCAAAGGTGAATTTGATCTCCAAAAATTTAACTTGCAGAAAATATAAAATTTATGAGTATAAAATAAATGAGAAAAATATTTGAGGATATGGCAGGGGATCTTTAATCAAAAGGATCCTGAGAAAAAAAACTTCTTTGGTACAGCAAAGACTGTCTACCACAAAATATCCCTCACCACTTAGGTATGATTTGTAATGCCCTCATATTGTCAGTAGCTTTCTCGGTTCTATGGGATAAATTACATTATGTCATTAAATGTAAAGCAACTCATGCAACTTGCTGAAGCTGCACATAATTAAAATGCAATAGAAATGCCTTAATGAAGGAACTTTCTTATAGTCATTCTCCCTTTAGGTGAGAACAGTGTGTTTGTGTACTGATAGAGAGAAGCAGCTACCTCCTGCACACAGGGACTGAGCAAGGCAAAGACTTGCTCACAAGCTCACACCACCCCTCAGATGGCCCAGGCAAAGAGCCTTCATGCACCGTGGTCTTGCATGCCCTGAGAAACCCTCAGTGGAATAAGCAAAGCTGGTAACTCCATCCCCCACATCACACTGGGTACAAACCTCTCAAGGGGGCCCATGTGCAGAAGGGAGCATGGTCTCAGGGATGTGGAGAGCTTGGGCCAGGGCCCAGCGTGGGCCTGGGAAGGAGGCATTGTGCCAGCCCCAGCTTTGGGTTAATGAAAACATCAGCAACTTCTGAGAGACTCTTTGCACTCACTGGAATTTTAATTTAAAGGCCCAGATCTCTTTCAGTCCAAAACAATTAGCATCACCTGCCACCTATTTCTTTCTAATTGTAATTTCTGATATAAAGCACCTCTCATAGGACTTCGGTGACTTCTCTAAATTTCTCTATTACTATTTGAACATAATAATAACAATTTTGAAACTGTATTTGAGACTCGTTATTTAATTCATATGTAAAACAAAAAATATTGTCAGTGTCAGGCATGTTACTGTCTTTTTATCACAATAAGTTAATAGTCTCAGTCTCTTGAGAAGCTGAATACAAATCCTGGTTGTATAGCATATTAGACTGGCTTTTCTGGGATTAAAATTTTGTCTTTATCTTGAATTTATGACCTGACATTTTTTCAATGTTGTACTCTGCTGCTATCTTTTCTCCTGAGGGTGCATTACTCACTTCATCCAGAGTCACTGGAAGGTATTGTAGAATCGTATTTGATATCATGGAATGTTTTAGGTTGCAAGGGACCTTTGAATATCATCTAGTCCAAACCGTTGTCATGGACAGAGACATCTTCCACTAGACTACGTTTCTGAAAGCCCTAACCAACCTTGTCTTGAACACTTCCAGAAATGGGGCATCCACAGGATCTCTAGGCAAGCAGTTCCAGTGTCTCATCACCCTCATAGCAAAGAATTCCTTCCTTATATCTAATATAAATCTATTCTCTTTTATTTTAAAACCATTAATAATATCAACACCAGAGACTACAGAAACCTTACCCTCAGCAATGACATCATTAATTAGCATTACCCTTTGGGAAGCACTCTTTTGTCAATTCTCCCAGTTTAATTGCAAATCTTTGACAAACTCAGATCCTGGATTTGTGGGACAGGGAATTAAGCATTTTATAAGGAAAAATGTTTAGAAAACGGAAACTATAATGGACTGAAATACCAAAACAGATAAAAATTATTTAAATGTTATTTCAAAGCACTTCTGATTTTAAAACTAACCTGAAAATTTTGCTTCCCTCTGACTCATGATATTAATCACAGTAAATATATCCTAAAACTGTGAATGTTTGTATACATAATTCTAATGCCTTGTGAAAGGAATGCAGTTGACAGCTACCATGGCTGTATGTGGAGCAGTACATGGGCTCATTTTATTTAAGTAAAGGATTTTCTTTCATTGGAGAACAGAAATATAAAATGCTTTCTTGTTGCAGTAATGTGATAAATCTGGGGTTTCCATCAAACCTCCCATCCTTAAATTCTCCCTGATGTCTTTTATAACAAGAAAATCACATTAAGACTCTCTGAAACTGTTTTGTCCCCCACAATTGTTTTGGTTGATGTTGGAAGGGAGGATGACTGGCAGGAGCAGGAAGAGTTGAGGCTCCCAGGCAATACAAAGCACATAAAGTGCTGTTGATCCAGCCCAGCCCAGCAATGACTAATGGCCATGGAAACCATAAAACAACATATAGGAAAGCAGCTGGTGTCTCCCAGCAGTTCTTTCTTGCAAGTCCCAGTGACACTGAGTGGTGACACCTGGCCTGGTGTCTTAGTGTGATAGCCATGCTTGTGCCCAGGCTGGAGCTCCTCGAACCGGTGCTGCTGAGTCTGAACTCGGAGCAGACAAGCAGAATGAGGAGACAAAGTTCTTGCCCCTTCTCCCTGCAGTTGTAGTTGGCTAAACCAGCTGTGCATTAGGACCCCAGCATTTTAGGAGCTCCTCTAGAAAAAGTAACAGAAAAGTGGTAAAATAAATTGTAACAGAAAAGGAATCGCTGCTCTAAGGACTTTCCAGGCTAAATATCCACCCTGTGCATGTACATCCTTCCTTAGGTAACCTAAGGAAGGACCTTCTTCTCATTAGAAGCTTGCTGTCTCAAGCCCCTTCCTCATTAGAAACATTGTCAGCCATTTAAAAGGATAAAAGCTGAGTTTCATCTTTGCTGTCTGGTGCTTATTTCATGGCTCAAAATTCCATACGGATAGTTATTGACCCATGGAGGTTCTTCTGTACTTTTTGATTTCTATCTATGTTACCTTATAAGAAATAAAACCTGAAACTGAGTCAGCACAAAGCATGGAGGCAGCAATTCCCCATCCTATGTTGCATGTATTTAGCAAGAATAAACAGCAGATGTCAGCACTAATCCAGAATTTGAAATTACAGAATCCTAGAATATGTATGGAATTTGATCAGACCCTGCTATATTGTCCTCAAAATTCATATGATTAGACTGTGAAACAATTAATCAAAACTTCGGCTTGGAAACAAAAATATATCTATATTTAAAGAACCTTAATAAATTTTGTGTATCACTTGTATATGAGACCTCTTAAATACTGTAGATAGCAAGGGAGCATGTGCCTGTGCATAGTCTTTTGTTTCAACTGTGCCGTAGAAGATCACTAATTCCATACACCTCCCTAAATTGTTTTTAAAAAGTGGCTTTAGAGGAAAAAGTTTGGTAAAGGGCAAGCACAAGAGTTCAAGGGATACCTAAGGAGAAAGAAGTAGGCCTGAAGGTGAAGGACAGAGAACCAGAAGCCTCCTGGTGCAGATGCCAGGTGGGGGCTGCAGTTCAGCCTTGATTTGGTCTAGAACAGAATGGGACAAGTGAGTGAAATGAGCATAAGAACACAGCTTCTGCAGCCAGTTGTAGAAGACTCCCTGTCTGTGAAACAAGACCTACAAACCACTGGTGATTTTCCTGGAAATAAAGCATAATTTAGCTGTGCAAGTACCCATAAACCATGTGCACCTGCATACTGAACTACATGAAGATGTGAGAATAGGAGAACAGAATCCTCCCTGCCTAGTCACCACTTTGAGGTCAATGCGTGATGGATTCCTTCTGAGGGACATGCAGCATCCACTAACACATTGCCTCCCAATCCCTGGAGACTCTCACCTCTCAAAAAAGAAGAAAAAAGAGCATTTAAAATGTGTTAGAAATTGCATGGGTGTTTCCTGCCAGCATGAAGCACAATGAATTCTTCAGGGTTTTGACCATTGTCACTAGAGACAGAAGAACCTATGCAATATCTAAGATAGAGCCTGAGATTGCTCTTTCTGATATCTGCAGTGGGATCTCTCAAATCCTGCAGCAATCTGATGCCTGCAGCAAATCATCCCTGATAAGGTTGCTCCTAACAGGAATCTTTCAAAAATAGGAAAAAAATACTAGTCAAAAATAGTAGCAATTTTTATATCAGTGCTTAGAAATACGTGGCTTTATTCTGTCATGGGTTTTTTCCTAGCCTTCTGGAGCATGTTCCATCAAAACCAAAAAATTACAGGCTTAATGGATTTATTATCTACAACTATAACTTGGTCTCCAAGGATCACATGTTCCTCAATCGACATTGAATGGAAGAGGACAAGAAATATACCCAGGATCAATTATAAAAGTAAAAATAGCTTGGCTATTTAAAATCATATTGGTTCTCATTACAAAAGCAAATTGACAGCTGTTTACATTATGAACTTAAAAAACTCAGATAGTTCCTCCTGAGCCAAGAGCTAAGTATCAGTTTGAACAAACTGGCAGGTTGCCCACAGCTACCTTTATTTTTCAGCAACTACAACCACATTACATCCAACTGCCTTCTTTGTCATTCTTTGCTACCTGAACTTCTTTACTCTGTTATTAATTTAAAAAAAAAAAAAAAAAAAAAAAAAAAAGAGTAGGCTGTTTTTATTAACTAGTAAAACAATTTAGTTTGATTCATCTTCTCTGACCAGAAGAACATAAGAGGTCATCAATCTTAACTTCTCTGTCAGCACAGGTATGTCAAACCAGAATTAAGTGGTGGAAAAATTGTTGAGGGAGAAAGTTGAAAAAACAAGACAAACAAAATTGAAGACAGTTCTCAGAAGAGGGGAAAAGAAAATAACTACTGCTGAGTTGTTACGCTGCCACTGGTTGATGCTCTGTCAGGCTAGAATATTCATTTTTCACACAAAATCAGAGGAATGTTGATACCTGAGAAGGGCTGCAGGTTTTTAATAAATTCAGCAAAAAATATATAAAATTGAATTTATTCTCCCATGAATTGCAATGTTTTTATCCCCATTTCTATAATAACAAAGAAATTCTCCTTCGTAATTAGTTACATCATCTTTTCTTTGCATGATACTCCATCAGAAGATTACAGTACTCTCCTTCACCTGTGAACTGCTATCCTCAAGGTGTCTTCTCTCATCTTAAGTGGTGATTGGCTCTTTTCCAAACCAAAGCACAAAAGACTGCATTTTTGCTATTTTCAGCACTTTCTTTATGCACAACAGATGCTCTTATACATTACCCCAAGGGAGAGTATGAGCTCTGTTAGACTGTGAAACTGAAGAAATTTCGACAGCTCCACAAATAAAGTTAAATCACACCCTCTGTCTACCATAAATGTCCCACATCTAGACTTCTGATATTAAAAATATTAACAAAAGCTTCAGATGTTCTGTATTACCTCTCCAGCAATGACAGAATAAGAACTGGGTCAAGGTATGTTAGCTCAATAAGTAGTTAAAATTCTCTGACCTTTGAATTCCCTAACAGCCAGAAGAAACATTGAATAGCTGATGGATGACCTTTCATTTACCTCAGTGGCAGGCAAGGTTAGCTCCAAACCCAACACAACACTATTGCCTGACCACACATACCCAAAAGCGAGCTTTATGTCAGAAACTTTTGTAAATACTAACAGGCAAGAGAAAAGAGGATTTTAGCCAGTGAAGAATGTCTAGGAATCTGGGAGACCTTGAGAATAGTGATACAAAGGCATAGTATGTAGAAGGTCCTATCTTGTAGCATATCTTCATATCCAAAGTAATTTCTTTTCCCCATCCATTCAGTATCTTTTCTGTTCCATGTGGACAGGGCTTCAGCCAGACCTTTCTCACCAGAAATGTACCTCATTCATGCACTGAGGGAACAAATAAACAGCATTATCTGTGATCTGAGAGGGAGGAGGGGGGCATTTAAATGGGGCAGTTGTTTATTATTTAAATAGTGTTGACTTTGTGTCCCACGTAATATTGGTCCCTCTGGTTGTTTTGCATGAGAGCAAGCAGCAGTCAGAAGCTAAACCTGCAGAGCACTTCCTCTTCATGTCCCTTCCTCTGAATCCTCCCACGGCGGAGAGGACAGATGTTTCTGGGCCACCGCTGCCCACAGGGACATTCAGATGAAGAGACCCCAAAGTCTATCAGATGTTGCTGACAGTTTCCGGTGAATGAATATAAATTAACATAAATATGCCAAAAACTTCATCCTCGTGGAATGGAACAAGAGAATCACCTAATGTAATGAATGAAGACATTTTCAGTTCACTGTTTGCTTCCTGAAACTGTTCTGGGCTACTAAAATGTAATTGAAGTGTATTGGGTGCTGAAGGGAGCTTAAAAAGCAGAGATTTTATGAAGATAGAGCTGTAATTTGTGTGCAAACAAGCAAGACAGGTTAAATTTTTTCAAGCACTTCAATAAACAAGGTCATTCATGAAATGCTGAGTGAATTGGGAGTAGGTGGTTCTCTCAGGAATGCTGTCTTACATTTTCTTTAAAGGAGCTTCTGACCATTCAGTAGCTCCTTTGTGTGCCTTTATTCCTTATCTGTGATCCCATCTGTCACAAGACCTTTTATGCCCTTAAATATTACCTCTTATGTGACCACTCCAGTACAAAGGAGATTAAATATTTATGTGCCACATAACTATATGCCAGTGGGCAGAGTGAGTGAGTATGAGAATGCAGGCATGTGTGGTTACACAAAGGCATGACTTTGTACAGAAAAAGATGCAACCTCTATCTGCCCGCAGGAATACCAACATTTCTTGCTTATCACTTTTCATCACAGAATCATAGAGTTAACTAGGTTGGAACAGACCTTTGAGATTATCAAATCTAACCTATGACCTAACACCATATATCAACTAAACCATGGCACTGAGTGCCACGTCCAGTCTTCTTTTAAACACCTCCAGGGATGGTGACTCCCCCACCTCCCTGAGCAGACAATTCCAGTGCCCAAAGGAGTTCATCAGAACAGCACGTGGACAGGATTGTGCCATTATCCTTTTTGGCTAAGAACACAGACATTTTTGGATTTTCAGGACATTTGACTGGTTTTAATTATCAACAGTAGAATATATTCAAACAGAGGGTTCTTTAAGCAGAACTCTCAGAAAAGCAGAATTTAGCTCATTCATCCATTCAGAGAGATAAAGTGCTAAAAAGAATTGTGTGTTCTATCTAGTAAAGACTTTTATAATTTCACACTCTTTGTCGCAGTAATATCACTTATACCTTGTTTTAATAATAGATTGCTGCAAAAACATGAGCAGCTCTTAAATATCTTGCTTTCTGTTTACTAGCTACCCACTGATTTCAAGCCTTATTTAAAGAGAGATTGACTCTTTTCCTCCCAACTGACCATAGGGAAAAGTTCAGAATCTTATCTGAGAGCTTCACACACTGGCTGTGAGAAGGCAGGTATTATTGTCCCATCTTTGTATTTGGAGAATTAATGCATTGAAGAACTGAAATCAGATTTACTCAAAACACCTATTTTAAGAAAAGAAGGGTTTGAATGTTACAGCTTCAGTTCTAAACAGTGATTTTGCAATCATTTCAAGTCAAACACTTGAGATACAGCCTCCAGATGCCTCATGACCCTCTTGTTCCTCTCTTCCTGCACTCATGAAAAAGCATCTTTTGCTTCCACATCCTCTCTGCCTTCCACTCCTTTTGCTATGATATATACCCAAACTTCAGAAGAGCCTTTGGGCATAAGGGGATTGAGATTTAATCAAAGCTCAATAGAGAACTGGCTAAGCAGGGATCTGAACTTGAACTTCTCACTTATAAAATCATTATAGCAAAAAAAAAAAAACACCATCTCCATCAATACTTGGACTTAGCTGAATTTGAAAGGAAGCTTGGTTTTGTCAAGCAAGGTAAGTCTGAGAAGTTACTTCATGGAGGGTCTCTTCATTTTTGGATCCTAAATGTTCTCAAAGAAGGTGTAGGAGCTGAATTAGTCTGGTAGAAAATCATGGGCATACCCAGGAAGAGGGTGCTTTCTACCCTGTGTATTTTTATGTGCTTATTATTTACTTCATTTCCTGCTGAATTTTGTGTTCTTTAATGCCTCTAATTCAGTCTTGCTCTGAAGCTGCACCTCTGCCTAACTGCTGCATATTTTATGGTATACCTTTAAAAAATAAATCCTCTCCTTATGTGTCCTCTTCTCAGTACCTCACAGAACTCTCTGTCTCACAGCTTCCATCCTGCTAATCTGCTTTGCTCCATATATTCATACACATTCTCTGGGACATCTCCCATGCCATATTTTGGTTCTTTCTGGCATAGCAAGAGATGGCCTCAGCAGATCCAGTTGTGACATCAGGACATGTCCTTCACATCTCAAAAACAGCTTTCTTTGCTTACCCTGAAACAGCAAGAGCCAGTTGGTTCCCAAGAGTAGATTCCTCTTTCACATAGGAGTGATGTGTCCTCTGTAATATTCGATCCAAAGCCACAGGTGGTGCTCTGCTCTTAGAGTGCAGCAGATCTTAGAGGCAGTCTACAGCAATAGCAGCAGCCTTGGAGGCTCAATGACACTCATGAAACATGCCAAAGAGCTTCTCCTTTTCCACCAAGCTCCCAGCAGGGACCCTGAGGACGGCACCCCTCTCTCCTGTCTCTGGTGCAATCATTTTCCTTGTACTGTTGCACATCAACAGCAAAACCAGAGAACCATTGTACACTGCTTACCTTACCAGGTATATCTACCTCATCCCAGCTCTTGACATGTCCAAGGTTCCAATCCAGCTTCTTACCAATGCATTCTTCTAGTTAACATAAAAAAAAAATACTTTGCAGAAGGTCCCTAACCCGTACAATGCCCAAGTCTAATCCAGTACACCTAAATTTTGCTGAAATTAAGACATAGGTCCAAAACTGCTGCAAAATTTAGAAGGAAACCCAGCCTGGCTTGGCCAGAAACACTGTTCAACTCTGCCATCTCCTCCTTCTGCACCAGCACAAGCAGCCTGCAAGCCCTTCCCATAAGCCTGGTATTTGCATCACAGCGCAACATTCTTGCCTTTTTTAGGACAGGCAGCCAGTGCCATTTGACTTAAGTGTGGAACAAACTGGAAGACCTATGGGAGCAGCGTTAGGTCCAGATTTCTGCTACCTACTGTCCCAGCTGGGAATATCCTGTGGCTGAAAGGACACCCCACTCCTGCCCAGCCCCCAGATGAGGCTGTAGGGCTGATGCATGTGCTTCGTGTCCCAAGTCTCTGTGTGCTGGGGCTGCCCCTCACAAAGGTGGAGATGAACTCATAGGTTCCCACACCCTGCAGCTTCCCTGCCTTGGGACAGCCACAACACTACAACCACACTATTACAATTAGTAACCTGCCATTTTCTTATTCTTCTACATAGTGCATAGCCTCAGAAATGCTGTAAGAAAACTCAGCTGTTGTGTTACTCCTGATGTTACTTCTCATTGTTCTATCACAATCTGCTGAATTAGGCAAAACTATCCCACAGTAACAGATGCAACTGAAATCTAGTTCTTGGAAATAATATTAGTACTTTGGTGCTTAGTCATAGAGGAAACCAAACATTATGAAAAAAAAAATTAGATACCCAGATAAAGAAGACAAGAATGTTCAACATATCTACTTCTTCAGAAAAAAAGCAACATGTTTTTATAAATATAATCACCACATAAGCAAGAGGGGACTGTAACCAGCTATGCTCATACTTTGCATGATTGATAATTTCAATATTTTGATGCCTGATTGATGTTTTTAATATTTTCATGCTTCTAATTTTTACATCCCTTTTTATTTGATTGAGGATATTTGGGGCAGAGTGGGGGTTGTATGCTTTTAAAAACTATTTGAAAACAAGAATACTGGCCTAGAAATTCTTGGAAAGAAGGCAGCTGTGCCATGAAAGGAACAGCTTTGATGTATTCGAGGAAGAGTTCCTGCTGAGCTGGCATTTTATAGTTTGTTTCTGTCCAAACTGAACTGCTTGTGCTGATTCATTAGCAAAGGATCTGCTCTTTGCCAGATCACACTTCTCTATGCCAATCTGCTTTTGCCAGGCACCAGCAGTTCCTCTACATGGCATGTGCATAGCCTCTCCAACAGGGCCATGTATTAAAGTCAGGGGCAAGGGAATACCAGGATTGCTTTTTCCTTTAAAGCAGACTGCTTAAATGTAGGGAAATATTTGTTAGAGTTGCACCAAATTCCAAAGATTTTCAAGACCTGCAGTTTGCATGACTAACGTGCCAAAACCTTTTTTTAATTAAGCAATGTAAACATGTCTATTTCTGCATCAAACCTGCAGAGTGTGTTTTGGTCAGATGCAAAACCATCTTTGTGCTAAATGAACACTTTTTCTAATGTGAAACTCCTAACTCCTTTCCCATTGTTTTAAAACAATTCTGACTATCACCATCTTCATTTTGTTCACCAGCAGCACCTGCCCGCCTTTACTAAAGCTTGTATTTCACTCTGGAGCGTCTACCTCTTATCCCATCTTTGGGGCCATCTTAACACAGATGAGATCTTTGTATTTTGTAAAATGTTATCCTTCTATTTTAGCTGAACCCTAAAAGGGAGAAACTGAAACTCCACCTAGCAACTTCAAAATTTACATCAGGGTCCAAGTTTCCTGCCATCTGCCCTGCTGGCTGAATGTAATATTTCCTTTATCTAAAATAACAGGTTATTTTCTAATTTTCTTAGCAATCCAATATACATAATATTTCTATAAAATTATTATTAAATAATAATTTTTAAAAATATTATTTTGTAAATGTGTCCAAAAAGAAAAGGGAATCTATTATCTCTGATAATGTCACTGGTGTTACAGAAGTGTTTCAAAATGCCTTGGTTTTTAAAAGATGCATCTCACGGGAGTTAAAAGCACCAGTAGGATCACCAATTGCAGTGATGGAAACCTGCAGAGATCCAAGACATGCCCTCCCAGAGAGGAGAGCCCAGAGTTGTGATGGCCAGCGCCGACTGGGAGCTGCCATCTGCAGCAAGGAGCTGCCTCCCCAGGCAGTAGCTGTGCCTGAATATGAGCCTGTCCCCTTTCTGGCTGCCTTTGAGCTTTTCAAACTAACACACTTTGCTTCACCATTGGAGTAGTATAACAGCATTCTGGAGGAAAAATAGGGAGTGCTGAATATTATTTGATACTATGAACTAGGAGGTGTTAGAATGGTTTCGGTATAGAAATGTGGTAGGAGCACCTGACACCCAGGCTGACTTACACTGTTTGCACCAAACTCACTGCATTATTAACATGGATTACCCAGAAAAGGCTTTCATTAAACAAACTGATTTCACTGGATGTCTATTTTGCATCTCTGGAAGTATAACTGTTCCTGTGTAAGCAAGCTGGATGAGACTGCATATGAGAAGGCACAGAAATCCACGTTCAGTGTCTTCCTAGATCAAGGAAACAAGCCATTGTGGAACAAACCAGGCACATCCGAAATTAATTTTCTACATGACCTCCCAAGATTAAAGAGCTTTTCTTGGTCTAGTGTTTGTTTGCAAAATTATGTTAAATTATCCTCTTAAATGTGTGCATAAGATAGATGCATGTTTCAGTATCTGGGTGATACAGGACTGCTTGACGTAGGGGCACGGTGATATTTAGCTAAGCATTAGAGACATGTGAGGAGCTGATGCCTGTCTCTAAAGCTGTGATTTACCATAGCAAACAAGGGGCCAAAGGACACGTGTAGTTTAGCAGTTGATTATGATGGGAGAAGATTTTGAATTACTCTTCAAACTTCCAGCACCATTTCTGCATTCTGCATTAATCCATCATCAGTTAAAGTAAAAAAACAAGTCATGGGAAGGGAAGCTTGAGTCAAGGCAGGTTCTCGGTCCCCAACAGCACTGAAGTTCTCCTGTGCATCCTTTCTCTCCACCCTGCATTTTGGGAAGCCTATGAGTCTAACCAGCAATATGGGCTCCATACAAGAAGATGAGTGAGACGCCAGGAAAAGCTCTAATGTTCAGCCCATGGTACTTAAAAGCCAAGTATGATGACACAGAGATCCTCTGAACTTGATTTCTTCTGCAAACTTATGGATAGCTGAGGTTTTCCAAAAATTGTCATTGAGTTTAGACATTTCTAAGTCAACTTCAAGGCAAAAGCAGATATCTTCCAGGGTGATCTAAACCTAACTCCTTCTCCTTCAACATCTAGGTAGAGAGACTGAAGTATTTCAAAACTGTTTGCAAATGGCAACACAAGACTGTACCATTTGTTCAATTAGTACTTAACACACAGGTAGACTCAAGATTATATGCTTGGCTATATTCCCAAGGTCTTCTGGAAGCAGGCCTCAGCTTACTCTTCATATGTTTCGAACAAAATGAAAGATGTGTGGGTGCAATTCATGGTCAATCTTGAATCCTGACAGTTTATTAGCTTGGGCCACACAGCCCCTGCTGGACTCACAGCATGAGCAAGGGGACAACAGCCTGAAAAATATAATTTAGACATCCACTTATATATTTCTCTGACAACAAAGAGCTACTGATTTCATAACATACAAATTCGAAAAATGTATCCTTTAAATAAAGAAAGGAGGACAAAACATACTTACTGATATATTATCTTCTCCACAGCAAATTCTGCAAATTTAAGAATATGTCTGAGCCACCGAAGATTTAAGTAGCTAAAGAATGAGACACAGTAAGTAAGTGTCTTTCTGAGGAATACAAATAGAAAATTTGAAATAACTGTTATAATTTAAAACAAGATAGAACCTGGATCTTTAGAAATGCGTTTTATACTTTCTACTTCATGACTCCAAGGTGTTGCCAAATTGCATGAGTAGATGGCAGTCAAAGTAATAATGGGCATTTTCACTTGCTCTCTCCTCTGATACACATATTACACATACTTACAGATCAAGAGAGAGAGAAAGAGAGAGGGAGATGATTCATGGAGGTGGAATTTGAATGAAATAATTTCTCAGCATTTGCTTTGCTGTTTGGTTCTCTAAGGTCCTCCATTCTTCTAAGAAAGAGGTCAGACCTTTTTTGTTCCTTGACACATCAAGAAACTTAGATTAACCTTGAATTGAATAGAAATTAAGGATGAATAATGGCATTTAAAAGATGACTAAAATAATATTTGTCTTTTAAATCCTAACTGATTGCAAAGCAGGATCAAGATGTTAAATAATTTCAAGCACTTAAATGCAAAAGAATGTCTAACCCCTCCGTGGCAATACATATCTCCATTTGCTAAACCTCCTTCTTCCTCTTCCACTTCATGTGGTCATCCTGATACCTACATACCTTACATCAAGGCACAGGGAGTCTAAGGGATGAAAGAAAACTAATGCTTGTCCATGTATATGCCAATTAACGTATGGGGAAATTTTAAAAGAACCGCTTTACATTTCTGCAGAAGAAAAGGTTTCAAACACTCAAACCTGGCACTTTGACACCTGAAAGTATTCATCAATTATTCAGGTACCAATATATGTAAATTTCTCTTTTATATAATTTTAAATAAGTAGGTTTATAACGCGCACCAGCAATTTGCATCAATTAAGTCAGTTATTCATTGAGGAAATGGGTTACCAGCTCTCCATCTTGATTTTCATGAGGCATTCATATTTGTATTTTTCTGGCACTTAAAAATATGCTGTCTTGGTTACCTTATCTACTGTGCAATTGATAGTTTTCATTTACTCACCCAGTTTTCTCTCCTTCTGCAACAAGATGATTTGGCTAAAAATTTAGGATCCTCCAAAGGTCCCTTACAACCCAAACCACTTTCTGGGTCTGCAATTCTGTGATTCTGTGGTTCTATGATTTATTCAAAGCAACAGCTATATGCAGAAATTTTTGGACATATTTTCTGTTAAAGCCATTTTATTTTTAATTTAACAAAATTGAATTGCTTTATCTGAAAATATTTCCTAAGTTTCAATGCTTTAATCAACATTAGAAATGTGCTTATACATAGTTGAAATGTCTTGGAAGTTATTTCAATTGATCCACTTTTCTGTAATTTTGAGTTTCATCAAAATGCAGTTTTTCAAGTAATCACTGAAAAAATCAGAAATCAGTGATGGCAAAAATCAATATACAGTGGGTAAAATTTTGCATATGTAGACTCGGGTTTTAGATCATTTCCTTTTCTTATGCAGCTTCTAATGTAATGTTTTACTATAATGGAAATTGCAGCTTCCTTAGTCCCTTTGATGTCAGATTGTAATTAGTTTTAGTGTATGTACTTAATGCTACTTCACTATATTTTCCAAGTTGATATTATTTGTACTCTTCCATGCCCATGATCCAAGAAAGTGTTAATAATTCATATGTTTACATGCTTTCCCAGATATTTTTGAACTGCAAACTAGAATCTGAACTCCACATATATATTGAATGTTTAATTTTTCTTTTCAAACTCAGTGTCTGAATCATCTTTTTCAACTTCAAAATCCAAAAGGTTTCTTTTTTTCAATAATTAGTAATAATTATGATTTAACTATGTTTTAAGTATTTTGTTTACTTCCCACCTAGGACATAAATGTTTCCACAGTGATGAGTAAAATATGTCATCTCATGTTTCACAATAAATAAAACCCGAATAAACATGGGCAAGGTAACAGTTGCTGATTCATTTAACACATATGTCTCTGGTTTTGAAAATTCACTATCAGTCATTAATGGCAACAAAAGTTTTACGATCCCTTTGGTCAACAACTCTGAGTTAATGATAGCCACAAGGTAGGGCAGGTATTCAAGTTCATGAGGTCATCTCCTTTTCTTCTGAATCTGGTTGCATTTTGTTCTCTAGCAAGCCAAGGCAGATTGATTGCAATGAAGTATTGTACTAGTCTCAACTCAGAGAAATCATAACTAGGAACAGTTTTAAATTATCACTAGTTAAATTCCCTTTTTCCCTACATTGTAGATGGAGACTCCAGCATTTTAGTCCTTTCTGCATAATCACATGGTACAGTCTGTGGCAATTTAGCCAGACAGGATGTTTGACTTGTGTCAAATCATTTCATTCCAAGCTTATTTAACCCTTCCTTGACATTGCTGTAGCATTGTGATCAATTTTGAAACTATGTAATTGTTGAAAATAAAAAGTTGTATTTTTTTTTAATTTTTCTAAATAAATATTGAAATTTTCAAGGTACTTCTAGGCTCGAACTGGACCTCAACCCATGATTAGCTTCAGCCCATCTCATACAGGGTATTCTAACTATGCTGGATTTAAACAGTTTTGTCTGTGGGCTCAGAAAGGGTTATAACCTCTTTAAGAGCAATGGGCTACTTCAAAGAAGTGAAAACTAAAATGCCACTCAAGTGTCTGTATCCAATCTTTTCTTCTCCTGTGTTTTATCCTTTGTGTAGGTTTTCCAGAGCTGTCCCTGACAAGAGAGACTGTGGACCTTCCAGGCTATTGAAAATTGTGGTTTGAAAAAATAAATAAATAAAAGCCTACCAAACTAATGATGAATTTATGTTCCTTATACCCTTACATTCATCATGGATTGAAGCTCAAGCAGAACTCATTGGTCCCAGCCTGCACTAATATTAGACTGTCCAATACTCCCCATTACCAGCCTGTCACCTGTGATTTAAGTTCCTTATAACTTTCCAGCTTCATTTGGGTTTGATTTTTCTCACAGCAGATAACAAGCTAAGACTAACACTTTATATGCCTATGCATAATTTCCATGCTTCAACTGTGAATTAGTGATCAATATTAAGAAAAAAAACAATGACCCAGTCAATCTCCTCAATTTTTTAAACAAAATCTAGAACTTTAGCCGTGGGCTTGTTGACCTGGAGGAGCTACCTTCCATTGCCAGCCAAACAAAAACTTGTGGAAAAATTCTTTGTGGGAACAGCAACAGAGAATAGGGGAACATCGTTAAATATTATGCATATTTATAGAAGAGACATGACCTAGGAATTCACTGGCATTCGTGATTCTTACATTTCTAAATCCTTTGAGTTCTTGAACTCACAGCCATAGAATTCTGTTAAGAGAACGTTTGTGTGTATGTCAATGTGTCTATTTCAGGTTTAGTTATAAAATAATCTTTAAAGAGAGATCAGGAATATAAGGCTACATAAACACAAGAAATATCAGCCATAAATGGATTGTATAAAAGTTATATCAGCAAAACAAGCAAGACTGTTCTAGGCATTTAAACATCTTAGTTTCAGATGCTGGTGAAACAGGTTAGGTAAAATAAGATTCTCTCTTCATCTTGCAAATTTTTTCCCAATAATTTTATATAAAACATACATCAGATAATAGAGTTCATGTAAAATATGGTACACTGATTCCTTTCCTAGGAAACAGAACAATTATTCTGAGTCCAGCCACTAATTAGTCCAGTTAAATGCAAAGGAAGACAAATAATTTCACTTCTAACCATGAAATCCTGAGTAGACTCCATTTTACTTTACAAATAAATGCTTCTAACTTGAAATATTTAAAACTGCATTATTCTTAAATATATCCAAATTCAAATCTAGTTCTTACTGAGATTTTGCAGTACCCTGTTTAAATTAGAACTAATATAATTTGCTTAATAAAAGGTAAAACATTAACTATGGCAATACTTCTATTGACATTGCAGTGTTTAGAATAACATTTGTGTGTGTATACATTTTTTATATTTTCTATTTTTATATTATATATTTATATATATATATATAAATAAATAAAGTATTGTAGATGGCTAGATAAGTACCTGAGGCAGATAAGAAAAGTAGACAGTTCTTGTTTCTGTTTTTGGTACTAAATTATTGCCAGAGCCTTTGCAATTTATTTGCAAAGTCTGCATAGATCTTTGGATGTTGGGGCAGTGTCTTGATGGCTGAGTTTGGGGTTCTGGACATATTATAATATTAGCCATCAGACATTTCTTTAGATAAAATAACCTAATTTTCCTCTTATATATTTTCCATGCTCAAACAGAAAGTAAGAACTTCTTCATTCTCTTCATATTGGTATTTTTTGGAATGTCACTATAGTTTTCTTCCCTTGACTTTGTAACACCAATAACCTTGTTATTATGGTTTTCCATCTTCTAAATCAGGCAGACATTAGTAGTTATGGCAGAGATTTTAACTTAGCTGCAGTGAAGCCTGCTCCCTGTACCTGGATCCACCCAGCAGCACTTGCTCACTGGCAAGCACATCTCCCACAAACGCACCAGTGCATTGCAAGCACCAAAAATCTGCCTTTAAATGGTAAGAAAACACCTCGGGCTGCAGCCCAGACCACATTGGGTGCTTGAGCCAGGCTTCTGGTAGCGTGTGAAGGAGATTTTGCTGGCTATGGACCTCTGGCTAGGGCTGCCTGAGACAATCAGGAGTCTGAGTGTTGACACAAGTGTGGAAGATAGATAGAATTTTTTTTTTATCCCATTAGCGTGTTTAATAACATTTTATATTACTTCTCAAGGAATCTCAAGTTCAGGACAGGTCACATTTTATTTAATATGCACTGAAACTTGAATAAATTAACACAGATACTTCTTATTCTATTCTAGACTAACATTAAGATCTCCTGCTTTTAAAATACAGTCATCAGTCTTTTGATATGACAGTGTTTAAGAACATTTAATATATGTAGTTCCTCTAGAAAACAATATTTCTCCATGCTTAACAAAACATTCCTGGAGGAAGAAGTCAGTCTGCATTTCATCCTTCCAGCCTAAGAAATCAACTGTGCTTGCTGCATGTGTGTTTTATTTTGTTTGGCTCCATCTTTCCCTTGGTTTCGAGATCAAAAAAGTGAAGACATTCTGTAAAAATAAGGCCTGTGTGAGTTGAAAGGCAAAAAAAAGGGGAGAGAATGGAGAACATTTCAGTCTATATGAGCTGTACCTAACAGTTTTATTAACAATGTGCTTCAGATGTTTTGCATTAAAACTTAATATAGAGAACGCTGAATGAGTGCCAAAATCAAGGGCATTGTTGGATAAATGCTATCACTGTGCCCCAATTCTGATTTATCCCTACATAAAATTGCTTGCCTGCAATTAAAGGTTCATTATTCTACCCTAAGACATAAGTAAACACTGATAATAAGGATTTAAATTATCATAATGGTTTGTATGAATTGTATCAAATTTTATTTTCTTAGTTTTATGCTTTTAGCAGCCATTATATAGTGATATTAATATTGATAATTACTACAGGAATACATTAAATATTCTTTTTTAGTCTCATCCCAGTATCCGACTGTACTTAGAAGCAGCCTGACTGTCTTCCACAATCTGCTCCAGCATTTTCTTATTGCACATTTTTATTTTTTGCCCTAGATATCCATCTCTCTTCCTGCCAAACCATGCTATCCTCTCACTTGTCCTGTGGCTAACATATATTTTTACACGGTAAAACACAAGAGGGCAGAAAGGAAGGACTGAGGAAGGAAAGGAGGGACCTAAGAGACTCCTGGAAAAAAAAGCATGCTGATTTGCCAAGTGGAGGGATATGACACAGCTGCTGGAACACACTGGCTTAGAACACTGTGACAGTTTCTTATCTATTTTTTGCTGTATTACCACATATCAGTAGCCTCGTAAGCTTTTCCTCTTTCAAAACATCTCCATTTCGGCTCTGAAGGTGAAATGTCCTGGAAGGTTTGAGCTAAAAGAGTGGTAGGTTTTTATGTAGACTCAGATTAATGAAGCCATGCTTTTTTAAAAAATAAACTAACTTGAAAGTGCCAAAAGACTTAAACTCTTGTTATTGACTTATTTTCCTTTGATTTTTTATTTCAAAAGAGAGGAATAACCACAACAGTAAACCTGTAAATACTATTTAATCAAATGAGCAAAGTCTAATAGCTATTTATCAATTAAGAAATCAAGAGGTAGAAAATACCAAAAGTTGCATGACCTTAATTCATTTTTTTAGACATGGCTATTGGTGATTTGTTGAAAATAAATGATGCTGTCCCTACCCCATGTTTACTGAGCTGCCTGCACAGCTCAAGCAGAAGCCACATGGAACAGCTCTTCCCCTCCCACTGCACTGCCTGGAGCAATAGCCCAGCTTTGTCCTTGGGACAGGCTAACATTTTGTGTCCTGACATGCCAATCTCCTACTGAGGCAACATTATATAGGATTTTATAGATTTTAATATATATAAAATTTGAAGCAGATTCTGTACTATAGGACTTTACCTGTTCTTTGTGAACTATTAATCATCACTGTATGATTGTTTGTAGGGATTTGTGAAACATTGATGCTCACAGGTACAATCCTTACTAAAAATGTTCTTCAGTGTGGAGACATCAACATTTGCTTGATGCCATTTTCTTTATGCAATATGTGTTCCTACTGATTAAAAACACTTATCTCCTCTCAATTTTATATCTATAAAATAAAGAGCAGTAATTGAGTGTGTATTGCCTGTATTCCCTAAGTGCATTTCACCCATGTGATGGGCATAGTGTTTAATGGCCAGTTCTAGAGCTAAGAAGACAAGTGCCATGATCAGGGTGCCCATGTGCCCTTTCATCCACTGTTCTGCATATTTTCTGGTATGTCATAGCATGCATTATTTAATTAAATGAGAAACACATTTGTCCTCAGGAAAAGTGTACATTTGCAAGTAAAATGCAAAATATTTTTACGCAGAATCCAATTAATTTCTAAAGGCAATTTGTCTGCATATTTGGGTTTGGGGTTTTTTGAAAGTTGGCCTAGTTAATTATGGTAATCCAGAAGTATTACTCTGCCTTCACTTTCATATTAAGAGCATACTTCTGCTTAAAGAAACTTCCTTTTATTTTTCTCCTTGGGAATGTATGTGGTTTGCACTGGATCATAGCTGGATATTTGTGAGTCTTGGTTAATTTTTCTTGTCAGTAGGCTTGAGAGCAAAAAAGGGATTTAAATTATTTAACATTATCTAGGCAAGAATTAAGTAACTATGTTCATATTATTCTTATGAGAACTTCATTAACCCCAGTGAGAATACTCATCTGAATGGAATGAACAAGATTAAGCTTTCTGATTGCTAACTAATTTGTGTGATGTCAAAATGGATGTCCATGTAGTCTGCATATTAAAAATTGAGCTAAGGATAGAATTTTGATTCAAAGGATCATTCTTCTAATTTAAGTGACTGATAACTCATAAAATGCAAATGTTGTTTCTGATAATGCGATCCAGCAGCTCATCTAATTCAAAAATAAATTTGTCGGTTAATGTGTGAATTTTAGCACTTTTTCCCAAGGAATGTTCTTTGATTACATTTGTACATGCAGGGTTGCAGCCTCAAGGAGTGCAGTGACAGGAGTTTCTCCATTAACCAGAGAGAGACGTGATTTGCAGTTGAACCACCTGGAGCAGTGAGACCTAGGACAGGGTTACAGAAGAATTCACTAAACCCCAAAAATTCAAAACTAAACTGAGACTTTGTCCTGTATTCATCAGATGTCACAAGTTCTTGCAACAGGTCTTACATAACCTGCAGCAGATGCTGTAATACATAAACAAATTGTATTGAGCTAAGAGAAAAAAGAGTCAATGTCTTAACTTTGAATGTCTTTGGTTTCGTGAATTCGGGTTTACTCCTAAAAAGAGCTACTTTTTCAACAGTGGGAAAGATTTACAGAGGCTCAGAGTTAACAGATGCATTTTCTGCATTTAGATTTTTACCCCTTGGGCAGAAAAAAGTGAACATTCAGATTGTTGCAACTGTTAAAATTAGAACTCAACTACATATTTGCAGAAGTAACCTAAAAAAATTACATCAAAAATAGAACTTAAGTTTTATTAAGCCAAACCAAGCACAAAGAAATTTCTTCTAGAGGAAATTCTGTGTATGTAAATCTCTGGTTTGTGTGGAAGCTATTTTAATTAGCTTTTGTAATTATCTTCCTTTTCTCGTAGTCCACAGGTCAGTGCATATCCAGTGAGCCAAATTACATTTAAGATAAAAGATAAAGTTCCACTAAATATCTCTTTCATCAAACCCAAGGAGACAATGAAGACATTAACATTTCACACAGGATGTATCTGCAGAAGGAACTCTAAATTCCAGTGCACATTCCCCATGGCTCAGTGTTTCTTCTCCTGTTAAAGTTGTCCTGTTTTAAAGTAGAAATCATTTTTCAGCTTTGCTTCTCAGTGCTCATCAGGCTCTCTGGGAGGATTGCAGCATCACTGTGTGATGAGCTCAGTGCTCTCAGCACAGCTGGTGGCATGGGGTGGCAGGGGACAGCCAGTGGAAGAGGCAGGCAGTACTGGACAGCTGACAATCTAGACGTCAGCAGGTCACCATGAACTTTACTTGTCCCTAAGAACCAACAGTACTGTAGCTGATTATTTCTCAGAGAATTTTGGGATTTTGTGGTCCCCAGCCTGAAAGAGCTCCAGGGGCAGCAGTCTGTTATGCATTACCTTCTCTCTATTCTTTAATAAATGAGAAATAAAACACAGTGAATTATGGGATTGAGCAGCTGAACCTGTGTTCTGCCAACTGAAGACCCACTGCAGACAGGGCAGGGGGCTTTGTGTGTGCCTTTGGATACAATCTCTCTTTGCCTGACCTCACCTGTTATCATTTTCCTGGGAGTATTTCTCACCTATCATGTGCCTCTGTACTTCTGACTGGCAACAGGAGTAATTGCAGCTTCTGAGAAACCACTGGGGCACCTTTTATGACTGCTGTCAGGCCTTGTGCCCTCTCTGCTTTGCCAACATTTCTCTGCCCTGTGTAACTCCTGTCCTTGCAAGGAGTGAGTTGTTCTCCCATGACAGGCTTCATGGCAGCGGAGGGTGTTTGTGTTTGAGTGAAGTGGGTTCCTGACCTCTGCAGAGACACTCTCTTCCCAGTGGAGGCTGAACATCTCAAAGTTTTTGTGCTCTGTCCAAAAGGATTTTACACCTATCAGACTACTGCTGAGAACGTGTATTTGCTGACTATGATATGGAAGATTGACTTCAAAAGAATTTTAGAAGGTTTTGTAACTAATTGCAAAAAAACTGGCTGAGACTTCCTAGATTTCATCTGCTACCCCACAAATACAGAAGCAGAAGGGTGAGCATATATCCAAGACAGCCCAACTGTTTGCAGAGCTGTGTTGGGACCTGGCTTGAAAGAGATAAGCTTGGGACCTCCACAGGACACCCCTCCACCCAATGCACGCAAAAGTCTCAACATCAATACAAGCATCAGGGCACAAACAGCTCCAAGAGGGCAGAAACACAAGAGTCCAGCACTGCTGACAGGGAAAAAGGCTATGCAGCCACAGCCACAAACACCTCAGCTGGATTGATCTACAGGCTGAACTGGAAAGACCGAATGGGAAAAGGTTGTGCAGGAACAGCAAGCAATGAGATGTCCCACCCCAACCCTCCTATGAGCATTTGTTTCAAAGAACAGCTGTTTTCTATAAAGCTGACTTGAAAATTGGTATCTTCCTACTTTTGAGAGAATTCATTCACTTTATCTTTTTACTGGCAAAACTACTGTTGTTTCTTTACATTCTTCCCAGCCCTGCAGAGCCACCTCAGCACTCAGGAGGTGAACCAGAGTCTATTTTGGCATAAAGCAGAAACGACACAGCGTGATCTCAGATCCCAGGGTGGATTTTTCAGTGCTGGCAGTCAAGAAAGTCAAGGTTTTATTTGTAAATTAAAAGAGGGGTCAACAGGAAAGTCATTGGAGAAAAAAAAAAAGAAAAACCGATATGAAACCCTACCATGCCATTTATAGTCTCTTTATAGATGAGAACATAGTTTGTGGAATGTAATTTGAGTTATAAATAATATTATTGTTTGTTTCAGCCAAAAAGCTGTAGGTTGTTCAATTAAGAGAATGGATGTGTTTGTGTTGTGTTACTCATTTCTTCATTGTAAAATATATCTGTAATGATAATCTATGGAAATTTTCCTGCAGTGACAAGGAAAAGGATAGTAAAAGAACTTACACAGACTTCTTCCAGTAAGAAAAATACCTGAGGATTATTTGATCTCTTTGTTCCCTTAAATCAAATAGCTGCAAACAAACAAACAAGAAGCCAACCCTATAGCCAAAAAAAAGCCAAAAAACCCAAACCTGAAAAAATAAACAAAACAAAACAACAAAAGCCAAGCAAATTTTAAAGAAACATAAATAAGGGAAGAAATGTGAATTGGTAAATTTTATTATGGAGTTCAGTGTTAAAAAGGGACCATTTGTACAAATCTGGGAAAGAAGTTTAGTTATTTTTAGTTGTTTTCTAAATCTGTTCATCTCTCAGGGTATCCCATTCCCTTGGGTGGTGTGAGGAGCAGCAGTGAGCCACATATTATATCAACCCTTAATGCTCGCTTGTTTCAAGCACCATGGATGAGGAATTACTGTATGATGTCAAACAGAAATGTTCACTGCAAAAGAGAAAGAAACATTCTTTTTGAAATATTTCAGTTGAAAACACTATGCAAAAACACAGTTACAGCAAGTAATAAGTCATGCTGTCCAGAAATCTGAGATGGAAATAGCAATAGCAAAAGATTTATGGTACTTCTCTGAGCCATGTAATGCTGACTTTTCATTTTTACAAAGCTGATGATTTTTCTTCCCATTAAAAAGATTAAGAAATTCAGTTTTAAGAAAAATTAAACATGAAGCACTATAAAACAATAGTTTTAACACCAGGTTGTAATATGTGGAATAGATTACTTCCATCAGGAATGAGGCAGGTGGGAGAAAAGTCAAGATGAAATGCATTTTTGTGAGGGAAGGATAATGAGGGAAGGGGATGTGATTTTACTTTTAATGAATGAGTTCACCCAGTGAATATCTACAGGAAGTCATGAACCATTTCCACAGCTCCATAAGTGGCTGTTGTTTTGTACAGGGTAAAGGTAGAGTGTGGGAGACAGACAGGGCTCTCCCTAGTGGATCCAGAGACCAAAGACCAAGCTCTGGTTTGTCCTGGTGCCAAAGGCCATTTTCAATAAATAGGAATAGTTATAAATAGAAACTCTGTTGAATGCAGGGTCTCAAAGACAGCTGAATGTGATGCTGGCCACATCACATTCACTAGACTGTCACTAGTTTCAGAAAATGGTACACATTGGTCATGTTGGTTTGGAGAGCCATGTAGGCAGACATTTCTCATTTTGATGCAGTTTGTGAGGGGTTTTAGTGATCTGGATTTACAATAGCAAGTGCAAGTGTGGTTATATCCTTGTGATAGTTAATCACAAGGGTCTCAATCTAATATTAGAAACTCAATGCCATGGTCACTAGGTTTTTCCATCAGTTAAACTGAAGTAAGAGTGTAAACCTGGATCATGAGAAGTAATCTAGAATGTGATTGTTTCATAATAAATATGTTTTGGCTGCATTATTATTAGCATTTCAGTCATCTGAGGACCACAACCAGCAACTCCCCATTTCAGGAGCTCATAAACTTGTGGTGGTGTATTTTGAATCAATCAGCCAGGCAAAAAAACAAACAAAAATCCAACCGCAAACAAGCCAAAAAACCTAGGAGTACTACAGACATAAAGAAGCCAAGGAAGAGCACAAATACCCTGTGGCAATCTCTGCCAGCACAGAGTCACAATTAACATTATCCCTAAGGTGAGCAAAGGGACAGTCAAAACTAAGCACAGTGATCAGCTTAAAGGGAGTTTTGAATGATAGCAAAGGTGGAAATTGTCAGGCAGCTTCTCAGGCAGGCATTTTGTATCACCCATGCTGGCTGAACCACCCCTTCTCACCTCAGCAGCTGCACGTTTTGCACCACTAGGTAGCCATGGCGAGGGAATAAAAACCAGAGATTAAATACAACTCCTTGCACAGCTGGGAGGAGGCCAGCAGTCCTGGTGAGTGTATAAGCCAAACAGTTCTCCCAGGCTCTGGGGCAGTCAGCCTCAGCTCCCACCAAAATCAAGGCACCATCCCAGGAAACACAGCCAGGGCAGGAGCTCCACCAAGGAAGACTTGGAACCCAACTCATGGGAAAGGTGAACCCTTGAACCCCATCATAACCAGGGTTACCTGGGACCAGAGCATGTCCCCAGTGCACAGAAACACCAGGGACCAGCCATTCAGTCACTGTACATCAACCCTTACCCCAAGTATAAATAACCCTCTGAAAAAATACAGCAAACCAATGGAGAAGTGGTGTTGTAGTGAAAATAAGTTGCATGTAACGGGATGTGTTTTATCAGTAGATTTCTTAAACAGATTTTTTAACATCTTCAATGAAAAAACTTGTTGGCTTGAAAGAATAAAAAACCTTTTCTTTCTGATAAAATGTAGATATGCAGATTGGCAATGAGGTTTTTGGGCCTAATAAAACCTTTGAGGTTTTAATTAAACCTCTGCTACCAAAAATATTCAAAATTTATTTAGGGTTCCTGCATTTCTGTACCACAGAGACAAAACCTTGAACACTGATGAAAGAAAGTATGGAGACAACTACATGTGTCAGTCCAGAATACTTGCTGTCTTCTTCATCGGTCATCTCAGGCAGTGTGAGAAAATGGGTGCTCCTCCTCTACAAGTGAAATCTGGGAAGAGACAATAGGGTTGCTTAATATCAAGCAAAAATCCAAAGCAATATGATCACTTAGTTCTCCTTGCAGGAGTAAATTCTGCCATGATTTGTGAGGTAAAGTATAATAAAGATACAGGAGGTATAGCAACCCACTGGATATCATCAAGTTCTCACCTTAGGCATAGCCTAAGTGGTTTGAAGGTGAAAGTGAAAACACTTAAGGGAAAAAAAAAAAACCAAAAAACAACAAGCAGTAACTTTGTAAAATACAATGACAGATTTTTTTATGCAAACCAAGAAAAGCCAACCTGAATAAAGATAAATTGAAGGGACATACATTCACTGATAAAATTCAAGATGCAGAGGGATAATGAAGAGGAAACAATAAAGTGTCTAAAAGTGGGAAAAAATACTGTTTAGAAGAAAACCCACTTTCAACTTTAACTATATTCACAAAATTCTGCTGAATACCTTACGGTGAACATTAGTATTATTGCAAGATCTCAGAACATCAGCAGGAGGTGACTTGAATCAGACAGGTGAGTTTCCTGGATTCCTAAGGAGTGTAAGGATTCACAGCAATATTTACAAGGAGCTCAATAGTGTGTTTGTCACTATTTTTGCTATAGTGAATTGGGGAGTTATCTATATTCTGAGCCAAAAGTTGTAACACAATGAAAATACCATCCAGTAATACATTAACTTAGAGAGCATCAAGTTGTGCTGTTTTTTGTTATACTGTATAGCAAAGTGTTTTTGAAACACAATTTGGAATTGATAGATGTTTACCTCATATTCATGTGTATTTCTTCAGATACATTTGCCGTATCTTAGAAGCAGCATATCTGCAATGTGATGCAGGGGTTGCTATGGTGAGTTCACATCTCTTATTTAATCCTGTACCTGAGTAAATACACATTGTAACAACCTCTGTTAAAGGTGCTATTAGTAAAGTTATGTCAGCATTTCCACGAAAAATACTTGTTTTCCTGTTATGACTTGGCCAAAAAACAAAGAAGCTATTCCTAAATGAAATCACAGAAGCCCTTTGTACTCTTCCAGTGTATTTTTAGCACAGCATCAATACCTTTCTGAAGTCTTCAGTCATAAAAATTAAATATAAAAAATCAATGCAATTTTTCTATTCTTTAGTAGTTAGCAATTTTGATAACAGTTATGGGATTTCTCATTTAGAAAAATCTTTAGGAAAATTTGTGAGTTAGTTTCATTTCACTGTTCCAGTCAGTACCAGTGATCATTCAGTCAGGCATTAATTGCAGCGCTTGTTTTACAGCCCATCGGTACTGCCAGAGTCACATAAAGACACTTCTGTACAAAGGAGAACCAGGTCCTTACTTCTTGTATTTAATTATTCAATTTAACTAATCTGTAGACTCCAGTGCATTATTTTTGAGCCATTATTTGAGTGACTTTCCAGCCTAACACTTAAGAAATTACTGCTTAGTTGGAAGTAATTGAATACTTTTATTTTTGGCACTTATTTACTGTCCTAATCATTTGCTTTGAAAAAGAGTAAGTTTCTTAGACTATTTCTCTCCATGAGCTACCCTGTGTATGACAGGAGAATTCTTGTATACATTTTTAGGTTTACCTGATTAAATGTTTTCCTTTAGTGGGCATGTCTAACAAACTTTTACGGGTAATATCTATATTTTGAAAAAATCTCTTACAACAGATAATAGTATTTTTGAAGCAAAATTGTTTCAAAAATATTTCTAAATACATATGTGTTTAAGCTATCAAGCTTAGTTTATCAAGCTATAGGTCTTAAGGACCTGGGTGGAAAAGTCAAAATTTACCATAAAAAAGCAAATAAGTTTATCCAAATTGTCCATAAGGTCTGATTATTATCCTGGGACTTACATGTGTGTTTTCATGTTGACCTTGTAAAAGCTGTACTTTTAAATGAAATACCTTCTTCTGTGCTTCATGTCAGGCAGTAAGAGTGGATGGTCATTTCTGAAGTGGATAAACAGTGTGGCTGAACAGACACATCTTCCTCAAAAGTCAGGAAGAGCATCGTTGGATGGAGAAACTCAGATCATAAATGTGAATCATTAGCTGGTAATGAGAAGGGAAGGTTATTTTCTGAGAATTTAGTCCAACAGTCAGAAAGAGAGATGTGTGATAGATTTAAGATATTGCCCTGGCATAAACCATAGAAGCTGGGTCTTTTGCACAGCTTAAATTAGGGCCCTTCATCTTAAATGAAGTCATAGATATCATTGAAATAATGTTGATGGTGTTTTGGGGAGTGTCTCCAAGTTTTAAATGTTACGGTATTTGGATGTTACTGCCCAACTTGTTGCTCAGTTCCTGCATAGGATAGACCTCAAGCTCTATAAAAATCAAGTATTACAACACTAGAAGATGAGAAATGTCCTTTCAATCTTCTGCTGTAAGGCCTTCATTCCAAAGACAGGCCTATATCTGACACTGCAGTATTTGGATCAAAAGCAGCAACACTAAAAATTTTAGAAAATACTCTCCAATAACATAAACAAAGGAATAGTAGAACATAGTGAATTTTACTTTTCTTGTGGTATGTGCCTATGAGTTGAACAAAGGTACTAGCCTACCCACATTTCAAAATAATTATTACTAAGAAGACTAGTAATTAAGCTTTTTTTCTTTTATTGGGATGCTTTATTCATATTTTCCATACCAATTATCTCCATTTGTATTAATTAATGTACAAAGAAATTCTTCTAAGACAATAAGTCAGTGTTGTTTCTTTCTATTTCTCTTTCCTTCACTTGTGCATAAAAGAATTGTGGCAAAGGAGGACTGGAATGAATGAAATAAGTTCTACATTTAAGGATCTTCATCGGAAAATTTTCACACCCCAAAGAGTGAATACTCATGTAATAGCAAAGTCTGGTAGCTCTGTCCATCTCATGTATGATAAGACAAAAATGAGTTTTTCAAATAAATAGATCCCAGAAAACAGCATCTGAGCTCTCTGGAGAAAAGCAAGAGAAAACAACATGTTTCACCAGAGCCACCTCCCACCATCCCTCAGGTCATCAGCATGTGTACATGTTGAAAGAGTTGACACCTCTGGCTTCCTGATGTCCATTACCTTTAGAATACATTCAAGAATACATGGAAGAGATTAAAAAAAAATCTTGGTCCATGGTTAAAAATTTTTACCATCATGATAGCATTTGTTGTACGTATCACTTTGCTGAGTCACAATAAATTGTTTTGAAGTTATCAATACATATTCATTGCTTTTGCTTAGTGGTAAGTCCAGAACTTCTTTGTGGCAGCCATTGGTGGCTAAAATTTCTGGATGCTACCTTCTTTATTCTTATGGCAGAAAATTTCAAGTATCCAATTAAAAGGTTCATGTTCATGCAGCATATTAGCTAATAAAAAAATTCTACAAACAGTAACTGATTTTCATAAAATCATTGTGAAAAGGAGAAAAAATTATTGTCACACTTTCCTTCTCATCAGAACTGAAAATTACATCTTAAAACATCTCTCACATCACTACAACTGATTGGTCTTATAAATAGTAGTAGTAATAGTCAAGATTACCATCTGGTCTTGATGATTCAATTTAGATTTCATAACCACCATGGACAGCTTCTCTATGCACTATCCACACTAAACTATCATTTCTCTTCAAGACGAAGTTTTCTTCAAAGTAAATAGAAAATTTAAAAACATTGCAACAACAGGTATAACACCTTGCTTCCTAGAAATCTAAAAATCATGTTCATTTACAAAGTACCAGTGATTCCTAATACGGATAATTTTCTGTTTTTTTAATTTATACAGAAATTGGATCTGAAAATTTAAAAGCAATTTTTCAGGAATTCCTGTTAAAGTCATTGCAGGGGATGAGAAAAGATGGGGTAAGTTAGCCAGAACCAGAAAACTCCACCATGAAACCAAAGATTGACATCTAAGGAGTAAACCTGTGTTCCTCAAGCTCACCACAAGTCCTGTTAGAAAGCATGGTTTTACCCTTCTTCTTTCAAAGCAGATTAGCGGGTGATGTTCTGATTATTGAAACTGAGAGAAGCAAAATCGCTGGATGCTGCAGGAATATGATTTTTTAGTATATTTCTTTTTTATTTAATTTTTTTACAGTGAAAAAATTAGGGGATGACAAAGCTACTCAGACAGACCTTTGCCAGTAACAAGACTTCAGTCTGAATAGATATCTCAGGATTCAGCCCATGTTTCTACTTTATGATTTATTGCCTACAAACTCCAAAGCAAGTGAAACACAGAGCAAACAAAAAAGTGGCTGATAGACATTTTTGGTTCTGTTTGAAACAGGTGTCACAGGACTTCACACACCTTAAAAGCACAACTCATCTTGTACCTTTCGTTTCGTTTCTATTTTACTATGGAAAATATCATTCCTACTCTGAGAAAGTTTATTTTGTATCACTTAGTGTACCCTCAGATCAGATCTTTCTCCATGAAAGAATGAAGTTTGTCACATGCATAAGTGCTGCCCACAGGAGTAGAAAGGATATTGAGTCAAGTCCTTTCCGATAATTTACATCATTGTCCAGTGGTGGAGGAGAAGATGAGTGACACCACCTCAGCTATGGTCATTCCCAATTCCTTTGGCTTTGGAGGTAGAATGATTGCAGAAACAGTTCTAAGAGAGAAGGAGCACTTTAGAAATTTCTTCTGCCAATTTAAGTTGTTCACTGGGTGAAGGGAATCCCATCCAGAAAATGACAGAGAAAAGGCGAAAACAGAGTCCAGAAAGAAAGTGTAAAATATAACTGGTTCAGAAGGCACAAATTTTCCCCTCTAGGTGAAAGCATCAAACTTAGCACAGAACTGGGGCATTTGAAAAATCTCTGTTATCACTCTTCCTATTCAGGATGCTGCATGAAACTTCAGTGATAACTAGTCCAGCTGCACACATCATAAAACCCATATTATAAATCTCAATTGTTTACAGCTTAACATAAATCAGAACCAGACTGAAACACATTGTATAGCTTGGAATTACAGTCTCGACACAAGGAATACTTGTTTCCTCTTGCCAGAGTGGTGAAGCTAGAGTAGCAGATCTTTAACATCAAGCCAAATATGGACAAGAAGAAGCTCTATATACAAACCCTTCTAGAAATAGAAGTATATTCATTTTCAAATAGAAATATCACTGAGCAGTACTCACAGACATTGCATCTGTACAGGAAATGGACATTTCCCACCCTCATAATTACATAGGACTATAGAAAGTAAATTTCTCACTTACCACATAGCACTACTTGCAATAGCAAAACAAATTTTATCTTCTGAGTCTCCTTATTTTACTGGAATGGAGGTGGGGGAAAATCCAGCTCAGTTCATCAGCATGTTTAAATAGTGTCTTTGAGAAAGGATTCAGAAGCAAATATGTACCGTTGCACTGGGCAGCTGCTCTTGTGGATTTCCAGTTAAACAAACATCTATTGCAAGGTATGTCTCGTAAAGAGGTTGTTTTCTCTAGGCTTTTTCTAGGGTCATGGTCATCACCTGGGAATTGTGGTTTTCAGATTTATGAAATTACTAGTCGATATTTGTGCACATTTGCCAAATAGTATAATGAACAATAGAGGTGTATGAGTATGCAGCACCTATAAGCAGAACATTAATTTCCTGTGAGAATTGTTGTTTTCCAGATTTTACTTCAAACCCTACTTAAGAGAGTCAAGCAGAGTAAGCAACAAAACTTCTACCATGTTAAACAAATTTTAACATTTGATGGGAAAAATCTAAATGGAAACTAATGGTGACAAAATAAATACATAATGCATCTCTGTTTTATCAATACCAGTATATTTAATTTCTGATTATTTTCAACAGACAAGAGCAGAGTAAAGAATGATGAGTCTTTGCAGGAATGGTGCCTGCTCATTACACTGGGCTCACAATCTTCCCTGCCATGTTCATTTAATCTGTTGAGCCAGGAAAAATTCTACTTACTAATAGAATTTGATTTTAAAAAATATTAATTCTGTACTGGAAGTCAAGAGCCACCTTTAGTACTTTGGGGATTTTCATTTTTTTAAAAAAAAAGCTAATATATGAAGAGATTTTTCTCATTAAGTACCATTTTGACCAGCAAGGTAAATACATTTGTTTTCAACTTCAGAAGGACAAAACTCTCCAATTTAGAGATTTTTTTTTTTTTTAGTTCTTCTACAACTGTTCAGAAATACAAGGTCTCAGCTACTGCCAAGCCTCTGTACTCACTTCTGAGTGAGTGCTCAAAGTGGAGTGAAGTGTCTGGCTTCTTATCTCTGATTTTCAGCAGCTGTGTTTGAATTACAAGTTTGATTGACAATTATCTCACTTTGACAGAAGCTTGATTACTTGGGCTATGAAAAGATTCTTTATGCTGTTTTGTAATAAACAGTTATTTTTTTTTATCACAGGTTTTTAGCATTAACTCTTACTTGCTCTTGAACAGCCACAACTAGTATTTTTTTAATTAAACCAAAAACATTAGGGAGCCTGTGCCTTAGTGTCTAGTTACTACTTGTTTTTTCCTTATTTTGATGAAGTTTTAGCACAGGTAAAATACAAAATCAAATATTCTCCAAGAGTTCTAGTGAGCAAGGACTTTGATAAACTCTGCTAATTTAGGATTAAAGAGAACTAAAAGCCTGAAGTTAAGGCCCTTTGATAGCAGTGGGGGATGAGTAATGGAAAATATCTTGCTGTGGACTAATCAGAGTGTAATTGCTAAAGGAACCAATCTTTCATTAATTGCAAAGGCAGTAAACTCAATCAGTCATAGTGTCAAAATATTGCAATTCAGTTGAAGAATTTTATTGAACAAATTGATTTAATTGTTTTAAGTAATGCCATTATAAGTGTCATTATTAAGAAACATTATTCTCAATATAATTTTCTGAAACATAAAAACTTTTTATGAGGCAACTGATTTTCATTTTAAAAAAAAGATGAGGCAATGGTTTTGATTTAAAAGAGCATCTTGACTAGGCTATGTTTTATTAGAATCTAGCAGTACTTGATTTTGGATGTCACCACAGATAGTGTGAAGCTCTTTGCAATTAAGGGCTTCTTTAGGTACATTTAGACTAGCTTGAACAGGTCTGATGGCATTTTCTGAGTCAGAAAATTTGTTTCATCTAATCTTCCTAATCCAGATATAATGGACCAGGGATGTCTGCCTTGTGCTTTTGCACACCTTCCTTCCACTCTTGTTTAGCCATGAGGGGACATTGTACAAGTGCTGTAATTTTCTTGCTAGTTCCAGAATTCATTTAAACTGTAATAACCAGTCCTGGCTTACCTTCCACTCCTCTGCCTGCTTATTGCCATGTGCATGTCTCTCCTTCCCATCTGCCAGATGTTCATGCAGCCACACAGTGAGTGGGAACAGGACAGTGCTCTGAGTTAAAACCAACCCTTCTTTTTCCCCCCCTCCCATATGTATATATGACTATTTGCAGTCACTGGGGAAGCAAAGAGAGTGAAAACATTGATTGGGTCAGTAGGAAGTTGGCACTGCCTCTTTTAGCATCAGCATTTGCTTATGTTGACCTAAGGGAGTTATGGCACTACACAATTAGCATCACTCCTATGAGGTTCAAATCCAGCTGGGATCTGTGGAGCAAGAAACAGGAACACAGATACATCAGCCACTGGTTCCCTTCCTCTCACAACAGTGCCTGGGCTGAATGAAAAATTCATCTCACTGACACCATTTCTGATGCAATATCTCTTAAATTCAAAGCCAGAGGGAGAGTGCTGCATGAAACCCTATAAAAACTGCAAGTGCAGTATCCTGGCTGTATCTGTGTAATCTTTCTGTGTCTGTGACAGTGACAATAAATATTGACATCATTGCAAAGCCAAGAAAAGTGTTTGGGAGGTTCTCATGCAACCATGAACCTTTTGCATGTTTCTAGCAATATCCCTTTGGTTATTGAGTCACAGACAAACCTGATTATGTAAGTTTTTGAGGGGGAGGTAATGTAACTTATTAGATCCAATGGTAGAAATCAGGAGGAAACAATCACATTTCTAGATGTCCAAAGACAGAGCTTGCTAGTCTTTCAGAAGTGGTACAAATTCAAGGAGTGAACAGTGAGTGAGTTCTCATAAGATGACTTTCTTTGACTGTTATTTGTGTTCAGAATGTGATTTGACAGATTTCTTGCCATCAAGCTGTGGAGTCAGCATAGCTCAGGGGTTCAAAAGGCTTCAGTCAAAATGCCTTAAAAGCCTCTTGGTCCAAGATATGCAGAAACTCACTACAGCTGCAACATGAAAATAGGGTTGTCATTACTGTTACTTTACCAGTGTTATTTTTAGCTATTGTATATATGTCTCCCGTGGCCTTTCCTCTCAATCAAATGCTATTATGCCATAACAACCATACAGGCAGGTAGTACGACTCTTTCTAATTCACATTTTTTGAGTAATGAATAGAGCTTAAAACTCAGGAAATTTTAGGATTGGAAGTCACAAAGGCTCTTCCCCATGAAAGTCCTCTCAGGATTAGGTGTGGTACTGAGGGGGAGGACACTTCTGGGTCAGATACAGGCTGCCACCACATGAGGCAGCTAAACTCGGCGGATCAGTGGCTTGATCAGAGAGAGCAGAGCCTTGCAGAATTTTCACAATTTGGTCAGTGCAAAAGTATGTTTTGCACAAGGTAGCAGGAGGGATATAAAAACATGACAGTGTAATAAACATGTTTCAGCTAGTATAATAAACAGAATTTGGAGCCTTCAGAGCTGAGCCAGATTTCTCTTTCAAAAGAGGAAAAGTGCATAGCCAGGCATTGTCTCATATGACAAATGATAATAATGAGCAATAACAATAACATGAATCATAGTTATAAGTCATCTGATGATTTAAAAAAAAAATTTTACAAACTATAAAGCATTATAGAAAGTCACTACCATGGGGTGTGGTATAATATCAATAGAAGTATGTGGAACTGATAGAGGTAAAGTTTTTCTAGCTATGAAGTTTCAAAAGAAAATATTGTAGGAACAAGAATGTGTCACATAGCATACATTTTTAATCTTTTTGCATTGCCTTTTGTTTCCTGTGCCTTTTTTACATCATTAAATAGCTGATAAATGGCAGACAGCTTTTCCTGAGGACTTTGCATGCTCCTCTGCTGCTTAGCCTTGAACGTACTTATCCTTACAATGTCCAAATGAAACAGAGACATACTACATTCCCAGTTCTGCAGACTGAGAACTGTGGAGCAGAGAGTGAATTAAACTCACCATGGACATTGCAACACTTGATTCTGAGCTGTTGTGAGTTTATGTGAAAGGTATGTTTTGGACAGACATGTACTGGCACTGCCCATGCTCAAAGTCAGTCCAGCCCATGGAACCCTTAGGAGTGCAACAGAGGAGAACTGAAGCTTTGTTAGGCTATCACATCCCACACCAGTAGGTGTATGCTTGGCATCCTTTTAACAGATTGGGCAGATTGAGCAGTGAAGAAACATTGACTTTAGAGAGCCTGAGTTACCCAGGAGCAAAGCTGCTTAGCCCTGCCCAGGCAGTGGCCATGCCAGACAAGACACTCTCTCCCCAGGGAAAATGTCAGTGCCTAACACACTGGCGTGTGAGTGCTGGCTGCTGCTCTGGTGCCTAAGCTCTCTGTGAATGTTGCCTTAGAGGTGTGTTCAATAAGAAGGAAAAGTCTGCAGCAGAACCAGGAATTAAGTTGTTTTTTTTTCCCTGCACAAACTGCAGGACCCCGGGGAGTACTCTGGGAGTACACCATATCCCTCTCACTGCCAGAAGAGTGTAATGGGCTCAGACTTTGCTGGGCCAGAAATGTGTTGGTTTCACCTCTCTTTCATAGATTTTAATAAATGGGAAATTGTTGTAAGGTGACAACACCCATGTGTCCCCAAAGGCTTGCTTTTGCCCTTGTATGAAGATCAACCTTTTTAATATCTCATTGTGTCTGCTTCTAAAGATCTGACTCTGCTTTCAGGGTCTGACAAATGCTGTTAAGTGGTGCAAAGAATTATATACTGTTCAGACACCACAAAGAGCAATACTGGTCTCCAACAAAGTCTGCTAATGAAAGAGGAATCTGATTGCTGTTTCAGGCCGGTTTTAATTGCACCTAGTTTACCTTAACATCTTGTTACTCTTATAAAGAGAACTGTAGTATTACTAGTGAAACTTAGTTATCAGTAGCTTTCTTTGCAAGTTTTATAAAACTTATGCCTCTCTGCTTCCAAGGAGAACCTGTCTCTCTTCTCATATTTCCATTAGGTTGCTGTAGACAGCAGTCATATATATACTTATGCTTTTTTCTGCAGGCTAACTCCTTCAACCTTACCTTGTATGCCTTGCACTCCACCAGCATCTTGTACTCCTCCTTGGGGGAGAAAAACTCAGAGTTGCCTGATGGAGGAGTATAATCTCTTCCACACTTTTGACCTGCTGGCTGTACTCCAGCTAATAAAATCCAGATGGTTTTATGAGAAGTCTTCCAGGCCTTCACTCTGTGACCATGGGGTTAGGAGTCATGATGGCCAGGCCTTCCATCCCAGCACATCATGTTGGCACATACAGAGGCATTTGAGAACTGTACACTACTAAACAAATACAGGCTCCTCTAGCTCACTAAATGTGAACAAAAATGAATGTATATCTTCCATGTGTTTCCTATTAAATGATAAACAGTGAGTTCTTCCCAGTCTGTGTGACTGGGAGTGTGTTTATCTCACAGTAGCTAACTGCAGATACAGGCTATATTGGACACATCTGGTTATGCAATGGGACAGGCACTGGGCCCCAGCAAAGAGGGAGCTGTAAGCAGGCTAGCCTAGATTGTAATCCTGCTGGAAACCTTTCCTTACTCACTGGAGCTGAAGGGCCTCCATGAGAGGTGGCAGCGGAGGTGGAAACCACTCACATGAAATGTTCTGGCAGGTTGGATCTGAGCTGGGCCAGTTCTGATGAATTGTTTAGGATTTAGCAAGTCATTGCAGCTGCTGCAAAAATTAGCCTCCTAAAATAAGGCTGGAAATCAAAATATTAAACTGAGTTTAACTCCCTTTCTTTCTGGACATGCATGTTTTCCAAATCTTAAAAGAAGCAGATGTTCCAAAACCATGTCTAATATGATGCTCCTAGAGCTCCTGAGTCACACCAGCTCTCGCTGCCCCAGTCACAGCTATCAAACCAGTGGTGCATCTGAGAGCCTGAATCACTTGCTCTCATTTGGGCAGAACATTGCAGCAGCTGTGAGAAGCCCCAGGTGCTCTGGGGCATTTCAGCTGAAAATGCAGTTGTCTACCTTTAGTAAAAGGCGGAGTGAAAAGAGACTGAATAAATTGCAATAAATCTTCTCATAGACATCAGTACAGAAAGGGATATAATAGCTCAATATTACTCAGCTGTTATATTTAAAACCACATAAAATCATAGTTTTATACTCTGTAATATGCAGCAGCGCCAATCTACTACTTAGTGAATTCATCATTCTTTTGCCGTGCAGCTTTGTTTGCTCAGCTTCATTCCATGCAGAGCATGGACAATATGTTCTTTCTAGCATACATGGACACTTTCAGAGCAAACAATAGACACAGGCTTGTGGTGAAAATATTCAGGTAGCCCCTGCCTTTGCTCAGGCAATGCATGAAGCCAGGAATAATTGCCCTGACAGTGCAAGATGTTCCCAAATGTATTCTGAAAATAATGGAGGGGGGAAATGGCACGACTGAAGTAAACTTTTATAGGTGAAGACATAGAACAAGAGAAAGCATGGGGTAAAAATCTAGAGGATTTTTTTCCTCTGTTCCCGACATCATTAAAATAGAAAGAAGACAAAAAGAAAATTTTGTGGCAAGTTCTTCTTCAAAATAGTATGAGTAATACCTTATACCCTTCCCAAAGCCTAGACTCATAGTGCAAACCTTTAAGCAGCAGTTTGAAGTGCATTAAAGAATCTAGCTAGTGGCCATAAGCCCCTTCTAGGGGGTTTAAGTAATTTTCAGAGATATTCCTCTCTCCCTCTATTGAGATTATACAGACAGTGAGGTAAATTGCTACCATTCTTAGTCATTGCAGCGAATTGCCTTTTGTAAGGTGTTATGAACCTCCAGTATTCCTTTTTACTTAAAAATATTGGTCAGCAATAAATACACTTTGCAGTGGCAGGAACCATTGCAACAGGAAGAGGTAGTAATGTCACAAAGGAAATATCCTTTGCTGTCTGTAGTCATACTTAATATTATAAGCACACTAAGTCAAGAAGTACAGTAGAAAAGCAGTTAATATATAGTAAATTATAGTCATGACTGAAACTTGTGTTTGTTATTAGGAATTCTATTTCATAAAATTAATCACATGAGCTTTATTTAATATTCTTCTTCTCCTCTTAGTTCACTGAAGCCAATTGCAAATGCAGCTTTTCATGCTTGCCCTGCAAAGATCATTATTGCAGAGAGACTGAAATAAACTTGGGGATAAGAAGAAATTCTGGTTTTGGAAAGGAAACATGGGATGTTGCAACCTTTTTCAGAACATGCCAGCTATTTTGCTACACATAACTTAATACATTTACCACCTATCCTCAGTTTTGTTTTGCAAAATTTGTGAATATTAATATTTTAAAAGAGCACTTTGAGTTCTTTTGTGGGTAGATATGTATTTGCAGTGTATGTGTGAAGACAAAAAACTACTTAAGCCAAAACCTGCCCACTTTCTTCAGCAAATCTCTTCAAGTCAATGGACTATTGAATTCCTCAGTAAGACCTTTTTATAACTTGTTTCTGGCACATGGAGTGTTGTTTGCCTAACGTCTGGCCATGTCTCACCTAATTGCATTCCTGCCATCAGTATTTTTGAGAGCATCTTTAATACCTTTGTGTCTATGGCACTAAGCAGTTTCACAGACTCATCCATACACTGGTTGTAAGAGACTTGTGGAGAGCAGCTGGTCCAGCTTCCTCCACAAGGAGCGACCGACATGAACCCCAGGTCATCTCACACATGACTTTGCCTTGAAAAGCCTCAAAAACATTCAAGGACAGTGGCTCTGCAGCCTCTGCTCCCTCAGTAACATGTTCCAAATTTTCACTACCATTCTCCTCGTGTCCAATCTGAACTTCCCACACTCTGGTGGCTTCTGCCCCACATCTGGGCTTCCTGGCCCAACTGAGAAGCATCTGCCTCTGTAATCTTTGTAATTACCCTTCAAATAGCTGTAGCTTGCTCTTGTGCCTCCCTTTATTTTCTCCCAGCTTAAACAAAAATCCCTTTCCCAAACTTTTCTCTTTTGAAAAATTCAAATGTTCCTGTCCAGGTGAAATCATGCAGCACCTTGAATCTGCAAGATCTAAGAGAGAAGTCAGGTGCTTGAGATGCAGAAGATATTATTGCTCCTCTTAGGCTTAAACTTTAGAAAACTGAGAAAAAAACACTAATCCTTAATGGGTGCTTCTAAGGGTAAAACATAGCAAGAGTCAAATAATACTGAATCCCGCAAAAAGATTCATAACCTTTTTAAGGCGGGGTTTGTACCTGTGTATACATGGATATGTAGGGTCAGGTGATTTGAATGCAGCTGTTTTATCACCACTGGGATTACTTTTACTTGTAGTGTATTAGCATAGAGCAGACAGCCACAACAATATTGCAAAATACACTTCAGTTTACCCTGCACACTGTCTCAGTGCCAATGACAATGAAAACAGAGTGAAAACTAAACACAGAGCTACAACAAAATCTTCAACTTCAGAAGACAGTATTTGAGCAAGAAGCAAACACAGACAGATAAAGGCTCTTGTGTCAAGAGGAATGTAGCATGAGTCAGAGAGAGGCAATTACTACAAAATAGGAAAATGTTAATGAAACATTTAACATGACCTCAAGCTCCATAAAAACAAGGCCAAAATACAGGGGGAAAAATGTCCTTAGTATTTTGGTAATAACATCTACATCATGTTCAATGTATTATTTTATGCTGTAAAGTCATTTTGTCAGCCTAGGCCCCGGACACAGCCACGTAAACAGCCACAAGGGCAGCAGCACAGCCCTGACCTGTGTTGCCCATGTCCAGATCCCGGAGGCTGACCACCAGCTGCATAGGGGACAAAAGCTGGGGCAGAAGAACATGCTGGACTTCCCCCAGCAGTGATCCCCATGTTTGGGAGATCAATCTCAAGTACCAAGCTCTAGGCCAGCACCTCCAGTTTACACAAGCAGACCAACTGTGATTACTCTGGCTCAGACAAGGGCTCTGAGCAATGGTTGAGAGGTTTTGCTCCCTAAAAAGCATTATAGTGTTCAGAAAATGGAACCAGAAAATGGAATATGATTGTGTGGCAAATGTGGGAGGTTGTGCCTGGGGGCCAAAGGACCTCTGAGCCTTTTTTAATGGCATTGCCACCACTGCCACCACTGCCAGCTCTAGGTTCTGCCAAAAATCTCTGCTCTGGAAACACCCTTCTAACTCTAGAAGACCCTGGAAATACACACTTATGGCTACAGAATATTGCTCCTGCTTTCTCTGTTCAGGAAATGTGGTCTCAGGCCTGCTGTGCCTGGAAATTTCTCCTGTCAGCCAATGACAGGTATTACTGCAACAGGACTATTTTGTATGAGCCATAAGGTAGCCAAAAAGCACCAGAAGAGTAAAATATAACATCTACCAACTATCATAATTTTAACTGTAGTTAATCTGGTTTCCTCAGAGAAAGGGTAAACAGAGGTCTGGGTTGGGCAAACACTCCCTGGTGAGCTTCAGGGTGCTCCATAGGCACTTAAGTAACTAACAGAGCTTGTAGTCTGATCCCACAAATTAAAAAAAGAAGAAGAGCTTTTCTTAAAGCTTCTCTTAAAGAAGAGCTTTATTTAGTAGCTTTTGGTGGAAAAGCCAAGAGTATGCTTGGCCCTTTTTTTGAATGTAAGTGGAGGTACTCTGACTGCATGACTGTGGCAGAGACGTGTCACACAGAAAGCTAGATCCAGCTACAAGAGGCAAGGGTGGATATCACAAGGTTGTGCTTTCTTTCCCAACATTCTAATCAAGAATTTAATCCTGTTCTTTGTCAGAAAACAAAAAGAAAGTGTATTTTTTTTTCTTTGAACTCTTGCATGACCTCAAGCAATACTAGAAAATACGAAGTTTTCTTTACAAATAGTGAAATCAAACACAGCCAAGCTGAAGACAAAACAGAAAGGGTTTTGAATTAACATGTGCCTCCCTTCAGTGTCAAGATTGGACACTGACATTTGTGCTCTGCTGAATGAAGTCTTTTCTGATGAAAATTAAGCAGTGATTTCTAGTTAGGGATAGGCAGAAAGAACTGGCAGAGTCAAAAAAACTGTGTTAAAAAACTGTGTTAGCTGGCTCTTCTCTGCAGAAAAAATTACATGCAGAAGAATTGTAATTACAATGCATTACAATTCACTTGCAGAAGGCATGTGAACGGCTTCTTCCAGCTCCACCTGCCTGCACACCTTGCCTGGCATCTTTGAGGCATCAGGGACAGGGGCACTGCTGAGCATCATCAACCCTGATGACTCCATTCCCCATGCACTGAGGAAAGATCCACACAGCTACCATGATGTGGCTACAGATAGAATTGTGCCACACTGCTTATACTCAGTGGGAATCAGAGATAGACATGGATATTTGTGGTATTTGAAAGGAAATTACCTCTAATCTTGATTATTATTTATTTAATCAGGTTCAAAAAATGCATCATAAGTAATTTTCACAGCTGTTGCTGATTTGTTAGTACATCTGTCCCCAAATCTCCCTGCTGTTTTCTTTATGGTTTGCAGTCTTATTTTCCTTTGTTTAAAGAAATGTTTTTCTCTCCCCTATTGTTACATGAAACAGCCACATGAGCAACAGTGCAACAAGGAGGCTGCCCATACCCACAGCCCTGTCAAGTGTGTGAAAGCAAACAGCAGAGCTCAGCTGCCTCCTCCAGCTCCCCCAGCAGCTCTGCTCCCTTACCCTAGCAATCGCATAGGACAACTTGCTGCCAAACTTCTGCTGAGAGCAGCCTTAATGCATTGAGGACACCTATTCTTGGTCATATGCCTTAGAGGGAAAGCCTGTTACCCTCATTAGATCAACTGATGAAATGGAAAACACAGGGAGCTTTCAGACTCAAAGTCCATTCAACCAGTCTAGGACCAAAAATTTGTTCATTTTTCCAGCTATGTACTAGGTTTAAATCAAGATAGGGCCTCTGGCTCCAAACCTTGCACCTCTTAATCTTTGGATTGCACTACTTTTGGCATTGTATGGCATGACTGGCCTTACAATCAGTTGTCTTCTCATGGGAATGTAGAACTGAGGGAGACAGAGCTTATTTTGTTAAACTATTTGTCTGAGTCTATATTGGAACTCAGATTTCTTTTTTTTTAGATGGGGGAGTAACTCTGAAACCAGCACATCACAGCCGGTGCTGGCAGCAAGCAAGCAGAAGGCTTGGTCACATTGGAGCAGGGTTGAGTTCCCACAGGTTGTCACCCAGCCTGAGCTAAAGCAGTCTGAGTGCTCCACAGGAAACTCTAAGAATTTGAAATTACATCCCCTCACTTGCCCTCCTGCCTTCACAGTCAGGCCAGTCTGAGGGCTTTAATCACAAAGCCTGCATGGGTGGGAGGGCCGAGAGTTAGCTGTGGGTTTTAATTGTGGTCGTTATGTAATTGGATAAAATTCTACTATAAATTTTGCAGTATAACAGGCACTTCATAGACAATAAAATACTTCTGCAAAGGCCTTTATTGTCATTCATTGAATAACATTTGTCACTGGACATATATCTCCTCAGCTGAAATTACATTAAATATTTCAACTGGGAAACTAAGGCACAGGTCAAACAGCCCCTTTGAAAGCACATAGTTCGGACCATGTCCAGAGAGCCATTGCAAGATGTAGCTCTGTTGTCGCAGAGATAAGAGCAATGTGGGAGCAAATAGGTATTTCTCCCAGAACTTATTTTCCAGGCTCATTGTTACTGTGCTACTGCAAGTTTAATGCATGTGCATTATTCAAAAATCCAGACTGTCAAATGAAAGTGTGATCAAGCCTGGGTGAAGCACTCTGAGGATAAGCGTTTTGAAATAGGGCTAAGCTCAGAGAGCAAATAGCTCTGGTAACTGAGATGTTTGCCCTCAGTGTGCTCCAATAAACTGATTTACCTTTCTACTTTTTTCCCTTTTTTTTTTAAAAGAGCTGACGCAAGTTTGTCAAAGGGAGTTGTTGGGTGTAGCAGCTGTTGATTGGTTCATCCCATACACTCCCATTTGTCTTTAAATCACTGTTCAACTGCTCTAGGTTGCATATGAGTAAACTTTTTCTTACAGGTGGAATTCCTCAAAGATATAACCTGCCAAACAAGTGAGGAAAGGAACCTGCTCAGCTCAGAGGTAGACTTCTTTTCTTTATAAAATTTTATCAATGTATTTCAGACACTAGCCACATCTTCAGAAATTGGGAATTACAAATTTAATTAATCTGTAAATGTAAGTGCAATATGAAGGATGGGCTCCTTAAGATTTACTGACATGGTAATTTGTGCTGGCAAATATCTCTGATATTTCTTCAGGAATGAAAAGTAGTCTTCTCTTTTGTACAGAAAATCAAAACCTAAGCAACCATGGAAGCAGCAAAAGTATTCAAAATTGCCCAGTCAATTAAGAAATGAATGATTGCTTTCTTTTACAGCCCTTGGCTATCTTCTGAGAATTTTTTTTCCAGAGTCTTGAGTTACTTGGCTAATACCTCTTTAAACAAATTAATGTAGGAAAGTGGGCTTTGCATTTTATTTGTTTTTTTCACAGCTGAAACATTTATTTTATTTTGAAATTGCCACATAGATAATAATTTTATAAAGTCACTGTCATGAAGACAAAGAATCTGGGAAAATCTGCTAAATTGGATACCATGGCAGAGATTACAAATACTGATATTGCAAAACGCATGAAAGTGTTAGTCATATCTATGACCTGGCATTATTTGCCCAGTGGTTGTCCATTCGCCTAATGTTCTGACTGCAGACTGGACAGAAATCAATAACATTGTGAAATCAGATGCCAAAAATTTCATCATTTTCTGAATCATTGCTGAAAACCATTACTTAATAAATGATGCAGAGCAGTAGCCTATACTTGAAGAGGAAAAATAGCTTTATAGAGATAAATAACTGTCCTCTAATAATGAGTGAATTTTTTTTGCAATGGATATTTCCATTTTAATACCACACTTCAGGAAAAATCTTTTCTGTTCAGCCAAATGCTACAAGAGGCAGAAAAACCATCACTTTATTGAAGGCAAGTTTGAGGAACGATGGAAATCTAAGAGGCTTCTCTTCTATGTTTAGGCATCAAAATCATAACTCTGAAGCAGAAAGCATTAAATCCCAGGGAAGCTGAAGCAGATAACCTTTGGTGTTTCTCCTCCAATATTACAGGCAAAGCTTCTGGCAGGACCCAGGCCTGCCCAGCCCTGGTAGCTGTGCTTTCATGCCATCCCTGCCCTAGTTCCTGGCCATCCCCTCAGGAGCAGCACAAACCCCTGAAGGGTGCAACTGAGCGCCCATTGCCCGTGCATTCCCCTTTATTGAAATACCTTGCAGGCCGAGTAATGACTCCAGAAGTACAGGCTCACACCCTGTCCCCCTCAGGTGAAGAAGTGACAGCTCTGCCTCTTCTATGTTATTTGTGGGGAGAACATGCTACCAGTGCCTGTACATCTCCCAGACACCTCAGTATCTGCAGCATTAGGAACCTGAAGATATGGATTGCCACCAGCTGAAGACTAGATCTGCCAAGTTCTACCAAAGTTCAAAGGCACCATTGGTCATAATCACAGTTTATTAGTGTTTGCAGGATTCAAATCTAATAGCAAGCCTCATTTATGGGTCTCATTCTCCCCACATTTATGCCAATGGCTCTCTGCTTATGGTTTGCAAACCTCTGGAGTTCTACCAACTTCTCCCTAAAAAGTTACAACTGCAAGAAAGCAGCTTCTCAACAGACTTAATTATGCCACCTAAGGTTTTGTACTGTTGCCAGAAGACTTTTAGGAATTCACAGATTAAAAACAATAAAATAAAACAGAAAATCACTGTTTTATGCAGTAATTCCACAGCCTCTTGAGGTGACATCCATGAATCAGATGACTTCTGTAAATGTTTGACAGGGCAATGTCCAGATAATTCTTATGCTGTAACATGTATTTTCAGTCAATTTTTCCAAATTGTTTGCTGTGCTGCACAAGCTTTCATCCTCAGCTTAATCTTTGTGCGGCTTAACTCCTGGCAACTTTTTTGTTTACTTTTCCTCCATTTCCCATCTCTTTGAAGATCTGTATTTTTTGGACTGCCACTCCTGGAAAATATATTTCTCCAACAACAGTAAGGCAGTGCACACAGGGGAGGTTTTACCCTTTACCAGAACAGGGATAAGCACAGATAGAATTGTTTGCCTGACTTTGACACCACATTAAAAATAAGCATCAAGAATTGGAAAACTCTCTTTCTCAGACAGGGCAGTGTCTGTGTTTGAAGACGGTTCTGTGAATGAAACCACAGTTGTTAGGGCCCTGTTGGGGGTGGAGGGGTGAGGAAGGAGTGTTATTGGTTTTTTATCTCATGGAGTTATTCATATCCTGAGTGGACAGGGTCCCCCAGGCGCTGGAATGTGAGTGCCAGCAGCTCTGCCCTGAGTCACTCATCCCTTCACACACCCCAACACTCCATGAGGCAGTAGAAAGAATTAAAGCCAGCCACTCTCTCTGGTCGGAAACTTCTTAATGCACTATGATGTTGATTCTCCTTTTCAGTTATCTGGTCTGGGTGAATGCTTTTAGTAAGAAGCAAGGAATTTTACATTAATCTCTGGCCTAGAGTCAATTTTAACCTCCAGGGCTAGTATTTAAAGTTTATATTAGCATTTTAAACACATGCACTCCAACATCTTGCCACTACAGATATGCTTGTAGATGTTCTTAAGGGTAGCATATGATCAGTACCAGAGGATAACGAAGGTCTGGTCATTGAGCTGGACCTGTACACCCACAAAAGCAAACCCAGGAGAAAGGCTATTAAATAATTACAGATTTAGTGTTGCAAGACTTAGAAATTATTTGTTGCAGTGTTTTCTGATATTTTTATTATGGAGCACCGAGCTGCATTTGGCATGTCATATTTATGAAAATTGGTCTTGAATCTGTCCAGTGTGCCTGATTTCAAGACAGTAGGTAAATGGTCAGGAAACTGTAACTCTGGCCCCAGAGTGGGGAATGGAAATATAGAATACATCAAGGAATATCTTTGGGAAAAGAGAAGAATTGTAGAACTGCAACATTTCTTGCATAGTGTTTTCCTCTTGAAACTGATAATAAATGAATTCACATGTGTATTTACATACGAGTCTCTGGCACACAGCTGCTGAAATCCCAGAGGTGAAGCTCTCTTTGTAAATTTGGGTCATACAGTTTCATTTGGCCCATACATGAAATAAAGAGTTGAGCATTTATTCATATGATTTTTAAGAGTCAAGAATTTTTCTCATGAGGTAAAGATAATCAGTCTAATATTTATGTAATAATCATGTGTGAGACAGAGCTTCCAGTGATGGGTCAAGTAAGAATTGAACACTTCAAAACCGCAACTGGCCTTCTAGAATTGCACCTCCTAGTTGTCAAAAAATGATCATACAGACATGCTCATCTCTGTCAGATCCCAGTGAAAGGGACAAATCTACAAAACATTTAAACATGTGATAACATTAATATTGCAATAAATGGGAAAGCCAGCTATACTCCTGGTTTTATCAGAAAGCATTTCTGCATCACCCTCTCTTAGAACTCAAAAGCAGCAGTTCAGGAAATTATTTTCTGCTGGCTTTGTATTTTTTCCAGATGCTGGATATCCACTGTGCATCTGTTGGCCTCTGCACCCTTTACCATTTGAAGGGAGACAGGAGAACCAAGTGCTGGCATATAAAAAGACTTTTATGCTTGCCCAGAATTTTCCCAGTCCACAACAGTTTCCCCTCTTAATGCTACTACAAAGATCAAACACAAGCCAAACAATTCACACTGGTTTATCTAATTTGAAGAAAACTCTAATGAGTTCTGTTGTGTTTTGTTTGCAGAACAGAGTGTTCTGGCAGTCCCTGCATGATAGAGAGGACCTGCAAGCAGACGGCACAGTGCTGTTTACCCTGAAGAAGCGAGTGTGTGTGCTGGAAAGCGCTGACCGTCCTAATGGACCGCATGGAGCTGCAAAAAGTCAACATCGAACCTGATGACCAGAGCAACAGTGGGGAAAGCCTCGAAGACAACTACACAGAGCCAGCTGATTCAGAAAAGGCTGCAATTAGCAGGTAAGCATTTAGCTCTTCTCTAAGGCTAGAAAGCAGGAATCAATAAACTATCTTCACTAACGGCATCTGGGAAGTTTCCCCAGAGCCTGACTGTCCCTGCTCTGTGCTCTGGAGGACAGTGTGCCTGGAACAGCAAGGCAGCTCAGTCCCCCCTTGCCTGCCATCACCTGGACAGGCACCTGCAGGCTCCCAGCACAGAGCACCCCTTGGCAATTTCCAGCTACTCCAGTGGGATAGTGCATGTGTAAATTAATGCACTCTCAGAGCAGTTCAGCCTGAGCACAATGAGGGGGAATGCTCCCCGGGGCAAGGTATGGAGGGCAGCAGAACCCACTGTAACACTAGCACCTGTGTAGCTGGAAAAAGATGTCTCAAAACCAGCCATCAGTCTCTAGCTCTTAGCTTGCTGCACCTTGCAGCACGTATCTCCAACACAGCAAGGCCCTTTGCTCCCCAGACATGAAGTATGTACTCAGCTTTAGCACGTTACTGGCAGTACGGATCTGCTTTCCAACAGCTGCAAATAAACGTAATTTGAAGATTACTGGGCCTAAAACTAAATTCCAAATCAAAGCAAAGATCTACTAAACATGCCATTGGAGATGAGAACTTTACAGGAGAACAGGGCTTTTTCTGAAGGATTTTTAAATATTCACAGCAATGTCAAAGGAAAATTTCCACTGATGACAAAAAACACTAATCAAATAAAATGCATCATGAGCTTTATCTAATATTTTCTTATTTTTCTTTGTGTTCAGTCCCTTTGCTAGTGATGATGTAGAAAGTCAGAAGTTCCTTACAAATGGCTATCTGGATAAAAAGAAATTGGAAGACTATAATGAAGAATATGTAAGTTTTATTTGTTATGAATGAATGAATGAATGAATGAATGAATGAATGAATGAAGAATGAATGATTACAAAGTAGATCTGATTGACCTGAATTTTTTCTAAAAGTGTCAGTAAGCAAAATTACTCTGGAGCCTGCCCAGCGTAATCTTGGCTTTCAAAGAATAAACACATTTTCTAACATTTTCACAGTTAGTGCAGCAAACCCCTTCTGTTGTCTTACAAGTAAAACTGAGTCTTTCCTTCACAAGTGATCAGAAAAATTTCTCAGGTCACACTTTAACTTCAGTAACACCTCCATGTAATCTCAGCTGAGATGGGCAGACAGAGTGGGATTGCACCCATATTTCTGACAGGACATTGGGCTCAGAAGGACCTTGCTGTTCCTACAGCCAGGTAGATCTGTGCCTTTGTGCATACAAGCTTGAATTTCTAGTTTCCAGCATCAGTGATGATGTTCCAGCATCAGAAATGAATCTACAGGCAGCTGCATTTCTTTAAAGAAAGGGCATTATTGTTTTTGCTTTATGATGCAGAGCATTACATGGTCAGCGCACCTCCAACTCTCTAGACAGCTCCACATGCAAATGAAAGCACAGCACCAGTTCCTGGGGCATGCACGTGGATCCCTTTCTGCTGAGGATTTAACGTTACTCAATTTTTAGTGAATTTGATGAAATGAAAGGCATTATTTTATCAGTTGTGTTGCAGATTTTATCAAGGAATGATCACATAAAATCAAAAATATTATTTGTGATTGTAAACTAAAACTAAGAGCCATGTTTCATTTTCTTTTCCACTTGGTGTCAGTTGTAACTCACACACCATCCCCTCTCTCCTAGGTTTTGTTCTCTTCCATTCTTCTGCTTCCTGCCCTGGGCACACAGCGCTCTTTTCTTTCCTCCCCCAGACACATTTTTAGTTCCCCAAAGAAAAAAGCACAATCTACTTGGAGACAAATTCAATAATCTGTTGTATCCAATTTTTTTTATTTTTTTTTTTTTTTAAAAATCAATAACTGAGAAGTCTATTTGATAACAGCATGAATTTCCATAAAGGTTGGCCAGCGCAGCCAGTGTAACTGTGTCACCTCAGTCACCTGTCGGGAATGTAAGCCTCCTCCTCACTGAGGCAATGAAGGAGTGGGAAGAGGAAAACACTACCAGCACAACTCTCTTTGGGGGTAGAGAGACTCTGGTGGCCAGTGCCTTTGGGCTTGGGAACCTTGAAAAAGCTGCACCTCTAGGGATCAGGGGAGCAGTACAGGGAATACAGAAATGAGGATAATTAGCCAGCCATGCTCAGTGAAACACAAATGAATTGCCATTTTCTGTTCTTGTGCTCAACAGCACAGTGGTAGAACTTCCTTCGGAATGTCCTCGTTCAACCTCAGCAATGCCATTATGGGCAGCGGCATTTTAGGTCTCTCCTATGCCATGGCCAACACAGGAATTATCCTTTTCATGTAAGTACATAAAAAATGAAGCAAACAGAATATAAACAAGGGGCTGGAGCTGAAGTTTTTATGGTTAGAGAGATATGTTAAGCTTGGTTTGTTAGCTGAAGATTCTTGTAAGATCCTCTCTAATGAAAGCACTTCAGCTTCACCACAAGGAACCATCCACTGCTGTAAATCCTTTTATTTTTTAATATTTTAGACTTCCTTTGTGTTAGGAATGCAACTGTGAATTGATACTGTGCAATGAAAAAACAGAAGAACAGCATGCTGGTCCTAAAATAACAAGGCTGATCTTGCCAGTTGATTATGGAAATCCAACAAGAGAATTAAATCACCCATAAATATGTTTGCATCACCCCAATTATCTAACCACTATGTAGAAATGGAAGAAGAGGATTCTATATAATCTGAAATGGCAACATGCAGTGAGTGCAAAAGCATTCACAGATTAAATGCTGTTGCTTCAAGTCTGTCTGTACCCAATGTGCACAAAGGACAGCATTGGTCTGTGACTGACAAAAAGTACCCACACAGAATGGGTTTCAAAAGACAGTAACATAGAGCCATGGGAAGTTTTTCAATCGATGGCTAACATCCAACTCCTCTTAATGAGACAAACTGTATCAAAAATAAATTTTGGGTGTGTTTTTATTAACTGATTTTAATTTTAACTGAAGCCTTCATTTTAGCCTCCCACGAGACTGGAATAAACCATGATATTTCTGTGTGACAATAAGCTGTGTTTTGACATTACTCAAATCTAGCATGTTTTTATAGAGTTTCTTGCGTGTGGGGACTGTGTAAATATGACAGCAACAGCATTTGAAATGTTACATGTGGCTTCTAGTTGCTAAGAAACATCTCCTGTTTTGCCAATGTAATTTTTAACTGAAAGTTAATTGTAGATTCAAATGTTGTTCTGTGTAAGAGCTTCATAACACCTGCACTCAACTGGTTTAGATATAGTATTTGCAAAGCAAAAAATGGAAGCCAGTTCTTAAATTGACATTGTTTCAGGGTCAGAAAAATGTAGGATTTTTTTCTCCTCCAACTTTCTCTGAGCACTTGTACTAACTGCTATGTTCATAAATAATCACTGGAAAGAAAACTGTGGTATGTTAAGCTTCACTAACAGGAAAAAATATTACCTTTATAATATCTTTATTTTGAAACTCTGCTCATACAGACTGGCAGTTAAAAATTCTCATACAAGTCTAATAACATTAGCTCTGTTGGCAGTGCTAAAGTAGGGAGTAATGCTAAAGCAAAAAAAAACAAAGGTAGCTCACTTTCTTTACTATGGTATTTCCATACTTCCTGCATGAGAATATTCTCTCTTCTGGAAGAGAGTTTTATTTAAAAGTATAGACTTGTGTGTAGATATTGTTACCCGCACAGCAGTTATCTACTTGCTTGAAGTTCCTCTGTTTTCACATATCATGATGTTAGTGTTAGTCGGACAGAAACATCCCCTCTACTAAATGGAAACTAGTGGACATGAATTCTAATTTAGATTATGCTGACATCATCACCTAATTTTTTGTAATTTACTGTTCTCATGTTGCCCAAGTACTTTCATGCTGGAAGGTGTTCAACAGGGTAAAGGCAAATAGAAGGCTCATAAAACTCAGAAGCTCCCCAAAAGTTCCCATTACATCCTTCCCACAAGGGAGGTTTACAGTGGCACGGAACCTGCACCACAGGAACACTTATGCTGCCCAGCATGATTTAGCAAGTGCAACCAGGAGGACTTTGCTTTATCCCACCTCGTGTGCCAGGACACGTAGGTCATGTCTCTGACCAGCAGCTGTATGGGCACCCCTGATCAAGGAGGGTGCCACCTCAGCAGGATGCACTGTCACCTCAGACATGATCCCCCCTCACCGCATTGCACGAGCCCACAGCAGGAGACAACCCTGCCCATATGAAGGTGGTAACACTGTCTGTCTCTCTTGAAGAGGGAAACTTCAGAGGAAATTGATGGTCTGGTGGTAATCTCCCAGCCCCTCTGCTCCTAGACTGTAATTCATTTACAAACTTGGCTGTCAGTGTCTCCTATATCTAGCAAACCAAGTGCTCAGTGGAGTGGACAGTGCAGGCACAACCTTCTGCTCAGTCATGGGATAAAGTGCATCCATATTTTCTATCTCTGTCATGTTATCATGGCCTTCTCTTCCTCACCAGCACCTGGGCAGGCTGATGACAAGATGGTTCTGGTAATAAGACATGCTGTCCACATTGCTGTGCCCTGAAAATGTCATACAAAGATACATTTTTCACAAGCAGTTTACAAGAGGCAGATAGCTGAAATCACAAAGGAGGCACCTGTTGTGTGGAAGGAACATGGCAGTAATCAGAATTACTGAATTCAGGTACTGGTACTTTCAAGAAGACTAGGACTACGAGCTACCAGTGCTCCAAGAGCAGGTTTTTCAGTGTTGTGCTTTAACATTATGCAAGATTTTTAATGTACTTACACAGCAGGCAACTAACCTCCACTGCACAGTGATATGGCAGAAGTCAAAAGCAGTGGCCAGCCAAGAGGTAGCATGGAAGTTGTCCCAGTCACAATTTGGTTTTGGGCTTCATTTTTGTGGGGTTTTTTTGACAGTTCTGATTAAGAAGAGATTTGAAAATGAGAGGTCAGTGGGCAGGTGAGAGTCCAAATACCAGATTCTTGCACAGAAATCTGCTTGCTTTAGTGGGATCTTGTCTTGTTAAGATATAAGATTCTGTCCTTGTGGACTAGCACAGAACTGGCACTTACTGGACTTAAAAAAGCCTTCAGGGACTTTTAGAGTGTATAAAGTGCAACTGTACTCACAAGTAAGCTACAGCTGGCACTTAGCTGTGCATTTAGCACTGGGAGACCAAAGAATAAACCTGCTAAAAACTATTTACTACTTGAACTTCATGAGAACGAACAAGTGTATGTTCAAATCAATCAAGTGTCTCTAATGTCCTGCTTAGGATTCTGATTTCTGCTTTGCCTTGCAGAGTTTTGCTGCTCAGCGTAGCAATATTGTCACTCTACTCGGTCCACCTTTTACTGAAGATATCTAAAGAAGGAGGTAGGATGCTGTGATTGAAAGAGAGTCTGTATTGCATGCATGTATTTTACCTTGGAATACAATCGATACAATTTATCAAATATGTCCAATGTAGTGGCCCACGTTTCTTTTTTGGTTTTGATTTTGTTTGGGGTTTTTTTTTTCAGGATCATTAATATATGAAAAACTGGGAGCAAAAGCATTTGGCTGGCCTGGGAAGTGTGGTGTTTTCATTTCAGTCACAATGCAGAATATTGGAGGTAAGAGATGAGTGTTTTCTAGATTCCAATGCTCTTCCTACAGAACACAAGTGATTTCTTTCTCTCCTCTGTCTGGCTAAATGGCATCAAAGATGAGCCAGACACAGTATACATTGTATTGTAAAGATGAAGGATATGAGGAATTCATCTCACTTTTTTCAGCTACCTGACACTTCTGTGTATGATGAAAGACAGCTGCCTGGGATCTCTCCATGGCCAGTGAAGAGGCTTCAATGATGGCTAAAGTGGACTGACTGACTGTCCTCAAGCAACTGGCCATTCTCTTAATTGAGTATGGCTCAGACTGTTCCTAGCATCTAGTTAAAGCATCTGCTTCAACTTAGAAAAGATTAGTTTGACCTAAAAGGAGCAGCACAGGGTTCTGACTTCTCCATAAAAGGCTCTTCAGTAGTTCATTTTTCAGCTGAATTCTCTCCTTCAAATAACAGTTGGGTTGTGTTATTCCTATAATGTGTGCTTAAAGTAATTTTTGAATGTACTCATCCACAAAGAAACTTCCTGTGAAATATCTGTCAAGTAACCTACATCCTCACAGAACAGGATACTTACCAATATAAACAATAGAGATAGACTGTACATTCATTCAACAAAGCTTTTTTCCTTTACTATCCTGGAAGAAGCCTTTTAGGAAGCTGAAGAACACCAGGTCTGAAAGCAAAAGGGAGTTTGTAATTTTTTTACAGATTCCTTAAGGTATTTGGTACCTAAGAGACAACTGAAATTTAAATTAAATATGCCAATCTCCATCAATAGATCAATTCTGTCCTGTTATAGCAACTTTGCTACACAAACAGAGGTAGTTCACATCTCTGTACTACAAAAGACTTTTTGATTTTGTTCATAAAAGGTGTTATTCTATGGCATTCCTTTCCTTCCTCAAGCCTGGATATAAAATTTGTTGAATTCAGAAATGAAGTATGCTTCGCTATTAAAGAGGAATAGCTGTTCCTCTAGCTCTTGTCTGGATTGATCCATAGGTCTCCAGAGACCTCTCTGTAACAAAGGTAAAACAAATGAAAAAAGCATTACTTCTGGCAGCACATTTTAAATGAGAAGTCGACTCTTACATCAGGGATCTTGGCAGCTAGTTGATTTCTTTATATATCAAAAAGATACTGGAAGAAGGAAATTGAAAGTAGGAAGGATAAGGTAGCTAAGGAGATCTAGAGGAAGCAACAAGTAAAGTTACTACAGAATGGATATGGATAGCAGCCACTGGAAAAAAAAAACATATATATAACAAAAAGGCAAAAGGAAAATTAAAGAGTGATCTAAGTATGCTATAAATTCAGTGGTAACTGTATTGTATTCTAATGCAGAATGCTAGATGTCATGCTCATAGCAATATAAAGGATTTAGTTAGTTAGTTAGTTAGTTACACTGCTATTTAAAAAAAAAAAACCTCATTTATCTACTTTAGCAAAAACTTTTCTCTTTTTTGGAACTCCGATTGTCTCTGAAGGTGTTTGTTTTCTTTGGGTTTTTTTTCCAGCAATGTCAAGCTACCTCTTTATTATTAAATATGAACTTCCTGAAGTCATCAGAGCATTTATGAAGCTTGAGGAGAATTCTGGGTAGGTGCCTTTTCCCAGCCCGAACCTGAGATGATAAATTTTCACTTTGATGTCAATGATGATTGTTTTTATTTTTATTCTTCCTCTTTAGAGAATGGTACCTTAATGGGAACTACCTCGTCATACTTGTAACGGTCGTGATTATTCTTCCCCTCTCCCTCCTCAAAAGCTTAGGTAAGCTTGATGCCCTGCTTAAGCTCATTTCTTACTCCTGTTAGGATTGTGAATTTCTATGTAACTGAACCATTTTGTTCTGTTTTGTTCTGTTTTTCTTGCTGCACAGGTTATCTTGGTTATACGAGTGGGTTTTCGCTGACGTGTATGGTTTTCTTTGTCAGTGTGGTAGGTGACTGTTTGGGTATTGTCTCCAGCCAAATACAGACTCTGTAAACCTTAAACACTTTTATACTTCATACTATGACAATTTAATGTGGATGTTAGAATAGCCCCTGCAAGTGAATCAAATCAACATCCTATTGCTGAATGAAGTCAGAATAAAAAAAAAAAATCAGTTTAAAACACACTTGAGAATAAAAAATAAACCAGGAAAACAGCAGAGGCAAAGTAAAAACAAATATTTGCAGAAGAAGCAGAATTGGTAGCTTCCTCTCTTTCTCAGTGTCTTTTTATGCTTCTGTTGGAATATCATAGGTGTGTAATCTCCTGTAGTGGCACTCTTCTGATAACATTATCTACTTTTTTGTAGGTGATCTTCAAGAAATCCCAAATACCCTGTCCTCTTCCCATCATGGACCACGGGGTTGAAAACTGGACCGCCACCAATAGCACAGTGCCAATGCACCTGGTCATGTTATCAAATGGGTCACTCAGCTCTGGTGTGAATTTCATGATGGATAACACAGCTGGGCACTTCCCAAGCCTTGAGGAGCCAAAAGATACCTCCCTGAAAAGCGGTGTAGAGTATGAAGCGCACAGCGACAATAGTGACAAGTGCCAGCCAAAATACTTTGTGTTCAACTCACGGGTAAGGGAGATTCTGTAGAATTTGTCTTCTTACCACAGCTAAACTGCTGCCTGCCAAAAGTCAGAGGTGCAGCTGTGACCATTCTTACTAATGGGAGCTTTATTTTACAGACTGCCTATGCAATACCCATCCTGGCATTTGCATTCGTATGCCACCCTGAGGTGCTACCAATATACAGTGAACTCAAAGAGTAAGGTTCTTAAATTTTGTCCAATACTTCCAGTTAACCATTGATAAAGATCACTTTCTACATGTTGTCCCTTGATTGCTGGCGTGTAAACACGCACATGATAATGATTTATTGCTTTTCATAGTAAGCAGATTTTAGCTGTGCTTTGATCTTCTAGTCAGATATCGGTGACAGAGAACCACTGTTCTCTGATCAATATTACTTAGTAAAGGAGGAATCTGGACAGCCCTTCAAATGATCTGAAGTACACTGGGGAACTTGGTTGCACTAAAAACAGCTAATTGTGGTTTCTAATAATACCTGAATGTGTTCTGTGTCAGTTGCTGCTTACACTTAAAGTTTCTTGGGATGCCATTGGTTTGGGTGTCTTAATCTCCTCACTCAGCCAGTTTTGCTTTACAAACATCAAAAATCAAATACACTTGCTTAAAACAGCACAGAGTTGATAGCTGGGAAGGGCTAATAGAAGGCATTTATTGAACAGCGAAAGTTGCATTACAGGAGGGTGTGTTGCAAAACTCAATGAAGCTAAGAACCATTACCTTCAATTTCAGTAGCTTTAACCTCAGAAGCAATAAAAATTCTCATATGCCTTGGGAAAATGCTTGCAGGTCCTATAAGATGAAGATTTTCTTTAACCAAAGGACTTATGAAGAAAGAATGTGATCTGCAAGGGGTTCTTGAGCCTGCAGAACAGCCCTATGTAGATATAAGGGTATGTTCATAAAGAGATGGCTGAAAACTCTTGTCTATCATTATTAACAGACCTGTAATTCTAGTCCCTTCATTTTCTTTAATCTAAAATATACCATTTGAGATTGACATTTAATGAATAATGATATACAAAATAATGTGGCACATTTTTATGTTGCCACGGAGAAAGCACTAGAAATACAGTTTCAACACATTTTATAAATCTGTGCTACTCTGCACAGAGATGTAAAGCATCAAGAGCTCTATGTAACCAATAGTTGCTACAAACTTACTATCCAGTGAGGGTATGTCAGAGAGCTAAGACACATCAGAGGACTTCTTGTACAAATAGAGGCTTTATAGGACTGTCATTCTCTCTTTTGTACTTCAGTCGCTCCCGAAAGCGGATGCAGAATGTCTCAAATATCTCCATCACTGGCATGCTTATCATGTATCTTCTGGCTGCCCTCTTCGGATACCTCACCTTCTATGGTAGGTCAAAACCCTGTTCTCAGCAGACTTTTACCTCACTTTTTACTGAAGGCAATCGGGTTCTATCACAAAGACTCAAGTATTAATGCATTTTCTGGGGACCCGAATCCAAGTTTAAGCAACATTCAATTATAATACAGTGTGTAACCTCCTGAATGAACTGTGGGACTTATCCAACTGTCAGGCCACGAGTTCCTCACCTCGTGAGACTCAGAGGCACCTACTAGGGGAACTAGTTTTGTTTCCTTGACTTTGTGAACTCAGACAAGAAACTGCTGAAAACTTGACTCTTGGCAAAGGCCAAGGGTACTAAAAATACCCTAGCACTAAACAATTTTACATGACACTATTAAGTGCTATCCAATCTGTCTCTGACGCCACTAGTTCAGTTTCGTGTATGCTGAAAAACAGGTGCAAATCATCCTAGTGTAAAAAAAATCCAGATGAGCTAAACTAACTGATAGGCAAACAGAGTAGTCCCTCTATTAGCACACCATTTTGTGCAAACGCCACCTCTTTTTACCTTGTTAGTTCCTCCATACAGCAGAGAAATGAATGATACAGCACAATCTGCTCCCTATCACTGGGGCAAGAGGGCTCTGTTTGAGAGCTGGGACATCTGGGGGGAGGTAAAAAGGAGCTGTTATCAGTACAGTGAGTTGTTTCATATCTCAGAAATTATTTTTACTTCAGGTTCTACATCCACTTAATGACTTTCTCAAAGTCATCTCAAAGATACTAGAGTACAAAGCATCACCTTAGCGCTGTATTACCCTCATCATCTCTGAATGATGGACTTGTATCAGTCACAGTGGGAAAATTCCTCTTCCACGTCTAGCCCATAACTTGTATCTAATGTATCTTATGACCGCAGCTGGGATAAAGTTAATCTTATCTCTTTTCTGGCTACAGTATAAAGATCCTTCTAAATGTGCAAGGTAGTGCTCAAGTGATTTATCTCCTTTCTGTTACCTTTTCTTAGGGGAAGTTGAAGATGAGCTACTTCATACATACACTAAAGTGTACACCTTCGACACCCTTTTGCTGTCAGTGCGCCTGGCAGTGCTGGTGGCTGTAACCTTGACCGTGCCCCTTGTCCTTTTCCCTGTAAGTAACAGAGCTGAAATCAGGGCTAACCCATATACAGTGACTGAATGGGATCAGCACAGACAGATTTTAACACTGAAGAAAAGTAAGCTCAAGCTTTTCATTTAGAGAGGTCTTTTTTTTTTTTTCTCATATGCAGTTTCACCAGAGCATGGACCTAAGGCAGTTAGGGTTGCAAAATTTGAAAGACTGAAATAAATCAGTCTTTATAAATAAATCAGGAATGACTTCTCTGTCTCTCTCTGGCTTTTCTGTACTATATTTATCAGAGCAGTGCTAAGTATTCCAAAGTCTTGGAGATATACTGGAACCACTTATGAGATTTCCTAATACAGACAAGGCACCTACTATAGCATCCAAACTTAGGACAAGCACACGGAGCTCAGGCACCGCATAGTGCAGGACTCCCACACTGGGCTGCCAAAGTACAGGGACAGAGTGCTCACCTTACAGGCTTGAGTCTATGGACAGCTGAGGAAAACTAAATGCCAGAAAAAAAGACATGAAAGAGCTGCATAGTCAGTTGTCTGAGCAAAGCTTGAAGCTTCTGTGTGCTCTTCACTGGGAAAAACGTAAGAACCACAGTAGCAGAGACAGAAAGATACAGCTAAAGAAATTGTTCTGCAGAGGGACCAATCCGCCTCAGGGATCAGTCTCCCCTAGTGAGCAGAACTCCAGGCTCCTGACTACATAAGACTGTGCCCCATGCCTTCCCTGAGCTGCCATGCAGCAGAGGAGAAAATAGATGATCCTCATCACTTGGTTTTGGGACACTGGTGTGTCACTGGTACAGCATGTACAAGCCCAGCATCATGCTGCTGGAGGGCTCCCAGCAAGCTGCATCACACCACAGTGCTCCCATCTGAGTAACCCAGGGGTCCTGTTGCTCCCTTTCCCTGGATGCAACACACCCTCTGCGTAGATTCTGTTTCCAGGCTAGCTGACAAATGCCTAAGAACAGTGATCACTGTTCAATGTTGTCTACTAAATAAAAAATTAGAAAGTTCAGCTATAAAGCACCCAGAGTAGTCAGTCCCTCAAGTTTGAGAGCTCCAGTGCCCTGCCTTAAACGTCAAGTTTAAACACCAAGTAAACATCAAGTTAAACAACATGTTCAAACCAGTGGCTAAATGTTTAAATTAATCTTAACAAATTGATCAGTCTTCATGGGAAAACAAGCTAATGGCATTGCAAAAGCCTGTCTGTCAGGTGTAGCATTTTGTATTTTTAGATTTCTGCATAATCACTTTTATATTTGAATAGTTAGGAGTTACATACCACAGCACTGACTGTTCCATCAGAAGAACTCCTGAGAAAATATGATTCGCTTGGAAACCGGAATATCAAAGAGCTTTACACATTCTATCAGGACAGCCAGCTCAGCAGATCTTATTACTTCAAATAAGCAGCATAATAGTATCAACTATTTTTATTTTTTTTTTATGAATCATCCCATTTGTATTTTCTTAAAGTAGTCAGAGTCTTTTATTTAAAAAAAAAAAAAAAAGTTATTGCATTGCCAAAAAAATAAATTAAATATAGATCTATATACCATTAGTCATTGTAAAACTTCAGTTTGATACCTTCTTTTTAAGGACCGTGTCATGAAAAGGGATAATGCACAATATGCTGACAGTAAGTTCACAGGAATGCAGGCAGAAGTTTTTTTTCTGTAATAAACCTGTTTTACACCAACTCAAAAACTGGACAAAATATTTTCAATCTGCCTACTTCTTCCTAATATTGGTTTATGTCAACCTGAAAAACATGAAATACAAAACTCATGGTGTTTACTACACTGAGAGAACCCCATATATTTATTCAATTGCCAAACTCACACAGAGGCAGTTTTATATTATCTTAAAATAACCAAACAGAAGTGCATTTGGAGCTTTTTTGAGTGTAAAAATATTTTTGTTCAATTTCTAAATATCAACTTTTAAGTTAATTGTGGTACTTGAGAATAACATTATCTCCAGTCACCAAATGGATTTGCTTTTGACCTCTTTTCTACTTACCATCTTTTATGCTGTAAAAGCAAAAAAAATCCATGATGTGTGAGAAAGTGAGTGAAGCAAAAAAGGATCTTCTGCAAAAGGTTTTAGGATTATAATTTCCAAGTTGCATTGAAAAATATGCTTTTCTTTTCAGATATGTATATGTATATATTTAATGATTAATTAAAACAGCTTCCTCTATGTCTCAGAAAATTAGATGACAGAATTCTTGTGGGATTTTCGTCAGGTTCAGGAATACAGCAATTCGTATTTCACACATACTCTTCTTTTTGCCTGCTGATTAGTACTTATAGTGGGGGGTTCTTTGAGGACTTTTTTTGCTGATATAAGCATCTTTCAGTTGAACAGATTTCATGTCCCTGATTTTACACCCTATTTACTTGACTTTCTCCTACACTGCAAATATTTGTGTTTCTGCATTAAACTGTGAACCTAGTTCTCAAAAACCTACATCAGAGTGAGATTACATTATGGGAATCAAAGACTGAAAACACATTTTTTCAGTCAGAACTTCTCACAGCAGAAGTAACTAATATAGATCATTTTTTTAAGTGCAAGCAAAGATAAATTGTTGTTTTACTTTGCCTGCTGTTTTTCATCTTGCAGATCCGTTCATCTATCAGTGCGTTGCTGTTTCCCAAAAGGCCATTCAGCTGGATAAGACATTTCCTGATTGCAGCAGTAATTTTGGCTTTTAATAATCTGCTTGTAATTTTTGTCCCAACTATTAAAGACATTTTTGGATTTATCGGTAGGTTTCATAAATACTTTTTGTTGGCTTGTTATCGCTCTTTTATCCTTTCTACAACATATTTACATTTATGGACTGAAGGTCAATCTCTGCTTGGGTCTTACAGTAGAGTAATATGAACAGAAATTGAAGTTATAGGGGATTCCCAAACAGCTGACAGACAAAGCTACAGGCTACTTAGCTTTGTTGTTATTTTGCACAAGAGGCACAAGAAATTCAATAACCGGATATAAAAACTGGTAAGGAATTCCCATTTTGACCAAAAGGGAATTAAATATATGTGGAGGAGAGGAAAGTCACCTTTGGTTTTCAAGCACCTATAGCATGAAAAAATGTGTTGATTTCCAAACTGTTGTGCGATAAAAAGAAGAAAAGTGACACATTTCTTCTGACATTAACAGTTCTCTCCCTACTACTTTCTTTTGGTCAGTTTTGGCCACTGAACAAAGAGGTCCATGAAGAGCCTCCATGCTCGGAAGTGCTTGAGGACTCAGGGATGCAGATGCCCTTGAGAAAGGCATGGGGGTTCTGCAGCTGGTGTGCTCCTCCCTTCCTTTTATACCCAGTCTCCATGCTAGATTCTGCTGAGCAGAGAGGAGTAGGCACTTCTTAGGCACAGATCATCCACTCTCTTTTTCAATACCTGCTTTCCAGGGTCATCCCACCCTGGGAATGTCTATTTGTCCTTGCTTCACCAAGCATGGTGAAGACATGCAGACATCTCCACCACAGGCAGCCACACCACTTTCTAAAAACCCTCCCAGGAACAAGTGTCTTTTCAGGCTCCAAGCACCCAAATAAATGTTTGGACATCTACAGCTCTCCATGAATGCTGTCTTCGCAGAGACCCCTTTGTACAGTTGGTCTCAGAATGGCAACTGCCTCCCCACAGGCTCTCTTGCAGGTGCACCACTCTGCTTTTCTGTCAAATGGTGCAGCACTCAGCTCTGCTCTCTTTTCCAGGAGCCTCTTCCGCTACAATGTTGATTTTCATCCTTCCTGGTGCCTTCTACCTGCGAATTGTTAAGAAGGAACCCCTGAGGTCTCCCCAGAAGATTGGGGTAAGAGGACTGGGGGCAGTTGCAAAAGAAAGGGTGGGAGGGTGTGGAGAGTGACTTCACTCTTCACTATTACTCAGACCTTTGACTTGCAACATTTGGCACTTGTTCCTAAGTGGTAGTGTCTCACTCAAAATACCATTTGGGCCGTAGGATTCATCTGAGGCTTCTCAAGACAAAGCCTTTAGTGCCCTACTGCCCCTGACAATATCCTACGTATTTAGGATAAAGAGTGTCTTAAACCTCTAGAAAAAGGGACTTACTTAATCTGATCTAAACTCCAGTTAACGCCTGCATTTGCATAAATAGCGCCAAGACAGTCTATAAGAAGCTGTTGGTTCATGCTAGAAGACCAGCTGTGGATAAACAGAAAGATTTGCGGTCAAGGTTAAGAAGGAAGTTGTACTGCAGAGAGAAATAAGTGATAGTGAGCTCTTCTCTGAAATAGATCCACACACCTATAGGATACATATATGACAGTCTATCATTTATGCACAGCATGTGTCCGTATGTCATGCTGGACTGCCACTGCAATACCTTTCATCCCAAACATCAATAACTGTGTACACATTTAACTATCATGGAGGAGCTCTTCTTTGAAAATGTAATTAGTAAAGTTATTGATGAAATATATATATATATTTCACATAATGTAAGCAGATGGGCATATATACATATACATATATATATATACACTCACAAAAGTTATGTGAGTTAACTGATACATACTTCAAGTATAAAAGAAATGTATTATGATGAAATTATTTCTATAGTGTCTTTTGTAGCTGTTATTGTAGAGAGACTATGAATATTTTTTCATGTGTCTTTGTTGACTCTTCATGTTGATGTTTTAGGCACATCTAGAAATTCACACTCTGCACTGAAATCACATACAATATTTATCTTTGTTTCACAAGACAGAGGATTTTTAAGTATGGGCAGATTATGGCAAACTAAAGCTCCACTAAAGCAAAGGGTGACTACAAGCATCTGAATCACTTGAATATATACAGAAATACTGTCAGATAAGACATATGGGCTTACCTGTTTGTCCAATAAGGATTAGGCATATTAACTCTGAAGTTGTTCTTAATGTCAGAGACTATGATCATGGACTGAAAATTTGTCATTTTTTAAAGATGAAAAAACAAAGTTGTTTTTTTGTTATATTTTTTATTATTGTTCACAGTACCAAAGTAGGTTGTTTTCAGGTCTAGCTGTGTAAGGTCCATCTCTCTTGAACTGAAATTCACACAGAATGAACTTTGATTCATTTATCCCTGTACACCATTACATGGGCTTTAGTCACACAGAATAAACCAAACTCAGGCCACAAGTATTACACTAATGCAAATCCAGTGGGACAATCTGTGAGCTACCGCCTGCTCAGTCACTTGCTTTATTAATTAAATTTCATTTTCCAATTTCAGGCTCTTATTTTCCTCATAGCTGGCATAATCTTCATGATTGTGAGTATGACTCTTATTGTAATGGACTGGATTTACAATCCCCCAAGTTCAAGACATCATTAACCTGTGAAGACAACCCACTGCCTTTTATAATATAAATATTTGTATTGTGTGCTCTGAAGAACATCTAAATGGGATTGTTATTCCTAGCTAGTAACTGCAGTACTTTGAAGACAGTTTCTGGTAAGGCCACAAGAACCCAATGGAGTCTACAACATCCTTGTCAATAAGGATAGTTATTTATGCATTAGGAATCTGAGCTTAGCATTTCTGGCCAGGTGAAATGAAAAGTGTGGTGTGAATCCTTTCTATTTTCAAAACCAAAATAACTTTGTACATAGTCCTCAAAAATAGCTTGGTGTCACCCCTTTCAAAATCTCCCATGACGTAACCACAGTTCCTAGGGCCTTGGAAAGGTAATGGCCAGAAACCAGCCAGTGCCTTGTTTTCGATCTGAAGATCATGGGAGTGGCTTCCCAGGTCCGAGAGAAATGGTACCGTTTCTGGAGGGGATCTGGAAGGTGATTCCTCCCTGCCTGATTGACTGACCTGCCTATCAGAAAAACAGTGGCTTTGGCAAGCCAGTGGACAAAGCTGAGTGTTAGATTTGTTGCCCAGATTCATCACCCAGCTGTTGTACAGAATAAAGCTCTCTGACACAGATTCTCTCTTGGGGCACATGCTTGAAGAACAGTAGAGTACTCTTGTTTTGTTTTTAAAGATGCCTGTGCTGGAAATATCAGTCATTTCTGCTGTAGGGTTTTTTTTGTTCTTTAATTTTTAATTATTGTGAGAGCTTGCATCACTGAACAAGTTGTATCCTCCATAAAACTTGTCTTCCACTTTCACAGGAATTTAAGGAGACCACAAGGTGTGACAAAGCACCCTATCCAGTATTGTTCAGTACTTGTGTATTTGATAAAAGTTCAGTGCAGGAAACTGTAATTTGCTATATATAAAAATATATGTATTTATGTACATAATTTTTTGTTTTCCTCTCGTCATAAAAATGTTACCCTGTGGTACATGATTTTTGTTTTTTTTTTTTAATGTGTCACACTGTTTTCGTAGCCACACACTTAATACTGTTTTGAAGGAAACATATTGAATTGGTGGGTTTGTAAAAGGTGGGTTTGTAAAAGGTTCATTTGTATTCACCAGTGGTTGAAATAAACCTGTAGCAAGCCCTAACATCTACCTGTGTAAAAACACATTCATATGTTTACTACTTACATTATAATAAATCTCAAGATGTTTTCCTCTTGAGAATTTTTAATGCATGTCTTAAAGTTTTGTTTTATTATACACCACAAATTTGAATTAGATGCTCGATTGCTGTATGCATTCATCAGCATACAACAACATCCTGTCTAGTTAAGTTATGCAAGGCTAACAGCATTACTGGCTATCTCAAGTGTATCATGCTACACAGCTGTGCAAGACAGGAAAAAAAGGGCTTCATTCCATGTTATATTCATGCTTAATTAACAGTCAAATCATGAATTGGGCTGTGTTGTGGAGTACTCACTACATATGTTCTCTGCATACACCAAGGAAAATCAGTCAGAGAGGTCTTGCTGACTCCTCAGCAGAGAGAATGAGTGGGAAGGTGGAACTGTTGGGTTTACTACACTAACACAAATCCAAGCTCATGTAATTGGAGTTTTCATTTTCTGACTTAGAAATCTGTTGAGTACACACCTGTGAATTCAGAAGGCTGTGAAGCACTCTAAAGTTGTCTCTGCTCTCCCCTTGCCTTCACACAAATTCTGTTTGTGTGTCTATGTGAGTATATATTTTGTACACTTACAGATTAGCTGGAAAGAAACATCAAATATATATTCCATGTCAAATGCTACCTTGCTGAGCAGTATTATCTGCCCACTTGAGTACTGTGTCCTTAACATATGGGATAACACTTCCTCATGAACGTTGTCTGGCTTTGTAATTTTTAAAGAAAACAGTGTCGATAATATTTTTCTCTATTTTAAGCAGACTAATACAAAAAAAAATGTTGTTTTATTACTGAAGAAACCTTTAACATGGACTAGAATTAATAGTAAAACACCACCATACCTCTCTTCCTGTTATCACTACTGAGAGTTATATGAAATTGTAACTGCATCTTTACTTCAGTGTAAAAACACATATTGTGATTACAGCTGAGTGTAGACACTTAGGAATACCTGTAGTCCACCAAAAATATATAGATGACCTTAAGAAAAGTAACAGAACTATGGAACAATGGCATAAGTCACTGCCTTTTTATGGCAAAAGAAGACAGAGGTAGAGGGGCTGTAAAATGTCAAGTTTTTGAGTTAAAATATATTGCTCACAGTGATATGCAGCTGCTGCAAACTCTGGGAGTAAAGGCAGTATTGCTCACTAACTATTAGCACTGCTGGGAATGCTAGATGTTGGAGTTTTTTATTCATTTTTAACATTGGCAATAGTCTTGGTGGGGATTTTTATTATTCGACCATCCATGAATGTATAATAAATGATTTTTCGAAGACTGCAGATTATTCTTCATCTGCTTTAGTTCTAGCAGGAGAAGAATTTTAGTTTGAAAACCAAGCAGAGTCAGGATGGTAGCCTAAACACAGGTATTGCTAAAATTACATTCCCCTTCAAGAGAGAAATTTGTGTATCCATGTATTCGCAGATGAGCAAGATGGCAGCTCCTTCATATAATAGCCTTTGGCATTCCCTGTTTTCTGTCTATTCATGGCTCTGCATTGATGTCATCGGGTATGGTGAATGGCTGGTGTTAAAAGTGGGGTTATCTGTGAGATATTGAATAATATCTGTGAGATATTGAATGTCCTCATTCTTTGGATTAGCTGGGACACAGGGTACACCAACTAAATATAGAATGGGAGTATATATATCACTGACTATAGAATAGGGGAGCACACCACATGGTGCCACTGTGTATAAATACTTCCTATCATTGCAGCTGCAGGTTTTCCCGCTGTTACATACTTGTCTGATGTATACTCATAGCCCAAAATATACTGGGCTACACACAGCTCCAACATCAATGAGCTCATGTGAAAACCATGCCCACAGCCAGCCAGCATTTGCAACCTGCCCACTAATGAGGGAGGCACTGCAGCCCCAGACATATACACCGCACCTATTCCGCAAACATCTCCCCTGATTTCTGCTTCCCTTCTAGTTAGGCAGCCTTCATTCCCTAGAGCATCAGCTCTGCTGTGTCTTAATGATGCTTGAGGTATAATTTTCTTGTGTCAGGAGGCTGTTTTAATTAAACAATTACAGCTGTAGTAAATGAATGAGGGGAGTTAAAGAAAAGTAAAAGGTTATGTCTTCAAGGACAGAAATAAATCAATGAAAATGTTAGAAATTTTAGTGGCCATAGATGTGTGTCATTAAATGTATGTGTCAAGAGTGTCAGAAGTGATACAGGAAAAAAACAAAAACAGAAGTAATTAATAGTTCAGCTCTGGATTTAGTAAGGGGCAGAAAATGGAACATTCATTGGAGGGCAAAATCATCTCTAGTCCATAAATAATCAAAAACTCCATTCAATAACATCTAGCTTAAAGAAGGGCAGCAGGCCTAGGTAAGTCAGAGTAGCTGGGTCTGACGTTCATTTTCATTAAACCCTGCTGGTTCTCAATGGCTGACATAATAGTAAATGAAACTAATCAGCAATTACTCACTAAGAGGTCTAAGTGGTGCTATAGATGGAATATTTCCATTCATTTGACTTCCAATTTCAATGGAAGTTTTACTGAAATTGTGCTATTGCAACAAAATTCTGGCAGAGCCTCATCTGTTTTCCACTAACCTGCCTGGTAAAGCACTGTGGGCTCCAGAGGAGCTTAAAGTTCTTGGCCCCCACCTCTCCTGGCAAAGGGCAAGTGCCAACCCACTCACACCCAGCAGGGACAGCCCCGGTGCTTTGGCTGAGGGTCCAGGGTAAGCTCAGGGCAGAGCTTCCTTCTGTGGAGCTCAACCTTGGTGCTGTAGTGGCAAGACTCTCAATATTTCCATGGCGTATTGTGTTTTCTAGTACCACCCTGGGGGAGAAAAAAAAGGCATAGTTTTAGTTAACTTAATCTTAAAATCTTGTACTGAATCTGGGTAATAAAAACTGTTTTCTTAAGAGTATGAGATATATGAAGCTGAAAGGGGTCTCAGGTAGACTCCTATCCCACCCCTGGATTAGATAGTGTTAAACTAGTGTTTGAAGCCAACAACATTGGCTCCAACTGTTCATTTCTAACATTTAATTAAGTCAAAGAAAAAAAACTGGATGTGCTAACTGGCTCACAACCTTTACAGTGTGTAATGGATGTTGTTTCCAGCTATGCAGGACACATCACAGATACCTCACTACCCTCTGGACAAAGAAGTGCTGGGAGCATTCACAGTGCTGCAGAGCTGCTGCCTTCATTGGCAAAGCACTAGCACTAACAGGAGTTATGTCCTGTGGAGCCTAATCCCCTTGCCCACCACTTGAACTAAGTTCCAAACCCAATGCATCACATAATGATAAATAACTTTAGAAATCAAGTTGATGTCCTAATTTTGCTACATAAAATGGGAAGACGATCTTATGCTGTTACTAACAGTGAAACAGAAGGTGTTTATCTCCCAGCAGAAGCAAAACTAAACATGAAAGGATGCTTCCTTGGCTGCAGCTCTCCAGGACACTTTGAAGTGGATGTTTCACAGTTCCACACACTCAAATGGAAAGTGTCCACAGCATTCATTCAGCTTTACATGTAGCACGCACCTTTTCTGGCTCATTTATTTTGAGGCTTGGGAAAGTTATCCTATCCTCAGTACCAGATTGCCTACACATAAATTATTACCTGTTTATTCCCAAAAGGAGGATCTGTACCTCCTCTCAGGGGGAAGCTTGCACATAGCAGGAAGCAAAGACTGTGTGCCATCAGCATCACCCTCCTTTTCATTCTCTGACCTATGTGGAACTGCTGTCTCTTCTACCTCAGACAATCCAACTCTTCCCACCCTTGCTTTCCGAGATGGCTGAGTTTAGCTTTTTCACTAGCAGCTCAAGCAATTGAGCCCGTTTTCACACAGTCAGACTAACCCACCAAACTCCACATGCATGAGTTAATACAAGTGCTCATATTAGGATTGACATTTCTCCTTTGAATCCCCACCTTTGACTTGGTCTATCCTAAGCAAAGTTAAATGGTTTGGCACAAAACATTCCTGAACTTCCCCAGGAAGAAGCAGCTGCTGAGGCAGGCACCTTTACATATACCTCATCTTATTTACTGTTTCCTATGGGTCACTTGATTGTCTCCCCTTGGCTTGTAACACCTCCTCACCATTCAGAGGCACTTCAGCCTACTATATCACTAGTGGACAGAAATAGGTGCCCTACTTACATTCTCAAAGCCCTGGTTCAGGAGTTAGGAGCCACCTGTTTCCCTCCTTCAGCTACAGAGTGATATAACTTACATCTATCTAGAATTTGCAATGAACTGATATAAATCTTCTGATGGTGCCTGAGCTGTCTTTATTTACCCCTTTTGCTCTTAATAATTCTTTTGCACTCTAAAGTTCTTCTTATAAACTTTCTGCAAAATGGCAAATTAGCCCTTTTTACAACCCAGCCTCAAAGAAAACAAACATATGAATTACCTCTGCTTTTACACCTGTAAGTAACTGGGCAGATACAAGCTGAACAGAAAATTATTTCTTCATTATTTTCTCCAGAAAATTGGATGCCAAACCCCAGGCTGTTGCAGGAAATGTGGCTGTTCCTGGTATTGCCAATCAGGAGTCTGCAATACATTGAATACTCTTCCTAACCTCCCTATAGCAAGCTGGGCAAACTTTCACACAATTTGTGGCTGAAAGAGTTGTCAATTAAAGCAGCTGTGCTCTTAGAAGCTATTGGGAAATCAAAGATAAGATTACTCAGAAGACAAGTTTCCCTGAAATTGTCTCCAATGCCCAAGACCTCATAGTGCTATGTGAAGTACATAGAATTGCATTCAGACTAGCACACTCCCAGTGGGCTGACTCAGGCAATCTTGTCTGGGATGACTCATTTTCCTACATACAGTCATATACATGGCCAAAGACATGAACATGTATTTTGCTTAAATGGGAATATTCTATCTGGCTTCAGATACAAAAGAAAGACAAGGACAAGTTCAGTATTTCAGTAAAATAAAAATGTATGTATATCACCATTATTCTCTGGATGGAACTGAAACCATTTCCCTCCTATGGACACTGTGCCACCAGCAGCAAAAGGGAACAGCCCTTAACTTCAGAAATTGGGAGCATGCAGTTAACACCACCTCACTCTGAAGCACAGCCACCACCAGGGGTAGGTTATTTATGCAGCAGGGGGAAGTCTGATATCCTTTGACTTAACTGGAGTCCAATATCTTCCAGATTCAATGCCAAATCAGAAAAAGATTTCACAGCTGTGTGCGCATGTGAAAAAGCTTTTTGCAATGCTTAGTATAACCTGATAGAATATTTTGATTTGTTTTCACTGCAAATACCACGAAGCAAATCACTAGAATGAGAATAAGAAAAGGCTCCTACAGTCAAGCTGGACTACTTCCCTGACAAAGGAAATTTCTTTTCAGTTCCATGTTTGGTTTTTCTATTAACCATATGCCTCACCATCACTGAATAATATGAGCTAAGCCAGTGTATGGGTACTAGCAATAAACTGTAAATCCCAGGAGCAGAGGACCTGCAAGGCCTTCTGAGCATTGCTTTCTGGCACCATGGGGCCAGGCACAGCATTTTCTGTTCTTTAATCAGCAGCCAGTAATAAAGGCAACTCTTTTGCCCTGTTGGACTCAAAAAATAACCCCACTTCGGAACAGAGTTATAAAACCTCTCTCCTTCAGTTAGAGTGCAGAAGGTGAGGAAGCATGGAAATATTAACTTTTCTACAACATCTGATTAAGTATCACCCCTGTGTTTCACTTTTCTCATTCCTGAACACAGAAATGCTTTGTTCATGACAATTCTCATGCAAGGAGATGACCTGAAAAGCACCGATGTGCAAATGAATTCATCAGGATGATTGCTGCCGCTTTGGGGAGACTTGCAAGCTGTGACAGATAATAATAGACAAACACAGATTGCTATAGCAACACTTACACAAATATATATTTGCAGAAAGGTCCAACCCCCAAGGGATTTATTAAAGTCTTCATGAAAAGTTTCAGCTTGCCAGTGAGAGAGCAGACACAATCCCATGAGATGGAGGCGGCCAACACACCATATATTGTAGGAATTACTGGTCACTTGGGGCTGAAACAAGTGATGGAAAATAGTTTGTGAGAAATCCAACATCTGACTGAAACCCTCCAGAACTAAGGAAAACAAAAGTATTCATAAAAATATATCATCTTCCTATTACAATGCACATCAGTTAGGAAATATGGGGTTAAATGTTTGCCTTGAAGAGTTAGATAATCTCTGCTAAAGTATGCAGACTTGATGCAACATATATCTGTCAATGGCTGGCATGAAGTTGCTCCAATAAAAGAAGTAGAAAAATTCACATACACCCAAAGACAAGTGGCAACCAAAATAGGAAGGAATATATTCTGCATATTCCTGAAATAATTTTCCTGCTTCTGTTTTAAGGATCCCCATGTATTAATTTATAATGAAAAACAATTATGAACACACTAAGCATGTGGTTTATTCATAGAGTCTGTCACCTCTATTAAAGCAAAATCCTCTGGCTTTCTTCTGGGGTGTCACTGTTTTCTGATTTTCATTGAAACCATGAACACAAGACGTGATATGCCAAGCATGTGACTTACTGAAACAAATGTGCAATATTTCTAACCTGTGGGTTGAAATCACCTTATATTTACATTTACCCTGCACACAGATACTTGAGTTGAATATGAAATTGTACTTTTGGATTTATTTTCCATTGATCTACTGATAATATTAACATACTTGTCCTTTGAAAGCATTCTGCTAAATTACATCCAAAATTCTTATAGATTTTAAGCTCGATGAGCTAAATCCCAGTCAGAAACAAAATGTGTAAAGCTGTGGTGGTAGTAGTAGTAGTAGTAAAAATGAAATTTTGTCCCATCTTTAAGAAAACATTTAGCAGTTGCCCTCTGTCATATCTGTCTACGGTTACATCCTTACATTTGATAGGCAGAAAGAAGGAAGGCAGGGGTGAAACCCAACAGCAAAAAAATCAAGAATCCAATCCTGAAATTTATGCAATAGAAGGAATTGTATTTTGCCTTTTCTTTTACAGTGTCTGTCATCACACTGATGAGTCTCAGCCTAAAACAATGCCATTTTTCAGACCAGCTTATGTGGGTGGCTATTCTAAACATTATTGGACAAAGTTGCATATGATGGAGGTCACACAATTGGAGGAAGCTGTAGCCATGTGCCCAACACATTGCTGACACAAGGCAAGATGTCTTTGTTTACTAGACACTGATTAGATCTCTTTCTTTGTGTTAAATGCCCTTTCCTAATTGGCATTGCTCACTGGCATGTTTCCATGCTAGACCCAGCAACAGCCTTTAGTCAAAGGAATCAGAAACAGCCAGACACTTGCCCTGACTGGTGCCTGTGGATAATTCTGCCGACACTTCTGCCTGGAGAAAGCATGCAGCCACATATCTCTGACAAGAGTTTTCAGCATTAGCAAAAACTTATAAACTTCTAATAGTCAGACTTTCCAGAAGAAGGGAGAGAAGTGAACCTAGTGACAACAGACACAGATGCTGGTTGGCCATCGGGATCACCTGCCCCAGTGCTGCACCCAGCAGTGACCAGGCATCCTCTCCAGAGCTTGCCAGAGCAACTTGAACCTAGCAGGCAGATCATGTTCTGAAACCCTGGATGAGCACTCACACATCCCTTCCAGTGGCTCTGCCATGGGACAGCATTTCCAGCGAAGGAAATAGCAGTAATATGGCAGAAGACAAGTGCTGAAGTCCTGTCTCCAGTGAACACATGCTCATCTGTCATCATATGTAGGATCACTGAAGGCAGCCATCTGATATCCTTTGAATTCCAGGTTATGAGTAAAATTGATGCTCAAACAAATCAACTGATACCTGTTATTTGAGTTAATCTGTCTATTGTAACCAACAAAACTGCTTCTGCTTGCATTTGATGTTCTGTATGAGGAAAGAAAATTTCTCTGACATTTCTGGCAATGTTAAATAGCTCTGCACTCAGTAACCCACAATTTGCACAAGAAAAATGTGTATTTTATCTATAATGCTGTTTCCCTACGGCTCATCCCTGTGTAAGGAGTATAACAGTTTCTTGAGTTCCTGCAAAGAATGACATATTAATCCTCACAACTACCACTAACGAGCTGATGAGGATTTTCTGCCATACCCACTCCTGTCTCTTAAAACATCACCCTCAAAAGTATTGAATAAGAGCTGAGTATGAAGACAGATCATACACAGTCACTATTGCTCTATGCCACCATGCAGAGAGTAGTGGTGTGCTGTCTCTCCAACTCTTTGACTCATGTTTTGAGGAAGCCACCATGAGCTGCTACATGCAGAATAATTTCACATGACTGTTGAGGTATTAGGCAGTCAGCAGAAGTGGGGAAGTGGGGTATCTGACTTCAAAATGACAAATTTTCCACAATAGATTCTAGATGGGGAAAAAAAGCGTTTTCCCAATTATAGCTGATGAAAATGCCAGGCCAGTCCCTAGGCTAAAGTACTTTTGAACTGGGAGAGAGACAGTGCATCTATCTTCACTCTATAGGGGGAAGACATATTTTATGTTGTTGATCTCAAGAAAAAGGAAAGAAGGAAGAACAACTTTAGATGGTATTTATAGGTAGGAAAAAAACATAATTTAACATATTGGGATCCATAAGTACAAAGCCACTAAAATTTTAATTACTGCTGCCACAAGTAGTAAGAAAGGTAGCAGAACTTGAAGCCATCATATTCAAGTGCACAAAAATTCTGTCCTTGCCTTGACTGGGAAAATGGCAGCACTGTGTTGGCCAGGAAAAGAAGTTTTGCAAATAGCATTGAACTGGTAAGGAACTGAGGCTAAGTACATCACAGAACCTAAAATGTAGGGAGAAATTATTCAAAACCATAGCAGGATCATCTCATTTGTTCCACAGGAAAAAGGATTCACTCCATCACCTCTGAGACTTTCCATGAGGTGCATCTAGGGTAAGTTTGGAGGGGATCCTGAGAGCATGCAGATGTAGCAGCAGAAGAAGGGATTCCTGAGCAGTTCAGCCCTTGATGATTACCCAGGGCACCAGGCCAGTGCTGCAGCTCATGGTGCTGGAGCTCACACTGATACCTGAAAAGGGGAAGCCATGTAAGGTACGGTCATGCTGAGGAGCAGAAAGGCTCTGCAACGTGATCTGTTCTGTCTGCTCTCCCTCACCAGCCAGCAATTTAATCCCTCTGCAGATAACACCTCACAGGACAGAAAGAACAAAGCTGTCTCTACTCAGGCAGTGTGGCTCCATGCAATACCACATAGATCATGTCCATATGGGCAAATTTACTTTCAACCCAGACTAAGATGACTATGTCAATTCTGCCTCGAGCACATGCACTCAGAATTGTCCCTGTCTATCTTGGTCTGCAGGAGAGTTAATTAGCACAGGGGAAAATCAGCTGAGAAGTGTGTGAATAATTAAGGATGCCCGTCAGAGTTCATAATATCCTAATATTTCTAGTATGGTTGAGGCACCCAAATCAGTTTCATTTTGTTTGGGCACAGCTCTGTTCCCACTGAGCCAGCTGAAAGCATCACTTCCACAGCCCCAGAGCACAGCACCAGGAGCTGGTACATTGGGCAGGCTCCATGCCTGACTCCCCTCCTGCTTCCTGCTCCAGGAGCAATGGCCATGATCCCACCTCAGCTAGTTTCCAGTACCCACAGGACAGCACACAATAATTGGGAAGCCCTCCCTGAATGATTTCACCTGGCAGCATCATGCAGAAATTCAAGCTGGCTTTTTGTGGAGCTGCTTTGGGAAGCCATGGTATCTGTATGACTCAGATATTTCATCCCCATTTTCCCCTGGATAATTAGAGCTGACAGACATAACAGCAGTAATGAAACATGCAAAAGCTGTGGCTACAGACTATCATCCAGGAAAGGACTGATTATATCAGGAAAAAAAATTAATTTGCATTTTTAGCTTCTATTGCAGGACTTTTGTTTGGTACAGTTTCTGCGTCCTTCACATGCATATTAAATGATGTAGAGCTCGATCCTGCAGCTTTTATGCATTCATTTATTTTGAGTTCCTGCTTATGCAAGAGGGTGTGTACCTGCAAGACTAAGGTCTAAGTGATCATTCCCATCTCCTTCTTTGTATTTTATTGATATCTCTGTACTTTTGCCTTATTTCCCCTGGCAAAGCCTTTCAAAGCCAAAGGAAATGAAACAATACTTCCCTCTACTGGGAGACCCCAGAATTCTGGAAATTAGTGTGAAGTGTTAAATTTTTCTGAGCTACTTTTGCTACGTTGAAGGACAGGCCATAGCAGCAGAGGGCAAAGAAGACAAAACAGAGGTAGAAATTTTTTTTGTTTTGTTCTTATCTCTGGATTAAAGCTTTGGGGAGTTCTTATATAACTCACCCTTTTTCCTTCAAATTTTAGTCAATGTGCCAGGTTTATTTTAATTGTCAATGCAACTCTGAAAATCCTTGTGCCACTCAGGCAATATGTTAAGACTTTTTAAATTTTGCTGTGTAATTTTCTGGATCTGTTTCATAGTTGTTAGATTTTCTCAGGCTGCAATTACGTGGTCTATTCTAGGTGACAGTTTTGGAAAAAAAATCAATCACGGCAAATGAACATCTTTGAAACCCCCTTTGGGGGTATGATTCAACGGCTAGCTGGGGGAAGTCTCCAGGGGACATGGAAAATTTCACTTGTGGCTTATAGATCTTCTTGAGAAGACTGTTCCACAGGGCTGCAAAGGGTGATTCCCACTGGAGTCGTGGGAGCCCTGAGATTTCCAGCTTTTTTTACAAATCAGGATCAAGTAAAGCAAGGTCAAGCACCAGCTGTCTCATTCCTGATTTCCAGGCATCATCTACTGGCAGCTGTCCATAAGCTTTTCTATAGATAGAGAGATTTCTACTGGTTGTGGAGGCCACAGGGAAATTTGATAATAGGGGAGATTTATACCAAGTAATTCCCAGATACCTCTGTTACTAGTTTTGTCTCTGTCAGGCTGCCTCCCAGCCTCTCTCAGGGTTCAGCACAATGCTTATGTTACCTTCCATACTTTCTGATTGTTCTTAACTTACTTCTGTAATCAAATTAGGGCAATGAATGTAAGTTTGTTCAACAGGCTTAATGTCTACAATTCTATCTTCATATGAAATCCAAAGTGTCCTGGATTGCTCTTTAAGTGACTGAGTATCATTATCTAACACCTCTTTAACCAATGAGGTAACAGATGAGGTATTTCAGCCGCTAGTAAAAGTTACCATTTCTGGGCTGAAACACAGAACTACGCTACAGCAGAACTGCAGGCAGGAAAACGGCCACAAAAACAAATTTTTCAAATGAGAACAGGAAGAATTATAGGTAAGACCTCTGTGGTCAGACCCTGAGACCATCTTTGGTTTGTATCCAGCTCTTATTGAAGCAAAGCTTTTACCAGTTCAATAGGTAGTTGCTCGAGGATGGAAGCTCTAATCCGGGATTTGCGTTTTGCCAGTCCTCTGGAATAAACACCTGCTGCTTTGGAAAAATCACAGTGGTGTCCCTCAGGGGCTACAAGAGGTCAGACTGCCCTTTCCTGCCTCCTAAGACCCACTCAAATCATGGGATTAGCACGCTGACTAAAAAAACCACCAAAAGGCAATAACACAATTTGATTCATGGGTTTGACATGCTCAGCTGAGGACTCTTCCCCCACTTTTTGTTGTTAGTCAGTTCCTCTCTTTCACATGGGACCTAGGATACTGTGTTTCTTTCCTGTGTCCAGGAACATAGTTGCCCTAAATCTGAAAAGGAAGGAAAATGTACTGTTGCTAAAAATGACCATATGGTCATTGCAGGCAGGTCATGAGCTCTTTACGCCAGCAGCTAAGCAGTCATGCTCAGCTAGCTCCATTTGATGAAATCAGGTTGCATGTATGAGTAACTACTTATTCAGCCTCATATTGAATTCAAAATCTGGTCATTTAAAGTCAGAATCAGAAATCAGAACATCATAGCAGATCACAAGGCCTAAGTCACATTGTAGGAAAGGACTTTCTGTTCTTAATTATTCAGAGCAGTGGGACCTCAAGACTTGGCATCTCACATTGAGGAGAAAAAAGGGCCCTTTTTTTTCAGGAAAACAGCACAGCAACCTCCCAGAAACAACATAACTGGAAAGAATAGAGCTGGGAGATTTCCTTTTAGGGCAAATCCCTCAACCATTCACTGATTTATTATTAACATTTGTACTGCTGCTGTGCTAAAAGGTCCCGGCTGGCTTGGGCTCCACTAGGCTAAGTACCATGCTGATGGCTTTATCTGCAACTTCAGGCTGCAGTTCAGCCTGTAGCCCAAAAACCAAGATCAGTGATACTTCACACAGCTGAAGGGTGACCTGCTTGTCCTTTAAGACAGAAAATTGTGGCAGAGGAGATGTTCCCAGGTGAAGGCTGTCCTTTCAGCTAGAGTGGTCACTACTGTCTTAATGCTTTTCATTCTGAAATTGAGACCAAATTTGAGCAAAATAAATGAACACTCCAGCCTCTTCAGACTTTCACATCTGATTTTTAAGACCTGTATGTATTGCTACTGAACACAGAGATCCATCATTCCTCATTATAAATAGACATTTGCCAAATGGGGGGAAATTTCAACCGGGTTTATGAGATAAACCTAAATGTGGCAGCAACTGCTTTTAAAAGGCTTGATAATACCTCACTGCATTTGTGGCACTGGTCTCACATGGCTTTGTTCACAGTGGGTAATAAAGTTGTAAATTCAACCACTGCAACATGTTTGACTCAATGACCTAAGAGATCTTTTCCAATCTTAACGATTTTGTAATGCTTTTGGGTTTTTTGGTGACTCTTGCCCACATGTGGAACTTGTTCAGTCACGTTCCTCAGATGGCACATCCCCAGTGTGACTGGAAAAATATTGTGCATCCTCTTCATGGTACCACCTACGACTAACCTGCCTGGTTTGACCATTTTTTAACTCTCAAAAGGCATAAGCTGAGGCAATAGCACCCTTCAGCCTTGCACAAAACTACCTGAGCTGTTCCCTGCTGAACTTATATTTGGCTGGACAGATGGAGATAATTCTTTCAGGCTGGAGAGCACTGGAAACCATGGCTTAAAGTAGTTGGGAACTGCTAAAATAAGTTTCATTATTTCCTGTTTGTTTACTTGAAAGTAAAGATGTAGAGTCCCAGGACTTGAGGTGAGGCTGCAGCACCTGGGGGTTGGTTAGCAGTGTGTGTTCATGAAGCCAAGCTTCAGCCTTATGGGTGCTGCAGGGTACCATGGAACAGTCATGGGGAGGCTAATCCTAGATGGCTTTTCTGTAGTTCTGCCCCTGGGTAACTATAGCCAGTAAGATTGCTGTAAGTGCAGGACTTTGCAGATTTTTGCCCTTTATTACCACTTTTTTCTGGTTTCTGGCTCCCAGACAATGAATGATTGGCTGCTTCAGATTGGCTATTGTTGAACAGTCTTCAAAGAGAATGTAGTTAACATTTTACATGTCCTTCCTGTGAATTATTAAACTTCACTGCACAAAGGAGCCTAAGAAGAGCTTTCGAAGATTAAGAAGTTAGAAGTTAGCCCACTTGGCCTCTGTTTGCCAAAACAGCCTTGGAAGGAATCCCTTGTCAAAGGGTCTCCATTTTCTGATGCAATAATATGGCACAACACTATGAAATCCCCTTTTTTATTTTCTTGTCACAGGTACTAGATACCACACTCTGCCAAGGACCACAGGATGTGCCCTGATCATCCTCCATCCAAAGTCTGAAACCCAGAACCCCATTGTGGTTCTCTGGGAGCAAACCCAGTGGTCACACCAACAACATCAGAGTTGTCCTACTTCCAAAGTCTTATTTCAAGGTGGTAGGCCATTCTGGAACATGTGTCCTAGGCAGCCACATGACATCAAATATGAAGCAGGTTTTGCAGCAAGAAATTCTGAGGCATGTGCAAGCCAAGCTAAATATTCAGCATAGTTCACTAAAATAGCCACTCTCCATGTTTGATTTTTTTTTTTTCTCAGCTGCCTTAAACAGAACATTCAACCCAAATAAATGCATATTGTCCTCAGCCTTTTTTATAGGGCCTGTTTTCTAAACCCTTCGAGTTTCTCTTTTGCACACCTTTGGTCTCCACCTATTTTGTCTGCATTTGCTATTCCAGATACTGTTTATATGCTCCAGAATCACTTTAAAATAGCAGAATAAGTTTAATAGAGCAAGTCCAGAGGATGGGAGGATAAGTAAGAAGCTTACCTCAATGCTCACTGGTGCTGCTCAGTAAGCACAGCGGAAGGGCAGTGTGTCCCCATGCTCTCTATGCTCTCTGCTCTGGCTCTGCATGTGGCTGGCTGCTGTTTGCTTTGCACTCCACTACAGCCCCCAGTTCCCCACGGACTTGCTTTGTTGCAACATAAATTCCTGCATCTTGTAATTCTACATCTGATTTCACTTCACTAGACACAGAACTTCTTCCCTGATGATCTTAGAGATCTTTTACAACCTTAACAACTCTATGATTCTGTAAATCAATCAGCTGAAGTTTAATAATGACATTTCCCCAATGGATTTAACTTGGAATTCTCCTGCTCTCCTCAGTAAATCCCATCCATTTCAGATTGATTATGCCTTGCATTTCTCCACTAGATCATGATAAAATTCATCAGTCCCTGTTAAGACAACTAATTTATCAAAATGTTTGCTGTTCTAGTGCATATACAGATTTCCTCATGGTTAAAACTATGTTGAAACCAGAAATCTGGAGGAAAAAAAAACCTAATGTGGGTTATTTCAGACCCATCTTATTCTTTGTAGACTGGTCAAAGGAAAGAAAACAGATATTGTTTTGACACATGAGATATATTTCTTTCTAGGACAAGAAAAAGTTTTCAGACATGGACAAAATATTTCATATCTGGTGATTTTAAACCTGGATAAACCTGGATAAATGTGGATGAATTAGGAACACAGCTTTTTTGCTGGGTCTATTACGGTTCATGAATCTTCCTCAGTGAGAAATTAATTGGCATGCTTCTTCCTCTATTTCAGATGTGTTTCCAGATTTTTTTTCATCTCTAAACTGTCACTCATGTTCTCCTTATTTAATCCTGATACATTTTAAGGCTAAGGATTGCTATGTACCCTCTCCTCATGTCAGCACAGGCTAGCGGGCTCCCTGAATTCTTGTGGTGATAAAAGATCAAGCCTTGGGGTAAGGATTTCTGGTGCTGGAGTCTCTACTACTGCCATAACTAAGCAGTTCCAACTGCCTGCCTCCTGGCAAATAAGAAAATGGTGTCTTGATTTAAGTGTCCTACAATCCAACAACAGTACCAGGAGGAGAGCCCAGCCACCTTGTTGGCCAAGAATCTACCTGTCTCTTCAGCACCACCACCTCTGAAAATCTAGGTCTTTCCAATGTGCTTCTTTGGCTGTACCTCTACATTTGAAACTGAACACAACCTACCAAATACTATTGATTTAAACATTATGTTATCATATTACTTTCAGTAGCACTCTACTCCAAACCAAAATAGCATTTGCCTTTGATCCCCTGTACCAGATGTTTTCACTGAGCTATCCACAATGACATCTGATTTTCTGAGTGACTAAAAATCATTTCCAACTCAAATTACTCTTTCCACATGCATATGCAGTATTTAATATGATGTAAAATTGTGTTGGGTAGCTAAGTTTGGTCCATCGGACTAGTGAGTTACACAGTATTTTTATTAAGCTAGAAAAACCATTATGTGCAAGATTAATGTCTGTTTTTCTTCACTCTCTCTTCCACCAGCTTACAAAGACAAATAGTTTAAAACCATCAGTCAAGACAGATCTATGTGTTATCAAGTCAGATCCTTCTGGTTTTTAACTGGTTATATCATGAGGTCTGACATTTATCCCCTGGTTTACTGAATAGCTAACTGGGGGAACTTTTGTCAAATCCCTGTTCAAAAGAAAGCATATGCACTACCACTACATCACCTTGCCTCTCTAAGAAGAAAGGTGGCACCACACTAGTAGAACTGCATGAAAACTTTCCATTTCTTCTGAGATTTCAAATTCTGATTCATCTCCTCTAGGATACAGGTTTTAAAAAAAGAGGTGCTTGGAAAGATAAAACCATACAGGACTATTAAGTTGTCATACATAATAAATCTTCAGAACAGAAATGCAAATTTTTTAGGTAGTCTGAGGCAAAAGGTCAAATTAAAACCATGGTTTATCAGTGCTATTCATGTGAGGGTGGCTCAATTCATTGAGAATCTTTTACAATGGATCCATTGGGAAAGCTCCTTGACAGCTTTTGAACTCTGCTCCAACAACAAAAGAATTCGGGCACATAAAAGTAGGATCTATACAGTCCAGTCACAAAACACATTTCTTCACATCCCTGTTGAGCTTCTATCTACTCCGCCATGCACAAAGTGAGTGGGAGTGAGAGCTGGCCAGAGAACTGCTACACTGCTGGTCTCTGCAAGATCGTGGGGACATTGCTGGCACAAGGAAGAGTGTAAGCTTGAGTGGTAACAAGGAGTAGATGGTGGAGATGCATGAGGGCATAAAGGCATAGCCTGCAGTTCCACAAATCACATTATCTGTTATATATTTTCACTACTCAGATTGGACTGATAGGATAAAAATCTTCCTGCTAGCCCAGGTTCCCATGGAAATGAAGATTATGTAATTTCTCTTTCTCTCTCCAGCAGCTCTCCCTGCAGTTTTCTGGACCAATTTTTGGCTTGTTTTAATGCAATCTGGCAGGACCTTACAGTCCTCAAAAAATAAATGTTTTTAAGAGTTGCATGAAAATCAGCATCTAGAGAGAGAAGAGTTCAAATCTTCACTAGAGGGAAGATTTCAAATCAAGCCTTCTTCCTCTGGCCTATTTGGCTATTTGGCCATGTCTCCAGCCAGACACAAAAAGTCTTGCCTCTTGCCCAGACAGTAGTTAGGTTAAAGAGCAGGAAGCTATAGAGAGGTCTAAAGAACATGTTGGGAAAAAGCAAAAAAGATTGACAAGAGTTACAGGGATCATTATTTCCACAGACACAGAGGAGCAGCCCGGTTCAGTTAGCACAGAGGCAGCTGCTCCCAGCTCTCCTGGGCTTCTGTGTACAGCAGCAACTAGGAGCATCTGAGGCAAAATACCTCCAGTGGGGCCCTAAAACAACCTCACTGCCTTCTTCTAGTGTGAGCTCTACCTCACCAAGGTAAAGAGTCAGGTTCTGGGTTTCTCACAGTGGACAGCAGCTGCCGATTCCCTTCTAGATTGATCCCAAGAGCAGCCTTCAATTTTGAAGTCCTTAAGTCTGTTTTCCAAAGTGGTTCTACCTTGCAAGGGAATCTCACTGAGAGCAGAGAGTGAGGATGTCCTGGGTGACTCAGTAGGTTCTCAACACTTAGTAAGGCTGGGAGAAGGTCTGGGCTCCCATACAACCTCCAAAAACTGCCTCTGCATTTTATCCAAACAATGTGGATTATTAAAGAAAAAGTATGTTGGACATGTTCAAACCAGCTTGTCTGATGCAAAGCATTGTGCAAACAGAAGTAGAAATAAGGTCATTTTGCAATCTTGATTTGTCCCAACACAGTGAACAAGACCAGCCAACCAGTGCCATCTGAAAAGCCTCAGACATTTTATAGAGTCATCTTTGCCCTTCAGGGACAGAAAAAAAGAAAGGAGGAGGGGAGAGGAGGAGGTAGGGGAAGAGAACAATCTTTTCTACATCTGTTTAAGGAAAACACTAGATAGTGCTCCATTTCGCATTTGTGGGAGAATTATTATGGCCAAAGGATTGATACATGGTTTTACAGCACAGAAAGATATTCTGGGGCATTTTACAGCCACTAAAAATGTTGTGTTCTGGTATGGATAAACACTCCATTATCTGAGAAGCTGATTCATTATTCCTCAGTGGTAGTGTCATGACATATTTTTAATTGTGAGCTTGTGGTGATAACAACTAAAAGTGCATCATCTTTTCCAGGAAGCTTGTCTAATGCAGAGATCCATTTGATCTGATTTCTCTATCGACTTGTGCTGCATGCCAAAATAACAAGTCATGCCTTCATGTCACCACTAGAAATGAGCTTAGCCAGAGTCCATCTCCAGACAGAAAACATACCCAGAGTCTGGAGGGATTTGAAATCACTAAATCATAGATCAGGAAATAGCTTCCAACAACAGAGATCAGAAGAATTTGGTAGGATGGGAATAGATGTTGGGGAAAAACAAAGAGCAGGAAATTGAGATAAAATTTTGGAGATCAATGAAAGCACTTTAAATGCAGTTTTGTTATGATACTTTAAGTAATTAAAGGCTAGTGAATGTGACGAGAAGAATTTATGCCAACATGCTAAAAATATGAAGACAGAGTGTGCAGAAATACAGACGAGAGATTTTGGGTTCATTCTGATAGCCCCCTGAGCACTGCTGCTGCTACTGCTGCACCACAAAACTGGCCAGCTGCAGGGAAGCTGGGGACTCCATCTCACTGTTACAGCTTAGACACTCTATCTTTCACCTAAGTGAAGCTGCAAACTCTACCTTAAGAAAGTATCTCAATCATTCATAGTGAAGAACCCGAAAATTTTTGGGTAGTTTGTTCACCTGTAAGAATATCTTGAAGTGTTTTACTGACAGCACTCTCCAGAAGCCTTTTTTGGAGTGTCTAACTCCAAGGACAGGAGCAGATGGCAGTAACATTATGACTTTCTTGGCTAGCACTTTGCCACACATTGCATCCCTGGCTTGCATGACGTGTGCAATAGACCTCTCTTCCCCAAGATATTTACTTCAAGGCCTCATCCTTCTGATTCTGCTGAGGCCAGGCAGAGGGTCCCCACGTCCCACCGCTCTCGTGTGTGTGTCGCAGGTTTGCCACTAGAGGACACTGAATCAACATGAGACCTTGCTGAGGGCTGGAGTGGGGGCTGCTGCTAGGCAGGGGATGGGGGGGCTCTGTGGGCACACACCACTGCCTTCTCCCGCTTATGAAAACTCTGGGAAAGCTGGAAACTGGATGGGGGTGGGTCTCAGCTACATCAGTGGTGGTTTGCCACTCGAGGGTATGACTTTCTTGGATGATTTCCATCCCTTTGGGATTCTTTCATTTTATATTTGGGGTGCATTTTTTATACCGCTGGGGAGGAAAACTGGGAAATCAATGTTATTTTGCATTGTGCAAAGCTCTATGTGTTTGTTTATGATGGGCTTTTTACCAGGGAGCCCATTCAAAAGGAATTGTGAAAGAAACCAAACAGGAAAGGGTGGAACAATAATCTCGATAAGAAGCATCACAGGCAATGCTCAAACACAATAGTCAGATTTACAGCCTGGAAGATGTGAAGGCTCTGCCCCAACCCAATGAAATTGTTGTTTTTCCAGGGCTGTAGATCCGGAGATCAAAGGGTAAAGATCAAGCCTGCAGAAGATGCAGGAGAGAGGGGGGCTGCAAAAGTTCTTTAGCATTCTGAGGCTGACAGATGCATGAAGTTCTGACTTGGCCTCCAAGAGAGCAAAGTCTCACCCACTTACATAATTCTTCACTATGAAGAAGCTCTTTCATGGTAGGCAAAAACCCAGAACTGTCCATGCCTTCTCCCAGGAGGGGCTTCCTACCTCACCACAGCTGTTGCTCTGTGATGGGTATCACACTTCATGAATGAGGAGCTGGACCCAGTGAAATTCTTAGGGATGGCTGCCTGGAAGGGGCTGCACCAAATGCCAGAACACCAACAAAGTGCATCCAGCAGGGCTGGTTTCTGGTGTAGGCAAGAACAGGCAGCAGACTTCTTGAGGAGATCAGAATAGACCAGGGCCTTTGTCCTCGGTCTCTCTCAGGACAGCCAGTGTAGCTGGTGACACCAAGGGAAGATAAGTCAGGCAGGTGAGTCAACAGCTCTCTCAAGGAGCCAGGACTCTGCCACAACACACATTCTTGCTTCCCCCTCTGCACTTCTCACAGATGCCCATGCAAGGAAGATCTGTGCCTTTCTAAGGTACCCCTCATGAAACCACCAAGGTGCTAAACCTTTCCCAGTAGCTCTCCATTCTCAATGCAGGCAACTTAACTCTGCAAGGGATGGGTGCCATCAGGGGTGGCCTAAAGCCAGCTCTAAGCAAAGCCTTGGCAAGGCACCTGAGGAGGAGCCATCACCAAAATTAAATCACCATGGAAATGACACCAAGGCACCACCAACAACAACTCTGGGAGAGGAGAATAAATAGCTTCTCCATGAAAAGCATGCACCGACCCTGTGCCAGTGGAAAGGGACAAGCATGCTTGTGTGCAAGAGGGAGCAGCCACTGCACCAGAGTGCAGCTACACTGGCAGTGCTGCCAATGGAAGAGAGGACTAGCACCTGTCACATTCCAGCAGGGAAACCCATGCTAAGTTTGTGGGAGTATTCATAGCACTGTGGTGGGTACACAGTGTCTCAGAGCTGATGATGGAAATACAAGGTCCCTTATGACACTTCTCTTAATTTTTCTTCTTTGGACAAATAACTTAGGGCAGAGTCAATTCCTGTTCATCACCATTAAACACAGTAGAGCAGTTTTTGCACCTAATATTGCTACTGGCAAATATCTTCAGCTGCTAAATCTTGCAGCAGAGAACAGAAGGGCAATAGGAGCATGCAAACAATACTGCTCTTCCCAGGCTGTTCTCAGAAGCTACCCATAGTGTCTCTCATGATGGGTGAGAGCTGAGGTACAATGAGAAGAGAAAAATGGAAGAAAATAATTTTTTCTTTTTAATTGATGGCAAATATTAACCTTTATTGAGTTACTGTATTTTTCATGGCACTAGACAACATGCTGTTACCCCAAAGCTGCTGGAGACATTCCACCCAATTTCCTATTCCCAGTAGGTAGAACAAGCTCAGAGAGGGGAAACAGGTCCAATTCAGAGAAGGCTTGCAAACCACAATCTCAGGAAGAATCCCAGCCAGGTTAGTAGAGGATGTTTGATGGGAGAAGGGGGAAAAGAGGCTGACTTCACCAGTTACCACCTAAGCTTTCGGCTTCTTTTTTTAAGTGTTCTATGTAGCAAATCTGGTTTCTTTCTGAAACATCAAAGCAAACCATTCATAAAATTATGAGACATTCTTCCCTGTTCTTTTCATCCATACTCTTGTCAAGCTTATCTCAATACATAGGCAGCCCATGATAAGCTAAAGATGCATTTGTAGGGCACAGGCTATTTGATGACAGAAAATAAAAATCCAGCTGTTTTAATATCCAAATGGGTTTTAAGCAAGAGAAATTTATTTATTTTTTCAAACAGAGACAAAGAAGGAAAATTTAAAAATTCATTATCTGGAAAACTTGCCCATGTCAAAATCCTCACAGCCACCAAGAGGCAAGAATACAGCTCTAAATCACAGCATGAGACAGGAGGGGCTGCACATCCTTGTCATGCACAGCCAAAATCAAGAGTCTGAAAGGAATCTAGATAAATCCTATATTGACATAACTCTTACTTTCTTTTACCTCTCTGGCCCCATCCCTTAGGATTGTATCAACTTAGACTGTCACAGAATTATCCAAATTCTGCATTACTCAATTCCATGTGGGTGCAACCCCCACCTCACCTACCCCTCACCTCTGCTCTCTGGCCCTGACCTCCATGGGAGCTCAAGGTGGAGTCTCTCACATACCTCCAGTCTCACTCCAGAGACTCTAATGACAACATCCAATGCTTGTTTAACTTCTGGGATTGCCAGAAAGAGCTATATTTAGGAAAAAATCTGAAAAGTTGCCCCTTTGACTTGTGCTCTAGGGAAGTTCCTGGCTCCCGCGAGTCTCCCTGTACGAAAGCTAACTATTAAGCTCTTGTTATTGTAGCTCATTTCAGTAACAGCAGTTGCCCAGCAAGCACTACATTCAAACTGCAAAAACCTTCTGGAATTCACATTAACATATAAAGCACATTTTGTTGTATCAAAACACTTCCACTTCTTAATTCTCTGCTGTTATTCACATACATGAAATGGGGACAATTAGCAGCCAAAAATGTTTCACAACTTCCAAAAGGTAACAGTTGTATCAGCTGTATCAAATATCTTCCTAGCAGCATGTGTACATATTTTTTAGTATTCATTTCTTGCTTATTTAAAAAAAAATGAATTGAAATTAAGACACCTGCTGGTATTCAACCTCTACCTAATTTCAATTACCACAAGCACATAATAGAAGAGCAAATACAGGCAATTTCAGATAGCTCTATCATTTGCCATCATATTCCATCTCTTGTTTAAAAGAGTACTAGCTATTTTGATGGAAAAAAGTTAATTTTATGTTCTGATTTCCTTTTTTGTTGCAGAAGATAGAGATGTACAAGATTTCAAAGGCACACAAATTGAACAGTTTTACAACGTTGCAGCACAATTACAATCTCCATTCCATGCATATTCAGAAGCAATGAGCAGAAGATTTTGAGAGATATTCAGAAATATAGTTATGGGATGAGCTTTTGTAATCAAAACCATCAGCTTGAAATTTTGAGTATTATTCATTCACTGCTCATTCCAGTATTCATGTTAATGAAAAGGGCTGTGAAAATTCCTGTCCCAGCTGATTAATAATAAAACTTTCAGACAGGAACATCAGCATATGGCACGTGTTAAAGATAGTACAAAATTCTCAAATATTTTTTTAATTAATTTTTGTGGAAGTACATTGTGAAGAATAAGCTTCAACTGTGGTGTTGGCTGAAAATAAGTAATCCAACCTGTTGGATACAAACTCCTTGCAGTGGACAACTTTTTAACTGTGTTGCACCATCTAGAAATACCACTGGGCTGGAGCATAACAGGTTCTTGCTGGTGCTGCTTGTCAAAGAACTGGAGGAGAGCAACTTGGAAGAGGTCAGGTTTAGGTGTTTAATACCTCCTCAAACATTTAAGTTTACAAAATAAACACAGTTTTTGTGATGATGGTTATTATTATTATTACTACTATTACTATTACTATTATTGCTACTGCTAGAACTCACATATGGAAAGTAAAGCTATGTGCAATTGTACCAGGAATTCAGCTGCCAGACATGTTTTTTTCAAAATTTTCTTCTCAAACCATCTTTCAACTTTTTCCTAATAGATCAATAACTCAAAGATTACAGCTCTTCTGACACCCAAGGCAGCCACTTTCATCAGGAGTCAGGCTCAGTCCTAGTCTTACATGTTCAGGGGGTCCACAACTATATATTAACTTACAGCTGAGTTTGGGGTAGTTCTGAGAATAAAAGACACAAGTTCAGCTTACTATGAAAGAGCAGAGTATGCCTGGTCTGACATCTATCAACATCTGAACAGATTGCACACCTCCTTACCTTGTGCTAAGCAATGAAATACAATGTCAAATGGTACAGGCTGTGCACATCCTACATCCTGCCTTTACAGTCTCTGCCACAAAGCCTCTTTCTTTAGTAAAGTAGGAGTGGAGGCAGAAAGCAGGGCCTCCTGGTGCCGATCTTCTCCAGACAATATCCACAAGGAGACAAGCCCCACATCCAGCACTGTTGTGAGACCAGCAGCTGTCCAGGCATACCCTGGACCAAAAGAGCCAGTCTGGCTGCAGGAGCGCAGCAGCAGTGAGGATCTGAGCTGGACAAGGAAAGGACCGTGGTTCATTAGCTAACAAGCTAACAACAAATGTGCACAGAGGCAGCCCATGCTGGGACTGCTCAGTGTATGGTTTGAACCAAAGGTCTCTGCAGAAAACAGCATCCAGGAGTAGATGGGTCTGGCTTGGAAATGATCCCAGGTACATCCAAGCCCAACACTCTGCTTCACTAGCCTCACTTCTTTTAAAAGTCTCTTCACATTGAATGTAAAATTTGATTGGAAGTTTTTCAAATCCATGCATATATTTTCTCATTTAACAGCTATTGTTTCTTCCTTTTTGTGGCATGGCTGTTTAAGAGGGTACACTAAGCAAGTGTAGTTTTAAGGGACTCTAACTTTTCTACTTACAGATATTTCTTATTGTCAAGCTGCTGTGAAATGCTATTTTCTACTATTAAAATATTCTTTATCTTTATGTCAGTTTTGTGGTGTAAGCAGGACTTCCATTCTCTTATCAGCACATGACAGCACAGCTACAACACATGAATATACTGAAGCATCTCTCCAAGATTTATTGCAGCCTCAATGGGGTTTTGGGCTTAAAAGGCTTAAGCCCTCTGCAACAAACAGAAATAATAATTCAGGGTCAGGTGAAAACACAACTTTGCAACTATAGACAGTCTATATTTTCCCCAAACTAGCAAAACTATAAGAAGCAGTAGGTGGGGTCAGCTGCAGGTGCACATTGGGAGATTACAGGGTGTAGGTATGCAGCACCTCTCCAAACAAAACTGTTTCAAAGTACATCTGCAGTTAGACAGGCAATCTATGAAAAAATACCTGGGCCTTAAGCCTAAAAAGACAAGATGGGCAATGAAATCCCTAAGGCCTTTTAAACTATTTTGAAAAATTACAGATTAAGCAGAGGAAAACATTTTAAGCAGGATTTTAAACCATTTATTAAAGCAGCATAAACCTTCTGGATATAATCATCATCAAAACACAGGTCTGCCTGCAATGCTAAAAAGGTGATGGGGAGGGAATTATTGAGGAATTTTTTACCAGAAAAAATAATAAAATTTCCTTCTTAATGTCAAAAAAATTAATGGCAAACATGACAAATTTCTAGTGCAGTTAAAGCTCCTGTTAAGAATGGAGGGAAATAGAAATGGAGTTCTCAGCTCTTGGTTCACAGGGTCTCTGCTAAACAGCAGCAAGGATGAAGACTGCTTTCTTCATCCGTCTGTCTCTGCATCACTTTGCTTCTGCTCTTTGCTGGAAGTTTCCACCTCACAGTTTACAAGCTGATCACAACCTGCTGCATGTAAAGGAAAGGAGACAGGTGTTTTAGTATTTTCTGTCTTCCTTATTAATGTTGTCACAAGCTAGGCATCTGGGAGACCATCCAAAGATGACCTTTGTTTCTCATCATCTTAAAGGCATACCTCCTTTTTTTTTTACCCAATTCCCATGCTGTTTAGCTTGCACTGTCCTATTTAGTTTCTCCTGGAAAGGGCTCAGCATCCACACAATCTCTCAGATGTCTCATCCCTCTCTCTTGGTAAACAACCAAGAACGTGCTACATTTAATCTCCCCATTTCAAACCACCACAACAGAAACCCTAGTACTACTTGCTCGGGTCAAATGGATAATTTAGGAAAGCAAGATGTCTGTCTGTCTGATACAAATGCCACACAAATTCCATGCCTTCTTAAACGGTATATGCAAGTTTTCCATGCGCCAAATGCCATCATTGCACCTCTTCTTGTTGCTACACCAACAGGGTGGTTGTGATTCTCCTTCCTCTTAAAGCACAGAGGAGCTGGCAGAAATCCTTGCTCTCTGAAGAAAACTCTCTCCTTCCACATGTTCATAAGTTAATAGCACTTCCAGAAGCACCACGATGAATTTGAGGATGCCAGAAGCATATTCAGTGGTGCTGGCTACATGCAGTTTTGGAATGAGGAGATGCTCAATTCCTCTGCCTTCAGTTGCTCAGTGAGAGAGTCAGGGGGAGTATTTGATACCCTCACTGAGTCAGCTCTGTTTTGGTGAAAGTCTTGGAGTCTTCATCTGCTTTGTCATGTTTATGACACCACATTGGTCTAATTACGGAATCCTCTTCAGCAATGACCAGATACTTTCCAATGGCCCTGTACATTTCACCTTGCCAAGCTCATGGCAAGAGAGCTCCTCACAGCCAAAAGCTCTGGGTTTATCGACAGCTTTATAATCATTTACAAAATAGCATCACTCCTGAAACCCCCGCCTAAGAGCCTGGAGTACCACTGGCTTTCCTCATCTGCACACCTCCAGAGCCAGTTCTGAGAAAGACTACCAGTTCTGCTCAAGGCTTTGCATCCTCCTCTGAAGTTCATCCCTCACCTGTGGTTTCTGCATCCTCTTCTTCCTTTCTAACACCTGTTGGTGAACAATATTTGCATCATTGCTTTGTGTGCCATGAACTAAAATTTTATACTGGTCTCACAGTCTAAAATACTTTTTGAGCCCTAAACTGTCCACTAGACATGCTACATTTCTCTAGCCATCTTTTATCATCAAGGCTTTTTTACAAAGATAATCCGTTAAACAATAGTTGAGGAAATAATTCCTACCCTGTGTCACCAGGGCTCAGTTACCTGAACACAGCACACATCGCAATATCATCACACACTTGCACAGCCTTGGCTCAAACACAACTGCCACTGAAAATGGCCTCTTTGTCAATGCTCCAGTAGCTACACACAGCAGAATAAAAGGCACACAATTCAGGACTCAGTGGATATTCTCAGTCAGTCAAATAAATTATTCCAAAATATTTAATTTGCTAGAGCTGCACATTCCTCTTATAAGCATATACTCCCCTAAGAGCAGATTCCTAGTCCATGTCACTGAGGCTGCAGTAATACAGCTGATCTTTCCCTGGTCAAGAAGCACTGTCATTTCTTCAAGACATCTTCCATCCTAGGTAGGAAGTCTTCAGGCATTTTTTCACTGGGCTCTGCCAAAGCCAGCTGATTGACCAGCTCTCACCCATACCATTGGATCACTGCATTCGAAAGTCATTTGTCTGTTTTTTATGAATGAAAATTAATAGGTCATTGTCCAGTTTTAGTGGCTATCAGAGATCACTATCTAAACAGCACTAATTTTGCTCACAACAACTTCAGCTTCCCATATTTAACACAACACAGAGTTCTAATTTTTAAATCACTACAGACTTTTGCCACAATTCTTTTACATAGGAGATCTTGCCAGGTTCTGGTGACAGCCCTGTCCAGCTGTGTCAAAGCCTTTGGAAGGACTTCTTCCCCTAAATTATATGCAGACCAGTTCTGACTCAATATCAAACATCACCTTCTAAATTTCACAAAGAGCTGAAGTCACACCAAAACATGATGAGATTTGCTTGTTGGTTTGGCTTTTTTACCAGAAAGAACTTGTGAGTAATGAAGCCTGGCAAGCCAATGATGAACAGTCAAAATGTACTCTAGTTATTATGTAGTAATTGCAGCAATTATTAATTACCTGCCATTCTGCTGTGCCAGAGAATTTCCTTTTCCTGACAGTCTCTTCCTCCTGGATCTTATTAATGACTTCTGACAATGAACCTCTCCTATTTTATCCTTGCTATATGAGATTCCCTTCACATCAAAAATTTTTAATAAATCATATAATTGCTTTGGACAAAAGCTTTAGAACATATAAAACTTCCAAAAAACATGCTACAATTTATAAATCCACAGAGACCAAAATTGCAGTTATAAAACCCCTGATGATCCTAACCCACAGGCATCCTCTTTCTCTCCTCAGCACAGTGGGGAAACTGTGTGCCTGCATCTCTGTATTCCACAGGTACCAAGTTCTACATCCCGCAGGAAAACAGGGCAAGCAGAGCAAGGGGCTCTCTCAGTCCCGGTGTTTTGCTCCCCGCAGGACCCCTGCTCCTCATGCGGGCAGGATCAGGGCCCCCACCACATCAGCAGAGAGGTTTGCAGGATGGTTCCCCTCAGCACCTCCCACACCAGGTCCTTTACTCTCAGGTAGACAGATTTGGGTAGTAGGAAAGATGGAGAAATGTCTACAGACATCAGCAAAAGTGTCTTCACCCCCAGAAGCTGTATTTAGAGTTCACACACACACACGTTTTACTAACACTCATCAAATTGACTTCTGAGATTAAGTCAATAACGACGGTAAAAACCCCAGCATTTTAAGATGCACCAATGTAGTCAACACAAGGAAAGACACGATTTCCAAGTATGACTTTTAAAAAAAATCTCTGTCATGTGATGAAGACATGCTAGAATGTGACTTGTTCTTATTTTCACCCACTCATACTCAAAAGTTTTGGCTTAACTAACAATAATAATAGCAGTAATGAGCATTATTTCCCTACCACCAAGTGCTATGCTTACCTAAACAAAAACAGATACGTTTTAAAATAAAACTCTGTCACTGTATTAAACAAATGAGTGCTTAAAATTAATTTTTTGGCAAGTGCCAATGAGTTTTTCCATACTGGTGGATGTATCACACGCCAACAGAAAAACTGAGCACTTGCTTGAAAACATGCTGAAAGAAAACAAACAAACAAGCAAACAAAAAAAATCCAACCAACCAGAAAACAGCATGGTATACATAGAAATGGGATAATGAAAGAAAAACACATATATTTTGTAGCCCATTACCCGTTCTATTCAGCCTGTTGTCTGACGTAAATGCAAAGGGCATCTTTAATGTCAGTAGCTGTTTCAGGAGGAAGTATCCTCCATTCAGCCACTGCTTCAGTCAAGCCTCATTGTCTGTTGTGGGCACATTTTGAACATCCCTGATTTACCTGACACACTACTGATAGGAGAAAATGATGCACTCAGCCCTTTCCATACACAATTTCTCATTTATGAATTAAAGTTCTTATTTTAGAAAGAGTGGGCTTTTCATTTTTAGTATTTTGATGGAAGAGAGCATTCAAAAGAGTTCTTACAGAGTCATATGATGGGCCTTCCCATGCCTCCAGCTGACCCCCCTTCCCAGGGTATCAGGCCCTGGACCACACAGACTCACTTCAGTGTCTGAATTCCAGACATGAAAATATTTCTTCTGTTGTTAAAATTCACTAAAGTGGACGGACACAGCCTATATCACCATAGCAATCACAACTTTAAAAACACCAAGACATTTAACACAATGGAGTTTGGGTATTTTCCCTGGCACATTTTTACTGATTTTTAAGATTTGATTGGCACTATACTCTCCAAAATTTGCCAACTTAGAGACAGGTATTCTTTATGCAAGTTGTTTTTTCCTACTGTAGTGTAAGCAAGAGCTGCATTTGTCATTGGGGGCATATTTACAGCCTCCTTGAAGTAAGGAGAGGCTCTTCAGCGCTGCCCAGTCATGGCAGATAAATTAGTGCCTGCCAGGTCAGGTTCAAGGAGTCCAGAGGCAGCACATTATTCCCAGCCACGTGGCAGAGAGAAGCTTTTATCTAGTTTTTGTTTAAAGTGTAAGAAGAGACTGCTTGGCTTTAGCCAGCCTACTTAGCTGAGCCATGTAGTTTCTTTATATAAAGCTGAAAGGCTTTGAATCGTATTAGACACTTTGGCAGACACTTCAGCTCCTTTGCTCCATAACAACCATCTTTTCTCTCATACACAATAGTAGATCTCCCTCAAACTTGATTTATTTAACAGATACATAAAAGACACCTCTCTCCATTCAACCACCCGCTTTCTTTAGGCTCATGAAACCTTGAAACAGTGCCACTGCTTGTCACAAGCAACCAGCCCTGGCTGAAGTGTTATTTGCCACCACAGGGACAGACTGTCCCCTTGCCTTCCATGGGGACCAACCTCACTGCAGCACAGCAAAGCTGTTGCTGGTGAGCCCATGCAGGGACCACAGTATGTCCAGTCCCTCCTTCTAAATCCTGCAGGAACCATGATGTATGTTCCCATGGTCTTCCTGGGTTCTCATACCAGCACTCTGCTTACAGAAAATGTCCAGATAAGTAAGGGACAAACTCACCTAATTAATGTATTTATCATGTTTCCAACTCCCTTTTTAATTCCTGTAATGAAGCAGCAGCCAGCTCCACCATGGGTGGAAGCAGGGGATTTGGACATCTTTTTCCCAGCTGCACAGCAAAATTCTCTGCAGCACCAGGAAAAAGCAGTACCTATGGCAGAAAAAATTCTCTCTCTGATGAGAGCATCATCATTCATGAGGAATACTAATTTTAGCCAGCTCCTAAACATTACAGTTTGTTTCAGTTCTGTTTTCCCTGAACACTAATGGTGGGGCAAGGGGGGAGAAGGGGAAATTTGAGACTGCTCTTGATTTTCTTTTTGGGGTCTTGCCCTTCATGTGAGAGAAGTGGCCCAAAAAAATGCCAGGACTCTTGGGGAGAGTTGAAGGTTAGGGTGGTATGCTCAGCAGCTTCCTGCAGGGAGGATGTATCCTCCAGGGTACCCCACATGCTGGCAATCCCTGTGATGGCAGATCTGCCACAGCCAGGGAGAGAGCTTGAAGGAACACAGCTGTTTTCAGTTAGGTCCCTGTATTTGTTACTGTTAAGGGCAAATTTGGGAGGACATTTCCAAAGGGATCCTTCTAGAAAGCAGATTCAAGTGGCCCTTCTGTTAACTGGTTTGGGAAAAGATTTCTCTGGAGAAAAGTGGAAAAAAAAAATGTTTATTTAACCAGTAAAGTATTTACAAGCATAAAAAATGTATAATATTAAACAATAAAACTTCTCGCTGTTTTGAAGAGATGGTAAATTCAGAAAGTCCTTGTCATGGGATGTAGCTTGGCTCACTCAAGTTCTTATTAGTCCCTTCTGCACTGGAAAATGCCACATCCCAGGCCCCAGTGGGTTACAGGTGTGAGCTCCCAGTGGGTTTTTTTGGGGTTTCAGTCTAGAGCAGGGCCAATTAGTTTTAAGAAAAGCCCCAGTCTGGGGAACTTCTCTGCATCAGCTAAAATTAAAAAACTAATTAAAAGCAAAGGAGAGTTTTTCTCACTGTCTCTGCTGCAGACAACACAGTCCATGAGAGAGAATGTGGGGGAGAAAGTGCAGTTTCTGCAAACAAACTGTGTGCTTCTTTTCCCCCTCTTCCCCCTTGGAACCAGTCTTAAAGGTGCAGAACTTAATATCCAGAATCAACAGAACAGATAAGTGGGGATACAAGCATCATAAAGTCACCTTAGGACAGTCCCTGAAACGCATAAGCTGCAATTTGGCATCTCACTGCAGGTTTTAAGAGCATCCTGGGGTAACAAGAGGAGAAGGGGGGGCTGTGATGAAAAACAGCATTGTGTTTATTAAAATATATCCCTAGTCATCCAGGTTGTTTCTGCTTTTCTTCATCTCCACGTTGGATTTTCATGTCAGTGCACAAGCTGAAGGAACAGGCTTTGTCCTTGGAAGCAAGAAGCTGACTCCTAAAAACCATACCATGATCTGGGAGGCTCCTAGCTGCCCAACCCTACTGCTGGCTGATGGAGGTAGACTGCAGCCACCTCCATCTGGGGAGCTCACTCTCCGGGCTTTACCAGACCATGCCTCACATTTGAGGCAAACTCTGCAACCTACTAAGGAAAAGCATAATAAGGAAAACTTAAGGGTGAATATTATCTTGGTAAAATGGCACCACATGTTACCTCTCAGATGTGCCTGGGAAGGCTGGTCCCTGAGCCAAGCAGGCAAGACCTGCAGTAGCACCACACCACACCTCGGCACAGCCCCATCAACAGCATGGCTAGGTGTGACCAGCCACAAATAATTCACACAGGGATAAGAAATGGGGGAGCCCAACTACTATCAACTCATTTTTCAGTGCTAGTTACAGCCAGGATGATCTTTTCGTAAGAGTTAGTACTTGAAAGGTGGAGTCCACATGTGGCTCTGGGCAGCAGCTATAGGAGTGGACACACGGGGCTGAGCATGGTCTCAGGGGCCTCCACCACACTCCAGGGTGCCCAGCCCCATTGGAGATGTGCCCCATGGATGCAGTACAGGCATTCAGGAGGCACAGAGCCCAAAAGCTGGCCTAGGGAATATATGTCTAAACCTGAAGCCTTTTAAAAAAGCCTATGCCCGTTGCAAGGCAAGAAAACATCGCTGTGAAACGTCTCATGCAGCCAAAACTTCCTCCTTCAAAAGAGAGGGAAGCAGGCTCCCATGCCTATCAATCCTTGGCAGATTAAAATATTCAGTTGGTACTGGGTAGATCACTTCTCTGTTGCAGTGGAGGCAGAGCAGTGCTACAGCCCCTGTGGTGGTCCCCAGGCTTGCAGTGCCAAAAGGCCCTAGGCCCTGCAGATGCTGCCTGTGCTTCTGGGGACATGTTCAGCTGCCCATCATGAGCTGCCAGTCAAGGCACTGCCTTGATGGCCAGGGGATGTTCCAACCACTCCTGCACCTGCATCCAAAATTCAGTTTTGTATTTGTCCCTGCCTGTCCCAGCTCTCAGAAGCTCGGCTGTGCTGTGCGCTGCTCTGCTATGCTGTGCTCACCACAGATGATCTCTTCCAGCTGCCTCTCCTGGCACATGAAAGAGCCATAGAGCCTGGGCTCAGCTACTCAGGCACTTGTCTCTCAATTAAAATACAGGTGGAGAACAGAGCTGTGCTCCAGCCTCTCACAAAATAGCCCAGTACAGCGCTGCTCCTCTCAAATGGTGGGAAACCACTGCCTCAGGCCACTCCTTTCAGCTATAACCACTTTTTCTGAGAGGTATGCACTGGCAGGAGCTGCACACCACTCCTCCCTTTGCTGCTCTTCAGTTTTGCACAAGTTTTGTAAAGGCAGTGTCATTCTCATCCACCAAGGCTCTTGGGCACAGGGAAAGACAATGTTTCTCCCTTGAATCCTGCCCCCACAGAATGGTTTATAGCCCAGTGCTTTGGGACTAGCAGAAAGGAGTTGGCTTGAGAACCCTCTCAGACAGAGACCCAAATCCTGCCTTATTCCCGACATGAAGGTGTCTAGGCATGGAGCTACAGTATACTGATGGCAATCATCCACTTTATTATAAGACAAACCTCTTTCCACAAACATTCAATTCTCCTCCTGGAATAGGAAGACAGCCCAGGATGACTAGCCAACACACTGGCGCCACAACTGTGGAGCTAAGTCTCCAGATTTGATGCTGAGCCACATGTACATAGTCTTGGCTGGGAGAAGCACTTTGCAGCCCATCACTTAGCCAGCTTTGCAGTTCTGGCATGTGCTGTGCCACCAAACTGAGAGCACCTCTAGGAAATTGCTAGTAAAAACTAAAGCACCTCTAGGCCAATGGATATTCAATTAAATGCATTTTCAGGTAGGGTTTAGTTGTCTTTGTGGCTGTGGTCATTGTCTAGGATTATAGTGCAGAAAGGACTGATACCTGCATCACTATGATGCTCTGCCTGGGCTTATGAGCCTTTCTATGCACTAGAACACACCTGCCCCAGCACAGTACCACACTAAAGCAGCCCCAGCATGAAGCTGACTCACAGCCAGGCATCCCTGGAAGCAGAAACTGTCCCCACTCCCTGGCTGCTTGCCCCTCCACCAGCACAGCAGCAACCCCTTACATTCTTTCTTTTCACCAGGCAGCTCCATGCAATGCTCAGGAGATTTACCAGTCTCCAGTAATTTTCACACAACACAGAAATACGATTCTGAAAGAGGAACAGAGCAAATGGGTGGACAGAGTAATTGATGTTTTCTCCTTTTTATTTCAGATAATTCCCAAAAATATGTCTAAGTCCAATGTTTGTAAAATGGTTGTGCCATGACCAATGCCAGCTGGACATACATGAGGTGAAACAGTGTTTTAATCTAGGGAAGCTGAGCCTTACTGCGACCCCAGCTGCTCTAAGCAGCCACCAGCTCACAGCAGTGAGTCCCATCCAAGCATGGGCAATTTCATTTCACGACAACACAAGCTCCAAACACTAAACACTCTCACTATAATTGGTCATTCTTTCTCCCATAACTGTGTCAGCATGGCTCTGTCTATTCTGTCATTGACAGAGGCAACCAGATTAGTACAGGAGGACCTACAGCAGTGAAAACAAGACAAAACTTCAAGGAGCAGATGAATGGCTACCACCTACTGTTGGTCATGTTCCCATTTTTATTGGCTTGGCATGCTCTTTAATGTAATGTAAAGCTGGGTTAACCAAGGCATGAGGCTGCCTATATTATTCTGGCTGCTGTTGCAAGGGTACAAGCCAAGAAAGCAACCTTCCTGAGGAAGAGCAACAGTGTTGTCATGCTACGAAATAAAATTACATTTCTGAACCCCAAAACTGCTTAGTTCCTATTTCATTCCTCCAGAAGGTCAATCAGCTAACCCAGCAGGCGGTGCAATCAACCCCTCAGCTGCTGAAACCAGTGTGACCTAGCCACTGGGCAGCAGCCCTTGAGCCTGTGGGATTAGACACCCTAGGTGTCTGTGGTCTGTAAACATGAAGGGTTTTGCTTTAGCTGGGAAGTCTGCTGAAGCACACACCCAGCAGTTCCATCCCTCCGCTGGCAGGTCAAACGCAGTTCCTCAGCCTCAGTCCCTCAGCACCACTCACACTCATTGCCCTGCTCCTGATAGACCCAAACAGCCAACACGTGCTCCCAGCCCACAGAGCCGAGAGAAGGCAGCAAAGCTTTGGCAGGTGGCTCCATAAAAAAAGGAAACGTGACTGTGTAAATGCTCCATCATAAACAGAGCTGTAGCCATATGAGCAAGGCAGACCAGCTGCCACAGCAAACAAATACACTGGGAGCAGCTACTCTGCTCTCATTATGCTGACACAGTCAGAGGAACTCCTCCGTGAACCGAGGACTTATCTAGAAAAGGTGCTTACAGGGATTAGGACTTCATTCCTGTTTCACAGTCACACAAGCTCTGCCCTTGACTTCAGAGGCTTGGGAGGTTGCACTGGGCCAAGGATAGGCAGGGAGGGTTTGGACTGTGACCTTCATGACAAAATCAATAGTGCTCACGTGGCTGATGCCGCTGTGTAAATTAGAGGCTTGTGAATCGCAGGGAGTGGTCTTCTAAAATGAAAAAACATCACAACAAGACATATGCCCTCCTCCAGCATGTCTTAAATAATTCTGAAAAGTTAATGTATTCTAAAAGTGATACAGAATTTGTAGATTTGTAAGTACCTTTTAAAAGAGGACTAAGAATCATACATAAATACATTAAAAACATTAGCGAAATATGACTGAGTCAAATGTATCAAGGGGATGCAAAGATTTTAACTCCTCCTCCTGCTGCTATATTTGTAATTTGGGACTCTTTTGGTTTTAAAAGCAGATAACTCTTACAGAGAAACCAGTTCAGGGAGGCTGCTTCACTAAACACTTATTGGGGAGAATTTGTGCAAAGAGCTGACTACAAGTGCAAGCAGACAATGTAGTCTGTGACAGACACAGGTGGATTACCTGGCAGTCTTTTTCACTCTGACGTGTGGAAATCAGATCTGTCAGCAGTTATTTTTAGTAAACGTGGGGCCATGAAGTGCTCACTACAAAATTTTTGTATGATTTCACTTGCCAATACTTAATAATACCTGCATCAAACTTGGAGGCAATGTAAACTTCTGCAATTTGTGAAAACAAGGATCATAGGTATACAATTCCTACAGGTAGGAGTTGGTTGATACAACAAAGCCAGAGGTCCCAATTAATATGTTTTGTGTAAAACTAGGAAGCAGCTGGCTTGGGTTTCATAAAAGTTACCACAACAGTTTCAATGGAAGGGGCAAGCAGAGACACATCCAGACTGAGCACCCTTTATCCAAATCATAGCACACACTGTTCCCAAGACAGGCCTGTCCAGAAACCAGCTTTGGCAGCTGCTGTGTCAAGTGTCAAGAAAGGGATTGTGCACAAAACATAACCTAATCAGAGGCTGAAATAAACTACATAATATGCAAGATCTGTTGCTGTTAATCTACCTGAAGCACAAAAATCAACTTGGAAAATTGCTGGTTAGACTAATATCAGAATTTCCTGTCCCTCTGGCTTAGTAAGGGGCTCACATTCCCTAGGAGTCATTCAGGTGTGACTGCAGTGAGGTGATGGCCCTCAGTGGGTGGAAATTCATCAGCCTTTGAGTGTCTTCCTCGTTGTCATGGCAGAGAAACTGTGCAGAACTGAGATGCCTGGACCAAACCCTGCCTTTCTCCCTTTTCACCTGGTCACCAGTGCCCCTGGAGAGGAGCTCCTTTTCCAGACCAACTGGAGAATTTCATGATTGCACTATAGGTGACCAGTGTGCCTTAGTGCCTTTTGCACCACCCTTTCCTTTGAGCTTGGGTACAAGGAGCTGGACAGAAGCCAAAAGGATGGAGGAAGATGTGGTCACATCACAGCAGGTTTTAATTGGTCTTCCCAATATCCAAATTCTGCAAGTAGTAGTAGTAGTACACAGAATACTGTGTTATACTGGGTTATAACCAGCTCTCCAAGCATCGGTCACCCAACAGACCTTGCTTACAGTGAAGAACTTGACCCACTAGGACTTGACCCATTAGAATGTGTGTGGACTTGCAGAAGATGAGATTAGGTTACAACTTTAACTAATATAAATATTAGTCAAGGAGTCCTTAAGAGATAAAAAAAAAAAAAAAAAAAAAAAAAAAATGCCCGAGAGGTTGCTACATCTAGTTATGCTTATTGTCAGAAGTCGAGTACATCCAGAACAGACTTGGGTACAAGGGCCACTAAAGAACCACTAGTGCAAACACTACTGCTTTCTCATCTCTGCAACTTGTGTAATTGCTCTTTTTGTCCCACTTAACTTTAGAAAGTCTCACTCTTATTGCCTAGAATTTTAAGTGGTTCCCTGGGAACATAGATAGAGGAGTCGCCTTCATGGTATTAGCTCATAGGTAATCTTTTTGTCTAGAAAACTCACCAGAAGGGATAATTACACTAATCCTACAGTGGAACCTATGAATTGTTCTATGTGGAGAAGAAAATGTGTATCTGTACTCTGTGGAGTAGACAACAGACATGCACCCTTGAAAAGCAGAAGTCTTGATACCTTAGCAAATTGTAAGGTAAGATTGAACCCCCAATTATCTGTAGAGGTGTCTGGGCCTCCCTGGTTAGGGGAGAACCAAGGAGCATACCATTGGCTCTCCCATCCACTCAGCTTACAATAGATAAAAAAGGATTTCACTGGACTGGAGTGCAGCTCTTTGGTCCCTGGAGGATTTCACAATCATTCCCAGCCATGCACAGAGACACAGCTATGGAAAGATCCTTCCTGGAAGAGTACAGCTGAGGTTCAAAGGGTCACCCAAAAAAATCCTGAATGCATTGACTGTTAGCAGTGAGGACCTGATTCAAATCAACCCATTAAAAAAAAAAAAATAAATTCAATTCTATCTAAACAGAGAGGCAGTGTCTGAGGAGCTGGCCAGGTAGTCGTCTGCAGGCAGCAAAGACACAGCAGGAAATGGTGCCTTAGAGAGCTTGTGAACAACATCCAGGTTCCAGAGATCCATGAGCCTGTGCTTCCCTGGGCTCTCTCCCTGGGGTGGCAGTGGGAGGATACAGAGAGGTCAAACAGCTTTATACTGAAGCATTAGTGTGGTAATGGCTTTTGAAAACATAGATTGGGAAAAATAATGTATTTTTTTTCCTTTTTCACAGAAACCAGGATATTGGTCTTACAGCTTTCATGTTTGTTTGTTGTTGGTTTTTTTTTTCCTTCAACAGCAGTTTGTCCTTTAAAAAAATCAAAGAAAAAAAATATTCCATAGTTTTGACCACAGGAAAAAATTTTCAGCTGACAGGAAAGAGACATAAATTTCAAAGCTTTTCTTTAACACAAACTTCGCCCCTCCCTCTTTGCCACCACCTCTCCCACCAACAATGGACACTAGGAGCTGTGATTTGAACAACTTGTGAAAATCACACAGGCTGAGGCAGCAAACACACCCTGAGGTTTGCAACACTGCCTGCACAAGGCTGATGTGGCTGAATCAGGTTTTCAGGAGACAGGATCACAGCTAGTCATGCAGCCTTTGAGGAAGCGTAGTCGCAAGCCTGCTCTTGCCACTTCCCCAGGCAGGTTTGGTGGCAGTCTTCATGGTGGCTCCCAGCTTCCTCCAGGGCATCCAGAGGCCCCTGGAATGGTCATGTCAAGCACAAGAGCCAGAGCATGACATAATTCAGTTATATGTTGGGTGAATTAATTCCAGACCTGGTCCCTGCACTGCAGTGATGCTCCAGAGGCTTTTTTCTGGCAAAGGGGCAGGTTCTCCATGCCACTTTACTTTGTTCACTTACAAAATAAGAGGAAAGCCAGAGTTTTTCAGAGCAGAGAAATGTGACTTGCCAAAAAGAAAGAAAATGAAGGCCTATCAAACTCCAGAGTGAAATAACATTAATAAATTACATTAATTGCTTGCTTAAGTATTTTTCATGTCATAGTTTTTTTTTTTCTCTAACCTAGTTAGCAAAATGAGACAGCTCATGATTAATATAAGCCTTTGGCTTGTACATTTGTCATTTACCCATGTGATGGTTTACTTCAGACTTTGGGATATAGGAAATAATCTAGCTTTTAAATAAATATTGATATTACACTGCAGTGATATACATTAAGATGCCTTCCCCTCACTCAACAGTAATCAGTCAGTGAAATAATATCTGATACACAGATTCCATTTGAAAACTGTTATCATGCACCTCTACATTTATCCTCGTGTGTGAACATCCCTGTGCTCCTCTCTGGGACCACTCCACCTGCACTTGTTATTACCCAGCATCTCCAAGGATTCCTTAAAATGCACGTGGCTGGCAGAGCACCCAAGTGTTGGCAGTACTGAGGAAGAGCAAAGGACAAGGTGAAAGGACACAATAGGTATTACTTCTTCCTGCTGCAGTGTACCTTTCTAATCTGTGGTTTCAACAAATGGAGACTGAGCAAATTATCTTTTGCTCTAAGGCAGGGCACTAAGATTTGAATCAGCTGCTAAGGGAACTTAGACCAGGGGGACCCAGCCTTGTGAAAGCTGGAGAAGAGAGAGGATTGTGAAGGAATGAAACCACATCACCTGTCACAACAGGATATATTGTTCCTGTCAGACCTAGAGGGAGAGCAAATTCTCCAATGAATCGGCACTTGTTCATAATATCCTTCCACAAAGGCCCCATCATGGCAGGAACCCCAGCCTCCAAAAGCCCTGGCCCAAGGCTGGAGCACAAACTGAGTGCCAAAGGCAACACAGTTCCTGATTTCTCACAGACACCTTCTGCAAAGCATTTTCTTGAGTGTCCCATTACAAAGAAAGTTGGTGGCAGTCATGTCTGTCTTCCCTGAATCTGCACAGTCACCTGGCCCTGTTCCTCCTTGCACCACACACCAGAGGCCAGAGGCAGCCATGGCCACACTCTGGTTGGGATTGTGAATGACTTTTGCAGGGGAGTTTGGCATAATTATAAACACACGGCTAAGTCAAGCAGTTCCCCACGTGTCATAGATACATACAGCAATGGTTTGGGACAGGTAGTTTCTTTGCAACAGAATATTTAATTGTATCACATTAACATTCCTGCGCCGCAGTAAAATGTGCTAGTGCAGCAAGTTTTGACATGAGCTCTAGGTTTTAGCTAAGAACCACTCTACACTATTAGTGCCATGGTGTGGCTGTTTGCAGTAACTACATTTCCTATCTATATATCTTGCACTGAAAAAGGAATTCAAACGCTTTTGTTCCAAAACAAAAACTTCCGAAATGCAGGCTGCAGCCTGGGACCTGGGAAGTTCATGTTCCTAGTGGAACAAGGGAGCTCATCTTTTTCCCTGCCTGCCCCTACTCTGCATGAGGTTAAAGTGTTGATATCGAAGCTAGCAGAGATGGCAGTGGCAGAAGAAAGGAAGGGGCAGGTGCCAGACCTGGAAATCCTGATGAACTACACAGCTGTTGTGTTGATGCTGAGTTTTCTTTTATTGTTTTTTCTGCTGAGCAAACATTTCTTAAGAAAAATCATTTGTATAAAAAACAAGAGCCTTAAGTGAAAACACCAAGGCAGTGCTGCAGATGAGTCTTCCTGTACAGACACAAAGCTCCACAGGGCAGATCTGAAGCTCAGGGAATTCTGGCTGCTCTTGCAGAGGAATATCAGCATCAACAAGAGTAACTCATCCCTTCAGCACATGATTGAAGAGGCATCCACTGGTGCAGAGAATGTTCTGCTTTTTTCTCCTTGGCTTTAGGGACATCTCGCTGTTCCTTGCTGGTGATTGTCATAACCTCATTTCTCTTCCTCAAACTGTGCAATGCAGCAAGCTGCCAGCCCTAGCCTGGTCAACCATTCTAGAAGAGGCCACATCTGGAAGTGGTCTCCTTCAGGTATTCCTGACAAGGCATCACTCTGAAATGCAGTAGGAATGATGAAAGCATGACCAGACTCTGCTCTACCAGCACTGCAGCAGCAGTTTCTGCTGCACTCCCACTTGCGCCTTGTCCCTGAAGGCTGGCAAAGCCTGGGGAGCTCAGCCCACAGCAGCTGATGGAGGAAGGAAGCCTTGTCCCACCACAATGAAGCAGGGACCTAGACACAAGAGCGAGCTCCCCTCTGCCCGCCCGCACCTCATCCATGGTCAGACATTTGCTGGCATGCCATTCACCAGAATGTGAGGTGGAAGTAGAAGAGCTCCCTCCTAAAATCTGGGCAGCATCCAGTTTGAGGCAAAGACAAATGTCACTGACCTTCACAGAATTCCAAGAGCTAAACTCCCTTGCACTCACCAGAGAAATGGCTTAAAACCTGTTCTCTTTCCAGTCTCTCCCAAGGAGGGAAAAAAAATTAGTCTCTATGCAAGTGTATTTGTTCTGTGTGTTCCTTATTTTATATTTCACAAATCAATGCCAACTTTCAGTCATTGAATCCAGACACTCATGTTAACAATGGATGATTATATTTTCCATCTGAATGTTTTCCCACAAGCACAAGCATTAATTCAAAGTATTCTTTTTGCAAGTAGTAGTGTTGCAATGTATATTAAGATGAAATATTTAACTTGTGCAGATGAAACTGCTTTGCTGGAACCAGCAGAGCCACACCAGCTTACAGCACCAGAGACCTTGGTCCACAGCTGTTTCTCCACTCCAGGGCAGCCAGGATGCTGTATTTGAGCCAATAGGATTTATGAGCATTTTAAATAGAAGCGACTTTCTCATGCGCATCGGTAAACTGCTGTGCTATTGGACTGCAAGGAGCTGAGTACTTTTCCACTCTTTTTAGCTATTGCTATCAGAAATCATGGGTTAGTCGATAACCACATTCCTCTGAGATGAGTTTGCCAGTGCACTGAAGGAGATCTGTTCACACTGGGAGGCATTGTTTCCCAGGCTATTCCAAACAATACAGAAAACACTGTGTTCTCATTTGAGTACTATGAAGAAAGCGCTCAGTGGAAGGGCTTTTAAAGCACTAGCATATGCAACTCTATAAACTATATTCTTTAAATAAAGAAAAACCCTTTATGTCATGCAGAACTGAATCATGATTTGCTCATGGATTGAATCCAGTGACAGAAATATGGATGAGTTTTGGCTGGGCTTTCTAAGCAACAGAAATACTTCACTCCTGGCAGAAGAGGAAAAAAGAATAATAACTTTAAAAATCAAACAGGCTTTACACAAACACTTGAGTCCCCTTCATTCTCAATAGCAAAACATAATGACAAATTCATTTAAATTGAGTAGGATCAAAATATTTGGGGTAAGACCTTGCCCTGACTTAACTCTTGCCTCAGAAACCTTAATGCTAAGTCAATGCAGAGCAAGGAGATGTTAATCTGTCTATAGTGAACTGAATCAGTTTTGCCAACCAGGTCAGAGGTAGTATTTCAGGCTCTAACTTGGTGCTGATGCTTTAAATAGCAGCAGAGTGTATATGCCCCTACATAGCACTTGCTTTGAGGAGCTACTCAAATACACATTGATTTTCAGGTGGCCCTGAAAACCAGCAATGTCCTGGTGGAAAATGAAGCAGGGCAGGCTCACCTGTTTGTCATCCCAAGCCTGAGAGTAAGTGGGCAGAGTCTTCACTGTCCAAATTAGAAATGAGTGGGCTACATTTACATGTTCAGTTATACCATTGCTCCAACAAGGGATCTCAGTCTTCAGATCTCTTTCCTATCATTCAGCATCACTCAGAACATGTACTTGGTTTTGCAGTGCTTGTTCTAACTTCACAATTTACCTACTAAATCTAACAAATCTCTTTTAGCTTAAAAGTCAGCTGGATCAGGCCAGAAAATGAAGAGCAAGAATTTTTCCAGTAAGAGTTCAACACGGTCCAACAATGAAACAAGCTTTTAATGAAGCACAGCATAAAGAACATGTGAAAGATAGTAATTTTCCTTAGTGGAAGCTTGAACTATTTCACATACATGACTTGAATCCTTCAGAAACAGAAGGATTTAAAACCCCAACTACATTTCTGTTCTCTTGTCTCCTTCTCTCCCCCTCCCCGTTACATGCAGGCAGCCCCGGAAAAGTCCATAAGAGGTGAATGGACAAATTGTCTTCACTGGACTGCAGTGGGCTGTGCTGCCTAGCATAACTTGGCCTATCATGTCCCTGTTATTCTTGCAGGAATCTGTGTCCGAAAGAGCAATTCCAAACTGAGATGTCTGCATCACAGTCTCTGCCAAGAAAAGTCTCCAGAATGGATCATGGCCAAACTTAATGCTGCAGCTTTAAAGAAGCAGTTTTGGTTCAGGGCGTTTCATTCTGTTTTGCTTTTAAATGTAGTATATTCTGCAGTGAACTACTATATGCACCCACATATATGCCACACTAAGAGGATGAAGGCCAGAGAAACAGTACAGAAGAAAAAGAAATCTAGCAGTAAAAGAGCACATCTATTTTAACAGAGCTAAATGTCCCTTTCATATTTCTCCTTGTATGTGTTTTGCAGCAGAACCAGGTCCAGAACCCACTGGAGAATTAATAACAACCAGCATGATGGCTGCTTCTGTCCAAATCACATGTGGACACAGGCAGTCAGTAGCAGATACTGATCGGCAGTCACAACACCATTAATTTTCTTTCCAGACCCACAGTGCTGCTCTAGAGCTCAGGTAGGCAAAATAGTCACACTGTGTCATTTACAAGTGACAAAAGAAGCAGTGAGGGAGAGTGTGTCAGCAGTTATCCAGAGTAAAGAGCATTATAAATTTTCAAACAGAGATTGTTGCTCTAAACCCAACAGAAACTTCAGTGGGGATTTGGTTGGGTCCTGTGCCAGAAATAAACAGAAATACTCAATAAATTCCTACAACATGTCAGTCTAGTTTTTATGTAAAATGCTGTCAGTATTCTTAAAAGAAAGAAAAAAAAATTAAAGAAAGAGAAGAAAACCACAGAAGAGCTGAAGAACAAGAAATAATCTGTTGAAAGTAAAAAATGGTTTACATTTTTCTGTGAGGCTCATTCAAGGTGGAAAGACTAGAAACATGTTGGAAAATGTTTAGAGAGATACTAGGTTGATCAAAGCACTTGGCTAGGATAAGGAACTAAAGGATCTGAGTTATTACTTCTAGGAGAAGTGGCTGCTGGGGAAGAGCTAGGAAGATAGAAGAGACAACCAAGGAAAAAAGACCACTTGAATTGTGAGCCTGAAAGGGACCCAGTGCACTGCTTACAATCCATTCACATTACATTGAAGGGCAAAATGAAAGACAGAAGTTAACCATCCCTCCTCAAAGGCAGTGCAGGGTCCTTGCAGTGCTGTTGGAGCTGCCATGAGGCAGCTACTGATAGCAAGCCTGGTGCTTACAGACTGGGCCACTTGCCCCACATCAGCATCCCATTTGGTGAGATGCCAAGTCCCTGACCCCACAGTGTGGGTTTTGGGAGACAAACTTTTGCAAATCTGCCTGTGACACCTGGAGGTGTTTCCCCTCCAGGCCTTCACTCCTCCCCACTGCCACAGATTTTTGCCCAGGAGTAGATCATACTGTGCCCTGCAGCATGTCAGGCAAAAACGTGGTGTCCTGACCCCAGCTGCAAAAGAGCTGATGTGTGCCTGAGGGAGAAACATATTTTAACCCATTTTAGCTGCTTGTCAAGCAAACATGAGTCAGATCCCTAACACACTAACAGATATTAAATGGCAGCCAGAGCCTACTAGCAAAGGGACTTCTGCGTCTCATCAGGGTTGAGCCAAGTAGAGTTGAGCAGCTGCCAAAAGTGCAAGTCCCTGCCCTGCCTCTTATACTGGCTCAATTATTCATGCAGATTGCAAATATGGGAAAGCTAGACCCCAAGAAAATTGAAATCACTTTGGTTTTGTTGTTGTAGTTCTGATAGTTTTCTGAGCATTCAGTTCCTTGAAGACATCCAGTGGGAGCACATAGCCAAGAGAAAAGCCCTCCTCTCAGTGCAGTTTCATGATCGGTTTTCTGTTGGTTACCTAACTCAGCACAAAGAAGGGTTACAAATACAGCTGGCTACACAAACACATGCCAACATAGACACCAAGAAAATTGCAGCTGGGATTAGGGAATACAACCACAGCCTTTGGGGAAAAGTATCACTACACTAGACCATTAGACATATAGGGATCCCTAAGGTGACCTCAGTCAGTAGCTCAGAAGATGAGGCTATTCAGGCATCTCCAGAAAGGAGAAAAACAAAACAAATGAATGTGTTTACTCCTGCTTACACTGGGCAACTGTTCTCTACAATACTTCCCTTAGGAACCCAAGGGCAGCCAGTACTGCCAACAGTGCAGTACTTCACGTGTCAGTGGCCACTGAAATGGCAGGGGTGAACCAAGGCGAGAAAACACAGGCTGAGCTGGAACTCAAGCTGCTGAATTCAAGGTAGGGCCAAGAAAGCGCAAACCCTTGCAATGTACAGAAGCAGTGTAAAATCACTGCAGATCATTTTCACACAATCTCCTGATAGCCTTGGTAGAGCAATACTGCAGTAGATAAGAAGCTAACAAATTTTTCATATTGAAAGTCATAGCAAATATTAATCAGAATCAACTTCTTTAGGTGATAAAGGACGCTATTCAGAGGATCAAAGTCTCTTCATTTCCTTTTTGCAACACTGACAGATTCAGCTGGCACTTTACAGTCACACAGGTGGCTTGACAATGATGGAGTGTTCATCCCAAGCTGACAAAGATATGGAATAAGAAAAATATACTGGCAGTCAATGCACAATCTAGACTTATTTATAATGCAAACCAAGATCCTGTTTTCCTTCTTAATCTATACTAAAACTGTTGCTCAGACTAAGGAAGTCTAGCAACTAATGAATCTAAACCACAGGGGAGGGAAAAAGATTTTAAACAGAATTTGTATTTTGAAGTCTGAATGATACGGTATCTCTAAAACACAAACAGCTTTTTATGTTTTTTTATTATTATTTTTAACTCTGCTTTGATTTATGTCCAGGAAAACATATTAGACCCAAGGTTTGGGCCTGAAGAACTTAGAGAAGTCTGAACCAAGAAGCTGGAGCACCTCACCAATAGAGGAGCCGTTGAATAGCCCAGACAGGCCTTGACAGCGCCAAGGGGAAGGGGAGGGGGAGGACATCCTTTATTAGCAACCTTGGAGGAGGCTTGCCTTGTTAACCATCAGCATTGCACTGACTAAACCACAAATGTGCATTCCCTGCTCACCCACACGGGCTCTCAGAACTAACCCATGGCTGGGAGCTGGATTGCCATGAAACACAGGGTGAACAGGTATGGCATCAGGAGAGAAACCTCTCACCAAAGACTGCTGCACTCCCACAGACATGGTTCCCTCTTTAAATAAGAGCAGGCTTTGGGTACTCTTACCTTATCAGAAAAAAGGACAAGGTAGCTAGAGAGCTTCCCCTTAGTCTTGCCTGACTGGGGCATACAGGGCCACAGTGGTGACAGGTACCTGCAGGGAATTTCTTCCTGTGAAGAAGAGAAAAGGTTGTTTTCATGGATTATATCCCACATCCCAGACAGATCTTGCCAGTAATTTGTTCAATGGTTTTAGGGAGTCAGCTAGATTTGGAACCAATTTTTTTAAAGTGCAAATATTTTTCTGTTGCTAAAAGACAAGAGTTAAATATTTTCAACCACCTGTAATGGTTTGGTAACTCTCCAGGAACTTCCCCCTCATTCCCAGATTGAAAATAAAAAACAGACTCAAAAGATAGCTTTTGCTACAATAGAGAATGTTGAGCACTTTCTTTCTTAGCCCCCATTAACCCCAGCAACCAGGAGGGTGCTTTCTGATGCTCCCCTGTACAAGGAGTCTAAAAAGTCTCATGCATAAAAAAAAGAAAGGCAATGAAAGTTCCCCCAAATGTTGCATTCTAAGAAAAAAATGCATTGTTTATAGAGCTGAAGGCAATATTTTTGTGTTAAATTAGAGTCCTCTCACTCATCAACTTTCTGAAAGCACACTTTGGTTTTCAGTTTCTCCCTGCACCTTGGACCATTATACCTCTGGTTACCTATACTGAATCCACTCTTGCATGCTAGCAGATTTGGGATGATTTCCCTTTTTTTCATGATGGCTTGATATACTGCATCATATGGGGATAGAGCTGCCAAGCCCTGATACCTCAGAGAATATGGATGTGGAAAGGAATCACCAAGCTCCTGCTTTTGGTCCCTTCTGCTTTGCAACTAACCATGGCACATGAATACAGACTGGACCTTGGCAACTATCCATTCATTATTAACAAATTAACAGCTTTGTAATTCCTTCTTTCCTTTTGTTATGTGTGCAGACACGCACATATGAGCCTGGGGACTTAGACTTTTTCATCTTGACAAATCCTTCCTCCTGCTCACCCCAGTTTTCAACAGCACAACAGGGGGCCAATCAGCAAAGCTTCCCAAGGCCTATCAAACAGATCTACTTAACTCATTTCCAGTTCAGTCCAGATCTTCATGAGGAAATACAAAACAGACATGGAAAACAACATCTTTCTTCCGCAAGACCTCTAGGCCACTATTGTCAAGCAAAAATGTGCCCCAAATGTGGGCATTCACAGGCATCTGTGCATAGTCCAGCTTCTACAGAGGGCATGGCTGCATTCTGGAAAGGTGTTGAGGTCAAGGGCCACCTCGGTCCCCAACCTGCCACACTTGCAAGCACTTTTCTTGTCACAGAAGCAGCACCAAGTGACCAGTATGAGACCAAGAGGCAGCCACGCAGCTCCGCGCCATCGCATGGGTCACTGGCCCGGCCCTTCCTGCTGCATCCCGGCCTGGCGGCGCTTCAGAGGCTTTTGTGCACAGCAGACAGGGCTGCTGAGGCTCCCCCTGCGTGGCCATCTGAGGGAAGGGATTGTTTGATTTATGAGATGGGAGGAAAAAATAAAGCTCCCTTGTTGTTTGTCATTTGGGATAAAGAGGAAGAAGAGAGTTTTCTTATTTTTGGTGGCTAAAGGAGTGCTCACTGCACATTGTTTTTAAAGGCAGCAAAGGAAGTGTGGAGGCTGGGTGCCCAAAGCACTGTGCTTCGAGAAGAGCCCTCTCCCGAAGCTGGGGGACCCTCAGCCAAGCAGTCCAGCAGAACACAGCAGCTGGGACAGGGGATCCACATCCCATTGTAACCCGAGGGCTGTCGGGCAGAGGCACCGAGGTGGCAGGGGAGGCCCTGCCTCCTCCATTTGTGGATCAGCCCTTCCTTTCTGTGGTGTCTTGTGCAAGTCAATGAGGTGCCTTGTTTGATGGGAAAAGCGAAATGTTTGCTTGACCCAAAACGAACTTCAAGGTTTTAAATTCACCAATAAGCCATGACAAAAAATGGGGTTGTGAGTTAATGCCTCCAATTTATTTTCACATTTATGTGTTGACAGCCAATCAAAAAAATAATCATACACACAATGAAGTTCTGTCTCCCACTTGTTTTTCTCATGAATGAGATTGCATATTTCTAGTTACTGGTCCTGGGAACTTTTTCAAGATTTTATTTTAAAATTAAATGGAAATGCCTGAGAGAAGAGTTAAGATTATACTAAGCACGGATAAGTTATACTTAACAACTCTCTCCCTTTGAGAAGGCTCAATACTTTTTAATTTATTTATTTATCTGCTACATTTAGCTGGACAGACTCCATATTCCATTAAAGTACAGAAGTAATAGATTTCATCCTCTAATAAAACTTCCCAGTTATTTATTCCAATCCAACGTGTTTGTTTAAAGCCAAACATGGAATCACAGATTCATTATTTAGAGCTCGTTTCCTTAAAAATCAATGTCATTTTATTCTGAGTTTCCATAAGAGAAAATACTATTTTAAAATGCAAACTTGTAGATACAATGGAAAATGAATTCCATTCAGATGATGCAATTAACCCCCAGTATAAATAATCTGTGGTGTATATTGTAATATGATAATGTGAAAGTCCAAAAGAACTCATTCCCAGACCACATCAGAAAATCTACTGAGTCAACAACTGCAGCAGACAATAACAGGACGAGTTAAAGGAGCAGAGCATTAAAGCAGGTTAGTTCAAACTGTACAGCATTTAAAATGTCACTGAGAAGATTTAATATGACTATTCACACTCAAGCACTACATGAATTCACTCAGAAAAGATTTGGTAAATAAGATTTGAGTGTGAAGAGACAACTAGTTCAACTTGCTATGTCAAATTACTGCATGTGGAAGACTGTTCCTGTCTGCTTTGCATTATCACCATCAGTTTTTGAATAATTTAAAAGGAAAATTATTTGCTCAACCTATTTGCTTAGGAATTTGCTTACTTTATTATAAGCAATCACATCTGAAGCTCACTTTCTTGACTAAAGATCCTCTGCACACATAGGATGTGGCTAAGCAACAGATGTAAGGAGCTGAAATTATTGTGGCAATATACATGTTATTTCAACTGTTCTCTCTGATTAAAAAAAATAATAACACAGCATTTCAGTAGGATATAAGTGACTTCATTATATATGTAGAAAGAGTGCAAGAATCATATGGAAATAATTACTAGAAGTGCATAGTTCCCTTTTTCTTGACAAGAGCCACATGGCTTTTTTTTTTTTTTAATCTATTGTATCACATATATGATGTAACAATATATCAATGCAAATCAAACAAACGCAAAGCAGCTTTCCAGCTGAGATTCCAGACACGCTGAAGTCAGGCAGCTCCAACTTCAGGGTCCTATTCCCAGCTCAGCCCTCAACACTCACATTTTCTCTTTCTAGCTGTGATGTTAAAAATGTGTGGTTTAAATCACTAGTGAAAGTAGAGAAACCACCATGACATTTATCACAAATTCCAACACAACAGCAAAACCGAATATAGGAAAAATTGATCTCCTTCCAAAAGCCTCCCTGAGCGATCAACTCAGGAAGGAGTTACTTATTGGTCCTTAGCAAATACAGGGGCTCCCCTCTTCCAAAGCAACACCTTCACCATGCAGCTTGGTTTAATATCAACCTGCCACTTGATCCACAGCTCAAGGCTACAGCATAGAAACAAAATTAAATTCAGCAGAAGACCCAGATAGTAAGCAAGGGTACGGAGGCACTACATGAAAAAAGCAGCCCAGATGAAATGGCTACAGTTCAGACCTGCTAATTTACCAGGTGCTGTTCAATCAAAATTCAGTATGGTAGTGTTTTAGAAGCTCGTTACTTCAACATTCTTGGTTTCTTTTTGAGACATGCATTATCTAAATGCTGTAAGTATCATGGTCCCATGACACAACACATTCTTCTGGTGTGAGTTCATGAGGCTGGATCAAAACCACTCCAGAGAGGATGCTGGTGGGTTAACTATGTGTCACAAATCAGGCTGGACATCTGGATGATTCAAAACTTTATACATCTCAAAGGGGAACATGGTGTCTAGGATTCCCAGGTGTAGATTCCCTTTTGCCCAAGATCAGGCACCCTACTCCACTCCTTCTTGCTCACACAGCAATCCAGCATCAGTTAATTAAAGAAAATGTCTGCCTGCTTTGCAGACCACTTGCTTCTCCTGGCATACTCTTGCTTTACCTTTTGGGATCTTCTGGACACGCAGCTGAACTCTGGGATGTTGCCCAACTCAACCACTCCCTGCTCTGCTGTCACCCTACAGACCAGGGTCTAACAGAAGAGAACTAGAAAAAAACAGTTCCATAGTGCAATACTGCTCATTTCCCATGGGGAATCAAGCACCTGCCATCAGCCTATGCAAGCCAGGACATTTAGTAGCTTATGCCAACCAGTGATGGTTGTCATATTAGCTTCCTGTCTTGGCAGTGGCCATTCAAAATGCAATTGCAGGCTGTATCTGTCTGACTCAAGCCTGTACCACCAGTTCTATTACATTGCACAGAACCAATTTTAATAATCCTAATTAATCCTAATTAATAGGGGAAGCTGTGGCAGCAATATAAAAAGTGAAAGGTATTCTTTACATTTGAGATTTGGATTTTGCAGGACACACAGATCTTGATTTCATAACTGTACATTAAAGTCAAACCAGCAAAAGGATTAAATTAATCTAGCTTCTACTTCAGTGAACAGAAAAAAGGTTCCCATCATTGTCCCATCAAATCATATGATTTCATAAATCACGTATAAGTAACACGAACTTTTATAAATCCAGAAAAAATAATCAAGTCTTTCTCATTCTGTTAAGTCTACAAAGTTTAGATGTAGCAGGAAAGTGATCTAATTTAAAACTATGGTTTGGGTCAGCGTATCTATTTACAGTGTTCAATTACATGATCATATCATTTTGCACAGCCTTCTTTATATTGGCAAGCTATAAAAGAGCTTCTTCAAATGGAACCATTGTTCTGCTGCATGCTCTAAGAATAGCAAAGACTATATATGAGGCCTCAGCACCAGGACTGTGCAGAGGACCTTCCTTGATAAATTCAGAAGTTTCCTATTGCATCAAAGTTCCTTCCTCCTTTCTCTTCCCGCTCTCTCTTGCTCAAATATACCAGACTGTATTTGGGCCAAAAAGCTCCCCCCTCCCTGTTCCCCCATAGGAGCTGCTGTGAGGTATGGATCTCCTGCCTTTTCTTTCCTAGGACAGAAAACTGCATTTTATTATTTACAAATTTGAAAGACTGCTCCTTTTTTGTCCATTTTTAGCCTAGTCTGTCACACAATAACAGTACTAGGTGTTATTTGCAGGTCAGTATTTTCACCTACTAGCTAAGAGACGCAGACAGAAAGCTTCTTGGGGACTCTATTGAGCTCTGGACCTCTTTTCTCTTTGCAGTGGTTGATGGTTTATCCACAGCAAAGCAGAGGCACCTCAGTCCCAACCTATCATCATAAAATCACTGGGAAGTCTACCAGAAAACTCAGTTTAGGAATTTTTTTATTTTCTCACAGTAGTAAAAATATTTTGGGTGATAGAATAAAGATCTTTAAAGAAGCTACACAGTTTTGTTTTGCTTTTAGCTAGTGAGAGGATAGAAGAAAGAAAGAAAACAGCTCTTTATTTTCTGGCTGGCTAAAGAAAATAAGAACATCAGGGTTGGTGATATTTGATAAGGCATATATGGAGGATGGTAACAAAAATTAAAACATGAACTGACAAAAAAAAAGAAGAGTTTTAAACCAAGGAGATAACAGAATAACAGAAGAAAGAAGTTATGAAAAGAGCAGCAACTCCTTTTTACTCCAGGGATTTTCAATACCTCCCAAATCAGGGCAGAAAAAAAGAATAAAAAAAAAAGCATAGCTTATCCAGCTCAGACAGACTTCAGGGAGTCCCAAGGGCGTTTTGACCTTCACACAGGAGGTGCTTTAGCAAGTCTGCTTTGCTCTCTGCCTGCAAAGGCCTGTGCTTAAACTGTGAGCAGAGCAACTGTGGGATAAAAACCACCTGTGTGAAGTTTGGTATCTGTAAGTGCTTACTGGTGCTTCTCAAAAGCCTCCTAAAGAAACAAAATGTAAGAGGGAGGGCAGTTCAATTCCCAGATGTCACTGGAGGCAACATAAGATGAACACTTCTTGCCAAGATCCAAAATGCCTGACAGGCACCTAGAAATCAGCTCAGGGAGTCACCAAGAGGTTAAATTTCATCACAGCAAATGACCAGAAGTTATGTAAGAATGTTTTTTCAGATTTGAAGATGCATTCAAAACTATGCACGCTGCTTCCATGCAATTTCTTCTAATCTAACTCACTCTGCATCCTAAACATACAGAGCAAGAACACAGCAATCTGGCACAAGCTGCTCATGAGAGGAAAGAGGACCCAGCTGCTCATCATATTATACACTGCTATCCCATTCTCTCTTGGCATATCCTTCAGATTGTGGCAAATGCCATGGGCAAATGTTTGAGGGACTGACACTTATTTTATTTTTGTTTTAAAAATTCTATCCACATGCTCACTGAAGAAATCCTCCTAGAAAAGTTTCATGTAAGCTTACAGAGATATTTTTTTAAACCATGTTAGTTTTGGCTTGTCTCAGTCCCTCTGGAATTAGTTTGGCCAGGACTCTCAGTTTCTGAGAATCTCACAGATAGTATTACAAGGGGGAGATTTCTTCAAGCACACTCTGATGCACTGTGGGGACATTTTATTACATCTTTAAAGAATCTGAACTCTCTGGAACATTAAACATATAGAAATAGATTCCCCCTTCAAGCACCATCAACTTGTGTGAAATCTTTACACTGGATCAAAGAGGATCTTCTGAATAAATAAACGGAGCAAACTTGTCTGATAGAGCAAATAATAGCTAGAGCACTTATCACTTTACCTGGGCATTCCCCTTTCACATGCTTGAAAATTCTTCATTGATGAATTACATTAGATCATTTTTTAAACAAGAAAGCTGTCTCTGTCCTCAAACAGTGCTCGGCTTCTGTGTAGCAGACAGTGCAAAGAAACATGGTCCAAGGATATCTAAGAAAACGGAAAGAAAAAGGTAAAAGAAAAGATACTGTTTCAACTGAGGTCTCAGAAGCAAGTGATGAAATGCCTCACAAATGTGAAGAAGTAAAAACTGGTCTTTGGAAAGGAGGTCACCCTGGTTTTCGAGTGCACTGAGGACTCCAGTTACTTTTCTGAGAAGTCTATTTTGGCTTTACTATTAGCAGCACCCTGGATCATTTAACCTTTCCATTGACTTCTGCCAGGTTTTAATTACAGTTGCCGTACTAGGCTGTATGCAAAATATAACATGCAAACATATTATCTGCAAAAACTGAAATATAGGTGAGTAACATATGTTTGAGCAGAACGAAGACTCAATTTGCTGAGAGCTGCAAGTCAAATCTGTGACAGAGACAAGCTTAGAAGACAGGCATTCATCATGTCTAAGGGAAAAGGTTTGGGATGTAGCTACTTGCTGAATTAGGAGAAAGAAGAGATGGACAACAAAATCTTTCCATTAAAGCTAAGTGTAATATCTGATTTGATTAGCCAACTACAAAATCATCACCAATGCAAAATGCATCAAGCATTGGCACACTGAAAGATAATGAGCAATGAACAGTGATGTGAGACATGATTACTCTAAGTCATCTGGATAATACGCTAGATATCATAATTCGTTATCATCCCACAAATAAACTGCAAAGCTGACTTCATTTATTACACCTGTAATGTCATCAGTCTCTTAAGTAGTCACTGCTGGTAAAAGGAAGTTTCCACTCACTTTGAGCACATGCTATCCTCCAGATACCTGTACACCGAAATGGCCCCACTCTGCTGCCACAAGCACCCTAAATAAATCCAGGAAGGGTCCATTTGTAATCTTAATGTCTCTGGCCTGTTTACTGTAGCTTAAGTAATTCTTTAACATGGGCGGATGGACAATATAGCACCTGCATTTTCATCACAAAAAAATCAATTTTATATGCTCAAACAGCAGAGATAATTTTGTTTGATAGAGTACTTTATGAAAATGGCCTATCATTTTATAAACAAGAAATCAAATGTCATTAAGGAAAAAAAATCCTAATACTAAGACAAGGCTGATTTTTAAACAAAGATAGATGAAGAGAAAAAAATCAATTAGATGGATAATGCCTTTATAGGAAAGGCTAAAAAATACTCAGCATTTATTTCACAAAAAAAACCAAAAGGGTTCAGTGGAGGCCTGAGAACTCTTTGTGCTATAAGAACTGACTACACAGCATTTATGACAGATATTTCTCAGACTTGTTTTTAAAATCTTTACCATCTTCAGGAAATCACTTTCCACATTTTTCTAACCTTTGCTGAGAATATATTTTCCAATATATTTTTCCACTGAATCTTCCTGCCTAAACATATTTTTTCAATGAAACCCTGTTGCTTTTGTCCTAGCAACAGTGGATGTCTAACAATACCACATTGCCTTTTGTTCTGAAGTAACTTTTTACTTGTTTGAAGATTATAACCACGTTTTCCTTCCTCAGAGAAAAGTGAACAGCTTTACTTTCTCTGTCCTTCCTTGTATTTTAAGTATATCTCTAGTCATTTCCATGGCAGAGGAAACTGTGATCTCCATCTGAACTCTGTATTTGTTAAAGTGTTTAACAATGTGCACACTGCTCCAGAAGAGGGTTCAAAGGAAGGATCATCTCACCTCTGATGTATGGCCTCCTTGGCCCAGCTCCCATCACAATGCTGCTTTTCCCCCAGCAGCTGGGCACAGATTCTTACTAGGCATCTTACCTTTTAATTCACACAACAAGAGCACCTTCCCCCTGGAAAATGCCACCTTTCCCTGCTGCTAATCACTGCTTCCAAGAAGGGACTAATCGTTGTGGCCATACTGCGCTACAACAGTAGCAGAGAGATTTGAAGACTTTACTAGTGCAGTAGCTCATTCACAAAACCACTTACTCTTCACGTACTATCAGTGTAGGAGACAGATTTCAGGCTTTGATCAGGAAATTTTCATGTGCTGGAATTAGTGGGGTTATAAACACATCTCCTCTAGGTTTTGTCCATGAAGCTCTCCCTTTTCTGCATTCATTTTGGCTGCCTAGTTAAAAAGAAAAGGTATCACTAATATGCATGCACAGAATAAGAAGCAATAATGACACTGAAATTGTGACCATACACACATACACACAAAAAAATAAAAGAAAAAAATTTAAAAAGTGAAGAAAAAAGGAAAAAAGGCTTTTCATATACAAGTCTTATTGAGAAACCCTCCCCGTAGTTGTGAAGGAACAGCATATCAGCACTTAGTGTATCACCTGGGTGCAGAGATTCAATTCTTTTATGGACATTGAAGATTTTACATTTAAAAAGTAGTTAATGGTGATTTACTACATCTCTCTACAAGTAGTTGAATGGCATTTCTGCTTTTGTTACAAGCAAAGGGAAGAGTTCAGAAATATTTTCCATATTATATCTCTAGTGAAACCAGAAGAACTGCTCCTACAATTGTGCAAATCAGTAAACCTTTTCAGTCTGCAGGCAGGCAAAGGCTCCAAGGAAGCCTTCTCAAAGAGACAGTGAGGTCTGGGACTCTGCTACACCTGTTCTCTAGGCCGTAACAAAAAGGTAGTGTCATCACATAACATCTGAGAACAAAAAGCAAATACATGTCACTGGCAGCATTCACCCATTCTTCCATCTATCATCTGTTAAAATGCTTAGCTGCTGTCACAGAGTTCTTCACAGTTCTTTGCAGATATTAACAGTGGTGGTTGAGACTGCGGTAAGAAAGAAACAGAAAGCAGACGTGAGGAGAGCCTCTCAGAAGACTTTCATTATGATATGACACTTTCTGGTGAAGTGATCACCTCTGATTTGTTGAATCAGTGTCTTAATCATGTACTTGGCACCAAGAAAAGAAAATACCAGCAATATTAACAGGGTTATCCAGGATTGGGGGCGGAAGTCCCTATTGTTTAAACCAAGAGTTAGACAGTGTTAACATATGATCCCCTCACTCAGACTCTTTGAAGCGTTATGAAAACATTTTTAAAGCAATATTTGCCACAGGGTAGTCACTCATGTTATATCTATCTGTCTTACCCCTCCTCCTTCCATCTGTGAGCACCTCATTACCAGGGGATAATAGTGATGCTGTAATACCACTTTCCCTTGGGAACAAAATAATAATCATCTGTGTCATTTGAGAATGATCTGACTTGGGCCTCTATGTGCAGGAATGCACAATTATAAAGCATGCCTGACAAAAACATTTGATTTTGTTCTGTTCTTAGTTCAAGAAATACAGGTACAGTGTGTGATCATTTGTTTCCAGTTAGAAGTTTTGAATAGTCTTTTGTTTGCAAAGAAAGCAAATGCATCTGCCCATTAAGACTGGAAATAAACTAAAGATTGCAGCAAATGCAACAACAATACTGTTGTTACCAATGTATCTCTATTTGTCCATAGACTGTGGTGTTACTTTGATTAGTTTCATGATTCAGCTCTGTATTTTCTTCTTAGAATGTTACAAGGACTCATGCTGTAATAGGTTTTATCAGAAAATGGCCTGTTCAAATCAGAGAAGTCAAGGGTAGGGTGAAAAGAGCAAAGAAGGAAAGACTGAAAATGCCAGCAAATGGAATGAAATCTCTGTACGCATTGTACTCATCAGTATTTTAAGATAATTTCTCAAAGAATTCTTTCAGTTTTGGTCTTGGCAGATGATACCATTAGTGTAAAGGAGAAGGTAAAATATGGCTGAGATCTGCAGAGGCAAATTAAGGAGTCCCAATCCTGTTTAGGGAACTTTTGTTCTGTTTCCTTTTCCTGGAACACAACAGTCCCTCAAATCCCCTAAAAGTAAACCCTTGTGTATAGCACTTTCCAGTCATGGAAGACTTAAGTTAAATTCTCCCCACTCTCCCAAGTTATTATTGAAGCCTCCATCAAGGCTATTTGGACAAAAGAATGAAGCCTTTGCAGAAGCCCAGCCGCAGGGCATCTTGCTGTTACAGGCTCTGTAGCCATGCTGCAAGCTACCCATCAGCAAGACAAAACATTACCCAACCCCAGCCACAACAGAGCACCTTCATTACTCCACATCTGCTCCTTTAGGAAGGCATTCTCTGCTCCAAAATCTTACAATTGCTCTGGCTTTGTTTCGCTTTGCTTTTGAGATCAATGAACTTCAGAGAAATGTAAAGGTAAACTCCAAGTACTAACACAACCTAGGCTTATATTCAAAATGGTAGTCTTCTTGTGCAAGAAAAGGGGATGTTTCATGCAGCTCCCTGTCCCAGCTTCATTTCCCAAAACGTGGGCAAAACAGCCTCCAAAAGGCAGTGCCCAGTATGTCCAAGCCCTGCCTCCAGAGAAGAGAATGAAGGTCACCCCCCATGAGCCAAGTGATGGAGGATAATGGAACAAGCTGAACCAAAGCTATTTTTAAAGTTTATCACCAGGGGAGTTAAATCACTGCACTTAATGCTAGCTGTTGTCAAGATTAACTATAGTATCGTGGGAAAAAAAAGAGCTAAAGTCACATAATAATTACATGCACTTTGATGTTTATTAAGAACAGCTACTCTTGTAAAATTATAATTCTGTGTTCATAGATTAGAACTCAAGTTTCATCAGCACTGTTGCAACATTTACTGAGATTAGTCATTTTGTTAATGAAACATACAGTTGGAATATGCTTTTCTAAAACACTTTACATACAGACCTTTTAACTTACAAGTATATGACTGAGCTGATCTCAGCATTGGTGTTAAATCAATCCATGACAATGACCCTCCCTTTTTGTGCTAGGGTACATGTACATACACATTTTAATTTTTGACAGATAGGTGTTCTTCTAAATTTATGTAAGACTCTGTTTAGAGGAAGTGAAAATCCCACTTTATTTGGAAATGGCAGCAAGTATCAAGAAATAGATTTGTCCACTACATCTGGACTGGGTAAATTTGCAGTGAATGTGCACACAAGACACAAATCAAAGAGTGAGATGCATGAAGAAAAAGTATCCTTCCACTTAAATTCTCATCAACATAAAGAAGCATCTGGAGAAGGTGGCAAAAATAACTATGCCCTCAGTTTGCTTCTACTGGACCAGAACCTGCAGTGACCAGGTAAATTAGTTGTGCTCATTATATACTAATCCCTGCTGTCCTCATAGGTGGGTGTCTCCCGAGCCTTTGAATACTCATTACACAATACCCTGGAGAGGCAGCAATTGCTTTTATTATTCTCTTCTGGATGAAGACTGAAGCAGAGCAAAAGAAAGAGCCTAATCTGAATGAATAAATAAATAGTTACTTAGAGCAATTTAGGAGAAATTTTGTATGCAAGTTCAAGCAAGTGATCCATAAGATCTCCACCCTGCTGCTTAAACTGTGGGGTGTCCAAGTTCTCATCAGTCAAATGAGGCTCAGGCTCTCATGTGCTTTTTGAACACTTTTAAACTCTGCCTGTGAACTGGGTTAAGCTTAGTCCAAAACACAGCGGTTGTGAGCACAGGATGGGATAGCAAGTTCAACCACTTTTACCATTCTTGCTAAGTACAGAAACAGCACTCTCACCTACCACCTCCTGCCTTAAAAATTGTACTACTGGGAAGAGAGAGGCAGAGATGAATTCTTACTCTGGAGCTGGGTGGGTGTATAGAAAGAATACAATATTCAGAGTAAGCATAAGGCCAAAGAGGCGGACAGCTGTCCAGTACTGAGCCCTGAGTTCATGTTTGCATGCCTTGTTCTGGTTAATACAAGATGTATAAAGGACAAATTTTAAAAGCTGCATCTGAGATGAACAGTTAGATACACTGTTCTGGACTGTTTTCCAGAAACAGCTTTAAACTAAATCAGGTATCTCCACCAACTTCTGCTTGTGTCAGAATCATAACATTCAGAGAAGGAATGAATAGGAGTGCATGGCTAAGGATGGTTCTGGTGAAGCAGAAGTAAGAAAACAGAAGGGTGACTAATAGCTATGCAATTCCCAGTCCAAAACACCCAGCTGCTGAGAAAATCATATTCTGCAAGGTAGCCAGAGATGAAGGGTAGTGCTTTGTAGATAATGCTGATGAGGAAAAGCAAATGTTTTGTAATCATTACAAGCAAAACTTTTCAGTCTTCTAAGAAATAATACTATAGAAAGACAAAAAGGCGATTTTATTTTTGACTTTCATACTTGTTCACTTCTAATTAATAGCATCTTAATTGGTCAGTTTAGGAGAGCAGGAAGTCAGGCGTCAAATCTGATTACATATCCAGCCTGGGATTAATTCCTCAGCAAGTCACAATAGACAGAGCAATGGGGCAACACAAAGCAAATTATCTGTCATACCTCACCAATCACAGTGGAAATTTTATTGTTTAGAGCTGCCAGTTTGTAAGCATCACATTCAGGATACAACTTCATTTTTTAAAAAAATCCCAGCCCTAAAGGCCATCCAGCTGCAACAGCTATACTGACAGATGAGCACTGTTTACATTCCTCAAGCAGAATGAGATAATACAAGAATGTAAAAAATTCAGCCAAATCTTTTGAAGAAAATTCCCTCCTTTACAAAACATCTGAATTCTGAGCAATGGGATTTTCCATAACTGGAGAGTGCCGTTTTCTAATTTCCACACTTTCAGGCAATCTATTGGCTGGTCCTGCACTACTATAAATGCAGTGGTACATTTTTTTAAATGACATCGTTTTAGCCAGACACTTTGTAAGTCTCCTATTCTGTTTCCTGGGTAGCAACTCTGAAGAATAACAGATGACTTGAAAAACCCCTTCAGTTTTGACATGAAAGACTTGTGATTTTTTTCCAACTGAAGAGAGCGAGTACAGTCCCACAATACAGTACTTTGTTTTATAAAAAATACAATTTTTCCCTTCACCCTCATCTCTTCAGCTTCAACTCATCTCTTCATCTCTTCAACTTCAAAATAATGTTCATATTATTATATATTGTGTTGATATTCTGGTTGAAATCATAAATGTTTGGGAACAGAGGCACAGCAAGAATAATATTCCAAAGGAAAATACTTCGTTTGAGTTTGTAATACATACTCAATTCAAACATTTATATATGAGACATTTCTCTTACTTTCATTGTTATTATTTTTTATTTTATTTTAATGTGGTAATATTAAAAGCTGGCAAAACAGAATGAGGATGAGAAATTGTTTCTTTAGATTAATACATTGTGACATAAGAGTCAAATTCTTCCCTTGCTGCTTTCACTTCAATGGAAGTGAGATCCAGCATTCAATGGACACCCTATACTCTGGGCAGAAGGGTGCAAAAACTGAAATGCACAATCCAAAACATTTTAAGCACTGCCTATCCTACATATATTAATCTCAGAGATTAATATCTACCAGCCTACACAAGAACAATTAAATCTAAATGTCTAAATGAAGATCATACAGCAGAGGAGATTACAAACATCATATGGGTAATTTCATCCCTAGTTTGCTGTTTCACATAGAGTTCAAGCAAATACAGAACAAGAAGAAATCATTAGCAGCAGATGTCTGCTGGTAGACAAATGAATTGATATCAACACAACTTTTTCTGGACACAGGCAAATTGGGACAGAGGAGAGGTGAGGAAAGAAGTGTTACAGGTGAAGCAGCAGAAGATACATATAGCTACAAAACTTCTGCCTCTCAGTGAAAAGTCTAGACTAGTCCCATCTCTTCTTCCCTAATGTCCTCACCAGAAGCTGACAGGCAAAACACCACAGGAACGACTGCAGCACTTTAATGGGGATTTCAGTTTCTAATGCTTTATGCATTTTTTTACAAGCAAGTCTTTCTTTAAAAAAGTAATCGAAAGTCACATAATAAATAGGTTTTCTATATTATAAAGGAAGGCAAATTATTCTGTTTAAGTGCACATGTTGTTTTACAAGAAGCCAGTCTTCCAGACACTTCATCAAGACTGTTATCACATATCATGGCATTGCTTTACATTTAAAGGAGGAAAGGGAGGTTTTGCTCTTTAAATCTAGGCTCTACCACAAATAGGCATGACTTAGGTAAGAGGCAGTTTCAACTCTCATTGCTATGCCAGTGAGCTACAGCCAAGAACAAAAGAAATGACACACTGGGGGAGACAAATACTCCTTGAGCAAGTCAGAATTAATAAGTACCTCTCAAGAGAGCCCCTTTCCTGGGAATATGGATGAACATTTTCAGGTTTCACTGACGGCAAAATAATCCGTCACACATGCATGAGGTTATGGAAATACACTATTAAAAGCAACAGATCTCAATAAGAGCTAAAATCCTTAAAGTGAGAGAAGTCTTCAGTGGAATGAGACACTATATTGTGAGCTTCTTTTCCTTTCTTCCGCTTAGATTTTTTTAAATGTTCATTCAGGTTTCTTGGTTGCTAGATTGTCTTTAAATGTCAGAGATCAGGAAAAGAACACAATCTTTCAAGTTCAAGTATTCATTTTTCCTTTTACCCAAATAATAGCATCCAGGTAATCAAAGCCACACAACATGATTGTAAAGTCCAGGCAGAACCAAACTTAAGAACAAGAAGAACAGCAAAGAGTTAACATCAGCCAATAGCAAGCTATTGTTTCCTTTTTAGGAATAATTATTTGAACAAAACTTCAGGGAAGTTCTGTGAAAACATCTGTTCAAGAACCTCAGTACAAATTAAGTCATCGCAGTATATACAAAGAATGAATAAAATTACTCACCAATAAGCCAAGTACGCTTCATCGGTTACAAATATTTAGTCAGTTCCATTCCAATTCTTAAACAAGGAGAACATATCCAGAACTTGGAAAATTCACAAATATGTTCCTTAAAATATTGCTGTTAAAGAGAGGATGCAGGAACATTATGACTGAAAAGTTAGAGTTTATTGTTCAGTTTTAATTAGAATTTAGGCTGATGAAATGCATATAAATAAGGCACATGTAAACTAAAGGACATAATCATAAGTCATGCATAACAGGTTTTTATGGCTATATTCTTCATCCCTCCAGTTTAACAAACTGCTGGTCATGTTCCACAGCAGTTCAGAGGTTCTTCAAGGACACAGCTCACAAGGTCCTCGTTCACAAGGACAGTGATTTGTTATAAAAATAATATTTTATTACTAACATAAATAGTAAAAAACACCATTATTTTTGTATCTGAATCAAGTTAGAATAATGCATTATTCCTCCATCTCCCCCCAAAGGAAAGCATTAGATAAAAGATATGTTGTGGTGGGCACTGTTACAATTTGTTACAAGCTAAATCAAGTTTAAAACCACTGTGTAGACCTTAGCTCAGTTGTCTTAATATTAATCAGGATTCTTTCTTTTAAAACAGTTCTCATTCTATTTTCTGTTTGTTTGTTCCTTTGCTATGATCATAACCACTCCAACTGCAGTTCAGAACACTCAATTTAATAATGTTATGAACTATAAATGTATAAAAAACTTGTCAGTTAGGAAGACTTGGTTGTCATAAAAGGCATTGCCTACCACACACTTTGCTTGTTTGCATCAAAAGGAATTGATTCTTTTTGGCACTTTTTGGTGTTTTTTTTCTGAATGGCAACATTCCTTAACAGAGCGCTGCATGATTTGTAGGACTGAAGTAGCACAACACAGATTGATGGAAGACTGACTGCCCAATCCAAGTTTCATTTTCATTTATTTCTCTAATTATCTTCAACTGAAATGACCCAGTCACTATTTTTAGCTGTTTTGGGCTGTTCTATCAACAGCTGATCTAGCAGAGAAAGAGCAGAACCGAGGAGTATAAGGAGACCAGACCCACCACCTGGTCCACAGAAAGTGCTTGCAAAGCCATCTCTATATTTTAACTGTTTTCCTACCTTCTGATCAGCATCTTTCTCTGCACAAATTTTCATGTTCTCTTTCTTGAAGACATCTGCAAACTATAACCACAAGGTGGGATAGAGAGGCTTGGAAAACCGCTACCTCTGAATGAGCAGGAGAAAGTTTGGGAACATGCTTCTCTAGAAGGGGGCAATGCCCTTCTGGCCCTCTACCCTCTGCCTGCATGGGCCTGTAAGCTTGCTTTATGCCAAGACCAGTACTTGCGGTGAACCAGACCTAACCTGGCAGAAGGAAAACCCAAGACTCATAACTACGATTGGTATAGAAAAGCTGAAAACAAGAGCCCAAACATAGCGCAAGGAGGGAATGCAGGACCATGTCTCCCAGCAGACGCAGCCTTGATTTAGCCTTAAACCTCATCCTCGGGTGAAATAGGCCAAGAATGTGTCTGGGATGTAACCATGAGTAGGAAAGAGTATAGGCTTGGCTGAGATGCAGAAGTCATTTTGCCATTTGCCTCCACAAAGAGGTCACAGAAGCTACGCAGCCCCAGCTGCCAGGCTCCATCAGCCCGGCCAAGCCCAGAGTGGGGAGAGTGGCCGGGAAACAGCCAGTGAGCCACAGGTGCTGTCCGTGTTCCCCGGTACAAGTGGGCAGTTGATCTGATCAGAGTTTGAGTTATTTATACCAACAAAGAGTTTGTCCTGTCACTGCTGTATTTTATAACCAGTTATGCCTCTTCCGCTGGCCAGCAATGTCTTGCGCAGCATTGGACTGGCACTGCTCCCAAATAACTCGACTCTGGTTTCACATTCCTCACCTCCACGTTCACACTGCCCAGAGGTTTATTTTACAGATTCCCTGGCCTCAAGAGGCTGCTATCATATTCCTCCACCCTGACCACAGCCCTGCCTCCCTGCCCCTTCTCAATAGAGCCTTTGTTGGCTGCCACGTGGGGGTCAGTGGTGGCACCTGAGAGCACCTCTTGCCAGCAGTCCTGGTGCCTGCCTTCCCAGGCCCTCTTCTGTGGCTGCTCCAGTCACACACTGGACAAGACTGGTGTGTATTCCTGCTCCACAGAGGGCCCTCAGGAATAGGAGAAACAAACTGCAAGACACTGCACACAGCCAGCAAAGCAAAGCACCTACTCTTTTCTTCACCTATGATGTGTTTTCACTGCAGTCCTGCAAATTCCAAGGAGGAAATTATTCCTCCAGAGCAATGTGTTTCATTCCTTACGGATGATATGGCTGGAGGAGAATTCCTTTAGTCCTAGTCCATCTGCCCACTTCTGTAAAAAAAAATACCATCTCCATTAATCTCACAAAACTACAAATCCAATATTACATTGAATTAATCCTGTAAAATCGTTTACCATGATCAAATTAGATGACAGACCCGATGTGAAAGTGACAGACCTTTGCAAGTGTCCTGATTACAGGGCAGGTAAATGAGAAAGGCAGCTCTGTCAATAAGTGTTTCCAAAAGACAACATTTTCTATCCATCAGGTACTGAAGCCCTAATCCTCCATTAGTGTTACTGCAGGCTCCCAGGATGTGAATCAGTAACAGAAGCCCTGGGCTTATCTGGGCCCAAATTCTGAGCTGCCCCCAGTTCTAGAGACAATACAGAGAACTTTTCCTTTGCAGAACTCACAACTTGCTGTTGCCCCTCATTCAAAATGCCCCTTGATGGTGCAAAGCCACCTGGTTCTCTAATTACTGCTTGCAAATGCAGGTCACACATCAGGGAACAGATATATGGAGGGCTGAAAGCAACAGCTGAGTACAGTAGGGTGGAGCCCATCATGAATAGAGACCTAACAGGTAAATATTTGTGTAACTGTACCTTTCTTAAGGGCTGTATTCAGCTTGCTCTTCAAAGAGTGTGTTGAAAGGGTGCCGCCTACCCTCTATTTATTCCCATTAGAGGCTACTATTACCCCTTTGGGCCAGTTCTTAGCTAGTGTTCTGATTGCTTTTCTTGAGGAAACTGAAGATTGAATTGTGTACAAACAGGGTAGCAATCCTGTTTATTTACTGAAAATGGGCATTAAATCGTATTTCTCTTAACACAACCATCAAACAGCAAGAAGGAATTTCTTTGCTCTTTATTCCAAGCCTTTTATTCACTAGCCAGCACTTCACCCAAAAAGCATGACCTTTTTCCTTGTTATTTTTTTCCCCTTCTAGGGCCCCATTACTGAAGCTCATTTGACCATTCTTGGCTTCCTCCAGTGGTCTCTGCCTCCTTTTGTGGTATCCCAGCTGCACTGCCTACACACAATTTTATCCAGCTCACACCCAGACATACCCCATTCCTTTCTTTTATCCTCTTCTGAAGATAGAAGTGATCCATCTTACCTCCCAGATGGCCTTGAATGGACTGTGCCATGGCCATCCCCCTCTATCTTTTCAGGATTTTTACATTTGTTCTAAGACAGAGGTGGCTTTTACGATCATCAGCTTCCAGGAGACCTGTGACAGCTTCCTCCCCAATGATACACTCATTTCCACAAGGACTCTGGAGTGCATCACAGGGAGAAGTTCCTACCTGTGCCTGCACATGCTGTGTGACAGTCACACCATTAGAGTGGTGACTTTGGCTAGTTGAAGCCAAAGACAGGAAGGCTCCCAGTTTCTGGGCACTGCTTCATCTTCCTCCCTGCTACAAGTGAAAAGGAGAAGCCTGCAGCACTTGCAGAGCACGTTCTTGTCGCTGCAACACCATGGAGGAAGGGAACCCAGGTACTCCAGTCCCTTGGCTTCCCATAACTGGAATAGCTTAACTATGGCATCATCAGTCAGCTATTGACATCAGACAGCACCAATTTCTTACTTTAAAATTGCTCCAAGACTGTAAATGTTGTATTATCAAGAAAATAAGAGATAGGAAACCAAATTCCTTTTAGAACAACTTGACTGTAAGTCAAACTCAAATTGCATTCAGATTAGTCACAGATTTTTACTGTCAGTAGGAAAGTATGAGATGAGAGTTAATGCCGGTTTTCCTGTATCCTGAAGAGAGAGCTTCCCTCAATTTCCTCTGCTTACCAATAAATTACAACTCTTGTGAAGCCTGCATGAAACCCTCCTCCCAGCAGAATCAAAATTACACATTTTTATTGATAGAAGGAAAAGAAAAATTAAAGAAAACACCAGATTGTCAATACAAAACTAGATCTCTACATTAACTTGTTCGTTACCCTCAAGTACTGCCACTAAAAATTATGTTACAGGGGAAAAAAAATATATACAACAGTGATGTAAGAGTTCTGCTTTCCACTGGTTGTCACAAGCATGGAGAACCATAGATTTCTTCACAACCCAAGGTTTTTTCTGCACTCATTGCTACAGAGTCTCAAGACACTGCTGCTTGCCAGTTACCTACCTGAAATTTCACATGAATTGCTGAATCTTGCTATCCATTATTTTCTAAAATGCAGAGTGGCAATGAACTGCACTCTTTAATAAAAGAAAAAAACGTTGCTTGATTAACCATCCTGAACTCAACTGCTGGAAAACATATAACTTATGATTAAAGGAACTACAAGTATTTCTGTTCACCCTTGCTCAACATAATGCTCCTTTTAGGGCAACATATAGGCAGAGTTCCATTAATTAAAGCTACTCCCCACAGATATATTTCGTTTCTGGTTGGTTTTTTTTTATTTCACACTTTTTTTGAGTTTTCTCAGGCTGTAGTACATCTGTTCAGACCCCAAACCATGCAGTGTGGAAAGTATACATAATGAAGGTAGAATTCCAGGGATATTCTGAGAAGTGGAAAACAAAGCACAGTAGCTTGCTAGCTTCTGTTATTGTTTGGACTTGATTTGAAAATGAAGTTGCAATCTTTTGATCATATATACTTTAAAATATTATTGTACAGCCATAAATACTATTTCCTGCCTTAAGAAAAATTATGGGCTATTTTCCAGATGCATTGTAGCATAACGGGCATGGCATCAAAAGACAAGATCAATGAGTACAGAAAAAACACGTATTCTTTTTTTTTTTTATAAGTTAAATAACTTGACAAGTTTGAATGGGAACATGAACACATCTAAGGTAAGAGTTAAATACAGAATTGGCCAACACACTGTACAGGAATTTGTTCCTTTAACAGATGCACTATCAGATATGTGAAATATCCCAATTTTGACAGAAAAGAATGGACTAAATCCTCATCTCAGTTACTGACTGGCTTCAGCTCCCATGGGATGGAATTTGGTGTGGTGAATTTAACAGGAAACAATAGACCAAGCAGTCTCATTGCCTGTAAAAATTAAACACTGTATTTTCATAACTTGGGAGTTATGTAAGGAATATCTCAGAGGCACAGTTGTAAGAGCTCCACACACAAGCACACTTTGAAGGATAAGGCCAAATGATAATTGCCTCCAGAACTTGGGAAGTATACAGATCTCAAATAATTACAATCCCCAGAGCATGATAATCCCCAAATGCATGAGCAGTTTGGAAGTGGTTTAATGCACTTTTGGAGAGGAGATGTGGGGGGAGATGGAGTAGGGAAGGGAGGAGGCCTTTGCACAGCCAAGTTTAATCATTCTTTCTCTATGTGCACATGCTTGTCCTTAAGTAGTCAAGCACCTTGTTCCCCTGAAAGTCCCTAAGAGTAGAAGTAGGCCACATACACCCAGACCACTCACATGCACCCCAGCATTTCAGAAGCAGAAATTGGGTTGCAACCACCTTCAACCTCACTACATTAGCTTTTTTTCCATCAGCAAAAATATGTACACTTTGGTCATGCAGGACAGTGAGAATTGCATACACACCCTTCTATGTGTACATTGGCTAAAGGAGATCTCAGCCCAGAGTGCTGTATCCTATTTATAACTAGCTCCTTTTAAATTTAATAAAATACACGTATTTGAAAAAATTATGAAAACATTCATCCAGCTGGGAGAGGAGCTCTTAAGGCTGGTGAGGACTGGGAACGGGACATAGAGAGAAAAACTCTATATAACCGCCCAGTCTTCATCTTTGTCTTGCTTGGTAATTCTTTCCAGACAATTGAGACACCAGGCCTGTGGCTTTTGAGCCACCTGTGTTCTACTTCGTGTTTCCCTTCAGTTCAGAGCTAACTTGCTCATGAGTGAAAATTGATAATGGAAGAAAACTGTAAAGTGAGATTTTGAAGAAGGATTTGAAGAATGCAAGCAGAAGTCAGAACAGACTGGAAGGGAGCTATCAGAATTGGAAAAAAACATAATAGCAAAGAGAAGATTTCTGTCTGCAAGCCCTGAGTCCCAAGAGAAGCAGATTTGTAGCACCAGAGAGTCACTGCTCAAGGTTCCAGCAGGCACACCTTGTGCAACTGTAGATTTCCTTCAGAAGAGCTCTGTCCTGATCCCGTGTTCCATTAGGTGTGCTCTGGGAGAACACTGACAGGATTAGGTTCATGCTGAAGAAATTCAGTCAAGCTGTGTAGTCCAAGACTTGGAACTCAATTGGAGGACTGCCAGCGGTGATGATGGGAATGTTTACTGCAAAAAGCATTTCTGATCCAAGCTGGCTGGACATGCCCTGGGAAACATGACATTGCAAAGGCAGCGTAACCGGACAAAAAGAGCTTTGCTGGAATTTTGAGCAGGGAAGAGGTCTTTGAACTCCATGCAGGTATAAATTAGGAACTCATGCAGACCATGAAATCAACTCATGGCCCTGCTAGTCCATGTCCCACAAGTAGGTATGCAGCCTGTGCTCTCAGTATTCCTATACCCCCATACTCTTTGGATGTGACGGAACTTTTGAAGTTGGCCTCATATGTATGCTTTTGCTTCTGTCTCACAAATCTATATCAGAGCTCTTTAGATGCACTTAAAACCCTAATAAAGGTGCAAGTCTGCAGTGTAGGGACTACATAAGCCCTCTAGGATTGACTGTTAGCACTGGACAGCATTTCCATACATGCTTATACAGAAATAACCTTTCAGCCTAATATAAAATCACTGAGCTGATTATGTGTGTCGTCATTTAGGTAATGCAAGAAGTCACTTGAGCTATTTCCCAGAGAAGTAGTTCCATCTCCTTAGGTTGCTCTCTGCAGGACTGGCATCAGAGCAAAATCAAGTTTTGGTGAAATGTTTCACCCATCTTTGTACACACATACTTTCTGAGCTCTAATCTCAGAGAGAGAAGCCTACTATTTCCAAGGCCTACTCTACTGTGAGCATTCAACACATGCTGAGGAGATGGAGTCAGGGTCCATCACAGCAACAGAGCACCATTCCTGGATTCCTGTAAGACCAAGTGTAACTGGGACTATCAGACATTAAGGAGGGAGGTGCAAAATGGAAGATAAGTCTTCTACTTCCCCCTGTGTTCATGCTGTGATTAATGTGGGAAATATGACTGGTGAATATAGGCTGTCTTTTCAGGCCATTATCAATGCCACACTCATGGCCTGTGGAAGAGTAAAGCCCCAGCTCAGGAGCAGCCAGAGTGCCTGCTGGGGCATGCAGGACCCTAAGCCTCTGCCAGGCTCAAATGAAAATGGCAACAACTTTAGTCCTCCAGGCCACTTTTAAAGAGCAAGGGAGATATATATGTAATATCTAATTAAAATAATTAAGCTTTAAGGGTAAATTACTACATAATAATTCATTTCCTGCAAGAGATGCAGCCTCTGTTCCTCTTTCCCACTTAATTCGTCTATCTGCTTTTTTGCCTGTGCTTAGCAACAGAGGTGAATCCTTCATTTCACTTTATCAATGGGCATTTCTCATTGGCTTTCAGAGAACTTGTGGTCTTCCTGTCTTTATCAAAGGAAAGAAAGCATAAAGACTCAAGTAACAGATAAAGATATTAACTAGTCATAAAGCTAGGCTATTTACTAATGCAAATAAGCTGTTGTTCTGGAGACACAAATCCATCCAGAGATGGCTCCTGAGAAAATCCAGTCCATCAATACCAATGGGCAGAGGTGCAGAAATTTGGTTCCTATTTGTCATCACAAGTTTGAAACATAACACAAGCTGCAACATGCAAACAGGCAAGTGCAGCCAAGAGTATTATATCAGAGTGCTTGTTCCACATGCAAAGTGGCAGTCAGTTATCATCCTGCAGCGTCAAGCTGTGAAGTGTCTAAGGTGTGGCTCTTCCTGAATTTCAGAACATGAACAAAATAGTGACCATATACAGTGGCAGGATCCTCCTCCTTGCCTACCAAACACCATCCTGTTCCAAAGCACGTGATTTTGTTTCCCCCAACCTGCAGGCTCATTCATCACCGTATCATTCGAGTTTCATGCTGTTATAACTCTGTTAGCACCAGGTCCATAGAAACTCCAATTGCCTGCTGATACAGAAAGAAAGCACACATCTTTCCAGTAACATAAAACCAAGCTTTGTTCTGTAGTTTTTCCAAACAAGCTGTTCCACTGAATTCAAGTGTAAATTAAGGGCCCCTTTGCAGCAGAGTCCTAGAAAAGTTACATAAAATACAGTATTAAAAGTCAAAAGTTGTTTACATATAACAGCTTTTTTTTCATCCCTTCCTTTACATTATTTAACTTGATTTTTTTACATATTTGTATTTGTTTGTATATTTCTTTTGCAAACACCATAACAGGGAAAAAAGAAAAAACAGAGAAAGAAAGTCCATTTCTTCATTAGACTATTTGTTTAACATTCTAATCCAGGATATTCTACTGCCATGCTCAAGAGGAATACCCATTAATTTTAAAATCAATAAAGAAGAGTTGTCTTGTGGGGTTGCATTTAGCCATTTCAGCTGAAAGCAACAAATGAACAGCTAAAAACAGCTGAATCCAGTAGAATGTAAATAAGAGATCCTTGCCAAATCTTTCCTGGTTACAAAATGCTCTACCAATTTTAAAGATTCCATTGCGATACCTTTGTACTTTATTTATAAGGCTTTCAGTAAGCCACTCCCTTTCCATATTTGTTTGAGCTTATGCCCATATTCCCATGATTAGTGCAGAACAAATCTAGGTGAAAGGTTGATCCTCTTTCACACCAACATTCATCTGAATTTTTCTCCTTTTCCTGAAGATATATTTTTAAATCAGCAACTGAAATCTTAGAATTCAAGCAAAATATTTGAAATTCTGGTGAAGTTTTTATTTCTTCAGAAAAAAAGTCATTTTTCACAGAACACTTTAACTGCATGATGTATCTCAAAGACCTTATTCTAATGAACTTCTGTGAAGTTTCCAAATGAGGAAAAACTTTTCTTGCTTTTCTCATTTCTCCAGTGGACTGAGAATTCTTTGAATTGGAGTAAAGAGACCAATACTTGGCTATCTTTTCTCTTCATCAGTGATATCTGTGCAGCACTGGATGCACTCCCAAAGTCCTGCCTGAACATATTCCAGGCTGAGCTGTGCAGGACTTAGGAGGGGTGCTCTGAATGCAGTCTCTCCTCTGCACCTTCGCTGGGAAAGCATAAATGCGTTCCCAGGGTGTTACACAACTTTGCCGGAGGTAAAGCATGAGATATCGAGTGGGAAGGGTAATTAGAAAAAATTCAAAACTGAGTGACCTTCCCTCAGCACCAACATGCCACATAGTACTAGTTTTGTCCTGACATGTGAGGCACTTCTCTTCTGTATCTAATCCAGGAATCACTTTACATTTCATGAATCTACATGCAATGTGAGTCAGATATAAACAGAGTTGCCCAACCCTTTAAAAAATTCCATTACACTTACTCTTCCTGCCAATTCAAGTGAAAGTTTTAGGCAGAGCAGGTGGCCTACAACTCACTAACCTTTTTCCTCTGGCATGAGAGCTCGGATGAGACAGTGGGGATCACCATCCACGTGCAGACATCACCAGCCACATTGGCTCAGCCCAGTCCTGCTGAGGGCCCATTTCAGGTCTCAGACACACTCCAGTCTTTAGCTGGCATGGTCCTTTTTAGGTGCCACTGAGACTCACCAAGGATGTGCTTCAGGTATCTCTTTGTTCCTTGCTCTCATGGCACAGGGCTGGCCACACTGCTACAGAGTTGAGGAGCTTCCCTTTCTGGATTACACTGCTCCAACACATACGTATCTAGAGCTGTGTGCCTTTAAAAATGAGCAAATCCCTATGAAGTATACTTTCTTTTTTCTTTTTTTTTCCAAATCTCATATTTCTTGCCCACCCTAGACCTCCACTGAAATGGAATGAAGTTATTTGATAGGCTTCTCCTCTTTTACTACAAAAAAAAAAGAAGCTGTGGGGGGATTTACAGATACAGCCTTGCAGGTACCTCAGAGGTTCACAGACAAGCTGAAAGAAAACAGGAATTTTTTGTTTGTGAAAACACAGGATAAAATACATTGTTTTCAAGTCCTTGATACTGTGCAAGAAGCATATATTCACTTGCCCTGTACTGCACAAGCTGCTGGGTTTCTAACCAGAAAACAAGAGAAGGCTGGCTGATATATACCAGGGAGCTGAACTCAAAATGAAGAAAAATCAGAAAAATTAAACTAAAGAGAAAATTAAATTAAAAATTATATCCGTTCAGAAAAAATAGGCTCATATGTTTAAAAAAATATAGATTTGCCCTCCACCTAGTTCCTTCCTGAAGTACTTGCTTGCTTGCTGGTTACTGCCCTCCTCCCCCACTATAAAACAAAACAAAAAAATCTTTATCTCCAGCCTCATTTCAGTGACTCACACCAAAAACATACCCTTTTACTTCCCTGAACTTCTGAGGAATTTAGAAGTGCAATCCTCAAAGCCCCAAGGGAAGTTTGGCATTTCATAATAGCCCAGGAGCCCCACCTGAGGTATGAAGAATGCTTTGAAAACATGCCTGTGATTAATTAATTAACATATTGGCATGTAACTAGCTTTATAACCCTCCACCTAATGTTTCGGCTTAGAGCTGCCTGTGCCTGTCACAGACACTGTGTGGACTGATGCCATTATCTTGTAAAGAATAATACATTTTACGTCTAAGTAAACACAACAATGTAACATAGATACAGCAGCTTGAATTAAGGATTAATTACAGTGATTCGTAGTGCTTAAAGAGTAGGCAGTTTACAAAGCAAGGAAGCAATTACTTTTAAAGACAGGGGGTTTTTGCTTCAACATTTCTGAGCGGTTGCATCATTCTTACTTCTGACAACAAAGGCAAGATCAGCACAATCGAAAACAGCCTCACCTGTGAGAGACTCAGCTCGGCCTTTAACAGCTAGCTGCTCTCCCAAGAGCAGTGAAGGCTTGCTCCCCCCACATAAGGCTAGAGCCCTCCAGTTCGCTGGGTAGGTGGGTTATGGTTGGTGTCCTAACCTGTACCCAGGTGAAGTGCCCAGTGGGCCCTAATGGCAGGGAGCAGAGAGGTGATGGATAGTAATCCCAGCAGCCTCATGCACCATGCAGCTTTGTGGATGACACGATTCAGGCAGTCCTGAGATTTAGGCCCCGTGCTCTCTTTTCTGTCAGCTGAGGAGCTCAGCTGCATTGTTTAATTTGTAGAAAAAGATGGTCGCCCAAAAAGCCAGAGTTATATTAAACCTTCCTTGAAATGTTAACTAAATTACTTGGTTAACCAGGGTATTTTTTAATGTTTCTGGTTGTTTAGGTAAGCATAAAACCCACATAACCATAGCAAAATATAATCAAAATACTTAAACACAAATCCTCTTTCCACCCTTTCAGCTACTAGAAGAACTTGCTTGTTGCATATGAGAAGGTCTTAGACAAGTAAAAAAATCAAAGGAAAGGATTTTGTATTTAGGCCTGAGAGTAAGAAGGTTCATGGCCATCTGTACATCCCTGGGAACACGTTACACCATGCAGTTATACCTGTCTCCATTGCTTGTGGCTTCCCCGTGCCGGCTGACAGCTTTATTACTGCAGGGGGACTGAGAGCAAAGGAGCACTTCACCAAAGTCAGTGCTGGCTCAACTGCTACTAGGTATCCAGGTGGGATTTTGGGGATATTTTCTATCAGCTTGGAAGTTCAGGGTCAGTCATTAACAGCTGGCTTTGACTGCTAGTAGGACCTGTCACCTCCAAGTCCTTGAAGAGGAATTCATACAAAGTTGAGAGCAGTTGCTCCTTTTCTTTATTTTCTAATTTGTGTACTGGACTTTGCTTTGGATTGACTGTAGACAGCAAACCTCCCAAAAGACTAGGAAGCTCTAAAAAGTTGGAGGTGGTTTGTCAATGTCCCATGAATCAGTGGAAAGCTCATTTGTATTTAGTCTTCTAGGTTAAATCATGGAGGAAAGTAGTAAGCAGCACAGGATTCCCTTCTGGAAATGGTGTGAAATCCAGATCTTGCAGTCACGTTCATCAAAGGTGGTTGCTCTTCTAGTGATGAGTGAGATGCAAGATGAACATCAAAACTGGATTAGTGTTCACAAATAAAACCATGAGATAAAAAATTCTGTTGGAAAACCACCAAGTGGGATTCAGTTTAAGAAAAAAATAACTGCAGGAAATAACTACTAAATCTTTTGAGAAAGAGCAGCCTTACTAGAAAAGACTGAGTTGATACTGAATGTCAAAATGTTTATAAACCTGAAAACTTGTAATTCTGCACTGTTGGTACAGAACTAGGATGTGCTGGTATCTCTCGGATATCTGGAGATATCTGAGATCTGGATACCTCAATACCAGAATGACAGCTACAAATTGGAAGGAATTCAGCAAAGTGCAACAATGAAGATAAAAAAGATACAGAGTCTAATGTAAGTTGAAAGAGGAAAGCTGGAGGGTAAAAGAAAAAAAAAGGTAACTCTTACTAGATATTTGAAAAGTGTGACCAGGAATGAATTAAAGTGTTTAGATTGCTATGTTTAGAAGTAAGAAAAGTGGATGTATGAATATTAATCTATCCTACTCATTGTATTGCTAAAGAAATACATTGAATGCTAAAGAGAGCATTGTGTACTCAGTAGTCTCATCTGGAGGTGGAAATTAGGAACCTGATTTGTTTCAAATCCATTGTTGCTGTGTTCATTCTCCACTTTTTTTTACATACTAGTGTAATTTTTTTCTCTAGAATAACATGCTGAATTGATTCCCCAAAAGATTTTTCTCTCTCTCTACGTATACATATAAAGTAGCCAAGAAACAAGAGTTTCTTGAATATTTTTTCTGCTGATTAAGCATCTGTCATTTCCACTTTTCTCACTTCTCCACAATATTTCAAACTGTGTATTCTGGGACTTACAGTGCTTTCTCTCAGTAACAAAAGCATTACAAGCACAGCCAGTGTCATGGACGTTGAAGACTCAAGCATGTTCTACACAAGTGAGTCTTGACCCAACGATTCATTGTGGGCCATGAGAATAACCCACACCACTGCAGGTGGTCAAGTTTAGCTCATGATTATGTGACTCTTGCTAGACTTGAAGACTTGCTGCATTTGTAACTAGAGCCCTATTACCTTGACAGGATCATAATTCATAGGCTAATCAAAAATAGCTGATGACAGCATTTGTTGTTCAAGGAAAGAAATAGCCTTTGAAGGCCATTTCCACCCATTGGATTTCATTACATAACTCTGAAATACATTTTTCAGAGCACCTGGAGATTTCACATCCTGCACCTTTCTAATGCATAAACTTCATTATTTCACAAAGGGATGATGGGTGAGAAAAAAATATCTGACAGAAATTACAGAATCTGCTTTTCTCATCCTCCCTTACTAGAGTCAACAAGACACAGCTGACTCAATATCTAGGATGATTGTATATTTATTACACTTTTCATAACTTTTATTCTCACTTCATGGTACAAACCAGTGAGATTTCAGTAAGAATCACCTGCAAAAATGGCACATTTACCATTTAAAAGTCTCAGATAGTTCTGAAAAGATTAAAGGAAAAAATTGAAGATAAACAATAAACATGGTTATGCTATATCTATAATACTCACACCATGCTAACAAATTGTATAAACTGTTATATATTTGAATGGAAATCTAGATATAAGAGGTCATTGAAACAAACCCAGTAGCACTCTATGCTACCAAACTCCTTCTTGGGAAAAATTACTTCTTTTTATAAAGATCAGTTTTTATTTTTTTCAAATATTTGGATAACAAAGGCAGTGAGAAATTCCAGTCTCAATTAGTCCTCTTCCACTTGGCTTCCTCTGACAAAAGTTAACTTAATACTGTTATACTACCTGTTAATCATAGTTTAAATCCTGCATAAACCTGCTTTATGAAATTTTGTGGTTCTTAGTGGAGAAAAAAATACTTTTGAAACAAAGAGGAGTGCTGACATATCAGATTTGCAAACTGCAGTCCTACAGTTACGTGTAATAGAGTTGGTTGGATGTATATGAAACCAGAAACTCTTGATTTTGAAAGAAGACGTGTCCCAAAATAGGCCCAAAAGTGTCCCAAAATTCAAGGACTTGCTTATTATTTTCACCCACACAGATTCTTGTACGATCTCAGCTGTGGGTGCCAACACATTTTCTCAGTTGTTTGGTGGCTGAAGTGGGTATGGGTTTGGTGGTCTCTGCTGGACAGATGGCCACAGCCAGAAACTGCCCCTGCAGTTGGCCATGATTTGTGCATTTGTTCAGGAGCAGCGAGGCCGTCGACAAAGTCACTCCATTCTCTCCTGAGTGCATGTTAGTGACCCTTTCACTGGCTCTGCCCAGGCTCAATTTCTCCCATGGCAAAATTCACTGGAGGCTGTGGCAAGGCTTGCACTGATTTCACACTTCATGAGTATGGTACACCCCAGCTTCAGAGACTAAAATTATCTACCTTATGCTTTCCATCACATCACCAGCAATTAAAAAGGAAATTAAGGGCCACATGAACAAAACTGCAGCTGGGGTATGATCCTGTGCAGGCATCTTCTTCAGCATCCCATCCTTCTAAGTGTTACAGGGACATTCAGGACTTTGAGGTCGAGAATACTTTGACAGCATAAAAAGCCTGATTTATACACAGCCAGCATTAATAGGATTGACCTGAGCTGTCCATGTCTTACCAGCTGAAGTATTAATCGCTCACTGCGGGGTGTTAACCCCATAGCAAGGAAACCCAGCTATGCCATTACTCCACACACACCAAGGCAGGTAAATGCATTGCTGAGATGGGATTCTGTTCTGTCCAATGATCTGACCTTTGTAAAAGAGAAAGAGCCCATTAGGAATTAATGTACTGCACATAGAAATGTCTGCTCGCATTCCTCTTTCACAGACATGTGTTTGGCGCCTGGGGTATTAACTCTCAGACTTTGTTTCTTTTTACTGTATATTCGTCTGCATACTGTTGCCTACAAATGGGGTGCAGTAGAAAAACAAACTGTGTTGCCTTTGCCCTTTCCCATTTCTCTTGGATGCACAGGTCATTTGTTCATAAGATCATAAGTGACCTTAATAATTTCACATATGAGGTGCCATAATCTAATGAGAGTTTACATTCAATTTTGCTCAGAACCATAACCCATATTAGGTTTCTATTTATAAGTAACAGGAGATTTTTTTTTTAATATTGCAGTAGCAATAAAACAAACAGCATTGTAATGAAGTGTCTCTGGAAAATGAGATGAAAATAATAAATGCTTACACAAAAAATAAAGGCAAATTATTTTTGTTTAATAAATATGCAATTGCTTCCAAAAATATTACATCCTTATCTCATTCAGAGGTATATTATACACTATTTTGATTAGGCATCTGCATAAATTAAAAACAACTCTCATTTTGCAGACACAAAAATGTAAAATATTTTCAGAAGTATCTTAGTCACAAACCATCCAAAAGATAGTTTTAATCATAATGCAAGGAAATCAATCTGACCAATGAACCATACAATTTATGCTCTATGAAAACTATTCATAAAACAGAAACTACTAAATTTCTTCAGAACTCATGTACCTCTCACTTCATATATGAACAGACCCCTTAGTTCAATCCAGTAATTTTTTTAACATAGCTGAGAATATGTTTTTATTATACACCTTTCTCTGTGTTCCAGGGTATTTTTGGTAGTTATACTCCTTTATTACTATTTTGCAAGAATAAACATGTAGTTTTCTATTTTGACACTAGCAGGTTATGATGCTCAAGGCAGATTAACAATTATGTAACTTGAAATATATTTATATATAAAATTTTTTTTGAAAAACAGGAACTAACAAACCACTATAACCTATGCATAACGCATATGATACATAGTCTTTCAATATGAAGCAAAAATAATTTCGATAGCATGATGTAAGTACTTACACATTATAAAATAAAGGAAGTTGGAAGGAACATTTGTGTGAGTACACTGCAGAAAAGAGTAAATGGCAGGAGAATACTTGGAGTAAAAGTAATTTTCTCATTTTTTAACATGACAGTAACTGTGTCCACATATGCGTAGCCATTCAGTGCAGAAAAGCTGAGATTAAAAGCTCCTGTGCATGAATACGTGTGGACAATGATGTTAACACTAGTCACTCAAAAGGGGATAAAGAGGCCATGGGTGAAAAAAGGATGAGAATTTTGTTAGCACCATTATTCTCATGCATTCACTAGCACCAGACCTTGTAAGGCTTTGAGAGCAAAATTCCTTATTCTGTATGCATGATCAAAAAAGAATCACACAGACCATAATAAACATATACTTTCACACATTGAAAGGGTTAAATTACTCACCTGAGATGGGTATTACTGGAGACGATGTATTTTGGGAAATACAAACAGATAAACTGATTTTCATCTACATGAACCAGAAATAGTTTATTTTTATTATTTTTTGCTCATTTTTTAAAGTTACTTCTAGGTACATCTGCATTTCTAGCTTAAGCTCCCCAACTGGGAATTTCACTATGAGATTTCAAACAAAACAAAACAAAACAAAACTTTCCTTGGCATTTCCACAGGTCTTTAGTACTATAATGTATCAGTAGGCATTGATAACTGATTGCCATGAGCCACAGTAGCACCTGTTATGTTGCTCACAGAAAGGCATATCAATCTGCAGCTAAATTAGTGATGTTTTTATTTCATTATTCAACAACAGTTCTACTAATTTCCAACAACTTTACAAAACAGGGTGGTGGTGGTGTATAGGTAATAGCGCATTTGTAAAAAAAAACCTCATCTGAACATTCAGAGTCACAACTCATTATATTTTCAAACTCAGATATAAACACTTGCATCCTTACCTTTTTATTTTACTCCAATGAGAAATTAATTTTATCCCTTGTTCCTTAGCATACACCGAAGAAGGAACTCCCATGTGGAGTTATACTTCTCACATTGTCTCACTGCCATCATTATTGCCACTCTCACTCTGACCTCAGGTACTTGCAGAGAAGTGACACACCAGTAAAGGAACACAGTATCCTTCCAAATGTACCAGAGCCTCCCAGGAGAAATTAATTCCATTACCATGTGTCATGGGGTGGCTTTACCTTTAAGGTGGTTTTGGGAGCTAAGGAAGTTGAAGCTGCTGGTGGCTGATGGGAGTCTTTCCTTCTGACCAATTATCAGTCATTTCTAAGAATTGACAGCAGTTTTGACCATTAAAAAGTGAAGTCAACTTGTGAACACCCCCTTAAGATGTACAGTCAAAGCTCTCTTGTGTTCTTTGTGTTTTCGGCTTCTGGAAAGGTAATGAGGCTCTGTCTTGGCCTCCTCCCCCCATTCCAGGCCGGGCAAAGCCGCAGAGGGGTGGGGCGGGGGGGAGAAGCAGAGCCGGCCAGCTGGGCTTAGTTTTCAGTTTCTGCTGCTGGACTGAAACCTGACACCATGAACTTTTGCAGCTTTTCTAAGGCTTTAATTCTTTTACTACCTGGATGAACATGCAGATTACTCCTTTTTCCCAGAAAGACAGAGAGAGAGAGACAATCAACATGAAGAAGACATCATAAAACCACCAACAACAGTGAAGAAAAGAGTTAAGTTTTAGATGGGGAGAGAATAAGGAGATGCTTTATAAGCTGAAATATTTTTCTGTTAAAGCTATGGAGATGGACAATAGGAGTTTGAAAAGACTCCTTTAATTCATGACAGAGTATATTGGGAGGAATGGAGTGTTCAAAGTGTGGATTTTAAGCAAAAGAGAGAGTAATTGTGATACAGTGAGGTGCTGGAACAGAGTGAAGCAAAGATTTGAAGCCTTGGGGGCAATGAGAAAACTGTTTCCAGGGAAGCTCACAGAAACAGATGAAGAGGACTTTTGCCTTTGAATAACTCATCCTTAAAATGACATCCCTAGACTCATGGCCCATACACACCTCAGAGTGATGTGAAATGGGAGGAGTGAACTCTGATGACAGCATTTCTGGGCAGCTGACATCAGGGCAATAGAAAACTATAGCAGAAATAGTTTTCTCGTGAGAAATTCCATAGATTAGCAGAAAAAGACTTTTGTTTCTCTACAAAGGCTAATGAAAAGACTGTAGCAAGAATTGGGACTGTTTTAACCACCAAAGTTCTAAAGTTTTTCTGTCTCTGTGTTGTCACGTGTACAAAGGAATGGTCAGGTTGGGGGATAAAAGAGTATTCTGGAAGTTTATTCTGGTGTTTTTATTCTTGTAGTTTTGTTAATAAACTTTCTTTATTCCTTTTAAGTTTTAAGCCTGTTTTGCTCTTGTTCTAATCCATATCTCACAGCAAGAAATAAGTAATTTTTTTAGTTACTGCTTTAAAACCACGACACCATTTAACATTAGCGCACTTCATTATGCAGATCTAAAGATGAGTTCCATCTGAAAACTTTCCTTTAATAACCACCACATAGACCTCAGTAGACAAAGGGACCAGCACCAATGCAGCTCCAGCTGCAATCTTGACACCCCTGAGGTGAAGTCAGAGTGATTTGCTCTGTCTGGGACAGCTGTAGATCATGAAACCATTAAATCATTAACCACATGAAACCATTACCTCTTCTCTTCTGGAAAAGATGACGGTGAATTTCCTTCTCTCCATCTCAACCTTGCTTTTACCACAACAGGTGAGCAAAGTCCCAAAAGAAAATCTGACACATCCTTTTACTAAAATCACTTCAGTATGCTATTTTACCCTAATTAGTTCATAGTTACATTACAGATACTGGACCAGAAAGTTGCCTTGCTTGTACTTGATAACAGTGAGTAGGAATGTTACAACAAACAGATAGATGAAAGTTCTCTTAGCTATGGTTATAAATCCCAACCTTAGTGTTCTATTAATACATTTCTAAACTGAGTAGCTCTATTCCAGTTAATTTCCAATTTTAATCACCTAGATTTTAAATCAGCTGTCCCCAAGAAAGGTTGTGACAGCTCATTTACTTCCTCTTCAAATAAAAACCAGACAGACCTTTCTGTTCACAGACAAATAATATGACTCATCCATTATTTTGTAAAACTGTTCTGTGAAAGCAGTAAGATTTGGACATGCTTAGCGGGAAAGAAAAATCACTGAAAGATAGACTCTAGCAAACTCCATAAACCATCAGCATGTTCCTCTGTGTTCCCTACAAGTGATTTGTTTTCTTCTCAGAAGAACAGTAGAAAGCATAAGAGAGGAAGGGCTGGAAGGAAGTTAGTTTGGTGGCCGGTTAATATACTGGGACTCTTGGTAGCAGGTGTCAGGCGTCACTTCTGGGCTCTGTCAGACACTTTCTGAATGATTTAGGCAAGTCTAAATCCCTCTGCTTCCCAGGTCTATGAATTACACAGGAATAACAGTAATACCACCTCTGTGAACCCATAGAGATAGTTTCTAGTGAAATAGCTATTTCCTAATAAATCCATATCTAGCACCTAGGATAACGCTGACCTCTTAGACAGGTTGACAGTGCTGCATGACGTTGATGATGACAGTGCAATTGTTGCTCAACAGCTCTCTGTGCAATATCATCAACACCTTCTGGAGATCAAGTTAACCTTGTGCGCTTATTCAGACTGAAATAAATCCTAGGATTCTGTCTTTTAATCCTGCATGCACCTATGCTTTTGTCAGCAGAGTCCTTCAGTACACTATCACCTGCACGTGAACCAAAGTCACCAGCAGCTGCTCTATGACCTATGGCCTCTGATACCTGCAGTGCCACTGTGCACACTTCCTAGTGCTGTGTGGCACATGCACACACTCCCTGCTGCAGGGGTAAGAAATGGAGAAGTATTGCAGCAGATGTTTCACTTGGAGAAGTCGTTATGCAATAGCTCAGCAATTGCAGATGATAAGGAAAACCTGTTCCCAGATCCCAAGAAAACACAAACCCACCTCTGCCATCTCTCAGAGATGGAGCAGGAGGCAAAGCCATGCTGCAGTAAGGGTGTCCCTGAAGCAGTCACACTGCATATGGCTGAAGTGACCACCCTGTAATTTGAGTGTGAGAAGGAGCCTGTGTGAGTCTCCAGTCATGGGGTCATATACTGGCCAGGAAAGCAGGATACCTGAGTTTCCAAACCTGCTCCAAGCACAGTAATGTGTAAACAGCTTTCTGTTATCCATGGTAGAAGAGCAGGTGAAGCAAATCTCAAGTACTCATATATACTCACACTGATGTGTGTCTTAAGAAAAATTAGTCACTGCATATCATTTTTGTCTAATCAGGCTAATAACACTAAGGAAGACTTCTGACTGGAGGAAGGCTCCACCTACAATCTGGAGATACCTCCAAAGCTGAATAAAGAAATGGGGCTCTAAAAAAAATAAGAAATAAAATAATAATAATAATTAATAAATAAATAAATAATGGTAAAGAGCAAGGACAGATGATCGGAAGTCTGAAATGGCTCCAAACAAAGAAATGATCAAATGACTCAGGACTCTAGTCACAGAAACAGATGACTGAGGAATGTGCCAGAAATGTGTGAATTCACAAGTGTCACGGAGAGGGTAGTCTGGCACCAATTTTGTACTGCATCTACCATTTCAAAAGTGAGCACTATCAAATGAAGCTCCAAATAAGAATTCAAACTGAACTAAAAGTTGTAGTTCTCATTAAATAGATGGAATTCCTTGCAAGAAACATCAAAGATGCTAAAAGTTTATATGGATTTAAGCAGCAACCAGACTACTTCTTCCTAAGTGTTTCCTAAATGAAGGCATTCACTTCAGCTTACTGGTAGTTTGGAGGTAGGAATATTGTTTCATTCAGGATAAAGAACAAAAACAGTCTCCCACATCACAAATTTTAAAGTCACATTCCCTGGATCTGGGGAAGATGCAGATGTCAGACTACTTGAAGTGCTAGTAATGAGGCTCCCTCTCAAAAACCACCTTCAAGACCAGAACGCCTCCCCACCAGACAAGTATCACAGACACCATATTGGCTTGTGTGAATCCTTGCTCTGACCTAGCACAGCCATATTTGCCCAGCCCCGTGGTATCTCTGTTGATTATCAGAGTCTACTGATCCTGACTGTTCACATCAGCTTGTTTCACTGACTCCTCACACTTGCCCTGCTTTGGCACCCACTTGTTGGGCATTACTTACCCAGAAGACATGTGACAGCCGCAGGTTTGAGTGCCGCAAGCCTTTTGAGACTAACGCTCAGAGACAGCTCCACAGCACTCAGCAGCAGTCCAAGGTCTGAAAAATGGACACAGCCTGCTAAGGTACTAAGCTGGGAGCCTGGACATCATGTTGGGTGGAGACTGGCATTCCTGAGGAACAGGCTGAAAAGCCCCTTTGAGTGGGGAATTGCTTACAGGCAGCCAAGAGGAGATCATTTTATTATAAGGAATACACTAAAGACCACCCTCCCTGGAGCTTAGACACAGTAAATGTTTCCAATGGATAAAAATGCAGATCCTAAAAGGCAAATGAGCCTACCTGGAACAAGACACAGCTGTTCCAGAAATAAACATTCATCATAATACTCAACTGCCCATGGTCTCGCACCTTTGAAAGTTAGCCAGGTTTTATAATCTCTCTCCTTAGCTAACTTCTATCTAAATTGCACAGGAACTGTCAATGAATGGGGTATTTTGGATCTTGTCCTTAACACAAACATGTCTTGAAAAGAGAATCTGTTAGCTAAATAGAAAAAGTCTGATGAAAACTTAATTAAAGCTCATGGAAATAACTTCATTGGGTGTCCTACTCTGGGAATACATGAACCTTATGGAGTTTGAGGTTTTGTGAACTTAAGGGATTTTTAAACTCTCTGAGGGCTTACAAAATGAATTTAATTTCTTTTTACTCTGTCATTTAAACTCATAGTTTATGTTATTTCGTATAAGGATAATTCAATATTTTAAAACCACAAAAAATGTTTTTGTAGCTACAGACAATCATGTGCAATGTATTAAGGACAGAACAGCCTCCAAGTCCAAGGTTTGGCACAGTCTCAGTCCTAAACAGACATAACTACAAAAACTGGGATTTTTTTCTCTACTGCTTTCCCAGTGTGTCTCTTTCACACTGTCAGCTCTCTGACTCTTTTCTCACTTTGTTTTTCATCATATATACTTGTCTTCTTCCTTTTTGATAGTCATCCTTAAAGATATAAGAAAAATGTACTCCCAGTAATGCTGAAATCAACATCAAAATTGTAATGAACAATATTTCAGCAGGTTTGAAATCTGTCAGAATGATTTAGCCCATGTCTAATATGAACAAGATGTCCATGGATTATTTCCAGGACTCTCTCTTGTAAGTTTATCGCTTCTGATTCAGAAGCACTGCATTTTGAACAACACCAGGCCAAACCTTCAAACAGGATTCACGCAAATTAAAATATAAATTTGTTTGGGTGTTGTCATGCTCCCATTTGCATTCACTTACCATTAATACATACAAATACATGCAATGATAACAGAACTGATCAAGCTAAGAAGCTAATTTTACCTAAATACATAAACAATTCAGTAGTTGTGAAGAACCTAGAGATCAGGACATTTTTTTACAAATTTGAGATAGCTGTAAGCAGTTTATGGAGATTTCCTTAAGAAAAAAAATCAAAAAACAACACAGGTATGTATTGGTGAAATACTCGGCACAAATATTGAGCATTCTCCTCACCAGAAAATCTGTTGAAATACTGACTTATTCAAGCTACTCTGAGGCAACAGCCCATCCTCCAGGGCAAACCAATCACCAGCAGCAGGAAGAACTTTAAAACCCAGCTTCTGTCATGTGGCACATCATCAGTAATGGCACACACCTCAAATCTTACTCATCCTCATGCAAAAACACCTTAAAATCTAAGAGGTTTATTTGATGTTATTCATCCCAAGACATATCATAATGTTTATGTGAAAGATGGATCAAGAGTCTCTGTTTTTTATCTGGCTTCCTTCCTTCGAGACAGGGAACTCAAAGTCCAACAGCATCTTCCAAGCTGAAGAAAAAAAACTTGGACACTTATAAAGCAAGGTAACTTTCAAAGAATAGTAAATAATGTGCTATTAAAGGCATAAATTTCACAAAATGTATTTTTTACAGAAAGGGTAAACAAAAGGTGCATTCTCATACCAGCAAAAGCAGTTGTACCTGGGCCTGGTATGCACCAGAGGATGCAGTTTATTCACTCTTTCTTGTGTCACAAAACATAGAGTAGTTCACAAGCTGCAGTGATTCAAATTTCCATATTTTGAAAGACTGCAACTGCTTCTCCAGATCATAAAATAAAATCCTTTTCTTGTGCCAATGCAGAGCATCCCAATGCAGACCAGCAATGATCAGAAGTGTCTCTGTGGCTACTCTGCACTGGTTTAAACATTGAGGGGGAAAAAAAAAAAAACCAACAAAAAAAAAGTAAGATTTGTATTGATTTTTAGCACACTTTATTTTAGACTTGTGTATGTCTAGAAGCATTTGCTGCATCAAAATGACATGCAGAAACCAAGCAAGTAGATTTTGAATCTGAATTTACTTTTTGTTGCATTTTTAAGGAAAAGTCCAAAATTATAGGTCAATCAGCTTGCAGTCTTTTAAATTATAGTGACAATCTCTCTGTTACTGACAGCAGTGTTAGCATTTGTCTCTTGCTGTGTTGCCTGGAAGTCCTTGGCAGAAATCAGGATTCTGCCTGTCGAGATACTGCAAACAGGATGCCATGAAGAAAATCAGTATTAACTGTGACTATTAAAGTCAGATGTAACCAGAACCACTTCTTAAAGGAAAATTTTGGAAAATCTTAGACCCACAGTCCAACTAGCTGCTCTGGCCACTTCTGTGGTAAATGCTTAGGCTGTATTTTCGAATCCCTTAGTTGCTAACTCTGGCTTCAAACTGAAGCCTCTCTTCCTGTTAAAATCCCAAGACACAGAATCAACAGAAACAATGAAGGAGAAGGGGACGTTATTCTCCTCCATAAAGTATTAACTGAACCAGAATATGGGCAGAGACTGCTCTAAAATATAAGCAAGCCATAGTTTTATATATTGCAGGCAGTAAACTGTCTACTTCTAAAAACTAATTTCTTTTTCTCTAGAAGCAGAAGGCTGTAAGTGCAAACAAATGCTAAAACTACTGTGAACAGAACAGGAAGAACTAGGGGGAAAAATATTGGAGTAGTCTATCTCTTAAATAGCTAAACACCATCTTGCATTGGTGTGCTTGCATAACCTCAAGCCCCTTTATTATTAAGAAACGAGTGTAGATTATTTCCTTTGCAAATATGGCAGCCATAGTATTTCTGTATTACTACATGAAAGGTCCTTATCCTTTACAAAATGCCATGACTCCAGTTAGCAAACAATAGAGTTTTATTAAATCATTACCCAACCTCACATGCAAAGCAATAAAACTTTTGATAAATTGCTCTTGCTCCATAAAGTCTCCCACAAATAAATGTCTCTTGACAATAAAGAAGCATTATCCCCCATCCCCTCCACTGATTTTCTGTTAGTTTTGCAGTATTTCTGTGCTACAATGAATCTACAGCAAAGACTTGAGGTGAGGACACCTAGTTCATAAAATATGAAACAAAATGCTTATATTGTAAATTCCTCTGTACCCACAGTTACAAGAGACATGTAACAGCTTGCTGCTTCGCAGGAGGAGAACCTACAACACACACACAAGATAATGAAAAAAACCCAAACATGAAACATTTTAACAACTTGATATTGCAAGTTATCGAAGCACCACCAATGATCTCCACTGGAACATGTGAGCTTAAAAGTAAGAACGTGCTTGATAGCTTTCCTCAGTGAAAGCCAGAGAATTCAACTTCTCACATTTGTATTTCTCCTCATTTGAAAGCACAGAGATGATCATGACACTTTCTTCACCTTCTTTAATTAGTTGATGCATTCTAGATCTAAGCAAGTTAGAACAACACACTTTTCTTTTTGCTTAAAAGTCTGCAATATTTTACCTGTGTGCCTAAATACTTTAAAGAAAACCCCCTCTCTACCTAACATGAAAAGAATTAATTGACACATTATAATATTTTTTTTTAATTAAAGGGGGTACTTTGAGTATGTGATTTTACTATGTGCTTTATCCGATTGCATTTGCCCTCCCTTGACTTTTTAATCAAAAGGGGGAATAGATTTATCTATGGTGAAAACATGATACAATTACCAACTCTGACTTACTTTCTAGAATCTATAATGAACTTTTTGTACCTAACTTTTACAACTATTGTGACTCATCTTCCTGGCACAGAGATGTCATCATATTTATGACCCCATGTTTTCTTTTTCTTGCCTCAGCTTCCGTTCTGGCTTTAGCTGAACAGTTTAATCTTAGACTTTCCCCATTGCTTCCTGTGTTAAATTGGTGTTGCTGAGAACTCTTTGCTGATCTCTTAACCTCTAGCATTCATGTTTCCTACATACTGCATAGTCATTATTAAAATCAGATATTTTCTTGGAAACATTTTAAGATGGTTGAAGTATTTTGGACTCTTGCCTGTTCGTAATCTTCCTACACAGAATGCTGTAAATCAGTGTTTGGCCAGTTGAACTATGATTATTGCTCATGTTATAGGCAATCTCAAATGTTCTCATTCTCAAGTTACTGGGATTCTGTTGCAGCAGGAGCTTCACAAATACAGGAGGAAACAGCACAAAAGAACTCGCTGCTGTCCAGATTATACAGGTTTTAAAACTTTACCTGAAATGACATGACTTTCACCAGTGAACAAAGCTGCAGCAGTTCTCACGCCCTCTGCCAGGTGAAAACAGCTGCTTTATAAGAGCAATTTTTTTACAAATGCTAAAATGTTAATTCAATGTTTTAGTTCTTATGCTTCTAAGTAGCAAATTTCAAATACAAGTGACCACAATAATTAGATTTAATGCATCATACACAGTGTTCTATGGATCTGAAAGTCAAAGACAAAATTTGGATGCTCTTGTTTTGTCATGTTGGAAAGCATAATAAATGTGCATATTTTCCGATCATTTTTCTTTGAAAAGTTGAAAAAAAAATAAAGTCTCACCTGTACCCAGTCATCTTCAGTCTTCCAAATAATTTCTAGAACATTTTAACATATTTATTCTATAATAATTTTAGATATTATTGTCTCAATGGTTGCTTCACTTGTCACTGGCTTCCACAAAACCAGATTAGAAAACCTGTGTTTCTCCTCTTTCACCACACCAGTTTGTTGCCCCCATAGCAATCTTCATGGAGCTCTTAGTGAGGCTCTTTGAGAAGCTGAATTGCAGAAAGGGTGTAGGTCATGAGAAAGCCTGGAGAGGGTAATTCATGGTGGTGCAGAGGCAGGAATGAGAGATGAGCAGAAGAGGCTTGTGCAAGGAGACAGGATTCTTGGAACTGCCATTATCTTCTTAACACAGACTGACATCCTGAGAAATACCCTCCAGAGCCTGGGGAGCAGCTGTGCAGAGGTGTGAAAAACTGCTCCAAGTTCCTATAAAACCTTCAGTGAAGGTGAGAAGTCACCATGCTTTTAGCACTAGTTGTGACTTCCAGAGGCAAGTTAATCACAGGCATTAAAATAGGTTACAAACTTATCCCCCCCACCCCAAAGCCTAAAAATTACAGCTTAAAAATACCTCCTTTTCCTGGGAATGTCTGTTCCTTTAGATGTTTTGATGCTGTTTTACTGATGCTGCTGTCGCCTCACGCTTTCTTCTTTAGTGAAAAATGTACTGAAGGTGAGGCTACATTTAAAGACAAACCTGTCAGATAAACTTCTCTGGCTGTGGCATATTCAGAGTCAGTGGTTACCTGTACAGACCTCCCCAGGTTGCTCTTTCAGGCCTCCATCCCAGGTGAGGTGCCACTGCATGCATAGTCTTCTCTAACCCAGTTCAGTCAAATTTGACTCAGGGGTTATTGTTTGCTTGCTTGTTTTTTAATCTCCCAATAGAAAGTATTTAAAGTCACTCACATCATTTTGACAGAATAATGTTAGTGAGTAACCAGACATTAAGTTCTGATGTAGACTGGTGTTAGGTAGGGGGATAAATATTTACAGCTGGAAGAAAGTTGTAGGCAGGTGGCAAAAGCCTATGTAAGTCAGCCCTTTCATGCCATTAGCAGATGCCATAAATAGGTGGGCTAACCTCATATGGCCTAACAAAGTCAGGCCTAACCCTTCAGTTACTACTAACTCATGCTTTTCAGTCAGTCAACAGCACCTGGTACTCAGGAAAAAGTAGAAAAGAATGTTCCAGTCCAAACAGTATCTGGGTTTTAGGGTAGATGAAAGAGTAACAACAAAAAGAAGTCTGAACTTTCATTTACACATCACAAAGTGAAAAAAAAATTAAAATATTAATTTAAGTTTCAACTTTTCATTTCAAGCAACAATACACTGCTTGAAATGCAAAATACCAGCTCTGAATGAGAGTTGCAAAAATATGGTGCAAGTTAGTCTCTTAGGTTACACATTTTCTAACTTTAATAAACCATGAAGAGACCACTGCCTTATCTTATTGTCTTGTATTTCTCAATTTCCTTTTTCCATCAAATATGCTTCTGTTGTGGTCATATGTCATTGATTTGGTAACTACATTTGCTCTCTTTCAGACTAGTCTTGTATTGAGCAAACCTTGAGTTAAATCCGGGTCAATCCATTCAAACTGCGGCTGTGCCAGAACTCAGTATTTTTTGTACCCACAATCACTTACTAATTATTCTAATGTTTGAGATACTATTGAATTATTCTGATTTTATTATGCTGATACAATGCAGTGTCACTCAGTTAAGAAGAATATCAACAAAAACACTGCTTTATATCAGGCTGTATTGTTGTTCACTGAGTAACACAGCAAGAATCAGCCTCTATGAATCAATTATATCTTAAGGGAAAATTACCTGGTTGACACATCATTTTTTAAGGTAATTTTTCCATGCCTTACTTCTTTCAAAGGAAATACAGGGCTATACTTTAGAAACCATGTAGGTGTGGTATTTGGTAACTTTGCTTCCATTAAATAAGTACTTATAAAGAGCTCTTGAAAAAATCTGAGTTTGGTCTCAGGAATCCTGTCATCCCATGCCTATAACAAAGGAATTATGCATAAGTGTGCATTATTTTCATGGCTAATTTCAAGGCTGATGAGAGCAAAACATATTAAAATGTTTCCTTGTGGATCTCAACTGTTTCATATGCTGAGCTAAATGACAGAATGGGTAAGTGCACATACAGCTCTAAATATTTTCTTGTAACTGGCCTTGTTAGCAAGAACAAATTGTTAGCAAGAACAGCAAATTCATCTTTATCATAGGTTTGGATAAGGAAAGATTTTACAGGAAGCTCTAAGGCAGAAGGGCAGTTTTCACAACAAAATATGTTGTCAAAAGACCATTCGTGTAAAGTATCTATTTATTGGAAGTTATTGAAATAAGCAACTGTAACAGAAATGTAATTTAAAACACACAGAATTCAAAAAAGACTACTCTGAAATATATCTGGTGGGTTATTTTCACGGAGAAGCAGTGACCAAAGCAAAAAAGACCTTGTCAATATTTTTTGAGAAAAATACAATTTCCTAATGAAACATGCCATTTATAGCATTTAAGTGAGGGTAGAACTTAAATCTATGCTTTCAAAACTGAAAATTAACAAGATTTTTCCATGAATAGGAAAACTTAAGCACCACAGTTTGCTCTGAGCACTACAGCAGCTCTAGTTCCTGAATGTTTGTCCCAACAATATTTCTACTTCTGCTCATGTTTCTAACTCTTTCTTTCTTCCCCCCATTTAAGAATGCCTTTTTTTATTTTTTACAGAAACTAGACCAAACTCAATTTAATTTTTCACAAAACAGTTTAAATTATGACTTTTTTTTTTTATAGTTCTAGTATGATCATATAGAGATGATTTCTACATCCAGAAGCATAAAGAAGGAGGGACCAGAGAAAATATAACACTCCTGGATCTGTGGAAGAGCCATTGATACTTCAGGCTATTGTCATTTTGGTTTTGGGCTTTATGGGGACCCTCATCAGCACTGTTGCTGAGGAGACTCAGACAACACAATTTCACTTGAGCTCGTTGAAGCCATGGCTGATCAGTAGAATAACCATCTGTGCACACCACACCTGCCTTGTGAGCTGCAGTAACGAGGAGTCACTGACCAGGCCATTCCATACCCATTACATTTTACCGTACTTGTCCTAGATACGGGGCTTTCAGTGTTTTCCTCAATGGCTTGTACAATAGAATTAATAGCACTTATATCAGGTCTGCAAAAGATGTGGTGCTTGGAAAAGTTTTAAGACCTATACAGACCATAGAATTTGAGCTCAGAAGGATGAACTGAAGAACTAGATTGCATTACCAAAATAAGATGCACGTGATCATTAAACAAATGGAATGTGTTTCACTACGGACAAATCCCAAGCATAGCACTTGGGAATAATTGACTGAACAAATAAAAGATGGGGATGAATGGACAGCAGTTCCAGAAATGGGATCAGAGATGGCAATGGGTCACAGAAGAACATAAGCCAGCAGTGCCGCAGGGTTGCAAGAGAAGTAAATATCATCCTCAGAAAGGGTCAGGAGAAGGACTTTGCTCAGATGGAGTACTATCTTCAGTCAGAAGTATTATTTCCAGGTATGCCAGGAATCAAATGGTGAGAGAACAGAGGAAATCAGGGAGAAGTCCCTGAGCCTGGGAAACATTGAAAGGACCAGGCTCTTCACCATCCAAATGTCCTCATTTGTGGGGAGACATGATAATGGTCTTCAGATGTGTGAAAGGCAACTGCAGAGAGACCAGACAGTAGTGAACTTAAATTACAACAAAGGGACAACCAGACTAATCTCTGCCAAGAATGATTTAGTCATCCATGTCCTGAGAACAGAGGATGAACTAGAGGTCTTTTAAGAGCTACTTTGTTTTCTATGACTCCTGTAATGAAACCTTCAATAAAACCTTTTAATTACTCCAGAAGCAAAATACAAACATTTCTGCACATTTGGAGCCTTTTTTTTCAGTGTATGTTTAAGTTAACCTAATACTCTCCAACTGAAAATTACTACCTCTAAATTAAAAAATAAAAAAGGAAACATGTCTACACCAGCTGTGAGAAAAGGTAGAAAACAGAATGACTATTTAGAAAATAAATTTTAAAAAAAAAAAAAATGGAGAGGAAACAGTAACAAGAGGATTGTTCACAACATTCATGACTGCTAATGCCTAACAGCTGTATACGAATACTATAGTAAAGATCTATAAGAACCTGCTTCAAGACAAAATGAATGAAAAAGTTTTAGCAAAATAACTATTTCTTCCACAGACACAAAATTTTAGGATAAAGCATTTACCTCATTTTTCAAAGTAACTTTTTTTTCCCACTGAATAATTTTAGCTACAGAGTTAGAACAGATTAATTATTATAACTAATTTACTACCACCCACCAAAGGAAGGAGACTGGATCCTTAGGCTTCAAATTAACTAGAACCTGGTCTTTGGACTCCAGGTATTCCCTTAAGACTTGGTATTCCCTTTTTTTTTTTTTTTTTTTTTTAATTCTTCTAGATAAAGTCCTAACCAGGGTTTTAACTGAATTATGTTTTTACTTGAGAAAATATTTCCTGGTATTGTCAAAGTTGGCAAAAGAAAAGAAGTTAAAGTCTTGTGTCAAACACTTCTCCTGTACAGAAAGAACATCTCTGTCACTGACGCAATTCACAAGTGCACATGCACAGGAAGTCATAATCAGGCTTCTTAATTTAGAGGAAGGATTACACAGATAGTTTGGAATAAAGTCTGTGATCAGCTCCAGGCAATAAGAGTCTTAGCAGAAAATATGCCTCAGTATGGACTCTGCCTTGCACCAGTTGTACGGTAGGATTTGATGTTAGCCAACATCTGCACCTCATTTACACAACTGTTATCTTACGAGAGAGCCACCCCAAAAGAGCAGCTCATGCTTTGCAACTGTGAAGAAGAAATTTTGCAATATGATTTTGATAAACATTCAAGCTGAATTCAAGGGCATTGAAACAAAATCTGTAAGGTGTACATAGTGGAGAGAAGGAAGGAAGGAAGGAAGGAAGGAAGGAAGGAAGGAAGGAAGGAAGGAAGGAAGGAAGGAAGGAAGGAAGGAAGGAAGGAAGGAAGGAAGGAAGGAAGGAAGGAAGGAAGGAAGGAAGGAAGGAAGGAAGGGAGGAAGGGAGGAAGGGAGGAAGGGAGGAAGGGAGGAAGGGAGGAAGGGAGGAAGGGAGGAAGGGAGGAAGGGAGGAAGGGAGGAAGGGAGGAAGGGAGGAAGGGAGGGAGGGAGGGAGGGAGGGAGGGAGGGAGGGAGGGAGGGAGGGAGGGAGGGAGGGAGGGAGGGAGGGAGGGAGGGAGGGAGGGAGGGAGGGAGGGAGGGAGGGAGGGAGGGAGGGAGGGAGGGAGGGAGGGAGGGAGGGAGGGAGGGAGGGAGGGAGGGAGGGAGGGAGGGAGGGAGGGAGGAAGGGAGGAAGGGAGGAAGGGAGGAAGGGAGGAAGGGAGGGAGGGAGGGAGGGAGGGAGGGAGGGAGGGAGGGAGGGAGGGAGGGAGGGAGGGAGGGAGGGAGGAAGGAAGGAAGGAAGGAAGGAAGGACAAAATGGAATTAATGGAGTTAGAATTTCAGATTTTGCATATGCAGCAAAAGAAAACAAACCCAAACTTATGACTAATTGGTTGACCAAGCTTCTCTGTAACTTGAAGCATATAAATAAGTTTAAAAATTCACTGTAACTGTTTACTGCATCCAAACTATGGAATATCTTCTTCAATAATATATTATCGTAAAGATCAGAAGCAGTACAGGAAGACCAAATGTTAGTTATTCAATTTTTCATTTCCATTGGAAATAGGAGGTTTATAAAATGACAAAGACAAGAATATCACTTACTGCCCACATATTTTTTTTATTTATAGGCCTGGAGAACAGTGAAATACTACACTTAAGAATGCATGTGTCAGTATGAAAGGCTATGTCAGCTCATCTCAGGAAACTTTTACACTATTTGCCTGTATATTTAGGCACAGTATTAACACTATCTGATTTCAGAAATTATTGAAAAATATTGGAAAAAAAAATTTACATTTGAGAATTTTTACCCTTTATTTTTTAAACTTGTCTGGCATAAGCAACACTTGTTCATTCAACAGAAGAAAACAAAGAGTTTTGTTTGTCTTCACTCTCTTGCAGCTTCAGTAGTTTTAATGAAGGTAATATTTGTATTTGAGCATTTAAACAGAAAGATAAGTTTAAAATATTTTACCCAGCACTGGGCATGAGAAAATATGAGCTTGCGTCCTGATCCTAATATCTGTATGTGTAAGGAACCTGCTGGCTCCACAGATTGCCAGGACATACATGCCCCACTGAATGAAGTCAAACCGTATAAAAAGTAAAGCAGATCCCATCATCTTTTGTGTCTTCTCCTTTTCCTGTCATTTGCAGATGTTTGTGATCACAAATTTAATAAAAGATACTCTGCCCAGAGCTGACATTGATGAAAGACATGTGAACTTTATTTATGCATTTCATGCAAAACAGCCTGTGTTGTTTACAATTATCCTGGAAAGCTATTGACTTTGTACTGAAACAAATGAGGAAACTTCCCAGGCAGTTTGGCTGTGGGAGCAGTAACACCCCAGTGCAGCACAACCTTTCCACAGCAAGTTTCTTTATCATGACATTAATGTGTGTTTGGAACCTGAGACCTTGCTCAGCTCTGAAGGATTACACCTTCAAAGTCAGTGGCTAGGAAGAGCTGACTGAATGAAATCCAACTGCCTGCCCACTCAGATTTACACTACCAATTATATTATCTGTTCGGCATTCCTGTGTGCCTAGCTTCTACATGATTATCTACAGATAGATAAAAGGCTAAATTAGTCATACAAGTTCTGATAAGTTTCAAAGAATCACAGATTGGTTACTGCAGCTGCATACATTTTAAAGGCACATAAAAACAAGAATATTTGTAATTTCTACCACTGAAATATTTTTTTTTAACGATTATATGGTCTAATGCAGCAATGATCATCTTCATATGGTACATATTTGTGTGTACATAGCCATGAAACCTGATAAGACAATATTTTAGAGTTTTTCAACCCTATGTGCTTTAAAAATAAAAGTGTTTGCATTGTGCTGTTAATTCATTGGAGTTGAATTCTCCCTCTTTCATTTATTCAATAATAAGGAAAAAAAAATCTTGAAATAAGGTGTTATAATGAATGTACTGGCATGTCTTTCACTTTATAAACTAATGTAACACCTTACCTTTCTTCAATACTTTTAGCTTGTGGATTTATGATTGTTTGGAAAGACTAACAGCTGTACTTTAACATGCAAAGGCTGTTCACTCAGTGTTGGGATTAGATGCTCACGTAGAAACCTATTAACTGAGGTATGCATTCAAAAATGGATCAACATCTTCTACTACCATATCATCTTCATCATAAGCACATAAGCAGCTGGAGCTTCAGATTTACTTAATTTTTTTTTTTCAAATGTAGCACTGAGTAAGAAAGTATTTTGCTTACCTGAAAAAGTTTGTAGTTACTCCACACAGAGAGAGTCATACACCTTTCTCCTAATAACTGCAGGCTTTGGGGCCAAATCCTTGGTGAATGTCTCTGACTATGAGCAACATATTACTAAATACAAAATCCCTACAGTAATAAAAGGTATCTTGAAGTGCTATAAAATTTTGGAAAAATGGTTTTTTTTCTGCTGAAAGTATTGAAAAAGTTGTCATGAAAGATACAGGCAGGTAGCATGAAATTGCAACATCTGTCTAGGAGTGAAAAATGTTTGTATATCATGAAGATCAGAAGCCAGGTCTGAGGCTATGCTTTTGCCAAGCTGGTCAATGAAGTTAGGCACTATCAAGAAACTAGTCAGATACATTTTGCTGCAAGGAATTATGAGCTAGAAGCTTATGGGGGCCCCAAGACTGGCAGGCAGAGACCACCAGCACCTCCAGCACCAGGGCAGTCCCTGACCTGGCAGGGCCAGGGTGATGGTAGGGTCACAGTTCACCAACAGGCCCAGACTAGTATTGAACTAGGTCCATGGTCCATCCAGGGGGTGCAGCCAGGTGTTCCTGAAGGAAAGCACCAGGGCCAAGGCTGACTATCACATGAGTTCAAGGTCCAGTCAGGAAACAGGGCTGGATGCAAGGCTGTCTATAGCATAGGTTCAAGGGCCTGCCAGGAAGGCAGCCAGCAATTCCACAGGGCAAGAGACAGAGCTGGACGCAGATCCACACAAGCAATAATGGGATGTCCAGACATGAGCTTAAACACATGGGTGTGGGTGGGAGTCCCAAGGAAGCTGGGCAGGGCAGCTACAGCCCATAGGAAACACAGATTTCACCACTCATTTGCCTACAGAGGCAGGTTTCTTTTGGGAGCCAACTCTCGAGCAACAAGGCAATATCCTGACTCTGATACTAGCTCATGGCCAGTCAGCACCCAGGTCCTACCCTGTGCTTCTTCCTCCCATGCCTTGGAGGGATTTTGTTACAGAAGCAAAGAACTGACAGGACAAGAGGTATGCAGAAGTAGGGCCCATTCTGTGTTGCAAAGACCTTAAGGACCATTGGGAATACAGGAATAATGTATTTATGGGATGGGATTTGTGTTAGTCACAGGTAGTCTTATACCCAATGTCCTTCAATTTTTGGGAAGATGGTGTACAACCATTTTGCACCAGTGACTGGCAACAATTACACACATGCAGGACAGAACTCAGCCCACGGTGTAATGCAGTACGGGGCCCATGAGAGGATCTCAATGGAAATTTAGTGAACAAAGTGATGATCTGATCTCTAGATAAGTTTCCAACCTCTCTGTGACTCCTAATAAGCCTTCCTCCACTTTTCTCCTCACTTTTTTTATCAAACCTTCCCGTAGGTTCATTTCAAAATTTTTCATAAAATCAAAATCTACAGAGCACCTTTTCTGTATCGTTAAGTTTTGGTGATGTGCCAATCTCATCTGAGGGCTAATGGTCCTAGACCTGAAGCAGAATGAAAGAAGTGAAGCAGACAGAACAAAACATTACATGCCTACATGTAGGGGAACTAGATGGAGAGGGGTAGAAAAGCAGCACTGTCAGTTCTGGTAAATCTTCTACATGTTTGTATGATTTTCTTTAGGTCAGTAATTCCCTCTACAGTGATATTGTCCTATAAATCTGTAAGAGGAAAACATTCTAAATTTTTATGCTTTCTGAGATAATTTTGGTCACAGTCAGGGTCACCAAGTTTCTACTTTACCACAAATAGTATTTGTTACAAACAATTCCAAAAATATTAAAATAAAGAATGTAAAATTTGGGAGAAAAGTAAAAATGATGGGTATGCCTAGTACGCTGATGTAATAATTAACCTACATTTCTTTCATCCTGTAGCAATTTTTTTATCTTATCTCAACAATTTTGTTTCTCTGTGAGACTTTTCCATTTCAGACTGTTAACCAGAAAATCATATCAAATTAGATCATGACCTTGAGGAATTCTGTAAACCAACATGACATTAAAAATAACTTTGCAATCAGAACAAAAAGGAACAAATTGTATATCATAATAGCATTGAATAGCCACAATTGACTCCAAAGTTCCACTAAAATCACGTTTCACTTGCTAAATAACCTCTTTTGACATTAATTAGTGCTCCTACTCAAAAATATTTTGCCATATTGTATTTTAAATGCTGTTAAATTTCTGATGAAGGGATTCTATTCCTTCCTGTAGCTTTCTTATTCATTAACAGCAGCCAGTATCACTTCCTTGAGGCTGTCCACATGTGCTTACCTGTGCAAGTCTGTATGTGGAATAAAAAGGAGACTTTGTGATCTAGATTTTCTGTTTCTTAATTTGAGGTAGTGTCAGCAATCTATCCACATATGTGCCAACCATGAGTTAACTAAAAAATCCCATTGTTATGTATTCTCTACAGGCTAGTTATTTATAGAACCATCTACCATAGTAGTTTAAAATTCTTCAGATAGCTTGTACAATTGATAGTTACTTTTTGATGTCATACCACAGGGAACATGTATTGTCTCTTAGTATGGTGTGTCAAAATCCTACGTCAAATCCAAGGGACATTATTTCAACATACTCCATCACAAGTACAGTGGTACGAAACCTATCAAATCTAGCAAAAACTGTAGCAAATGCACAAAATCACACACCCGAAAACTATTGGACTATTCAGATGAGTAAGTTCCCCACACAGAGAAGTCTCAGCATCATGGCAACTGAGGTGTCTATGGGCTACAACAAATCCAGATGACTTTAGTTATATCATAATCTGCAGTCCAAAGAAGGTCGTCAGGAGAATGATGTAATAAGCACTTCCACAGCAGCAACCAAATAAGTGCAGTCACTTATTCCCTGCTGAATGCCATAACAAAACTTTTTATGGACTACCAGAGCAGTACAGTAAACCTCAAAAATATATGCATTCACATGCCAAATGACAGTAAAATTTGTATTGGTTAAAGGTAGATTTCTATCTCTGTTAAAAGATTATACCTACATATTCAACCGAAAAAGCAAATGGCTAAATGAAACATGAAGAGCTGTGCTGTTTATGCAATAATTCTGTTCTAACACCAACATAACTAACTACTTAAAGGATTTTAAAGGAAGTAATAACTGCAGATATTTCTGTAAATGTAATCTGGATTCTGCTTGTCATGAATCCAAGCATGTACTTTTACATTCAAGGAAAAGCCGATTTAAAATATCATATACCAAGGGGGAATAAATGTATTTAAACATACTTACAGCTCCACAACAAAATCTTTCTACATTTTTAAAGAGGAAAACAATATTTACAGCTTCTTGTAATTTATTTTGGACTCACAAACTATTCAATATATGTCATATATTGGTATTACAAATTGCAGATTATTTAGGCTTAGACTTAATTACTCTAGCTTTGTACATATCTTTCCAAGCTCAGGAAACATTACCAACAGAGAGCTCCATGTCGCTCTCAGATCTTTTGCTACTCATATATTTAGACAAAATTTCCTCTGAATAACTGCACTGCAGAACTGCTAGTTCAGCACATTGAAATGAATACTGCCATACTACTTTCTTTAACAGTGAATCATTACTGCCAGTAAATAATTCAATGTGGATAGATTTTGATTTGCCCTATATGGCTGCCTAAACACATCTCCATTTGGCTGCTTACAGCATTTTCAGTGAGGTCAGTTATAATGCTGTGTCATACTTTCATTTCCTAAGTGAGGGGTGTTCACTGCTCGCCTGATAGGCAGTGAGAAAGCCTACCAGTTCTTAGTAGAAACAGGGCTGTCAGTCATTTGGTGAAAGTGTGACTCAGCAGCTGCTTAGTCTGTAAAAGCACTCTGCACATAGGAGATAAACAGGAGGGGGATGTCTTTCCAAGCACATAAATTCTCTGGTATGTATATAAACAAAAATGTCCTTACCACCATACAGAATTTGTGTAATAATTTTTTTCACTCATTTATTTCCAATCTTCTCTTTGCATTCAAGGAAGAGTGTATAAACTAGGTTATTTAGACATTCCGAATTTTTGTCAGGGATTGATCCTTGAAGATTTCTTTGACTAAATTAAAGATACCCATTTTATTTACCAAAAAACTATAGACACTAAGGTAGGAGAGTGATTTTTTTCTTCCAACAAGAAATGGGTTTATAAATTTGAGTCATAATTATTCACAACTAAAAACCGCTTTCAAAAATAAAAAATAAACAGCTAAAAATTTTCAACACATGGACACCAGCCAACTCAGAATACTCAGACCTACAGCAAACACTCAGCCTAAAGACGTGAGGGAGAAGTCCTTCCTCAGAACATGCAGAAGAACACACATCAACATGAATACAGAACACCTGCAAAAAAAGTCAAGGCAATGCTTGCTACCATTTTATGAAAGATTCCAGTTCTAAATTTCTTTCTCTAACAAAGGAGAAAGCACCTATAACATCTTGAACAGTTTTCATTTTTTCTATGACAGGAATCCAGGGGAACTGAAGATTAATTGAAGTTTCTCTCAGATTGACTATGACTCTTTAACTTCAAGAAAGACAACCATACAATGTAGAATAAAGGTGTATAAAACCTGATTTTTACTATGCAAAATATGGGGATCTCAAATGAACTGATCAGGAAGAAGTCTGGGGGAAAAAATTATCAGATGGAAGAAGTTTTTGTAAATGCCTAAGCAAGTTTTGTCATTGCTTATGACAAATATCAAACATGGGCTCAAAAGTGATGTAACAATTTCATGTAGATGAGTACCAGAAACTATGAAATACAAACACATGGATACAACCTTTGGTTCAGTAAGTCCCAAATCCTAAACATCAGATTGCTCGACCATTCAACTGCATGGTCCTATCCTCTTTCCTACCTTAGCCACAGAAAAATCCTCTATTGGCCACTGTCAGACACAAAGTATCAGATTTTAGAGACCTATTGTGACACTGTAAATAACAATTCTTGTGCTTTATGCACTGGAATTGAAAAGCTGAATTTCAAGTTCAGTAGGTAATGGTTGTCTACCACAAAGTAGGATCCAGTCCTCAAGATGTTTTGGAATAGCAGTTTTGGAATTTTACCAAAACAAGGTTAATGCATACCAAGTGTTACACACAGATTTTACAGAATTTACAGAATAGAGATCCAGTTGTAATATGTTTTAATTGCTACCTGTTTCCATGGTATTTTTTACAAGAACTACAAAGTGAGGAGTCGATTTTCTTGGTTCACTGAGTTTTTGTTATCCATCAAAATGCAGTGCTTGTTAAACTCCTGCCCTAACTGGCCTTTTTCTTTTTTGTGCACACATAATTACTCTGTCTAGTAAAGCACAGAATCCTCTTCATAACTACACAATTGTTCCAGTTTTGTTCCCTTCTGCATACACCTCTCGCATAGCAACCTGCCCAGATAACATAATAATAATAATAATAATAATAATAATAATAATAATAATAATAATAATAATAATAATAATAATAATAATAATAATAATAATAATAATAATAATAATAATAATAATAATAATAATTTCTCAAAGTTGCAGTATTTTTAAGGGAGCCACAAAAATACAAGTGACTCTCCAAAGATGTGAAGCATTATTTGGTTGACAAACAATGTCCCCAAAGATCTGCTGACATAATAAGTGATACTGATACACAGACTGCCATAATAATGGCAATAACATCTCTGGGAATCCGAATGTGTATTTTAAATTATATTCTCTGCCACCAGCAAATGGTAAAAGAGCAAAAATGGTAGCTCTTATTCTCATAAGAATCTAAACAAAAATACATGGAATGGCTCATAGAAAATGACAAGAGTTTCATTTAATTAACACATACCATTTCCAAAGCATTTCTAGAATTGTACTATACAAAACAAAAAACAACAACAACAAAATAAAAAAGCCAAAAACAGACACCACAACCTTAAAAACTTATGCAAATTTCACACAGGAAAAAAAACATCAGAGTTCACTGAGTGGAAAGGATGAATCAAGATAAACAGAGAAATGCTATTTTTAAAACTCCTAAAAATGTTGCAGAGTTAAAAATATAAAGTAAAAATTATTTTTATAGCAGCTGGCAATGTCCATTTAAGGCTGACAATTTCTTGGAAATTATTAGTACTACATATACTACATATCTCATGCAGCTTTCACTGTTTTGAGTATGGCTTCAAAACTCAGAATTGTTCCCTATTTTTGGCTTAAATCCAAGTTATAATTATAGTGAATGTACTATTTTTTTGAAAGAATACTGCTGCTTATATTCTTAACATAGTGATTTTGTTGTTTTCATATTGCAAAACTGAAACTAGACTAGAATAAACACAGAGGGAAAAAAATGAAGGCTTAAACCAAGTTTAATATGTAACTCCAACGCACCATCACAAAGCCCAAGAGGCAGGATATGCAATCCTGCATTCCTTATGCACTCGTAATACCTCTTGGCTTCAGTGGAAGTTTTGTTTAAGAAAGCATATAATCAGAACCTATAATTTCATTAATTGCATGCCACAGGCAGTCCATGTGAGGTAAGAATCATGAACCAAACTGGTTGAAAGGATGGTGGAACCCATTAGCCCCACCTGCATCTTTGTGGACCACTGAGTCTATGCAGCAAAACCATGAATCCTTGTTTTCCCCACTCACCCATACTTCCAGCTCTTCCTCATGACAGACTGCATCTGTCATGCAGACAGCAGTGCAGACGTTTCATCCAGGACACAACACAGCTCTCAGGTCTCTGTTAGTGTTCTCCATTACCATCCTTCCCCAGACTCTTGGCAGTACTGAGGATTTCACCCAATGCAGATGCCTACTCTGTTGGGATTTTTATTTTATTCATACTAGGCACAGACAAAATGAATGTTATGTAGCTATTAGAACAAAGTGTTTTGACATATTACATATTTCATTAGATATCCTTTGGGCAATTTAGGAAGTATCATCTAAAACCCCTGTGAACAGACTTGACATTTACAGTATTACTGTACACATAACTTTTCCATGCATACCATAAACATAAATGACTCTACTGGGTGTGTGTTACAGATAGTTTTATGGTATCTCTCAAGATTTATTTATATATGTAGGAAGAAATAGCATGGGAAAAAAACCTCCCATGCTATAAAAGCCTTTTATTTACTAAAACATGAGAAGAAAGAAAAAAAAAATAAAAAAAACAAGCATGGGCACTTGCAAGGTAGCTCTTTTTCTAAATATAAAAACAAATAATCAAATCTTAAAAGAAACCAATTGCAGGATGAAGAATGACAGGTGATGTTACAGTGAGGTGTGAATCTATAGATAGCTCTCCACTGCAAACTGACATTTAGAACACAGCAGATAGTTCTTCAGCTACAAAACCCCCATTACCTCCCCATATAATAAATTGAAAACTCTAGTTAATTTCTACCTGTGTCACTGAACACAATTCAATTTTTACAACACCTAACTAACTTACAGGTTTGTTTACAACAGGTTTAAAACATGAAGCAGGAACAGAATCTCCAGATTAAAAGTAAAAACCTTCATTCTTAACTATCCTAAATGCTCGCTCTTTGTAAGGAAGCTCCCAATGTGTAAAGGCACACAAAAGGTCAAAATAAAAAGCAAACAAATGGAAGATATAAAAATGAGGGTGCCTTAGGGATAAGGAGGATGAAAACAAAGGAAAGTGGAAAAAAGAACAAATCACTTTAAAAAAGAGAGAAAGAAAAGCATGACAATGAAAACAAATGAATCGTTTAAACTATGATGGGAGGAACTGATGAATATTAACTTTTATTATTCCGATTACAAAATACATTTCAAAATTGGATGAAACACATCCTATGTATGTTTTGCCAAGGACATTCTTGGCAATTACAAAAATCAGGAAAATTATAATTCAATCAGTGAGGCATTACTTAAAACCACTTGAAAAAAGTAGATCATTTGAACCAGCAAACAGACTGCATGGGTAAAATTTTAAAGACTCAATATTCTGGAGCAGTGCAGATTGCACTCACATGTTGCAGAGTTCCAATAATGGGGCCATTAGAAATACAGCAATTTTCCTTCCTGGATGCATTTTTACCAATCTTTCTTCTCATAAAGGAGCAACAAAGCCTCATCATCGTTTCCTATATAAAATGAGGACAGTTCTAGGGGGAAAACAAAACAAAACAAAACAAAAGCACTTGTAGAGAAAACTTTTATTTTGCTAAAAAATCTAGTTTAAAGTTTTTTAAAAGCTGTACTGTCCACGACAACCAGATCACATCTATAAAGATGGTTGCTGTATTTATCAGGCACATGTGGGACACTTTACCATGCACCCAATCTGTGCGCTTGCCTTGAAATGGATGATGCAGTCCTAAAAACGTTACGAATACGTCATTTTGTCTGTTCTACACTGGCAAAACCACAATAGGTCACCTTGACCTCTATCATGTACACTGTTTCACAGAACTGCTGACACCCGAAGAATGGGATTGACTGAAAAAGGCACCAGGCATTCACTATTCCCATTGGAAAAAGCGTGCCCTGCCTTCCCCGCAGTAGCGCTTATTTACATATCGCCGTGATCGCGCTGTGAAGGCGAGCGATGCAGCCTTTCGATTTAACCCGTCAGGCTGCCGAAGCCTTTGCAGATTGCCCGTTGTGCAGTCGGGCTTTCAGAGGACCCAAACCGCCGTGGGCTGGGCACTCCCGGGGCGATTCCACCGCCCCTCACCACCAAGTAGCGCTCCGCCGCGCCCGCAGACGGGGTAAAGGGCAGGTGTGCAGGGCAGGAGCCGGCTCCAGCCCGGAACGCGCCGAGCTCAGCTCCGGGCTCACTCCAGCGGCCGTTCCCGCGGAAGCAGGTGCGGCCCCGCCGCGCCCCGGGGCTGCGCGGGAAGGCGCCGCAGCGCATCCCGCCCGGTCCCGCCCCGCCGGCTGCGGGGGGCGCCTGACGTACCGCGCCGAATGGGGGTGGGGGGACGACTGCAGAGATGGAAAATTTTCGGCTCCTGCATCTCCTGCGCGTGCCCCCGCCGGTCCCCGCCCCTTCCCGGCTTCCACTCCCGCCCCCCAACCCGGCGTCGGCGGGGGCGGTCCAGAACCTTCGGTGGGGGGGGGACGGTCGGGTGCAGCCGCCTCCCGCCGCCCGGCGCCTTCCCGCCCGCTTCCGGCCCGGCGGGGCAGAGCCTCCGTCCGCCCGCCTGTTTCAGCCCTGGGGAGCCTCGTGTCCCCGTCAGAGCCGCGGGCACTGCAGCGGGCCCAGGAGCGGGGGTGGTGGTCAGGGATTCGGTGTCCCTCGACGCTGTGAGCTGCTTTCGTGTCCCGGCTGCTGCCGCTGCCCCGGGACAGCAGCCAGGCTGCCGCCCCTCGCACCCTCCATGGCCCCTCGATGCTGCAGAAGAAGGGAGCCCAGGCGATAACACGGGGGGGGGGGGGGTGTCAAACGACTCGGCGGCAGGGCATCCTCCACCCTCGAGGCTGGCAGCACCAGACTGGCGTGGGAGTGGCTGCTGCCGCGAGGACAGGAGCTGGGGAGGCGGCTTTGCAACCCCCTGTCCCTATGGAGACAGCAGCTAAGCCGGGTCCCCGCTACCCTCATCAAGCTTCCTTCGGAGCTGTGTCTTGCGCCGGGCGTGTGAGGAGCTGCGGCGGACAGTAAAGTCCTGCCGCCCACTTCCACGGAGGGCCAAGCAGCAAAGCTCTCCAAATCTGGAGTGGTTACCTGAGGAAAAGGAAGCAGGATGTTCTGTTTCCCCCCTCCCTTCCCTACAGGGGGTTTATCGTGAATCACATCACTGAGGGGAGTCTGTCGTTCCGGTTCACTTCTCGAAGGAAACGTTCGCGGCGTCTGTCGGCTGCCCTCGGGGTCCAGGCTGGCACGTGCGCTGCCGCAGGTGTTAAAAATAGCGAGTGACCGCAGCGAGGAGCTATGGGTCGGTGGCACCTCATCCCATGCCACGCACCCAGCTACTGGGAGACCCCAGCGCCAGAACCGAGGCGGCGGGGTGGAAAGAGGGAGGCAGATCCTGGGTAATCCGGTAGCCACCGGAGCCACCGGGTGCTGCAGTGACGCTGCGGATGGTACACTGGGCCGGTAGAAGCGCCTCTCAAGCACCGCAGCGTCCTGGCTCCAGCGCGTAAACCAGGGCCCCAATGTAAACACTGGAAAGCTGCTCGGCTCATGTGCCAGCGGCCGCGCTCCCGACCCCCGCGCGCCGGTGACCGGCTCCCACCCCTCCGTCGGGGACGCCCCCCGCGCCCCCCAGCCCCCGCCCGGGCGGCGGCAGGGGGTCAGTCGGGCAGGGCGGGGGGGCGGCGCGGCAGCGGGCGGGCGCCGCGCCCCTTGCGGTGACGCGCCCACATTCCTGCCTGAAGAGCGGCGGCGCCCGGAGGGGGCCGTCAGACCGGGAGCGACGCCGGAGCGACACAGACGCGATATTTTCTTTCCTTTTGATACCTCTGACTTTTTTACGTGATTTTTTTTTTCTACCTTTATTTATCTAGGGGCTTGTTTTCGCTGATATTTCATAGTTAAGGGCATTTTTTCCCTCGCAAGAAGTAGCAGCGGAGACAGGAGAATCTCGTTATTCCGAGGCTCCGGGAGAAACCCTCGCTTCAAGCTCGTGCGTAGAAGGTACGGCAGGGGCTGGCTGTTACCGGGCCGCCAGGAGGAACGGGGCGACTTTTCGGATGGAGCGCGGCTCGTCCTTCGCGCCTTTGTCCGGCGGCAGCGCCCCGGCTTGTCGCCAAGAGCCTGCCGGGCTCCGCCGAGACGCGCGTAGGGACGCGCCGCCGCCGCATCCCGAAAAGGTGGCAAACCCGCAAAGCGACTGCGGCGCGACGCAGTCCCGCCGCCGATTTGCGTTTTTCCATTGAAAAGGCCGGGACGCGCGGTGTCGCCGGCGGGGAGGAGGGACGTAAACACAGAGAAGGGCAGCCGCGGGGCGGGAGGGTCCGGCAGCCGATGTGACAATCGCCCATCGGTGTTGCATCAGTCTGCTCTCCGCTATCGGGGTGGGGAGGCGGAGAGGGGGGGGATGGGGGAGGAGTGCGGCGTGGCGGTGCCGCTGCCTCGGTGCGGAGCGGGCCGGGCAGTGGCGGTGGCGGTGCGGGCCGGGCGGTGGCGGTGCGGGCCGGGCGGTGGCAGCGGCGGTGGCGGTGCGGTCCGGGCGGTGGCGGTGCGGGCCGGGCGGTGGCAGCGGCGGTGGCGGTGCGGTCCGGGCGGTGGCGGTGCGGAACGGGCGGTGTCGGCGGTGGCGGTGCGGGCCGGGCGGCGGTGGCGGCGCGGGGCTCACCTTTGTCCGCGCGCCCCCCGCCCCGCGCGCCTGGTACTTTTCCACTCGGCGGCGGGCTGGGGCCGCGGGGCCACGTGACGGCCGCGCGCCCGCTGCGGCACTGACGTCGCCTCCCGCCCCCTCGGCAGGCGCGGCGAGTCCCGCCGGCAAGGACAAAAGAGCGGCCGCCGCCGAGCCCCGACCCCCGCCCCGCCAGCATGAGCAGCGCCGAGATGGGCAAGTTCAACATCTCGCCCGACGAGGACAGCAGCAGCTACAGTTCCAACAGCAACGACTTCAGCTACCCCTACCCCACGAAGCCGGCTGCCATGAAGAGGTGAGGGGGCTCCGCCGGCCCGCGGCGGGCGGCAGCAGCCGGGGACCCGGCGGGGCAATCCCTGGGGAAACACCGGAGTCGCTGCGGCCGGGGACGGGCGCGGCGCTCCGAGCGCTGACACTGGCAGGTGGGGTGGTTCTTTCGGGGTTATTCCATCGGTTTGTCCTTTTCCCTTTGAAATGCATCGGGAAGCGAATATGCGCGTTGCCCGTAAGAGTCACTAATGATGCAATGTTGTTTTGCAGCCACTATGCGGATATTGATCCAGAAAACCAAAATTTTTTGCTCGACTCCAACCTTGGAAAGAAGAAATACGAAACTCAGTATGTAAGTACCCAGCAATGACGTTCTAAATAAACAAACAAAAACGTAATGCCAAATTTCTGGTTTTTTTAGTTCTGAGATGAGTAATAACTTTCTGTTAATTATTACCTATCTCCCTTTCCTCAGCATCCAGGTACTACTTCCTTCGGAATGTCAGTATTTAATCTGAGCAATGCTATTGTGGGTAGTGGCATCCTTGGTCTTTCTTTTGCCATGGCTAACACTGGAATTGCTCTTTTTGTGTAAGTATCTTTTGATTCATCAAAAAACCCCTGTGTTTCTGGTGTGTAAGAATGTGACCCCTAGAAAATATCCAGTCATTTCCATAGGTGCAGAATTGCATTTTAGGATTTATGACTTGTTTTAAGTTTAAGGATTGTGATATATTGAGAAGAACCTGCAAAAATTAAACAGATTCACTGCAAGTTCTGCAACCCTCAAAAACATTTTACAGTGAGTTTTACTTGACTTAGCTGTAGTTTTTCCATGAATAACTGATAGAATTCCCCTGAAAGTTCTGTTATCCAAGTCCCAGTCAGGGATGTGGTCTCGCTTTCCGCAGCTGACATCATTATTCCTACAGAGTTACAATGAACTTAACCAATAAAGAAATCAGCTTTATTGCTACGCTTTCATTCAGTTCAGGGATATGGTTTCAGTTACACCTATAAAAATTTCTGTCTGCCTGCAAGGGAGGGAAGTGGAATGACCAGTGTATCTTTACTGGCCTGTCTACACTGGCAAAATCTTTGAGGTGTAGGACAGAACTACAGTAATGTAGTTAGAAATGGCATAAGGATACAGTTATGTACAGTGCTTTTTAAATGTCCTGGGAAAGAACATTTTTCAGGTATTGGAGGTAGTTCAGCTCATGAGCAATGTAGTATCAGTGACTTGACTGCAAATGAGTATCCATGGATATGTTTAAAGGAACTTTGTGTTTTTATCCTGGAAATAGATCAATGTGCTGAATGTTCAAGAACACATGAAGAGCAATGTTTAGTTCAAAATTTCCCTGACTCTGCTGCCAGATTTCCAGAAAGTAGGTCAGATTTACTTCCAGATGTTTCACAGTGTATTGGGTGGTGCTCATGTTTGCTGAGGAAACTACCAACGTGTAAAGTTCTGACCTAAAGGATTTTAAGTATATGGTGATTTGTAAATCTTCTCCTAAGATTTTCATTAGTTTAGATGGTGCTAAACTGAATGAAAGACTTAGCATAAATCTAGAAGAAATACTTCATTTCTCTATACATCAATTTCGTGCTCTAAAGATGTTCTGCAGCACATGAAATATGATCAGTGTAATACACATTAAAATGTCTCTGAGGAGAGGACAAAAAGAGAATATAAATTTTTATTTGAACAGATCTGGGGAGGTCCTCTTCTCTGAGGAAGAAGTTCAAAACTTTCAATTTAACAATTGGGTGCTGAGGCAGTTTAGTTGCTTTTTATTTCCAGGTACTATATTCAGATCTATTTGCATTAGTGCCGTTTCAAAGACAAACTAGCTTGTTACCTTTTAAAACTTGTAGTTCGTACAGCTGTGAGGTAGGAAAGCAGTTAATCACAGATGATACTGAGGATTTATGATGACAGTGAGGGCATTACAGGCATCCCTTAATAACTAGGTTACAGAATCAGATCCAGATGCAGTTGATTAAGGCAGTCAGTTCTTCGAAGACTGTGGAGGCACTTGTGTAAGCGCTGTGACTTGTCACTTGTGTCAGCACTAAATAAATGAATAGAATGGTCTGGAAGCCAGAAACAGAGTGAGCTTCAGAATGAGTTTGCTGACTGATCTTGCCTGCGCTGTAGGCAGCCCCATTCCAGGTTGGGACTGAGAGGTGTCCAGGGTCTGTGCTGTTTTAAAGCAGTGTAACCCTGGCACATCTCAGCTGTGCTGTTTCTGCCCAATGGCTGAGTCAAGTCCTAGTTAATCCCTATCTGTCAGAAATAGAGGTTTATTTGTGTGCATGCGTTAGTGTTGAATTGGCGCAGTAACATAGGTTTCCTACACAGATCTGTGAAGCTTCTCAGATCTTTTTGTTTCCAGTTCTTTGTGCTGCATTTATTAACTTTGCCAACATTAAAAATGACAGAAGAGGAAATGTACTCTGGGAAATGAAGTTTGCCCTTTTTAAGCCATTTTTTATATGCTGATTCTCAGGTTTCCTATTGAGCAAAATGCTTGTATTGGTGTAAGAAAGACCGGGGATTTTTTTTTTTTTTAATGCTTTGTAATTTTCCACTGTGTTCTTCAGCAGCCGAGAAGTCCCCCCTAGCGTGCCACTCCAGGAAGTGCATTTGTTGTGGGAGAGATTTGTTGTTGAGAGATCCGAATTTTAGGTGATGCAAATGTGCTTCTGGAAATAATATGCATTGCCTGTAAAAGCTGTGGGGAAGATAAACAAGCCACTAGCGATTCCCATGTAAGCACATCTGAAGAGTTAACTTTTGAGGAAAGAATTATTTTTTTTTTTAATGACAGTAGATGTATATTTCCATTTGAAAACACAGCTCTCAATGAGTCTGAATTTTCACTCAATTCTTTAAGGCTTTTGCAGTTTCATCCTTACATAAAAAAAAAGGACATAACACAGGTTTAAGCTGAAAAGCTGATTTCTTTTAAGACCAAGAGATAATCTTCACTTCAGCTGTAGTTACCCTCAACTGTACGTTCGATAGGTGCATGACACACTGTTGAACAGGGACATGGAGACAGGAGGAATACAGTTTCTTACAAGGATGCACCCATTCCCATTGATAATTTATTAAGTTATGTATTATCAAATGTAGCCAAGTATAATATCCTGACATTGGTGATGCTTATGCCATTTTAGACTGAATAGAATCATTGTTCAAGCCTACACTAGAATTTCTTTGTATGCCTGTGAATTGCAATTTAGTATAAAATCCTTTCTACACATAGCATTAATTGGGTTTTCAGAACACTTTCAAGTGACCTTAGAATGTACACTTTTTCCCATACAATATTTTAATATGGGGAATGTTTATATTTGATGCATCTTTATTTAATAGGGTTACAAAAAGTTATTTATGGCTATTACAAATGTGCATGTTTTTCTCTCCCCAGAATACTCCTGCTGTTTGTCTCAATATTTTCTTTGTATTCAGTGCATCTTCTTTTGAAGACTGCCAATGAAGGAGGTATGGCAAATTACTGTTTTACAAATATGAAGTATTAGTTTCTTACGGTATCTTTGTGAAATACACCCTTTCAATGGGATGTTGTATTTTCTTCTAGGATCCTTATTGTACGAACAGTTAGGAATGAAGGCTTTTGGTATGGCTGGAAAACTTGCTGCTTCTGGATCAATTACAATGCAGAACATTGGAGGTGAGGACAAGATCTTAAAATGTCTGTTCTGTCAATAGTAATTGTTCCCTGCTTATTCTTGGAGACTTATTTGTCACACAACATGTGTTCATTAACTGCTTGTGTTCAAGTGAAGTTATGAAACATGTTATGTGATTCTTGCATCATGTGGCATATTCTATATTTGTAATGATCTATGATGTTATTCACCTACAGCTATGTCAAGCTACCTCTTCATAGTGAAATATGAGTTACCATTGGTCATCAAGACATTTATGAACATCGAAGAGACCACAGGGTAGGTGTTAGAACTCCTCATCAGAGAAACTATTAGGAGAAACAAATATGGAGACTGTATATATTTTTATATGAAGACCACGTTCGGTACACCGTAGGGTAGCTTCTTATTCAGACAGAGATACAGTAAGTTTTCCCTTCCCCTGAGTGCTTCACTTCATTTAGATCCAGCCTGACCTGGGAAAAGGGTAGAAAAATACAGGTATTGCATCATGTTGCAGAAAGCTGTTCTGTAAAGAACATCAGGTAAGTGTTAATGTATGTACCAGTCAGTACATACACTTGATAAGGAAAGATAAATGTGATTATGGTTGGTTTTTTTTGTTTTGTTTCTTTTTACTTTCTTACTGCATTCAAAATGTTTGGTCTGATTAATTTGATTTTCTAGTATTAATATTGTGGCAAGTGATTAAATGTAAGACTAAAGTGCAGTTATGCAAGGAATGTCGTAAGGAGCAGTTTTCAAAAGATACAGAGGCTAAACATTGACCTAAACCACAGTTTATATGCCCAAGACTAGAGTGGTAGATGCCTTGCCATCTATTCCTGGAGACACCTTGACTCCAGAGTGGCTTTCCTGCTTGGCTTTAAAAAGAGGATTCATTTTATCTAACCATATTTTGAGTTCATCATTACAATTGTCTTAGTACAATCAGTGGAGAACGGTGATCCTCTGTAGTGATCAGTTCGGTGCACCTTAGACACATTTTGGGCATCTCCAAAGAACAGTTGATCATATCACTCTGTGTTTAGAGGGTGTGTAAAAACAAGATGCCTGAGTTCAGATGGATAGAGTTAAGTGCTATAAATCTCACTCTTCAGAGTTGTACTTCTGTGCCTTGTCCTGAAGTGTCCCAGTCTTGAGAGGGCTGAGCAGCTCAAGACTCCAACTTACACCTAAGCCTGAGTTCAGAAGGTAGGCATTTTTCTGCCGCGTTCCCCAAGGGGTTCAAGCAATTTGGTGATGTTCATACAGCTTGCTGATAGATATTGTCATAATAACAGTGCTAGCCATATTTTTTTCATTTTTTTTTTCTTTTTTTTTTTTTTTTTAATGTACTCGAATACTGCACCTACCCTATTTACTTACTAGTGTTATGTTTACAAATTCTTTGCTGGGAAGGTTCATTTCTCTCCTTTGGCTGAATTCAAGTCCGTATTTTTCGATTCTTAAGAGAGCCCCTGGAGTAGCCAGTATTTAGAAGGGGGCTCGGAGGCAAATATTTTTAACTGTCCCATCTTCAGTAAAGAATTCAAAACTGGTTGCCATTCAAGAGGGAAAGTTAAAGTCTGTGAATCTCATAGGATACAGCTGCTGCTCTGCGAATCTGGTAGAGAAAATTAAGAAATTGAGATCTGTGTCTTAAATGTTTTCTTGTCGGCTGGCACTAGGTAGCTGTACACTGATTTAAAGTATTTTCTCAGTGCTCTGGCAATTGTGAACCCCATTTAACTGACTCTCTCCATGCATTGCTTAGGGGAGTCTGGGTGGCTACCATTGGCATGGATTCCACTCTGGAAGCCTGGGGCCTAAAATGTAAGCACTTACCTGTTTAAGTGTCCCAAACTAATGCTTACTGTAAAAGAACTTCTGGAATTCTGAGACAATATTACAAATGCTAGCTCCATGATTAAAATTTGCTTAGCAACTTCTAAAGTACTTGGCTATATTTTAAAGCTGCACAATCCCATTCTTTACTCTTCAGGACGGAAAAACTTTGAAGTCCTTGATCTGAAAGTCCTGATGGCCTCTATATGGTATGCACAATAGCAGTGCATGTTCTTGTGATTGTATCAACTGCAAGGAGTTTCTTTGTTGTGATTTCTTTTAAATTTGCCACAAGTCTACTGTACTTTTTAAAAAGACAACAAAAGGTGTATGGTGTTAATGTCCTATACATCTGAATTTTCTAAAATACTCATTTTTTACATCTAGTTATCCCAGGTAAAACTGAGGAAATAAATGACTATACATTTTTGCATTTACTATGTAAATCCAGAGCAAGTCTGTTAATTATACCATATTTCCATTACTATATAAAAGACTATAATTGAGCAACTAAGTTTGCATATACAAATTTCAAATTAAATTATGTTTACCTAAATAGTATACAGTCCATTTTAAAATAAATACTGTTAAAATGATATCATAATAGGATGTAAAGTATTAATACTTGGGAATAAATGTGTAACTTAATGTTACTTTAGTTGCTTAAAGCATATATGATGGTCCTGTAGGACTTTTTTTTTATGTATGTCAAAAAAGATGTTAATCTTCTAATGCTCAAAAATGTTCTGTGAAAAAATAGCTGCTGCTTCTTACAGAAAAAAATGGCAAAAATGTTCTGAAGGAAAAGCTTCTGAAGTTCTTACCATGTTTTCCCTACTGAAAGGGACTAAATGTGCCTCCAAGAGACTCCCAGTGCTTGTTGGAGTTTTCTCAGCCACTGGGCTTGAGCTACTGCCTTACCTTCAGCCCTCACCTGTTTTTCTTTAAGTCCCACAGGGCACCCAGCAGAATTCTATTTCCGTTAGAAATGGAAACCCTGCTGGGGCCCTGCAATGTTCTAACACATCTGGAGAGTTGGGAACCAGCACTTAAGAAAATTATATTTTTTCTGTGATTGATCCCACTTGACTTTTTTCTAACCAATCATATAATTTTCTGTCTTCTGACTTCCAGATGGTTTTTATTTTTATAAAAGGACACTAAAGGAAAGGCACAATGCAGGTTTGGGGTGAGATAAGAAGTTATTGTAGGGTGTTAGGTCCGTATAGGAAATTAAATACTGTCATTTTTGACATCAGGTAGTGCATTTTTTTAAGGAGCTATATGTTGTAGAAGATAAGAGGGAGGACTAAACTGCAAATGTAGTTTTTAAATACCTTATTACTTACAAATATTACCTTTTTTCTACAGAGAATGGTATCTCAATGGTGACTATTTAGTGCTGCTGGTGTCTGTCATCCTCATTCTTCCCCTGTCCCTACTGAAAAATCTAGGTAAGTAGTAGAGGGCAATCAAAATAAAAACCCATTGGAAAATACTGTGGGGAAATGTGTTGATACAATACTTGGGTCTAGAAATGCTGTGTGAATTCACAGCTGTCTCCAAACTCATCTCTTGCAACTAATTAGCATTTAGGTAATTGCTGTCAGTCTCCTTGAAGAAAGGAAAAAAAAATCAAGACAAGTATACTAAATTTCAGATGTGTTTGTGGAAAATGAAAGGACAGCAGGTAGGATAGTTTTAGAACAGAGCTCAACAATAACATTCTGTTTCTGTTCTTATCCCAAAGTTTGACCTATTTTGGTCAATGGTGAAAAATTACAATATTGTTACCATCTATCCTGTAACAGCCTTCAAAGAATAGGGCTGCTAAGCCTGGGCAGTATCTTTTCATTGTAGATTCCGAGGAGTAACAGAATATTCATACTAGATGCTTTATCTGAAATGGCTGTAATTCAGTTATATATGTGAATAATTCAGTTAACAGGCTGTTTATTCAGAGAATCCTGTAATGGAACTTTAATAACTGAGAGTCTCGATGTGAATTACTCTCTCAAATTACTGTTTTGTGGAAGCTAAGTATATAAGTAAAAAGAAAAGGAAAAAAGACCAAGTTATCTTGATAGTGCATGCTATTAAAATTCATCCTATATCATTCTTAGTATACAACAATCAATTCATATAGTTGTTGCTGTGGGGTTTTTTAGTGTGCTTCTTTTTCTTGTAAGTTAAAAAGTTTAACATTACAGACTCACTGTGTGTACAGACCCTAATATGTCTTTCAGAACCTTTAGATCTGGGTTGGGATTAGCAGAAAGTCAATGAATAATTAATTTGTTCTGTGTAATGCTAAGGGAAAGACAATCTAAAGAGATCACTTGGCAGAATATGTTTTTTTATAATGTTTTGATTTGAATGGTATTTCTATTTATTATATATTGATTTTTTTTTTTTATTTTTCTTTATCACAGGGTATTTGGGCTATACCAGTGGGTTTTCCTTACTTTGCATGGTCTTCTTTCTGATTGTTGTAAGTATAATCTTGAAAACTTCCAGTACTTGTAAAAGTGTGTTTCAAAGTGAAATTATGCATAGTTTCTAAAAATTTTCGCATCTTGCATTAGACAAAGTAATAAACATGTGGCTTTATTTCTAGGTAATTTGGAAGATGTTTCAGATTCCTTGTCCTATGGACAGTGTCATCATGAATGTGACATTATTTAATGCAACAGTGGCACCTTTGGTAGATGAAAATATAACAATTGATGATATGTGCAAGCCAAAATACTTCATCTTCAATTCACAGGTAACTGTCCAAAAATCAGATGCTCTGTTGAAAACAACTGAGAGACTTAAGTATGTAGCAGATAAATTAGGTCATTCTTCCTTCAAGCAGTTGTCCGGTTTTAAAATTGGGATGTGTCAAGACTTTCTGTTCCAGTAGACTTGGGTACTGTTTACCTCATGCAGACTGGGTATTTTTACATGCCAAATACATAGAAATTAAAAGGAATTTGAGGTACCTGTTTGAGTGGCAAAAAACAAATCTCCCATTCTACAGCATAGCATTTCTCAAGCTTCCTCAAGGAAGTTAGTGAAGCATTTTAAAAAGTAGATTGCAGAAGAAGATGAAGAAAATTGTAGAAGTGTTCAAATAGGATGTTTGCCTTGTTCCCAGTCACAAATTCTTGACTCGTGGGATGCTCCCAATTACAGTGGCAAATCTCCACACATGTGTAATGCTCAATACAGAGTTCAAGATAGAATGGCTTAAGCCTGTGAATTGCTGAACATGATTTTGAATGCAAATACATTCAGCTCAGCATGGACTTCAGTGACATTTGAGACTATTTGGTACCTCCAGGTCTGGGTTTAAGAAAATACAAACTTGTTTTAACTTTTTCTGAAGTTTCCATTGTAAAGAATAGCTGGTCTTCATCACCAAATAAGGCCAAAACTGAAGAATCTCCTGATGATTTTGAAAAGTAAATTTCTAATGTCTGTTGAGATACTTAAGAAACATACTTTTTTTTTCCAGACTGTTTATGCTGTCCCAATCCTAACATTTTCTTTTGTCTGCCATCCTGCAATTCTTCCAATTTATGAAGAACTGAAAGGGTAAGTGTTAGATATGTATCTTCAATTTCACTAAACAATTAAATATAGTATAAAACAGTATGTTCTCACTGCTAACAATGTTACTTTCTCTTTCAGCCGAAGCCGTAAAAGAATGATGAATGTGTCCTACGTATCTTTCTTTGCCATGTTCCTCATGTATTTATTGGCTGCTCTCTTTGGATACTTGACATTCTACGGTGAGTATTGCCTCTCTGCTTTCTTTAAAATTATGTATGTTCTTCAGACTCACAGCATTATTTTAAAAATAGAACAAGCAAGCATTTATTATGTATTCTAAATATACACTGTTAGTTGGGTTATTGTTTTTTTTAGCACTTCTATAAGTGCACACCCCGAAGGAGATCAGTAATAGAATTAGGCCCAAGACATAGGATTAAATGGATTAAACCAGATTCCATGCCTCCAAGTCATTCCTGTGTAAAATGGATACATTCTTACAGGAGCTTTTGGAGCTTTCAATTTATGTTGATGATGTAACTGTAAAATCTGTGTGCAATCTAGAGCAGAAACACATGTTTAAGAAGTGTGGCAACTAAATCTAGTTAAAATACTGTTTTCTTTATAGGAAAAGTCGAGCCAGAGCTGCTTCACACCTACTCTGCTTACCTGGGTGCTGATGTTCTCCTTCTTATTGTGCGTCTTGCTGTACTTATGGCTGTAACCCTCACTGTACCTGTAGTTATTTTCCCAGTAAGTAATTTTTTTAAACACCTCTACCGCTGCAGTCGTTTAGCAATTTGGCAACTACTGTTTATTAGTTGAAAAACTGAAGAGTTTTTCTCTTAACTGAAAAAGGAAACTTACTATGATAAACTTGAGAAATTATAGCTATAGTGTTAATTCAATAAACAGGTAACATTTACCGAGCAGTAGATACAAATATATTCAGTTGTATTGTTTTCCTGGCATGGCTGTATTGGGGAAATAGATTTCCCCTCTATAAAAATACTTAAACTGTTGTATTATCAGCTTAAAAAAGCCAGCATGTTTTTGTACATACAGTGTGGACACGGTCTGGCCATTTATGTGTATGTTGTTGAACAGCACCCTTAGATGTTATAGAATTTCCTGGAATTTATTTTTGTTCAAGCCAGATACTTCTCCTTGGTTTTTTTTCTCCATATTACTTTCATCTTTCACCTTCTATTAAAATCTGAAGCATTCAGGAAAATTATGTTAAAATACATGGAAAAGGAAGGTCTAATTCAGGTGGCAAATCACTGTTGTTTTTTTTTCCTTTGCCTTCCCAAGATCCGCAGTTCCATTACCCAGCTGCTGTGGGCAGGGAAGGAGTTCAGTTGGTGGCGTCACTGCTGCATTACCATTGCTCTTCTGGCATTTACCAATGTGCTCGTTATCTTTGTCCCTACTATTCGAGACATCTTTGGATTCATTGGTAAGCATTTTCTTGTCAGATCAAGCAGTCTTTTGCATTTCAGAAAAAGCAGTTCCAGTCTAATTAGAGTATGTTTACCTAGTTATGAATATTTATTTCCATGCTTTTTCTCTGCAGGTGCTTCTGCGGCTGCCATGCTGATCTTTATACTTCCTTCTGCCTTCTACATCAAATTAGTGAAGAAGGAACCAATGAAGTCAGTGCAGAAGATTGGGGTATGTATAGACAAATATGTAACTACACTTGCTTTCTAATTCAAAGCAAAAAAAGAGAATTATCTTTTTCATGATTTATGAATTTTGAAGTCCTGGTGAAGGTGGTCGGTGAATTGGTATTTAATGTTACCTTGCACAGTTGTAAGGGGTTGCCTAAGAACTCAAAACCAAGGAATTTGCCATCACAAGACTAAGTTTGCTTCAGTGACTTCTCTTGGTCCCTGGCCCCCAGTCTCAACAGTAACTGGGTAATTCTGTTGCTGGTAAGAGGCAGATTTCAACAGAATGCCCTAAGAACTGTATTTTAAAAGCCTTAACATTCTTCAAATATTCTTCTAAGACTTATTTACATAATTTTCCCCATAAAAGCTCATCTCTGCCGATTGTTTGGGTTATCTTGATTGTTCTTGATGCTCCTACTAATCAAAGACGTACTGACTCATTATGCAGTCAGACATACTGAGACAGAGTCAAGTTAGCACAGTGGCATAGCCAGACTGGTATCAGCAGGTACATTAATTTCCCTTAGTTGAGGGTGAGGTCTGCTATACTGAGAATATATGTACTTCTTGATTTGAGAAAGGACCCCAAAATGAGAAAGATACTTAACTCCTTGTCATTGACTTGACCTCTTGTCTCTTACTTTGTCCTCCATGAGTGGTAGCATTTGTGTTATGCATGGGTGTGAATTTGTAGGTGTATGTTGTGTTTTACCAGCAGTGTCATAGCAGAATCTGAAATACTTCTGTGTTTTCTCTTTCAGGCTTCATTCTTCTTTCTAAGTGGTATACTTGTGATGACTGGGTGTATGACACTGATTATTCTAGACTGGACCCAGAATGTTACATCTGATGGCCATTAACTGCCCTGGTTTAATCTCTGTAATACTCCACTTCAAATGCCAGTGTTCACTCAGATACCTACTGAGAATGAAAATGAGCAATTCAGCTTCCTTTAAAAGGCAGATTCTTTGTTGATGGTTCTTCTGATCATAGAATATCTGAACTCTGTCTTTAAGAAACTATTCTGCATGATGGAAGTGGATATTAACATCAAACCACGTGAGTGTCTGGCTGAAGGAAGTGACAACTTTATTCCATTCCAGAGAATGGACAGAACTCTCTGTAGACTTTTATCAAGCCATGTTTGGCTTTCGTCATTGTTACTTGGATATTTTGTTATTTTACTTGAATGTGCCTAATGGAACCATTTGATGTGAGAAAGAACTCTTTAATTTACAGCAAAGTGTTTAAATAACCAATGAGAGAGCGAGAGAAAGAGAGAAACGCTATTATTTTTTGTACCAAAAATTCTTATGGACCTCAAAAGCACTATTTTGACTTTAAGAAACATTTTTCTAAAAAGAATGAAAAAATAACATAGAAGAGCTCAGAAAAATATTTAATTAGTGTCCTAAATTGAACTCAGTTTGATTTTCTTGATCTCTTCACTCATGTCACCAGTGACAGGACCCAAGGAAAGGGCACAAAGGTGTTTTTACCCAGAGGGTGTTTGGGCACTGGAACAGGCTTCCCAGGGAAGTGGTCACAGCACCAGCCTGACAGAGTGCAAGAAGTGTTTGGACAACGCTCTCAGGCACCATGGTGTGACTCTTGGGGTGCCCTGTGCATGACCAGGTGTTGGATATGGTGATTGTGATGGGTCCTTTCCCACTCAACATACCTTATGATTCTGTAGAGGCATAATTAGAAGAAATTTTATTTTAAAAATGCTTCTAATGACCAAAACAGAAAATAAGCCAATTCAGATCAAAATTCTCAGATACTAAATGCTTTCCATGAAGTTCCCTTACAGAAAATAATCCTGAAAATCATTTCAGGGTTTCATAAGTAACTAGAGTTACCAAAAAATGGTGTGGAAACACAAATTTTCAAACTTTAAAAATCCCACCCTTTAGAAAAGGGTGCATTTGAGAAAAGCATAAGTAATCTAAAATTGTAAAGATGGCATTGACATTTCCCTTCTTGAGGTACTCAGTAGTGCAATTGAGTAAAACAGGGTTTGGGATTTTTGCTTTTTGTTTTTTTTTTTTTTTCCTGTTGTAGATAGAAACTGAATGGCACTGGAGCATATGATGCCATTAATACAAAACTCCCTCCTCAAGTTCCCTTTATTAATAAGGTCCATTGTCAGTTGTAACAATGTTTGTTGGGATTTTTTCTATCCAATCTATCTTGAAACACTCTGTAGGAAAACAAAAAAGTCCTAATGTAGTCTTCTAGTTGTATAATATTCAAAAACTGTACAGTATTTCTCAAATTCCTCATCCGTTATTGGATTTTGAATTACTTGACTATTCTGTTTCTGAGTCAAATCCACAAAATAACTGCACCGATATGTCATGCTTGGTACAAACTCTCTTCACATACGCAACTGGGATTCCTCTTCCAATTTATACTGTATAGTAGTATTAAAAATAACCTCATAGGCTGGATAGTCATCTCATACTTGTTTGCTTCAGAAATAGCTAAGTTTCTAAGGAGCCCTAGCTGATGAGACAGGTGCTGTATGGTTGCGATGAGCTATTTTGTTTCTAGTGCATGTTTGCTCTTTCATTCTTGTCCCAGGTTGAAGAGAGGTAACATTTGTATAACAGCGTACTTGGCTTACAGAGGTTCTCAAACACAGCAATATTGGGTACAAAAGCCTAGATAGAGATTATTAATGAAATAGTCATGGCAATGTGGTCGGTCAACTGTCTTCATCTGACACGATGTTTTAAAAATCTGATTTGTGAAATCCCACTCATTGTGTCAGAGAGACCAAGTAAAGGCCTGTAATCCATTGATTAAACAGTGCCTGAGACTTTTTTGCTCTTTTAGAATTAATCAGAAATTAATCTAAACAATAATCACCATTTGGCAGATGATGTCAAGCTCTGCCCAGCCATTTAAAATCTATGGAAAAACAACTGCAGGTATTTTGTATTGATACTTCTGCATGACTGTAAGTACTGGTCACTAAGACTGTAGTGTAAAACTGTAATGACAAGTTAGATTCCTCATGTGTTATTTGTAATATTAATTCGGTGGTACTCAACTGGCAATTAATGATCCTGGAGTCAGCACTGACTAACGCTCCGTAGGTACTTCTCTGCCTCAGGTACTGTACATCCATGGCTAACTATCCCATGTTACCTGATCTCCACAGAAGTGCTGAGCATGTGCCTCCTCAGTACTTTGGCAGCTTTTCTTCTTTCTCTGCAAATGTGCAAAGATGGAAGAGGATTAAAATGTTGTCTACCTTTGAGCAATTTGTAGCACATAAGGGATGAAGTGCTTCCCTTGCGTTTAAAAAGAGGAAAGAAAGTGAGAAATCTCCTCCTTTCTCACAGCAACCCTAGAAGAGGAAGGAATTGTGAGAAGTTACTACAGATTCCTTCTTTGTAGTAGGGAAGGGAAGGAGATTTTTGTGGTGACACCTCATAGTGTATTGTACATGTCACTAATTCTCTGAATGTAGCAATTTCTAGATTATACATTATGTGTTATATAATTTGATGACTGACTCTCCACCTGCAACAGTTGAGTTCCACTTGGCTGGGTCGATATCCAACATGTGATTTTTTTAATTATTATTTTTTTCCAAACCTGTCTGTTTAAAGTTACCTACATTACAAACCACCTAAAAGAGCAGCTTCAGTATTAAACCACTGTTCTGTCACCTCAGTTAGACATTACTGTCTTCCATGATATTTCAGTCATAAATGTAACATGTTATTTATAAAACATTAATCCATTAAAACTAAAACTATTTTTCAATATTTATGATAGTCTATGTACATAAATTGTATGTGTGTACATACTGTAAGTATAATGTATATAATGTAGGTTTGGAGTCCAGGATTTATGTATATATTCCTCTCTCATTACTGATTGTTACATCATTTCAAGGAGTTGTCCATGTTGTACATCTGTGTAACAGCTGTCAAAGGAAAGAGCCTTTTTCAACAAAGTGTAATGCTTACAGAGATGAAAGAAGTGTGTTACGCCTAAGGTGTGTAAGAAAACACTAAGATTGTATTTATTACAAATGTATATGTTGCAATAAACACAGGAATCACTTGGGTCCATAGAAAGCATTGTTCAGGTTCATGTATACTTTTTCTCTAAAATTTACCATGGATGTTACGATTTCCTGAATGCAGCAAGTTCACCACCTCTGCGATCTAACGCTCGTTAGTTAGGCCGCCAGGTTCGGGCATCCCGCGGTACAGCCGTGTACATATGTAAATACCCGCCTTACTGGGAGGGGCCAACAGCCTAGCTAGGGTTGCTGGCTAGACTGGTGGCCAGCAACACAGTTTCAATGAAACATTGTATGTTTGTTTTAACTGAAATAAATAAATAGATAATCCTAAGCAAGGGCGTGATGTTTTTCTTGGGGGAGGCATCTTGAGGATTTTCTTTAGAGGTGATGCTAAAAGTGTACCTTTAATTTCATGCATAATTAATATATTTAACACTTTCCAGGAAAGGGGTGAGGGAATGGCATACAACTACATCCACGATGTAGGACACTTAGTGGTAGGACACTTAGGACGCTACAAGAGTAAAAGAGAACAGGTCTGGACATTAGAGATAAAATTCTACAAGGAACCTGCATTAAGTAATTTCTTTCATGGAAAAGGCATAGCTAGAGACAAGACCCAATGTGTTAGATCTTGTCTAAGTGTAATAAGTGAGTCTTGTTAAAATCCTGTGCCACTTTCCTTCATTTGAGTCTCCAGTAGAACAACTGCTTATGTAAAAAATTACAAAACTGGTATGCCTGGTTTGCTTCCATTTTGGAAACTGGATACAAAACAAGTGTATCATATAAATATGTATCACATCATATGAATGAATATCTGTCCCACATACTCAGAATTGGTTGAGAGATGCTGGAGTTGTAACTCTGTCATGTGTACAGCAGAACACTATACAAAAGCAATACTTAAGAAGGATAGTTAAAAGCTCTGAAATCAGGAAATCCTCAATTAAGGTTGCATTAATTACAAGATTGCAAAGTGTTTTTTTCCTGGAATCCTCACTTAGTAGCTGCTCATTATTTTATTTTTTTAAGATGCTTTCTGTGTGTTCACAGTGTTTGTGTTCTCCCAGAATCCAAATGCCATCCTGATGAGGGATGAATGCCTTCATTCCTTTCTAATTCTCATTTTAGTGTCATGTTTGTGAAACATAATTACTCAGTTTCACAGTGTTTGCAGGCCTTTTAGAAGGTGTTAATCAGTATACAGCTCTGGGGACCTGGAGCATGGGGAGGAAGCACTGTGGCACAGCCATGTATTTGAGTCTATTTAATGTCCTCCACTTACTTAATGGTGATCATTCTTGGAGCAAGAACCCTAAGCACCAAGCTAGCCATTTGGAAAGGGTGATCATGTCTCATAAGCTGTCTGCTGTCACACAGGAACTTCGTAGCAGTGTAGAAGCCCTTCCCTAGAATGCTGCTTGACAAACTGAACAATTAAGCTCACCTGTACAATCACGCAATTCCATTAACTTAAATAACTTCATAACACAGTCTTTTCTACATCTTATTTCACACAAGAATGAGAAGATTGCTCATCTTGTGAGATTAATGAGATGGTGCAATGGTTTTCTAAAAATGAACTGAAACTATGTTGTAACAGTGTTTAAAATCCCATGCTTTGAGCCTCTGTACCTGCCACAAAGTCCAAGCTCCAAAAGAGGGTTGTCACTTTAAGCTTATTCACAATGCTGAGCAGGAAACAGATGGCACCTTTACTTTCTTCTAGTTCCCCTGAAATTTGCTTCTTTCTTCCACCCTGGCCTTGCCAAGTCTGTCCTGCCTCAAGGTCTTGCCTAGCCCTCTCACCCCAGAGGGGTGATTTCAATCAATGCTGATTTCCACACCTACATTGTTTTCTCAGTCCCAGAAAGATCCATAATCCTCAGACTCCTCTCACGCATTGTGCTGTGGAAGCCTGTACTCTAACAGCCACCGTGAGCTGGCTTCTAATCTTCATTTCCTCCATGAGAGCATTCATTTCACATGTGCTGTATTTCACATCCCTTCAGACCTTACATGGTTAATGTGAACACTGAATTGATTATGAGACCTAAGAGCAGCAGGTTTTTTTCCCCCCAAGACCAAGCCCTAAGCACTGCAGTGAGTTCCTATAAACTACCAAAGTAAATACAGGCCACGTCACCCTCCGGGTCACACTGTATTTCAAAATCAAGTTTGTAATTTAACATAAAACAAATGTTTTTGTTTTCTTGCTGCCACAAATTTCCACCCTTTGTGGTAGGTCAAATGCAGCACTTCACTACTCCCACACTTAACAGAGCCAGTTTCCATCTTGTGGTTAAATTTCTCAACACATTTAAACAATCAGTATCTTGGATCAACACACTGCTTATCTCCAAGTCCCAGGAGAGAAGTCCTATGACAGTTATTATGTCTGAGCATGGCTAACTACTAGAATATCCAGCTGTCCTCCCCTGCAAATTTTACTTTGGCAGGGAACATCAGTCTTCATATTTGCATTTTCTAGCAGCAGCTTCACCAAAACTCAGTCTCTGAAGTATTTCCTTTCTTACTTGAATATGGGTAAGTGTAGGAAAGAATCAGACACAATCTTTGTCATCCAGAATCATTATAGAAACATTAAATCCTTCTGAAAAAGGCATCAATAACCACTTAGTGTAACTACTTTTATTGCCTTCTTATTTTTATAAATACTGAGTAAATTAACTACATGGAATCTAAATTACTTTTACAGTTTATTTTGTTTCTGTCAGTTCTGCTGTTATCTGAGTCAAGCTGCCCATGTGATTCAGACTTTTCCCTGCAGAAGTTACTGGAATGTTGTGCCCTGTCTGTGCACAATGAGTTATTATACATAGTTCAAGAACACAGAGATAAACTACAGAACTTCCTCTAAAAAGGAGTTCCTCTGAACTACAGAAGTTCTCTGCAGAATCTTTTCCTGCTTTCCTGCTTTCATTTCTCTCATTCTTCTGCAGAATAATGTATTGTAGCTTTCCCTTCCCTCTCCAATACATACACCTGAGACCATTAATTCACTTTTCTAATTTTTCCAATGTTTTACAAACTCTTGGCACTTATTTTCTTCTCACAAATAAATGTCTTTACTTTTCATTTGCTTTGTGTCTTCCCATACCATTTTTTCATAGACTGTAAAGATGAAATAGTGAGAAATATCGCAATATCATGGTAATGACTATGAAAGCCAACTGGTGCATTAATGTTACTAAACTATGGATTGCCTTTGGCACTGGAGAGCATAACTGAAAATATAACTGGACGAAGCTTTCTCTGCGTCCTCCTGCTGCAGCTTGGCCATGCCTACCTGCTGCCCTGCACCCTGATCTGGCTGTTTGTGCTTTTTTTCATTAGCCAGTGTTGTTTTTAGCCAGGAGTCCAATTTCCCTGCAGCCTTCCAGGGAGCTGGAAGATGTGGAAAGCTGGCAGATGTAGGGGCAAAGAGGTGGTCAGGCCACTGAGCTGCCTACTGCCCAAAAGAGAAAGGTGTCCAAGACAAAAACTCAAATGTGTGCTAGCAGAAGGGCTGCTTGATCATGGTGGTTTGAGGGCGAGAATGAGAGCTGCTAGCAGCCAGTTATCCTTCACAGGGAAAGGAGCCACCACTGGTGGCCAAGTACCCATCACAGTGGGGTCTGATGGTCCCTCAGGTCTCCTCACCCTCCCCAGCATGTTCACAATCAGGTCAGTGTCACTGAGGGCTCCCACAAGCAGGAGTGAAAATGTAGACAACTGCATATTTGGAGTTGGCAGTGAGAGTCACTGAAGCACAAATCATAGGGGAGGAAAGCAGCCAGAAGAAACACAGCAGAGAAAAGAGGCCTCTAGAGGAACAGAAAGGGACAATGATTTCGTAACGGTGGGGAGAAAGTAGACTCACTAGCAAATAGAAAGGGAGATGAAAAGAACGCCTGTGCAAAACATCAGAAATCCCAAAGTGATTTCGTGGTTATTCATTTGTGTCCTTGTCTTCCCTGAGCAGAAAGGGGAAATGGACTTTGTGGAAATAACCCTGGATAAGGTACATATAAAAGAAAATGTGAAAAACTAAACATTAGCCACGCCAGCCTGTAAAACAGCTCAATTAATAAGTATTCATAATCATTTAGAATTATTTTGAAATCATGTGAGAAAAATAGTGGAGAAAACTGCATGTGTTGACAGTCTCCAAGGGCAACCAGAGTCATTACTTAACTGTTGTTACTTAGTGCCCACAGGGCTATCTTCTATCCCACAGGCACATTAACATAAACAATAAAGTAAATCACTGTAAGCCAGAACCTTTCCTGCTGACTGTGAGCAATTACCAGTATTTATATGCTCAGTGAAATGAAGGAGGTAGCTTATTGGAGTAGCATGGAGGTCCATCACCATTTAAAATCACACCACCATTTAAAAATGGATTCTTAGAGTGGATAACTCACAGATAAGCCACAAAGAGATGACTAACTTTTTTCAGATTTTACTAATTTCTAACTTTTGGACAAAGACACATAAACCTTTTCCTCTCCTGGTTTTCAAGGTGCCAATGAGGAAACCAATCCTGGAAAACAAAGAAACACTGGTTCCTGGCACAGCCAAGTCTCCCAGGGCAGCCAGGATGTGCTGGGCAGCAAGGGCTGGTACTGCCCCACAGCAGCCCTATGGCAGAGTGTTCCTTCTTATCCTAAGCAGCTACAGAGAAATTGCACAGGCATGTGTGTGCCTCTCTCCAGAAAAGGGCTCTCTTGCTTTCTAAAAAGCTTTTATACTGATGGGTTTTGGTGTTACAAGCATAAAATGTATTTTCCCTAGGGAAATAGTGAGCCTGATCCATATATTTGAGAAATCCTAGGATTGTCACTCTGTCAGTGACGCTGTAGGCTTTTCTACTCACAGTCAATTACAATATCTTGAATCACAAGGATCTCATAAAAATTGCAAAGTCACAAACAAGGTTCTAGCCTTGAGTTAGAAACTTCACTTCCTGAAATTTATTTATTTTTTTTTTAAATGGTAGTAATGATGCAATTTTCCAGGAACCAAATAGGAAGGAAATGAGAGTATGTAATTTTTTCTGGTCACAAGATTGATGGTGATACTCACATTTGAAGGGAGGAATTTGCCTTGACTCATAGGAAATTATCTTTGTTCTTGGGGATTTAAAAACAGCCTTTGTAGAACAAAATAGAGGGCCTGAACTATGCCTGTGTTTTGAGGAAGGATAACTTTGCCTATTGAAAAGAATAACAAGGTGAAGAAGTATGTTAATGGAATGTGAGGCCGTTTTCGTTTTTCTTTATAGTTGGCTGCACCAAAGGCAGATGACGGGGTGAATTATTTTAAAGATCATAGCAACACAGAAATTGCGAGGAGTTTAAATTTTGAATAATTAATTTGAATCACTCTGCTGTTTCCAAATTATTTGTTTATCTGGAAGACACAAAAATGGATAAATTCTTTGCTTTGAAGAGATTTATAGTCTTAAAAATGGTGGTCTCATGTGGTATTGGTACCAGCTGTCACACATTTACCTTCACTTTTCTTAAACCAACCACAAAGTTAACAAGGATTAATTGAGACACAAACAGAGAGAGAGCTGCAAATCCCCTCCAAAATCCAGTGAAGGTCTTTACTTCTCATCTAACCAAATTTTCTACACAAAAGAGTGTCTGGAAATTATTGAAACCATCTTCAAACCTGACAGCATCATTATTACATAATTATCACTATTACATAATAATTATTACATAATTATCATTATTGCATACTATCATTATTGCAGGAACATAAGCAGCTGTACTCCAAGTCCAGTGATGCTGCTGGAGGACAGGGACAGCACTTGCTCCAGCCTTGCCTGAACTTAAAGGCAAAGTTTGGTCTTCCCTGCACAGTGCTTGGGGCTCTGGGAACCCAAATTAAGTATATGCTTTAAATAGCTGGAACCATCTCACTAACTAATGATTATTTTAAAGTAGTTTTGGACTCAAGCCAAAAACAAGTGGGTTGTTTGTTTTTTTTCTCAAGGCCTCCTATACAGAATTAATTTGGAAACTGAGGAAAGAAGTTGTAGCTCAAACTTTGCACTGAAACAAGCAAGTATCTGGGACATATGCTGAGAAAGGTGACAGGGAGAATCCCTGCAGCATGAGAAAAGTTACCCCAGCTTCCGAGCCTGCTGCGGATACCGAATCCTATTACAAATTCTGCTGAATCCCTACCAAAACTGATCTCATGATATTTTCATGAAATATGTGCATGTGTTTCAAAGCATCATATGTGGCACCCATAAGAGAGGGCAGGGTGTCAGCATGGCGAGGAAGGTCAAGCATGGCAAAACAAACTGTGCCACTGGGGTGTATTTTCCAGGCATTTGGCCTTTGAACACAGCACATTTTTCAGCTTAATGGGCTCTTACAAATATTCCCAGACATTTCTTCAGCTGCACCAGTCAAGGAATTTCTCACAGATGTCCTTTCACAGTAAATGCTTCGAGGAACTTCTCAGCTAATGGACCTGAAGATGTTTCAGGGAAGCCATGGCCACTTTTGGATGGAGACTTCTCAGTGGGAGAATTGGGCAGATGCAGAGAGCCAACCTAAGGTGGCTGCTGAGATGGCTTTGCTGTGCTGTGTGACCACTCTGCTCACTGCTTACTGTCTGATACTGTGGAGAAAATTAGGAAAATTCCTGCCTGCTGCTGCTAAGTAGCAAAGTTATGAAAAAGCAACTATTTCCTTTAAATTTGCTTCTCATTCTCCTCTTTTTACAATTTTTTTTTTTCCGTTCTGATGTAATACAAGACCTTTTAACATTATTTTCTGTCTCTTAACTTTCCTGCATAGGAAGCTCCATCCTGATGTATTGTATTAATCCTTAAAGAGGATCAAATGAACAAAACATAAACATACTCGAATTTGGAGGTTATTAGGATCTTCTTGAGGATGATTTTCTTGTTTTCCATTTCCTGTCAGAATTTGATTTTGCAAATGAAGCTGACATATGCAAACTCTGATCACATCTTGCTATTAGTTTTATATTTAGATGTATGAGTTTTATTCAGATTTAGCTTGGGATTATCAAAATTTCAGCTGTTCATTTCTTTAATATAGAAAACAGTTCTGCAAGGAAAGCACATCCGAGAATAACAGCATGATAGATCAATAAGAGCATTATATGTCATAACGTATTTCTATCAAAGATAAATCACTTCCCACTTGTCTGAAAGGTGCATACCTATCTCCTAGAACAGCAAAACAGAAAAGAGACAAATCTATATATCCAAAACCAAATACAGGGGAAACAGAAATAAACTGAAGACTGTTCAATTTAGATGTCGAAGAAGTAACATTGAAATCTTCTGTACATAGTAAACAGGACTGTGGAAAAACTGCAGTGTAGCAGAGGAACACATATTCTCAGAAAAGTCAATTTTAAAATCATAGGAATCAAATTTAGTTTTGTGCTTTCCTTTCATAAACTTTTTCACAAGAACATATTGTGTCCTTTGTATCATGTAAAATGAAAGATGAGAACATGCTGACATATATATCAAAATAAGTTGTATTCAACACATTTGTATCAAAAGCTGTAGCACCATTGTAGCCAAAAGGCCTAAGAAATAAACAAGACAGGTTTTGTAAGTAGGGATTGCATCTTTTATTAGATTAATTGGTGTAATTAAAAAGAATTAGAAATAAAAAAAAGCTTGCATGAGCACAGGGCCTTGTATAGATCTGAAATAGAAGTGGCAAACCAAAGTTTGCTAAGAAGCTAACTTTCACTGCACATCACTGACTGCTCCTTTCCCATTCTCACTTCAGGCAGATGATACATTACCCTTCCCCACACTTCAAGGGATACATTTATCAAATCTCCCTGTTTTGCTGAGCAAGTACCAGCTACCTTTTCTGCTGGGTGGCCAAATTTACACACGCCCAATTTGGCTTAGAGCAGCTTCCCTCTACTTCTGCCAAGCTTCCAAGTCTGTTTCTACATCTTACCCAGAGATGGCCATGTGTGCTCAAAAGTTTGCCTTACTCAGTGTGCAAACCTCTTCTTGCCAGAGTGTGCTGGTGCACCCTAGCTCCATGAATTGTGTCCTGGTTTGTTGCCTTCTCTCATGATGTGCTAACACAGAATAGTCCAGATGAGTAGAAAAACAAGGGCAAGTTTTACAGCAGCAGCATGACAATGATATAAACACTTCTAGCACTAGCGTCACTGGCATAGGGGAAAATAAACACTTCCAGAACAAGAAATAAATTCTTAGAGAAAATTATAGACCCACAAATGAAATATGAGTGAATTCTGTATGACACAGTATTTTTAGACTGGGTAAATGCAGGGGGATGGCAGTCACTTTTGTCAGTAGACGAATATTTTCCAAGAGCAGTTCAACATTAGATGCTATTTATAAATATATATAGAAATAATTATATATATATATGTATATATAAAGTTATATAAAAAAAAATTGTAAAAATAGCTGTTTTTTTAAAATTTCATTCTCCAAACGTGCAGTGAGGACTCCAAAACTCTGAGAGCACAGAAATAAGTATCCATACTCAAACAGCCCCAGATAGACCACCCAGATTTTGCATATTGTCACAAAGCTGAGGGAAGGTACAGGGTGTGCTTCCTGTCCCTGTGTCCATAGGGCACAATGAGGTCTGGATCAGCATATAGAGCAATGCAGGTAAGCTGGCAGTGTGGTCTTTTAATTAGCAAAGAGATAGGGACTGGAGGTATTGGAAAAGGAAAGTTTTGTCTGTAACACGCTAGGTCTGGCTGGCTGCTGCTGCTCTCTTGGGGAGAGGTCCTCAAGAGGGTGATGAATAAATGAGGGATGAACCCGAAAACAAAAGCTTTAATAAGCAAAACAACAACCGCATAATCTGTACACTGGATAGGGTTCACTAAAAAGGCCGGGGTCCAGGGTAGGGAAATAATTATATTAAGTGGGCTGAGGGCGGAGTTTGAGGGAAAGGGTCCAATAAAAACTGGGAATTAGGAATATGTAAAATAATTTGACAATGCTTAACCAATAGTAACAGAGAAACTATAGAACTTCCTAGTACTGTTTACATAGAACTTTTCAGGGGGCATTGTGGGTGAGCTTTTGCTCGCCACAACTAAAGGAGATTTTTCTCTTCTCAGTGTCTGGGACAAAGCCCCTTGCCAACCCCTTGCAATGACAGACTCCAACATTTGTCCGTCCCTAATTAACGACGTTGGTGCTCCACTTTTCTCATTATGTAATGTGACATAATGTTATTTTTGACACGAGTTAGCCTAAATAAAGGGAGACAGAGTAAGGAAAAGAGCAGGGGGAAAACCATAAATTTCAATCCAAAAATTTCCCAAGCATGAGATTAAAATGATGAGGAAAAAAATCCCTCCAGTTTTAGAAGTCCCAACGCAGCACTGTTGTGTGCAAAAGGCCTGAAGAAGGTGGCCTTTGGTTGTGTTACCCTCGTTTTCACATTACACAGGTCATCAACTCTGTTGTTGCAACATTTTCAGGCAATTGATTACCTGGTTAGGAAGCACAACTTAATGAGTCATGAGCAGCAGTGTTTGTTGTGAGTGGCACGTGTTTGTTTAATCCACATGAGAAATTAAATGTTTGTTTAATCCACTTGAGAAATTAAATGAAAAGCATCAGTAGCCATTTCAAACTAGATGAACGTCAGAGAAAAGCAAATAATTTTATATTTGTAATACTACACGTTGGCACCAAACCGTGCTCCTGACGGAAAACCAAAAGGCAAACAAGGAGCCAATGAGTGCTTGTGCCCATAGAGGCCGTGTGTGTTGCCAGCAACAGCTAGCCGTGAAATTGAAAGCAAATATTTGCTGTGCTTAAAAAATGCTCAGACTGTAATAACTGCATAGTGCTGTAAGCTTTGAGAGCTTCTTGATCATTCACGGACACTGCCTCTCTGCTTGCAGAATATTTACTGAGCACAGGGTGAGGTTCTCAGCAATTAACAATCAGTCACTCCCCTGGTTAAACCCAAAACATTTTCAAACAGAATTATGCATGTGAATCAAGTCCTGATTCACTGTATTTTTAGTTTCCTGGTTCCCTGTAGTACAGGCTGCTGGTTTTGTTTGTGGCAGTGGGCATGCCCCAAAGTCCAATCCCTCTTTTATTTAAGGTCCTGATTCAGGTTTCTTACAACCACAATCAAAATCTTGACATTTCCTATGCCAGGCATCCTTCAAGCATGAGGTGACTTGGCAGGGAGAGTTGTGGGATGGATTTGTCCTGTCTCAACCGAGAAGAGAGGAGAAGAGTTTGTGGCTGAGCTTGGCGACTTTTTTCTGTCCTAAATCTGCCACTTGGCATCCAGATTTTCCCAACTCTCAGCTTTGCACTAAGCCACAAACTTTAGTGCAAAAAGCAAAAAGTGCACAACCCAAGGAAAATTGCAGAAAAATGCTATTTACCTGGAAAGCAGGAAAAAATACAGTTTTGTAACCCAGAGAGCTGTGTAGCTCCTGTAGGACTGCGGTCACTACCGCAGGGAGCTGGAATGAGCTACCATGCTCCCTCCAGGTCAGCACAGAGAGAGAGCATCCTTTCTGAGTCTTACCCAAGGTTAGCATCAGCAGCCCGCTCCCCTGTGTTACAAGGCAGCCCTCAGCAGGTCTGAGAGCACAGTGCCCCTGCTCTGATCCCAAGCACCCCAGTGCTGCTCCTGCCATGGTGTGCCCCCACTGAGGCTGCCTGGGGCCCAGGGAGGGTCCTGCTCTGAGGTAGGGAAACAGCAGGGCAGAGGGGACTCCTGAGCACCCAGTCTGGGAAGAGGACGTGAAGAGGTGGGATTAAACATCTCTTACACAAACTGTTCCAGTGGGAAGTCAGGTCCGAGACAAATTGCTGCAGACAATTCTCATGAGTTAAAAATGCTAGCTCAGGCTTCAGAGAAGCAAAGCTGCCTGTGCACCACCTGCCCATTTCTGCCTTTGCAAGAACAGATCTGAGCTCAAGGCTTTGGATGATGTTGTTCCTAACCAGGATGTGTGCCCCAGCCTGGCTGAAAGGAAATGAGTTGGCTTTGCACCCACAACCTAGTAGGGAGGCATGCTCCTGCACAGGCTGCTCCTTGCCCCTGGGCCCTTGCAACTTCCGAGAAATTAATTACACCATTACATCCTGGACTCCCCATTATGGACCAAATTTCAGAAAGTGCTTCAGTACAGCATTTGTTTTGTGCATCTCCCTGCCTTCACTGTCTTCAAGAAGCTTCTGGCCAGCCCTAACACTGGGATTGCCTAAAGAGGCCACTTCTCACAGCCCCCCTGCACATGCATAGAGGGGAGGTGGACCCTGCAAAACCGGCACCACAACTCTTTCTGAAAACAGCAGTTTTGGACTACAATCTTCTAGAAAAGCATCCACAACCTGAACCAGGTAGCATTTGTGATGAACATGAATATTTCAGAACACATTTGCAAAATGCAGTTATGCCTTCCTTTTACATCTGCATTAAGCCATGATGGCAATACTAAAAACACATTGGGCTTTGTACACTGGTCCATAACAATATTTCCAGTGTGACTTCTGTACCTGAATGTACAAAATTGCAGGGTCAGGCTATGGCTTTCTGCCAAGGCTTTAGGAAGACAGCATTTCCAAACGGCATTTTGGACCAGGTATACTTAGCAAACTACGGCCAAACTCCTGCATGAAATACAAGTTCTAAACCTGTTCTCAGGAACGTTTTTTTTTAATGCATTCATTACAAGAGCTATAATAGCATCAGCTAATATAGATTATACATTAGATATCTCTAAATTTTAGCTATAAAATAATAATGTAAATTTATATATCCTTCATATTGTAATATATCTTTTGTCTTCTGGTTACTTAGAGCTTTATACACCAGATCTAGCGGCAAAGCATTTGTTGCATTCCAGTCTTCTAAGAACTTTTTCTACTATCAGTTTCCTCAGGATACATTCTTTTAAACCAGCATTTAAACTTTTACATCAGTCTTTGAAATTTTATTGCACTTTACCTCTGACACCCTCTTGTTAAAAAGTTACTGTTACCTGTTTTTTTCACCTTCTGGCTAAGCAACATGAGACAGATGGTGAAACAGGAGGGACCTGTTTGACTGTGGATGAGTGAAAGCAGTGGGAATCAAAACTACTGAATCCCTTTTCCAGTGTGAAGAGCCTCTGCCAATGCTTGAGTAGTGTATGTTCCACTGATAATGATCATCCTGTTTCTGTAAGAGGGTACACATTCAGTTGTATTCCTTGCTAAGTGAGCAGCACCTTCTGCTAGCACACATTTGTCAGAAGAGGCTGCAGGACAAGGCAGGTAGTCTTCACTCAGATGTTCAACTTCTGATCACACCAACTGTCCCAGATAGGACATTAAGGGTTGTAAGGCCAGACAGGAGAGGGATTTAAGCCCACAGTGTTGAAATGCATTTTAGGTGGGCAAATACACAGCTGCTGGAGGACAATAAAACAGATGCTGGTAAGGAACAGGTTTAGTTTTCCATCTCCAAAGATGTCAGGAGCTGGTATGAAGGCAGTCCTACCTCTAGAGACGTAAGTATCAGTAATTAAGGCAGACATGTGAAGTCTTCTCTCTTCATCATTAATATGACTATATAGAATTGTACAAAGAGTGGGGAGCCACTCTGGGAAATAAAAGCTGCAGGTGCTGTATCCAGCTGCAAACTGTGAGCAGTCTCATTTTGTACCCAAAACCTATAGCACCAGGACCTACAGGGAAGATCCTTTCATTCAAAAGAAATGCAACAAAAGGTCTCTTGCTTGTAGCATCTTCTCAAGGATATTAAAGAAAAGGGTATCTAGTCTTGAACTAACTAATCTTGCTTTAACATTTGACAGGAATCCTAAATAAATAATATTTTCTCCTTTTTTTACCCAAGTTTTCAATTTGCAATGGGACTAATAATACTTGCCCCTTGTAGCAAAATATTAAGAGATGCTGAGATGAAAAACGCTGTGTAAGTTCAAAGTACTTGATGTAATCAATAATTCTACAATATGATAGACTCCTTACTTCAATCAAGTGCACTTAAAAAAAAAATAAATTATGTGCTCTAAAGATAATTTCCCAAACACTATCCTTGAAATCAGAGGATTCAGATATAGAGTACTTAACCAGAATGCAGGAGCGCATGCCATTTCTAGTCCTGTAATTAGGCAACAGAGCAGATCTAATCACTTCATTACCGTAATGACAGCTGCTACACGAAGCCCAAAACCAGAGAGACAAATAGGTTACCACACAGGTACCTCAGAATGTGTTTAAGCATGACTGCTAACAGAGCTGCATACTTTGGCGTTTTTGTGTGTTACTTGCCTTTTCTCCTCATCTGCAGCCTGAGCTCAATTGCCTGTTTGTGCGGCACAACCAGTGTTGACCATCTCCCTGCTGCATGGGAGGCTTGGGGGAAGCAGCCACACCAGCAGGGCTTGAAACTTCCCTGTCTTGAGCAGAGCAGAAAGTCTTGCTATATTTATAACATGAAATTCCAGTGTGTTTAATTTTATTAGTTCAATGGTTCTTCTATGAAACTGTACTCCTCCATGAACATGTAATTAAAACATGCGCATTCGATAACCACTGAACGCTGTGCACAGAGCCTTGGCCTACAGCACTGTCACAACCTAGGACTTGCATGGAATATGCAATACCCAAAGCCTTGTAAATGATGAGATAAATTCTGCTTTCACTGATTTAATTTATGTTTAATGAATATCGAATTGGTTTGTATTTTACAGAATTGCAAAAGCTAATGTAAATATCAGAAGAAGTATGGGATGGGTCCTGGGTACCACATGAGGCATCTGTCTAGTCTTACAGATGTGTTAAAAACATCAGATTTAAAAAAAACCTGATTATTTCTGTCAGATTTTAGCTGCACTTCCGGAAATGTCCTCAGGCACGTCAGTAGCTTTATTTTGGTTTATTCTTCTAAAAAATATTGGCCATCAGGAAGTTCTTAACGGACTTAGTTTTAACCTCCCTGAGTCTGAATTTCTTGTGTGTAAAGAAAGCTTTATTTGTTGTTTGTTTACTGTGGTGATTTAAAGAATTCATTATTTTTCCACCATCCTGAAAATCTTACGTCATCTTATTAAGATGGGAATTGTAAAAAATTCAAAATTCATTCTTTTTTTCAAAATTCTCCCATTTCATGATGTTTCATGATACCATGAGGTTAGCAGATCATATTATTGCAGGGTTACACTAAGATCAGTATGTACAATCAGGATATCTACAAGTCAGCATCTAATTTCACACATAGTCAGGTAAACAACCACTCTGATTTCTAAAGATACTGATTTCCCTCAATGCCCATGGATTTAAGTAGCAGTGAGATACGGTCATCAACTTCACAAGCTTTTAATTAATGTTAGGGATTTAGATATATATTTGGCACCTAAATTCTGAATTTTCTTTTTTTTTTCTTTCATCTATCTGTCTGTCTGTCTATCTATCTATCTATCTATCCATCTTCTTTAACAGAAGAGAATTCAATTACTGGGATCTGCACTAGCAGGCCACTCCTAGATTAAGTTAATTATATTTGGTATAATTTAATACAATACATAACTAAGTATTTTTAGTATAATTTAATTCACAACAGTTATCAATTATCTCACTTTTCTGGACACATCCCATTCTCAATAGCTATGCTATCAATACATAATATCAATAGTATATGCTGGGATTAGGAGTTGCAATTTGCCAGGGTGGTTTCTGACAACATGACATCACAGGTATTATCCCTCAAAATGCTAAGCAAGCCCTTGAAGTTACTCCATACAAATGGAATGTCAAAACCCATTATTTTCTGGGAAAAAAAAGAGAGGATCTCATCTTTATGTTGTAACACAACTCAGCATCCTGGTCACCACTAAGTCTGAATTTACTCCTTTCAAAAAGATCAAAGTTTTATGTTCTACTCAGACCATATAAACTGGTCTATAGTACTATAAACTGATGTCAGGAAGCACCACCTTAAAGGAAAGTAAATAAAAGAGCATTTTGTTACACCTACTTTTAAAATGTGTTTAAATGAAACTTTTACTACCACTTCAGGCATATATCATATTTGTAAATCTATTTTATTTTAGCCACTGCTATTTTCTTAGCCTCATGCAAGAAGTTTGAAAACTTTGTATCCCAGTAAAACACTTGTTCTGACCAAAGAAAAGAGTTAGAGCAGATGATCAGGAGTTAAGGAGAAAAGGCACAACTACCTGGTTCGTTGCGTGAATTCCTGAATCTAAAGAGGAAGAGCAGAGGACAGCTCCTATTAAACCAGGATTACTCATCATCAGTTGTATACCATCCTTTGGCCAGGAAGCCAACGAGGGATAACATCTCACGGTCACAGCATTACAGACATGCATGCAAGATTTCACAGCCCTGCAAAACTGATTGTCTCGACATGCAGAGTTGGAGGCATCTGAACACGTTTAATCACAATTGATGCTATCAGTGTTCATGAAATGTGTGACAGGTGTGGGCAGTTCTTTTCAGAGTATCACGCAAGACCAGTCATGTGCAGATCATACATTATGCATCGTAGTTATGATGTTCTGCCTTGCTCAGCTGCTAGGCAAAATATCCTCCTCTGCTAATGTCACAGTGTCAGGACACTGCTAGCACCAGAAAGCTTTTAACATGATGATGGATATCCCCAAAACCTTTTTTTTTTTTGTTTGCTAGCAGATCCTGGCATGGCAGACTAGAGAATCCACAGATATTTGTTGAAACATTTACTTTATTTCCAGGAATAAATTTGTACTGTGCAGTCAACAGCTTGCTGTTCCACCCGGAAAGACTTCACCCACCTCAGAAAGCCCCAAGGTGTGTTTGGGCTTGAACCACACCCAGCCCAAGTAGGTACCAGTATTTTGTTTGTCCTTGCAGTACATCTCCAAGACTTTTTGAGCCCACAGTCTCTGTGAAGCCTTGGTGGGAAAGGAATTTCCCTGTCTAGTTCCTTTAAGAGGACCAGTACTGCCCCCTCCTGTGAGCAGTCCCAGGGCTTAGATGCCGTGTTTCCAAACCTGTTGGTTATCTGCAGCAAATGGACATAAATTCCTAAAAAAAAAAAAAAAAAAAAAAAAAAAAAAAGAGACAGTGAACAAAAAAAAAAAAAGTCACTAAATTCTGTATGAAATTTAGTCCATCTTGATTTAGAGCTAGTACTGAGGTGCAAAAATAGCCATTGCTTACACCCTTTGCTTCATCACTATTCTTGAACGGCAGTCACAGAGACTTCAAAGACGTTCAAGGTCACTTTCTGGCAGCAAGCACATTCTCTGAAAAACACAGGATTTTCTCCTTCAGCTGGCTTTACACTTCTGATCTGTTCTCTTTTATTCTCCTCTCTTTCACACAAGCACTAACACATAAGTTCAAGCATGACAATGATGGATTTACTAAAATAGAGGTGAAGAGAACTCTGTAAGCACCTCCAGCTCCACCTGTCAGGCCCATCACATCAGCCTTGAATTCCTCTGCCCCAGGCACAGCCACCTCTAACTCAAGCAACTCCATTCCCCTGGGCTGTAGCCAAATATTTGCCTGAGGGTAAAATAGTTGTAAGGATAATCATACAAATTTAATGACGCTCTGTCATCAGCTTTGTTTCAGGTGCAAGAATTGTGTCTGGAATGTCTGGTAGGCTTTGCTGCAATTTAGAAGCAAAAGACAACAAAGAAGCCAAACAAGCCCCACTTCCAATGAAATGCACACCGAATCAAACAGCATTCTGAAATTGCATTAAGAAAATTGCTAAATGTTCACACGTGCAATAATTAGGTCAGCCAAAGAAGTATTTGGTGTCTTTTGATTTAGGTCCACTTTTATTATGTAGATACATTTTTTGTTGCATACCAGCAGTTTCCATTAGTAAATGTAAGTTAGTCAATAAGCATAAATTTTTGAAGAACAGTACAGAAGGGAATTTTCCAGACTCTGGAAGAACATTGCACTTCAGAGGGTAGTTCTGAAAATGAACATGGCTGTTGATTCATTTTAGGCAGGCAAAATATAATCTAAAGGATATTTGGAAGTTGCAAGTCTGAACAAAAACAGGATGAGAATGATGATACCACAAACAGAGAAAGGCTTAGGGTTATTTCAGAGGAAAGAAAATAGGATCCATTTTGATTAGATAAAAGTGCACTGAAAGGCAATCTCCAAGAAGAGATTTGAGATGGATACCCACCTCATACCAGCTTCAGATGGGCAACAGAAAGAAAAAAATTACGGTAAATTCCTGAATCTTTGTGGATTCTCTGTGTATAGAAATAGGAATGAGATAATGAGTGAAAAGAATAAAGAAAAAGACACAGGAGGAGTGATTAGAGTCAGTAAAGAGTGACTGTCATGAAAACCTGTTGAATAAAAGCTCACAAGAAACCATAAAACTTGAAGATGCTTTCCACAAGCATCAAAGTTGCACAGTGTATCAAGGCAAACAGAACCAACAGTGATAAAGACAGAGAGATATTGAGAGGGAGAGTGGATGCAAAGTAAAGATGCAAAGTAAAATAGTTTCCATTTCTGAGAAATGCTATCATTTTTTGTGGAGCTGTGTTAAGATACATTAAAAAGATTTTTTCAGAATTCCATGAAAAATAATTACCTCCATTCTAAGAATGCACATGACAAGGTAAGAATCAAACAGCCTGCCTTTACAACTATAAAAGGAAAGGAGGTAGCAGAACACATCAAGTCAATGATCATTCACCTGATGTCCTGATACATGTTTCATTTTAAAGAAACAAAGTAGTTTTTGCTCTTATTCCCTAGGGCAACACCACCTGACTCCATGCACTATACAATACACATTTTTATTCAATAATCTTGGGGAGAGATTGATTTTCAGTTTACCATATAGAAGTCTAATTGAGTCAGAGTGAATTGCAAACATCTACTTCTCTGCTTTCATGCATGGTATCTTGCACTGAGGGCTGGGTGGGGAGTGAAGCCTCTGGCTTGGAATCCAGTCCCACATCTTTTTTCAATCTTAAATTTCTCTGGAACTGCATATGATTCTGATGTGAGAGGTTAAATCACACGAGTAAGGCTGAAAGATTTGCCATAATGCCCTTGTTCAGCCAGCTCTGCCTCAGGCTTTACTCCCAATACTGGGATGATATGGCTCTTGTCCTAGCAGGATGCAATAGGTGTTGATTAAATTACTGTTTGCACAGTGCTTCACATTTAGAGAACTCTGGGGTCCTCAGCACAGGAGACACACGGGGCTGTTGGTGCAGTAGGGCTGTGATGATGATCATGGGTATGGAGCACCTGTCCTATGAGAAAAGGCTGAAAGAGTTGGTGTTGTTCAGCCTGGGGAAAAGAAGGCTCCAAGGAGACCTTATTGCAGCCTTGCAGTACCTAAAGGGGGCCTATAAGAGAGGGACAAACTTTTTTAATAGGGCCTGTTGCAATAGGACAAGGGGTGATGGTTCTAAACTGAAGTAGGAGCAATTTAGATTAGATATTAGGGAAAAAAGGGTGGTGAAACACTGGAAGAGGTTGCCCAGAGAGGTGGCGGATGCACCATCCCTGAAAACATTCGAAGTCAGGCCAGATGGGGCTCTGAGCAACTTTATATAGTTGAGGATGTCCCTGTTCATTGCTGGGAGTTGGACTAGATGACCTTTAGAGGTCCTTCCAACCCAAACTGTTCTATGATTCTGTGAACTGCCCTATTGAAAAAAAAAAAAAAAAAAAAAAAAAAAAAAAAAAAAAGGTGAAAGCACCAAAACAGGAATCCAATTTGTATATGCAAAATCAGTAATTTGAAAACCACAGTTCTTCATGTGTGTCATCTGCCTTTTTGGCCTGACATTTAGAAGACCCAGTAGTGGAAATTCCAGAGCAAGCACTTCAAGAAGCTTCTGAAAGAGCTGCCATGAAAGCTTCCCAGAAGCCATTACTCTTCATGGGTGGCCAGGCAAAGTGTGTCCAAACCCACAGGCTCCATCACCCTTTCATTCCTTGCCTTGTGATATCCCATGCAAGTCATGTGTTCTGTAGCGGGGGGAGACAAGGACAGCTGCAACACCATCTTGCTTCAAGTTAGTTCTTGAAAAGTTTTTCCAAGCCAAAAAGCTCATACAATGCTTTCTAGATATTAGCATGGAAATAAAAAGCTGCAGCAAATCGTCTGTGCGTCAAATTCCTCGTTCGTTTTGAGGAATGTGTCCTGCCCCAGCAGGAAACGCTCTGACCTCTTGCACAAATGGCAGCATTTTCAGCATATACATTTAGGATGACAACACAGGAAATCAGCTAACACAATAATGCCAGATCTTCCGTAGCCATTTCAAGCTACAAAAATCCAGCCTGCTTGCCAGGAGGGGTTCTCCTGTGGCGTGAAAAAAGAGAGAAAAAATGTTGTCTGTTGTAAAAAGAGTAAAAAATTAGGGGTTTTTTGTTTTTGTTTTTTAAAAATAATAATAATAAAAAAGGTGCTGAACGTCCATGCGGCCGGGGAGCTGGGCGTGTCGGGGGGCCCGCGGAGTCTCCGGGTCCCGCAGCACCTGGCGGCGCGGCCCCGGCGCCGGCCCCGCGCGGCGGCGCGCCTGGCGCGCTCCCGCCAGCCCGCTCACCTCCACATGCACACACGCGCGGCGGGAGGAGGAAGGACATCTTTCTCGCCTTTTTCGTTTCGCCACTTCAATTTCATCCCTCCTTCTTCTTATTTTCTTTTTCTTTTTTCTTTTTTTTTTTTTTTTTAAATTACATTTTATTTTATTTTTATCCCTGTAATTATTTGTCGGGGTTCTCCAGCCGGATCCCGGCGGAAAAGGTGGATCGCTTCTCAGAGGGTCCCCGCGGCTCCTGGGGAAGGTAGGCAGCAGCAGCGAATGCAGTCGGAGGGATGGGGCCGCGGCTCCCCGCGCACCCTTTGTCTCCGCGCAGCGCGGGCCGGAGCCCGGAGCCCGGAGCCGCCCGCGCTTTGTCCCCGCCGTCTGCGCAACCCTGCCCCCATCCCCGGCAAAACGTGTGTGCTCGGCCCTGGTGCTGCCCTGTGCAAACCCTAAAATGCAGGCAGCGAGCCGTGCGGGGCGGGGGGAGCCCGGAGGGGCGGCGGGCACGGGGCGGCCATGCGGCATCTCCCCGCGGCTGCCGCGCCGGAGGCGGGCGGCGATGCTGCTGAGGCGGCCACGGAGAAAACCCACAAACAAACAAACTGAACCCGCAGAAATAATACAAAAACCTGGCAGTCTGCGGCTACGGACTTCGGCTGGCAGAGAAATATAATAAATATCAATAATGAATGAGTTTGCCCCTTATGACGGGCGGGTGGCGGGTGCCGCAGCCCCCGCAGGGTGCGCGGCCGCGGTGCAGCCGTGCCCGGGGAACGTTCCGGGCTTTGCCTGAAACCCTGCACTGCTATGGGGTCAGTGCAAGTTTCACGGTATTCGGAAAATGCAGGCTGGGCCCACGGCGCGCAGGCGTGTGCGTGGTGCCCGTAAATACATAGTAACAGCTGAGGTGGTCGCTTTCAGTGAGCGACGGCGAGAACAAAAAGAGGCCCGAGTGGATGCCCGGGGCTGCATTGGCTCACGTGTGTGTGCGTCCAGCTCGCTCTTGTGGCAGGGGGCTCGTTCCATTGTTTTGCGGAGTTGGTAATGCAACCTGTAGCTAGGATGTGTTTTCTTGGGAGAGAGGAGACGGTGAGGTGTGTGAAGACGTGCTTTGTTTATGTGACATTGCAAGGACTGAAATAGACCCTGGATTTGGCACCCCTGGTTTTATAGAAGGAGAAACTATAGTTTCCTTATGCCACCAGCTGAACTCACCTCATGTCCTTAGGCTATTCAGTGTCCCAGACTGCTGTGGGGCATTTCTACCACCCTCTAATCCAAATTATAAATAGGAACCTGTGCCGTGTTTTGTTCACCTTCAGGTTTGTTTGGCTTTTACTTGTGCTTGAAAGGCCAAATAACATAGAACAGACATTGTTCTAAAAGTAAAGTGTAAGAAAAAAATATGTGTTAGTTGATAAAATATATTGCAGGAATAAAAAACCAGTACAAAACAAAGATTCCCTACATTATGAGTCTAACCTTCATAGATCAGAAGTAAAAACAGCCACAGGGGGAGAAAGAAAGAGCATCCTCCATCTAAATTTTACTTCATTTGCTACCAAAAGACCAACTTTGTTTAAAAAGCCTCTAAAAGGGAATTCCATCTGTTGCTGAAGGATATAGGTATCAATAACTGCCCTTTCCAGGCTAGGAGCCCCTTCTGAAATGGCGCTGAAATCCGCTTTGCAAAACCTGCGTGAAATCTCCAAACTGCCATATTGCTGGTAAGCAGAGGCCTTCTACTGAGGCTCGGTGGAAATTCACTGACTAAAATGGGATCTGCTTCACTGTCGTACTGAATGACTCCTATTTGACTTTGCCTTTTCGGAAGGTCGGGAGTTTTTTTATTCTAAGAGGCACCATAGAGAGAGCACTTCACTGAAGCACACTGCAGCAGCATCCTCTGTCTTGTCGCTTGAGACTGTTTGTGCCGTAGTCAGACCAACTGGGCTGCCCAGGCTGGGTGAGGATGGGAGACAGCTGTTGGCAGTGAGCACCAAGCTGCACATACCCCTGTGAAGAGGATTGTCCCCTGAGGTTGAAGCTTTCTGCAGAATGCTGTAAAACGTGGAGGATCAATTGTCCTTGGTGCCCAAATCCTGCTTTTTACAAGGGTTTTAAAGGATGGAAGGGAAGGCAGTGCTCTCTCGGCCTTCCTGCTTGCAGGCTGCTCCTCCTGGGTCTCTGTCCTACATTTTGTCTGTGTTTGCTGTTCTGGGAGCTTGTTCTTAGCAGTGTAAGAGTGGTGACCGAGCAGAAATGGGACTCTCTCCTGTGCTCTTCTCTCTCTTTTAGCATCTTGCTCATTTCTGTTGGAATGTGCATAGCAAGTAACATGATAATAACCATCACTTAAAAGTTTGTATTGTGAAGGCAAGTGGATGTTGTGGAAATATTTAAATATTTTAAGCCTGAATTCAATTTTCTTTCTGATGGATACTTACTGCTGTGACCTTAATCCAATCCAAGAAATTTCAGCAGCTGCTCTTGGGAAAAATGGCAGATTTTTCATGTTTTGCAGTTAACTCTTACAACATTTGCCCATGCTTATCAGGTAAATACTGTTTTGAATCTCTTACAGTCAAGAAAACTGAGGCAGAGAAATTACTTGTAAACCAAAGCAGAAAAGTGAGTTACACATGTACTATTACAAAGGATCCTTCCTTCTGTAGTACAAAAGTTTATTTAAATGGGAATTTCAGAGCTGCTGTTTAACCCTTAGAAATACATCTGGATAGCGTGTTTTGTTGCAGTGACCCATAAAGCCCCACTCATACGGCATTTCCACTTTCTGTGGAAGACAAGAGTGCATTTATTTGTGGTGGTGATCTCTTGGGAAAACCAAGACTGTTGAGAGGATTTCACAAAAAAATATAATGAGGAAAAAATGTGACTATATTCCTCTGCCAAATTCCTTTCCTAAATTGACTGGGAAGGGCTCAAAACAAAAATGTACTTAAAACCATTTTCCTTTATGGCTCATCTTTAAGTGTTTTGCCTAAAGTAATGAATCACTTGGTGAATCAGACTGGGATTTTATGGTTTCTTAGTTGCCTGCCTTTGATCAGCTGAGTAGCCTGTCGAGACTTAATTTGGGACTGTCTTCCCTTTCTTTATGGCAGCATGGAAGGGCAGTGTGGAGAGTGATGGGGCAGAGGAGGAGCATTTTCCTGTTGTAGCACGAGGTCATGCACTACCAAGAGAAAGGCTGACAATCCACATTTGTTCTCATCACTTCTGTTTTATAGCACCCTTTTCTGAGCTTCCTTCCCAAGTCTTCTGTCATTTGTTTTCCCACCCCCCATCTTATCTTTTAACTGTTTCCATCCTGCCTGCCCTGGGGGCTGTGAGGGAGAGGAGCCTGGGGATGAGAGGTGGTGGCTTGCAGACACCAAGCAAATGGCTGTGGCAGCTCGAAGGCCTCCCAGCCACCGCACTGCCCTCATCCTGGCGCCACTGCCAATGGCAGGACAGGAGTGTGCCAGCACCTTGATGGTTCTCTGTGGCTCCTGGGCCCAACTGGGACACTGCCGGGGCCAGGGTGAAGCCGCTTCCTTCCACTGCTCCTGTGGCTGCAGCCTGCTGCATGCAGAGGGGCAGAGCTGAGGAGCTGGAGGCAATGACATTTCGAGCACTGCAGATGTTTGCTCAGTGGATGTGAGTCAGTCTAATTTCCAAGCTCTTTGTTATCTCAGTGGCTCTTCTCTAATCTCTCCATTTTGTCCTTCCTGTAGATGAGGAGTAAGTCTGGAGCTTTATGTCCCTCATGTCAGGTGTCACCAATGCAGAACAAAAAGGAGATAGTTGCTTCCCTGCCTCCCAGTGTGATACTGTTACGTATAAAGGTTATTCTTGCTTTTTGTCATTTAAGTGAATAGTCCACACACAGAGTTTCAGTTTCTGTGTTCCATTATTTATATCCGTTGTCTTACTGGTCATATTGCTCTTCTTTGAAAGAACTTTCAAAAGTGTATGAGCAAAGGAAGATGTATCACATCTCAGGCTTTGCAGAATGAAAACAGCTTGTGTGAAACTCAAGTGCAGGGTTCTGATGACTTGTAACCAACCAAGAGGAGTTCTTGGCAAAACTCCCTTTGAGAAGAAATTGACTCACATTTTGTCTTTTGAGCAAATTATCTTGAGTTCCACAGTTAAGTGTGCTTAGTGTGTCCTGGATATTTACCAACTCCGAGACCGTTTGACTGGGGGAAGCGCGCAGTGAATGAAGTGCCCAGTGAAAGGGCACATTGCAAAAACCATACCCAGAGATAGACTAGATTTTGTTCAGCTTGACCACTTACATACTGGGTCAGCTTTTGAGCAGCCATGTGCCTTAAGATGACACTTTTGGAGCTGTGTCATTTACAGGATGTGAAAAAAAAATGGCATGTGAACTAAGCCGTCGTGATTACTACCAGGAGTGATGAGGTTCTGTGCAGAAACACAGCTTCCGACAAACTGTTTTCTGAGATTATATATACCTCTTCCATGTATGGCCTAGAGAGGATTCATGCATGAACCAGAAGAAATAGATTGTCTGTATTATCATTATTTTTTTTTTCAGATATAAAGTTTTTGATCCCATTACTGCTCTTGTGGAATTTTAGCAGTCTAGGAACCTGGAGTTGCACGGGAATTTTTTTTTTATATTTCACAGGTTGACAGAGAAAATGACCACTGCTCTTGGAATGTGCTTTAATGGCTTGTGACAGTCTCGATGTCCTTGAAAATAATAAACTCATTTTATCTTCTTGTATCATCTCATAGTCCTCCTCAAGTTGTGACTAGTTGTAACTTTTCCCATATTCTGTAAAGAGCACACAACAAAGAAATTATCTCTAATGGCTTTTACAAGACATATCATGGGATCTTTAAAGAGAAGGCTAAGCTGCTAGGCCAGAGCAATGCTTTTTCTACTAAACAGAAGAGCTAGGTTAGCTACAAAACACAGATCCTTGAGTTTCATTTTGAAGAGTCATAGCTCTTTGCTGGTTTTCTCTTGTGGAGGTGCCTTCTTCAATAAGGAGTGTTTGCCCATCTGAGTTGAAGAATTTGAAGAGCAAAATTCTGATTTGTCCTTTATTATTTACTAGGTGTGTGTTTGGAAAGAGAGGTTTGATGGCAGGTCTCTGGAAGTTTTTCTTTTGAGAGGTTTAAGGCTGGACAGAGTAGTAGGCACAGTGACCGAGGTGATTGGGATTTCTGCAGTCACTATTCATGTGATTATTGACTGTCTTTCAATGTGAATTGGGAATAAAGCTCAGCCTAAGAACTCTTGCCAAAATAGTATTTTTATTTGCATTTCTTTAAAGACATTTCTTGAATGAAAAGGCTGTAAAAATACAAATATTACCCTGGTGCTTCCAATATAGCTCAGTATCAACATATGGTGAATTTTTATTAGTTTAATATAACTAATTATTATAGTTAGCATATTAGTATATTCTATTAGTATAGAAGCAATTTTGGGTTTGTTGCTCACAGCACTAGTGGCATGTACACCTGAGGTGGCAGCCTGCTTAGCTCAGCTATCCCAGCGTTGAATCTCCTTTTGGTAGCAAAGCTATTGCAATTGCAGGGAACAGCCCAGTGTGACTGCAGACCCTTCCCATGGGTCAGGGGAGTTGTCCTCCTGCAGCACCAGGCTCCGCTGTAGAGGCCAAGTGACAGGCCTGGAGTGGACACCTGACTTGTAGGGAATTAAGCTAGCTGACATGAACCATAACCTTTGGGATTTTAGATTTTATTTAGGCTCTGTGATTTGTCACATGGGTGAATTTGAAGTTTAGAGTGGGTGAATTTGAAGTTTAGAGTGGGTGAACTTGAAGTTTAGAGTGGGTGATTTGGGGATGAAATTCATTTGACCACCTGTACTCCATTGACTGTAGAGAATGCCCAGAGTAATTAGCAGTGACAAAGGATTTTCTCTGTATATCTCTAAGATAAAGTTATCACTGCAAAAATTTTGTGATTTGCATAGTGTTTTATTCCAGGTATCACACTTTTATCACCCTTTGTCTCTGAGTCTTCAAGCACTTCACAAACTGAGTGTTATTGTCACTACTATCATCTTAAGTTTATAGGTGGAGGTGCAGAGGACATGTTGTTTTTACTTTGGCAAAGATCTGTTATGAGTTCATGCCGTGACAATGAAAACTTCAGTTCCCAGCCCCACCACTCTCTCCTCAACCACCCCATGTTTTGACACTGAGATCAGGTTTTCTCATACTTAGAAGTGCTATGCATTATTTCATTCAAGATTTTTTTTTTTTTGTTTGCTTGTTTCAGGCTTCTGTTTTGGTGTTTTTTTAGTAAACCACTTACCCTAGCAAGAACCTGATGCATATTCAGAGATGTGCCTACTCTCATGATACTGCAGGAGCAACTTGTCACTGAAACATGGAATCTGCTGAAATGATTGGTGGTGCTTCAGCTTGCTCTAAGATTCTGCTCTGCCTTATAGAGTAATAGAAGGGTTTGGGTTGGAAAAGACCTTCAAGATCATTTCGTTCCAACCCCTCTGCTGTGGGCAAGAGCACCTTCCTCTACACCAGGTTGTAGAAAGCACCCTATCCAATCTGACTATGAACAGTTCCAGAGATGGGGCATCCACTACTTCTCTGGACAACCTGTTCCAGTACCCCACCACTCTCACAGTAAATAATTTCTTCCTAACATCTAACCTAAACATGTCCCCTTTCAGTTTAAAGCCATTCACCCTTGTTCTATCACTACATGCCCGTGTGAAAAGTCTTCAATTAGTTTTCTGTAGAAGCAAGTGACGCTTGTCACTTTTGTGCTGCAAAGATTCCTTGGGGATGAAGCAGGGAACTGTGTTCCTGCCAGTCTGGTCCTGTAGTGTTTCAGTGACAGGGGCAGAGGGCAAAGCTGGAGCCACACATCAGTGAGCTGTGCAGCCGGCTCTCCAGTGTGCTGCTTACCTCACACCGCTGCTAATTTCAGCGCCTTCAGCTTTTGAAACACTTAATGGGGAATTTATTAAGCACAGGCAATGTCAAAGCAGTTCTGCAAATCCTCCTGGGCATCATGGTACAAAACAGTGCCCAAAGGAAAAGCTTCTCTGCTTGAATCTCAGAATGAACCTTTACACAGGCTTTAAAATGCTGGGGGACACAGATCTTGGCACAGAGGTTGCCAGGTCTCTTAAGAAATTGTTTATTTTAGGAACTCGTGGTCCCAAGAAACTTCAGAATTTAGTCCTTGGGGACTTTAGGGCTTGGTCCTTGACACCTCAGCAGTCGCTGTCTCCTGTGGCTTTATCCTTTTATAAAAAGATTGTGCCTCTCTTTCAAAATAGGTAGACTATTTTCTCCCTGCAGCCTCCAGGAAGACGGTTCCAGAATGCTAAAACCACCCTCTGCTAGCCAGTCTGCATTTATTTATCAGCAGCCTAAATAATTTTTTTTTTAATATTTTATTGTGCCAACATTTTAATACCTGAGCAGTTTTTTCCTGGTATCTGTAGTGGAAATCTCTTGCAGAGGAGTTGAAAAGTACCCAGCTGGCATGCCCCGAACTCTACCCTTGCACCAGGCCGTGTTTGCCACCATAATCACATGCTTAGCTGCTCCTTCAGTTGAAGAGAAGGGATCCTGCCCTGCTGTTACCCTCGAGGCTAGCCTTTAAAATTGACACCTGAGGTTTGGACAGGGTGGGCTCTTGAGGAATTGTTAAGAGCACGTGTAAACTTTAAAATGGCGTTTCTGAGAAAGTATTTACAGGGAAAAAACTGCTCATTTGCAAAGCTGTCTTCTGCATGGTGGGGATGTGGTATAAAACAGAAGTACTGACTTCTGTAAACTTCATTTGAAACAGGCAGATGTTATAACTGAACAAGTGAATTACATCCTCCTGTCTCTCCCTGCAAGAGCCTGAGGATGCTCATGCCTCTTTGCATGCAAGCAGTTTGATGGCTTTGAGGTAACCCTGAGAATTTAAAAATATCCCCAAATTAATCTGGTGTCTGAGGGTTCACCATGTACCCCAGGCTGAGTAGTTGTTTGGCAGTACTGCAGGAAATTCATTCACAAAATGAGAATTCAGAGAGTTGTGGTGCAAGAGCTTGTTTGTGAGTAACACACTGTTGCCTGACTACCACGCTGGAGTTGTAGCTCAGCCGAGAGTGGTTGGACTCCAGAAAATACTGGTCTTTCGGTTGATTTGCATTGCTGATGAGGAAGTATGTCTCTGTAGCAGACTTCTCTGATCTGCCTTTGCTTTTATGGAATACATAAAAGAGGAGAGATCACCTGATCTCTAGATTATAACTGCTTGACACAAGGTATGCGTTGCTCTTTCTTTCTGTGATACATGAGCTGAGGGATTTAGGTTTTTTCTGCTTCTCTCCTTGTTCATAACAAGTTTAACCATCCAAAAACTTGAACAAAGCACCTCTGCTTTCTCAGAAATCTTTACCAGGTTGGAATACATGTTTTAGTAGAACAGAGTATTGGGATAACTCTATCCCTCTTTCTATCCCACTTAGCATTAGCATGGAAGTGTATTTTATTTTTTTAAGTAAGAATGGAGAACATACAGAGGACAAACACCAGATATTGAATTGAGACTTGGACAAGCAAATAATTTTTATTCCTTAATTTGTAGGAGGTTAATTTTTTTTTCCTGAAACCATCAGGCTTGGTTTGCTCACAATTTAAAAAAAAAATAAATAAAATACCATCTTCAGCAATTGATTGCAGGACAGGGTAAATTTATAAGGTTAGTGAGGTTGAACTCATTACAACATATGAGGTTACTACTGTTCCACACTGTATTTAGGCCATAACCTGAGGTCCAGCTAACAGTACGAAATCATTTGGTATGGATAGCCCTCCTGCACAGGTTTCACTGGTTTCTCCTGGTGATATTGCCTGCCGGTGGTGGTATACATCTTGGATTTTTTTTTTTTTGTTTGTTTCATTTAGGTTGCTGACACTGTGGCTGCAGTTTACCCACGAGATATCAACCAAACATTAGGATTTGAAGAACCACTTGGATAGGCACAGTTCCTCACCCAGCATGCCTTTCAAAGCTGGATTAGAACTGACCGAATTGCAGAATATGACTGTCCCTGAAGATGATAACATCAGCAATGACTCAAATGATTTCACAGAGGTGGAAAATGGCCAGATAAATAGGTGAGTATTTTTCCACTGACGTTGCCTCTGCTAAGAAACACACTGTTTAAAAACAGCATTCTAATTTTCAATATATGTCTTGAATAATTCATTACCAAGTCATGCTCCATTTGAAGATGTAATTTGAATTTCATACGTAACATCTGTTGGGCATAGGCTGCAATAGCAGATAAAGCAAACAGAGTAGCAATTTATTCATCATTTTGAATCTTTCAAATTAGTCTAATAAAATTCACAAATATATAATGCAGCAAAAAACCAAAATTTTTAGATGTCTGCTTACACACAGCGAAGAAGTAATAACAATACGATGGCATAATTTTGGAGAGGTCTGTTAGCTGACCTTTGGTCTCTGATTCGACACTTTTAACTTGTCTGGCCACCTCCATGTATCCAAGCTTCTGGGGAGTTACAGCTGCTGTGGTTGGCAGCAAACATAGTTCCAATCTGTATTTGTAATTTGGCAAGATAAACTGGGCAGCGGTTTGCTCCCTTGAGGCAGAAGTGGCAAGAAGATGGTAAAACTGAGTCTTACGCCTAACTCAGCTCAAGTGTAAAAAATGCATCAATATTGGTGAAAAGTATTAGTTACAATTATTATCAATACAATTATTAGGCTGTTGATTTTTTCTATAAGCTTACAGTCATTTCTGAAGAGCTGCCTTTTCCACCAGAGAGCCATTCTCCAGCCCTTCCTGCCAGCCTCCAACAGGTGCTGAGCCATCCAGTTTATAGCAAAGACCTGCTGACAGACCCTGTTTGGATTTTGTGAGCTGTAAAATAGGAAGCTCTGTTTTGATCAAACTTCCTGTTCAAATATTGCAAACCAAGGTGGAGCACAGGGCCAGTCAGTGCCTGCGTGGGGATCCGGCCCTGCCGGGAAGCGTGTCCCAGCACATCATTCTGCTCCCTTCTGCGGGGCTGCCACCGCCTATTTTACGATCTTTAAAATCTTCTTCTCTTGCCTTTTCTTCCTGTTGGCAGCATCGTCTCCAGCTACATGAGAAACTCACTTTCTAGTGTTAAAACAAAATTCAGAGCTGTTTTTTCCCAGGTGAGGTTAGAGTCGGTTGTGGGACTCGCAACTGCGTGGGTGGACGAGGATCTTGGTGCCAGGTGTGGGAATAAGCAGCCAGCATTGTCCCCACGATTCACGTAGCAGAAGCAGCCGGCCGTGCCGTGGGACAGAGCGGGGGCCCGGGGAGCTGGCAGGGGCGGGGGCAGCAAAGTGCCAGCCTGTCCCCAGCGCCAGCCCCAGGGAAGTCCTGGGGCCCTCAGCAGCAGGGCGGGTGGTGCTGTGACCGCAGTGCAGCTGCGCTGATGAAGATTAGAGCTGGTCAGGAATTTTCTGATGCAACTGCTTTGATGGAAAGTGCCAAAACGAAACACAAACCACTTCTGTTAAAAAAAAAAAAAAAAAAAAAAAGGCAAGAGAAATACAAAAAAGCCTCCAACTTTGCCAAAATAAAACAGTTCCAGTATGAACATGCTTGCTTTCCTGCTGGTTCATGTTGTAAGGAGAGGAGCTTAGGGGCTGACAGTGGTAAATTCACTCCCTGGAGGCTGTTGAGGATTTATATCCTCGAGACAAGGAGTGGCTATACTGGGCTGGCTGTGCTTCACCAGCACTTTGGCTGATGCCATCAGTAACTGTTATGGGGAAAAACCCTGCTGGTGCTTCATTGTCAGTGAATGTTTATGGAGGGTGGGGAAGGAGTGTGCTGGATGTGCCTGGTCCTCTGTGGTCACAATGTGCTTTCTGGAGTTAGGGCACAATAAGTGTGGCAAGATCTGGGTTGGATCCAGACTGCCTGCGAAAGGAAGACAAAAAGCGGAGTGAAGAAAGAGGGTCAGAAACTCAGAGGCAGAATTTCTGATTAGTGGTCTAGCTCTTAGGGCAGATTAACATATTCCACAAGTTTCTGTTCCTTTCTGGAGAACTTGCTTCCCCTGCAGAAGGAGGATCTGTCATTTGGCTATAGGATATAGCCTTTATGGTTCTCTTAGCCCTCTACCCAGGCACTCATTGCATCCCATGCATGACTATTCTGCCCCGTATATCCCAGTTTGTTCATGTTTCCCTCCATGTCCAAACCAAGGCAGCTCTTCCTGAGCACAGCTACCAGTGCAGCCTGTCAGCATGGCCTGGGGCTCAGGCTCTCGCTGAGGCACCCACAGCCACTGCTCTGTGCAGGCACCTCCGTGCTGTCACGTGTGACCGGCAGGCAGGCACATCCTGCTCTGCACCCGTGCCAAACGCATCCTGAAAGGATGTGGTTAGTCCCTTTTTGTAACTAGTTTGGCAAACACCTTTTTTCCATGGAGTAAGAGGTTGACAGGCATAGGAAACATGTTTTGTGCTGCCTGGCACGTGATGTGAGGCCTTGTAAAGTGCCCAAGTCCATCAAAATCAGTGGGACTTTTTCTGTTGATTTCACTTGAGCTTTAGATTAGATCTGTAATTTTCAACTCACTTTTTTGTTGTTTCAACCTGTTTGATTTAGCACCCTATATTTAATTTTAAATGTTTTTTTCTCTCAGCATGTAGTTTTCTCAAGCTCAATGTAGAGCAATTTTTCAAGGGTCTTTTGGAGACGGTATACCAGGCACAAGCTGATTCCAAAACTGGCTGTAAACTCCAAATATTTCTTGATCTTGGAAGAGAATCCTATATGTTCCTTTGACTTTCCAGCCTTTTCTGGGCCTAAATATATAGTTATATGTAGGGAGGGTATGTTGACTTGAAGAGGCTGTATTAAGAGGGGTTTTTCTTTGTATGCAGATGTTGAATGGGAATGTCTTCTGAAAATGTCAATTCAGAGATTTGCATGAAACCCAGACATGAATTTTGTGACTTTCGACTATGTCTCCTGGCTATAAAACTTTGCCATCTCTGTGCATAGTTGTAAATCAGTATTTAGATAACTTAGTCCTTAACTATATGACAGTGCTCTCAGGAAACTGATATCTGAATGCCTGTCTTGGTTTACAGTAAGTTATCAGTCCCCCTTGTTCAGTTAACAAGGTTGTTAGTAGCTATGCTAAGATCTGGTTCAGGTTTCATAGTGTAAGTCAGATCAAGCTTTCCTCTGCATTTCTTGTTCATGCCTGCCCTGGAAATCTTTGCCACTGCTCAAGTTAGCATGCAGTTTAAGAAGCTGCCTAAGGATAAATTTCTGTCATCTTGGCAAAACTAGCTTTCCCTAATAAATGTTTAAGGCATTGTAAAATAACATTTTAATTTAATTATGCTTAAACGTATCTGAGATGGCTACATGGTTTTTGGCTAACTCTGCTTAGCCAAAGTGGTTAGCTTGGGGGTATCACCTTAATCAAACATTTCTCACTGAAGTCCTTAAATAAATTACATTTGGAAACCATAGTTCAACATCATCCTTTTTAAAACACTTTATCAATAAGGCTAAGTTTCTACTTTGCACTAAATCAAACCAGTTTAAGTTAGATTAAGATATTCTTTCATGCTTCATGCATCACAAGGATGAGCTCATTATATCTTGGCCAGGATATTTCATTAATATATCTGAAAAGTTTTGTATAGTCTGTTCATACTCAGCTGTGACACAGGAAACACAACAGGAAAGCAGAAATATATAAGAATGGGTTATGTCTTTCAGTGGTGGGTAAAGCATTTGAAATGAAGACAACAAACAGTGCAAATGGATTTCATGCTTGTCAGGGAGTCTCAAAGCTTTGATGGCACAAACAGTCCCACAGTGCATTGCCACAGCACCTCTCACAGAGGCCTCTGATCCTTGGGAGGGCTGGGAGAGACCAGCATAAACAGGCATTTCACTTAATTTGTGTCATATTCATAAAGGTCAAAAATACAACATTCTGTGACAATGAATGGCTTGTTTTCTAAGCACGTCTATTAAGCAGAGCAGATGCATGGCACAGTTTAACTAGAAATTCCAGTATTCCAACATGTTTCCTTTCATATGCTCTAGGGGAAAAAAAACATCCTGAAATGAAAAAAAAAAAAAGTTTATAAAAAGCAATATCTTGATAAAATTTGTTTCTGCTGAATTCATTGTATTTTTTTTTTTTTTAAATTTTATTTCCTTTAAGATCAGTAATATTTTTCATTTATGGAAAACTTTTTCTGTCATGTGGTATGGCCAAACCAAGCGTTGTCCCAAGGCAGGCCTCTCCTCTGGACTTGCAGGTTAAGTTGCCTGCAACAGCAAACGCCGCACAGCAGAGCCCACATCCCCCTGTCCTGCGTGGCTGCTGAACTGTCTGCACAAGCTCTCCTGGGGCTGGGAGGGCCCCCATGAGAAAGCTGGGCTCGGTGCTAGGTACCCCGTGGCTTGGGATCCCAGTACCCTCATTCCCATGCCCAACTTTGCCCTCCTGTAGACATCACACAGCATAAATTGAGAAAAGTGCAGTGTGATGTGGGAAACGCAGGGTGGATGAGGAGCCCGGCTGGGCAACAAGCCCACTCTGTTTTCACTCTGGAACTGACACAGAAAAAAGTACTTTGGATCAATTTATCAAATCAGACTAGTTCTCTCAAAGTCCTGTCCAGAAGGATATAACATGTTTGTTGGCCATGGAAGGTACCAGCTTTGCAGAAACTGTTTATGCTGTCAGAGGTATTCTAATGGAAAGTCCTGTGGTCACTTCTATTTTCAGACAACATTGCTCGAGTATTGTCTTTATTGTGTATTAGTTTTTAACAATAATTTTCATGGAACATTAATACCAGAAGGCAGTAATAATAGTATCTACAAATTTGTTATTTTTGTAATTATTAAGGGGGAACTGGCTGCAGGGGATGAGCAGAACTAGGGGGAGAAGACTAGTGACTTCTATCATAGCTCTTGACAAAATCTAAAATGACACATGATCTCCATAAATGACAGAAGAAGGCAAAGTCCACAGATGTTCCCAGCAGCAGTTACAAATCCAAAAGAGACAAAACTTTTCTCTGTGCTCCTGCCTGTACAAATTGCCTGCAGGGTGTTTCGAGAGAGAGCTGGAATGTCCTTTTCAAACTGTTCACACTCTGCTGCCTGCGTTCAAGAGATGGGCTTTAAACAGACATGAAAGAGAAAAAGCACATGCTCTGAATCAGGTTGAGATTTTATTCCATGAGGATGAAATACCTACAAGGTGAGCTTTGGAAAGCTAATTTCAGATCAGTCTGTCTTAGAAGTGGTTGCTTTTCACTTCATAAAACAGTGGGGGAGGTTCAGCCATCTATTCCAACTGTGTTAGGGCTGGTAAATCTGACATCATGCCTATATTTTGCAGCAAATTAGTTGCTGAAGTTAGTATTTAAAAAATACAGAAGAAACCTATAGTTCTTTTTTATTGAAGGAATAGAAAATCAAAGCAGACCAATGGGCAGGAGTCAAAATTGCAAAAAAAACCCAGCTAAAATACTACTTACCTTTTGCAATCTATGCCTGGATTTAAGGCATAAACACAAAATGTTAGACACAAGGCCCAGTGTTTCAGCTGTGGAAGCCAAGTCAGCAGCATTATAGCTGCATGATTTTGGCACAGCCTTAGAAGCTCTGCTAGCATACATATCACTAGTAATTAGGCCACAGCTGGGGCAGTAGGGAAGTTTGCTCAAGCTCTGTCTTTACAAGTTCATGGATTTATTACCAGCCTGAATACTGCTGGATGTACTGAGATGATGCAAAGTCTTGAGTCACAGTTTGAACTATATCTCCCTGGCCAGTAGATGTTTCCCACTGTGGGAAAGGACCAGCAGTGCTGCTGTTTGTGTTCAGTGTTGTTTGTCTGTTTCAATTTAAGAAGAGCCAGCTTGATGTAGCTACAGCTAAAATGGGCTCTGACACTTGGTGACAGCCCCTGGTTAGGTATGTGACGTGTACGATGGCTGAGGCATTAGCCAGTGCAGGCTAAGAACCATCTGTGGATTAGCAAAGATGCCAGGGACTTAATTGTGCATAAACCTTCAAAAGATGAAAAGCTGAAAGAATGCTTTATGCAAACCAAAGTGTTTGCTGAAGAGAAGATCTGTGAGAAAATAACAGCTCATCTAAATCAAAAGTGTCATAAATCTCAAGGATGCCAGCTCTGCCACAGGGGGACAGTAAGTTCCTAAATGTGAATACATCGAGGACACAGAACAAGTAAAGGTTAAAGAGAAAGAAAAGCTGTTTATTCTATGTTTCCCTGCACAGAAGTGTTTAATTTTGCAGCATGATGAATTCAGCATTGCTTTTTGAAATACGCTTACGTGAAAATCCTGCAGCCCAGAACAGTGTACCAGCAGAGCAGGTTGCCTGGTTCAGGACTGTCCAGCCAGCACTGGCATGTATGTCACATCTTCCTCCTCTTAACTCCAGCCCTACCAACCCTATGTGGCAACTTAAGGTTTCAGTAGCAATGTAGGGTTTTGCAGTACCCCTGACAGTGAGGGGACAGGTGAAATCTTCTAGGGATCCTTGGCAGAATGATGATGGCAGTAATTCATAGTTTCAATTAAAGGTTTATTTTTTAGCAGGGTGTTATGATTAGTGTAGTACAGAATTTATGATTAGAATGGTACAGGATTTCAACAAGCAGAATCAATGCAGTGCAATCTATAAATAGCATAATACAGAATTTATAGTGCAATTTGACTTACAATTTCTAGTCACCTGGATCCTCAGCAAATGGAGTCAGATCTTAATCTATGGTTCGTTGTATCAGAATACAATCATTATCTTGACTCAAAATCCTGTAAAATAATAAAAGCCACTCCCATAATCCTTGGAGGATGTGGAGGACAGGTGGCTGTCTCTGGCCAGTGGCAGCTGCAGTCCCAAGTTCCCCACTTAGGATTTGTAACTGCTTGATTTTATAGTCAGTGCCCAGGATGCTGTTACACTTCCCTCTTCTGTGGAGGGGTCATCACCATTGCCTGGTGGGCCATGTGCCTGGGACCTTCCAGCCTGGCAAGGCAGGAAGTAATTGAGCCGATTCCCAGCAGTCTGAAGGTCGATAGGGATGGGAAAAAGAAGTCTGTTTGGTTTCTTGTATTTGCTTCACAGGACCTACAGGGCCTGGTAATGAGGGAAGGGAATAAGTACAACTCACTCGGCCACAGAGAATGGCTGCTTGCCTTGTAGAGTGGTGTTAGGTACGCTCACCCACATGCAGGGGCAGGGAGCAGTGGGGTACTGGTCATGTGTGCCTCTGCAGCACCCTGGAGAAATATCTCCTCTTAGCTTCTGTGCAAACAAATTACTTCTCTGTCCACAAAATTGGTTCTGCTCCTTCCCTAAATAGCCTAAAAGTCTATTTTATATATACATATATTTTGCAGTTATATGCATTTATTCTGCTCTTGTGCTGATGTTACCTTTTTTTGATGCTCCATGTATGTTTTATCAGTGAAGCGTGACCTGGCTCATTGAACAGTTATGAGTGTGACCTCTTTTCACATACAGTTTTTATACATTGAGTATTTTGTAATCACATGCTGCTTATGGAATGAACGTGTTCATATTTTCTATAAGCACTTGCTGGAAATAAATCCTCTGACTTCTTCCAGCAAGTTTATTTCGGATCGAGAAAGCAGAAGAAGTCTCACAAACAGCCACCTTGAGAAGAAGAAATGTGATGAATATGTAAGTCTCTCTCATTGCTCTGTTCCCTGTCAAAATGCATGTTGTGCATATGAAAGGCCTTTAGACATTGTCTTTAAAAGTGCTGGGCACACACAACTATAACTGAATTCAATTTCCAGTAGGAACTGCCTGGGATCAGCACTTAAATAAAACCTCAATACAAAACCCCCAAGCATACTGGTTCGGTTGAGGCAAGGGAATCCCTCTGGCCTCTGTTGGGCAGGAAGTTGTGGTGGTTCCTCATGGCTTCACCATACATAAATTACACATCCAGGATGTTTCTTAGGTGTAGTGGAAGATGGGGTTTAAAACTGAAAGTGCAGTTTGAGCTGAGTGTTGCCTGTACCATTTAGGTCAGTTTACAGAATCTACGGGGCAGCGAGCAGCGTGGCTGTGACAGTTCAGTGATGCTTTCTCCTCTTTCAAACAATTTTTATTAAGTCATTTCCATAGCAGTAGTTACATCTGATACATCACAAAACATGGGGTTTGAAGCAGAGGTGCATTTCCCTGCTCTGTTCCAAGCTGTTGCTGACACATCTGTCTTTATTTCCCCAGATCCCAGGAACAACTTCACTGGGAATGTCCGTCTTCAACCTTAGTAATGCAATTATGGGCAGTGGGATTTTGGGTCTTGCTTTTGCTTTGGCCAACACAGGAATTCTCCTTTTTCTGTAAGTATTCATGTGGTGAGTAGCTGATCTCCATGGAATTTCACTGTGTTTAAAGAATGCGTGCACTGCCAGCATGTGGAGGGATTTATAGTCCATGTGTAGTCAAGTACAGCATTCAAGCCTGAAAATACTAGCTATGAGTTTCAGACATCTTTTTTAAGTCAAATGTTTTTGCAGAAAAAACCATTTATTTGTAGTGCAAGAGAAAGTTAGGTCTATGTTATTTACTACAGACCTAGTAGGGACATTTCCTGTGCTCTGCAAGCTACATAGACGTCAAAAATATTCTGTAGTAATAGTTGCAGTGGGTTAGTACCTAGTTCTTACTTGTGACACAGGATCTCAGATCTCTCTTCAAGGCATCGTGCAATAAACATTTTTTTTTAAACAAAGAGTATTTATATTCCTTTATATGTTGCATATAATATTTTCATCTCGCTCCCACAGTTTCTTCAGTGACAGTCCTTGAAAGCCAACATAAATATAGCCAAGATTTTAGTATAGAAAAGAACTAAGGTAGACTACCTAACTCCAGAAAAAAAAAAAAAAAAAAGAAAAAAAAAGAGGCTTTTTATAAAGGAGAATTTAATAGTTTAAAAATGAAACAGTGCCATTGAATGACTAAGAGTTTTATTCTGGATCTCAGTATGAGACATTTCATTTTGAAAAGTGACTGTTAGGAAATCAGTTGGGAATTGTGTGTAGATTTCAATAATAAATGTTCATTGAGGGAAGACATACAATAATTTACAATAGTTGAGAACTATTCAACATAGTTATTGAGTTTACAGATTGCTCTAAAGAGATGTCATTTCTTGAATGTTAAATCTGTTAAATCTAAAAATACAAAACTTTTGTCATTTCTTAGGATTTTGGGGAATACTTAATTTGAGCCCTTGTATAAAGCAGAGTAGATGGCCAAAGTGGTACATATAGCCATCTGCTCTGGAGTTTTGTGCCAGGATAGCTAGGTCCATGCTGCTAGCTTAGAATTTGCCTTGGTTGGGTAAAATCTAGCAGTAATCAAAGGAGTTAATCCATTTACTTCAAGAGCGTCTCATTATTGTGTTGTCACTAAGCTAGTGATTTACATCTTCCGTTAGCAGAGTGACAGAGTTTATTTTACTTTTGCTGCTTTTTTTACCCAGTACTCTAACCTGTATATAATATTCCACCCATGCTCCATCTCAGAGAGTACAGCTGGTGGTTGCAATAACTGCTGTTGATGCCTTAGGCCTCTGTTTTTAGGTAGTCCTGAAAAGGCATCACTGTAAGGAGAGAAAAAGCATTTGCGTCTTTTCAGCCTTGTCACCTCTTCTGTGATAATAGGCTCTCAGCAAAGGAACAGCCACAATTTCCCCTTATTGATTTGGTTTTTATAATCTCATCCTCTTCTCATTCTTTCAGCACTTTTTGGGAGAGTTAAGTGACGTGTTTGTTCTAAAGGATGTACAAATGCAGTTTAAGTAATGTAGATCAGACAGGTGATGTGAACACCTCAGAAACTTCTAGCAAGGTGTGTTGGTGACTGAGCTCAACCAGAGTAGTGAGTGTACTAGATCTATAGATTTGTACACATTGTACAAAAAGCTGCCAAACATGAATGTGGAGATCTCACACAGAAAATGACAGCATTGTTTGCTGTAGCATCAACTATGTGTATTTAAAAGTGGATAATAGTTTTTGTTAGCTTTATAATGCCTTTAGATCTGTTGGCCTTGAGATTGAGCAGCCAGCTGAGATCAGAGGAAGTAAGTTAGCAGGACCTAACTAAGCAGGCTAGTAGAGCTTTCCTCTTTGTAGCCAGGAGATGCAGGATCCTAATGTGGTGTCTGTTGTTAATGCTTGAAAGTTGAACTGCTTTAAGTGTTCTGCTCTCATGCCATAATCTCAGCATTAAACCTAGTCCATTAGTGATAGACTTTTTCTTACACTCAAATTAATTCAGTTAATTTTAAATTAATATAAATTAATTCAGTTAATTTTTCCCATAAATGTATAGCTCTGCTGTCACTGTCACAGGTAGATAATTTTGCTTTGCAGGTGATCAGAGTCCTAACAATACTTTCACTACTTTTTGAACGTGAGAAAGATCTTAAATTTACTGCTTTTGAGTAGCACAATTTTGGAAAGGTTCTAGTTGCTTTATCCAGTGTTGGCATGCACCATCCCTGAAAATTCTGCAGATGCAGAAAAATTAAGGGAGCATTTTCTGCACTTACAAAGCAGACCTAGACTGATTTCCACTCCCACAACTTTTGGGCTCCTGCAGTGTGAAGTGTGCACTGCCATGAGCGTCTGGATCAATTCAGATCCGATATCCTAAGCATAAGATGTGCAAAATAAACATGGCAATGACACAGCTTATTTGCTTAACAGTGCCATAACAAAGCAATATCCTTTCTAGGCAAAATTACTGAGAGTAGGAACTCAGAGGAACTTAATCCCAGTGTTACTGATAACTACAGCCTAGACCAAAAGAGAGTTTCCAGTGTGCAAAAGGAGAGAAAACTTTGCTGTAGAAGGGTAACACAAAAAGTTTGGAAGGTTAGAGATGAGCTGGATTACCTGGGGACAGCAGGAGAAGTTGTTGCTGCTTGTGGTTTCATCCTGGAGACCAGGGACCAAAGTGATGGATCCTGTTGCAGAGAAATATGAGCTGGCCAAGCACAAGGTGTTTTCAACCTGCATTTAACCCAGCACTGCATGTGATCTGAAAAACCTTGCTGAGGCAGAGGGCCTTATTAGATTGGGAATAGTATGAGACTAGAGATGAAGTTTCACACTGCAGCCACTTTTGCTGGGTGTGTCTGGAAGGGGTCAGGAAGCCTCAGTATAATTCCTGCAGTGTTTTAGGGCAGGCTGGCAGACCAGCCCACAGGGAGGCTATACGAAAGCAAACCCTGTGTTCTTCCATCCTCTGCACCTTTTGAGGGTTCAGAACTGCTCAGTGAGATAATCTTGTCACTGCATAAGCCTCATAAGTCTTCTGGCCCCAAAGCCTGGGACTTCACAGAGGGGAGGGACAGCACAAGTTTCAGTTTTTCTGGTAAATGTGGTATCTGGGAGAAGACAGCGCTGGCATCACAGAAGCACTTTGTTCTTCCCAACACTTTATCAGTCCCCTGGCCTGAACTGTTTATTCTTTTGGGAGAAGGTAACTTTTGCATCTGCTGTTGGCTTCCATAGCTACCAGCACTTCTTTGAAAGCAGACATAATAAAAAGTAGGGAAGTGCTTTTGGGACTGCAGCGCGAGCTCCCCTGCCTCTGTTTTGAATTTGTGCAGAGCGAGTGGCATGGACATTTTCATTCCTTTCCAAGGGGTGGTTCTGGCACGAATACTCTTGTCCATACCACAGTCCTAGCACAAACAAGTTTTTCATACAGTGCTAATGAAAATGCCAAGTGTCTGTAGGAACCCTATGGGGAGCTAAGGACAACAGATCAGATAAATACCTGGCTGCTTGGGAGTGTTATTTTTACCACTGCAAAGGCTCCATGAGCTCAGTGCCTGTAAAACAGAAGCTTTTAATATTAAGACAGACTGGATGCTGGCATGCAGAGTTGTAGCCATTTGGGGCTGGGAGTGAGTCAGCCCCAGCAGCTGAGCACTGGGGCTGAGCGCCGTGTCTGTAGGCAGACAGGGGCGGAACGGCTCGGCAGGGAACATGGGTAGGAGCAGGGCTTAGCAAATCCATAAAAAATGGACCAGAATGACCTAAGCCAGTGCAGTCTTCCTTCCCTTCTCCACCTTCTCAAGGAGAAACACCCTTAGGGCTGTACAAAGAGTGTGTTGTTAACTGTCATTCTTTGCTGGTGAAAGGACAGTTCCTCCTGTCACCTCTTTATATTTCTTCCTGCTCCTCTGGCCCAAGAAACTAGTCAGTCATTATTTGACATTAAAGTATTTCCAGTCTAAACTAATAAAAAGGTAGGGGGAGGAGGCTTCTCATTCTGTTCTTTCTATGTATTCCTATGAAAATCCATCTATGGCAGCAGTTTGTTTTCTCTTGAATTTTAGCCTTGTTTTTCTTGGTGTCCGGAGGGTAGTTGTCATAATAAAGGGAGGAATTGCCAACAGATTGTCTGAATGCTCTTCGCACACATCATGAAAATATCATCAGGTCTTTGTATGTCAGAGTGTTGGAGAGGAAGGCACACATGGTGCTTGGATTAAAGACATTGAGCAATGAGAAAATGTGTTTTTATGCACTTGGCCCCCGGCACTGACTAATTATCCTTTGTGCCAGCAAGTTCCCTACACATTACAATACACTACACATTGCAAGTTCCCTACAAGGTCATTACTTTCTGCAATTCTTCTGTGTGAAGTTAAATTATGGATCATGTCAGAGCAGGACTGACATCAGTGAAGGAACACAAATCCTACCTGGACAAAATGCAAGCCTTTGGCTGCAGCCTTTATTCCCAAGGGAAGAACAGTCAAGCCTCAACTCCCCCACATCCTCCTCCTTGGGAACTGTGAGGCATATAAAAAGTCATTTGGGCTTCGGTAGCATATGAAACATGTCCTGGGAATAGAGGCTTCCATTCTGTATGGAAGTCCTTAAATACAGGACTCTCATTTAAATTTTCACTCTGCTTCCAGAAGAAAAAAACCCTTAGAATGGATTTTGAGTGACATATCTGGCTTGTCTGTACTCTGATAAATCTTCATTCCTATCTGATAAAACATCTTTATTCTTGATTTTTTCAATATGGGGAGGTGTAACTCATTAAGAGGCTGTGCTCTGCAGCTCTGCTAAGTTTTATCTGGTTGTATCCCTCTACACACAGAGTTTTCTACCTCCATGATGGAACTGCAAGCAGGATGTGAATTACATGTATTTTAGGCCTTTTTGCATTGTCAGAAGAATAAAAAATTCTCTCAGAGACAATAGAAACATGATCTGAATTAAATATTGCAATGTCAGACCTCATCTTGTATGGTAAACTTTATTTTCCATTCTTTTTTAGGCTGCTTTTGGTTTCAGTCACACTGCTTTCTATTTATTCAATACATCTCCTGTTGGTGTGTTCAAAGGAAACAGGTAATTTATTATGTTCCCCTATTCAGTAGAATGTAAAAATCAAGAGGTGACAAGTGTTCAGATGAGGCCAGATGCTTTGTGTAAGTTTCTATCACTTTGCTGACACAATAGGAAGACCTGACACACTTGGGGTCAGAAGCCTAGAATTAACAAGAATTTAAAGAATTTATGGCATGGCAATGGAGAACAACATCACTGTAAAGAGAAAAACTTATGACAAAGAATGAATGCTGCTGCCCAGAAATTATATCTTCAGTGAGCCAAGAGGAGCAGCTCATAAAGTTTATTTGCATTACAAATCAAATTTCAAATGAAATATAATGAATCTTTGCCTATGATGAAGCTTACCTGGAAATACAGTGGTTAGTGTGAAACTCCTGATAATCTTTGTGGTGGAGTTTTCTTAGAATAAAATAAAAGGGAACAGTTCTTTCACAGGGAGAAGTGTAACTGTAACACAGATGCACTATCTAAACTCAGAAATTAGAAGTTGCCTACAGTTCAAGAAGTCTTTTTCCTTGTTAACGTCTAAATCCATATTTTAAAAATAATCTGTGCACAAAATACTGTAATATTTAAATATGCAATTTGGACATACATGATCACTATTACAGCACGTACAATGTCAATAACTGCCTATTTAAACTAGCTACAGGTGCCTTAATATGGATACATTTGTGCCCCATTACTTCCCAAAATCTAAGTCCTGATTTCTATATTGCTGGTACGTTTAAGCTCAAACTTACTTTTAACACAAATTTCAAAGCAGAAATGTCAGCTGTAAGGTAATATAGAGAAAAAGAGATAATGGGATACATTTTAAAAATCATCTGTCTAGTGTAGCGTCTGAATATTTCTCTTTCTGTTCCTATGGATCTCAGCATTTTCACAATGCCCAATCTTTTTATCAGCCTACATCACCGCCAAGTAAAAAAAAACAAAACCTTTAACATAAACACAAACCAATTAATAGAGGAATTTCACAAGCTTGACAGATATTTGAAAAGAAATTTTAATTATAGTTTACACCTTTGCCTGCTTTGCCAAAAACATACGACACTGAGAATTCACAGGTTAAGGCTTTGTCATTAGAAGCCATAAATGATGCTCTAAACCAGTGGTTGTCCTCATTTGTTCATTCAGTCAAGGCAAGCAGAACTGCAGAATGGCAGTAGTGTGTGTCTGGGCTGCCAGGGCTGACTTATGGATCCTGCTGTGCTGGTTTTTTTTCTGGAGAGGAGCCTTTCTACATTACTCTCATTGCAGGTGCAAAACTTAAGATACTGGGATGAGGATACCAGAACTTAACATGTCACTCGGGGTATAGACAGACTCATTAAAGGGGTGTAATAGTCTCATTAAGAGCTTCCATTTCAGAAGTGACTGCTAGTCAACAGTCAAGAAAACATTCCTACATCATTTTCAGCCCTAGAAATTACAAGAGAGCTTCCTACTTGCAAAGGGCAGGTTTGGCTGCATAAATAGGTGCTTGGCTAAAAAGGAAATCTAAGTGCTTTGACTCAACAGCTTTCAATAGCTCTCCTCTTCTTCTCATGCAGGCTGCATGGTGTATGAAAAGCTTGGTGAGCAGATCTTTGGTACCCCAGGGAAAATGATTGTCTTTGGATCTACATCTCTTCAGAATGTTGGAGGTAAAGGAAATAAGAAATATTGAAAAACAAAGCCCAGGAATATCTCAATAATTTTACAGCTACAGACAAATCAGATTCCTTCTCTCCATGATATCCAGGGATCTTCATGCTCCTCAGTATAGTTGTGGTTATCATTTTGCATGCAGCCCTTTAAAAATACTGCATTACTGATCAGTAATTTACAATCAGTCATAGTCTGGGGTCTTCTATCATCAGACACGGATGTAGGAAAGGTTAAGGATGCTTCTCAGCACTTGTTCCACAAAATATTTTACCTGTTTTCTAAAATTATTTTCTTCTTCCTCCAGCAATGTTGAGCTATCTCTTCATAGTCAAAAATGAGCTGCCTTCTGCCATAAAGTTTCTAATGGGAAAAGAAGAAACTTTTTCGTAAGTTGAATTAGTTCTGGTACTTAGACTGTAGAATTTAACATTGTATAGTAAAGTTTAAACATATCTTTACAAAAGCTCTGAAATATTGGATACCCTTTAGGTTTGTCAAAGTAGATTTTCACAGGAATATCTCAGGAGGTTAATAAAACACAAGACAAATTTGGGAAGGAGAAGATGGATAGAAAATGAAAGCTTTTGTTACCCTTTTTGCACACCAGCTTTTCATGAAGAATTTTGTTATATACAAAACTTTTGTCATAGAATCCAATATTTTACAGTGTTAGGCAACACTTGAAATACTGTGAACAATGCAAGTTAAAGATACTGTGTGTTTCCCTGAGTTCTCAGCCTCTTACATGATTTTGCCCCTGAAACAATGTCCACTGAGTGAAATTCTTTCCTACTAGCATGTGACAACTGCAGAATATAATACTAAGATTTCTGGCCCTTATCACTACTTGGCGTTTACCAGCTACTTTAGTAGAGGGGTGGCATTTCTGTATACTAGTAATAACCCCTTGCACTGGAATATATGGTGTGCTGCAGTGTAGGAGAAGGTGGTAGAGATTCCATTCTTCAGGCTTTCCTACTACACTGGACCAAGCAATGGAAATCGGTCATACAGAACATCACTAACACTGCCCCTTCTCCTCTTTCTTTATTTGCAGTAGAGTGCAAAGCACTTTGGTGGAGGAGATGCAGACTTGGGCTAGTTAGTGCATGCCAGCCTGCTGGAGCCTGGTTTGCTGCTCTGGTCGCGCGCCTGGGTGGTTTGGCAAATGACTCATGGTGGCCCCCCAGCCCCACTGTGCTCTATGGCCCTTTGTGTGATCGTTCCTCATCCTGGCAGGGTGGCTTATAGCAGGTTACAGAGGTGGTTCTGCCTCTCAGACCCACGCACTGATCTCCATGGCAGGGTAATACTTTGGTTACTCTGGAAGTCTGCCCTGAGTCAGAGCAGTGCCATGCGTACTTAATGAGTCTACAAAGCCAAGATGTGGTCCCTTCTCTCCTTTTGTAGGAGCTTGTAGGGTAAGGAGACCAAAGATAGTTCTGTAAGTATAGCAATCAAAGAGGATGACTGAGTGAAAAGAACCAGAAAATGTTTAAGATGTGCTCATGGTATGTTTTTTTGGAATTTATACAGGGAGTGGTACGTGGATGGGCGAATTCTTGTTGTCACAGTGACGTTTTGTATAATCCTCCCTTTATGTCTCTTGAAGAACTTAGGTAAGATGAAAATGCCATCATGAGTATCAAAAAAAAGGAACATCGTGCCACTGATGGCCAAACTGGCAATTCAATTATAATAATAAAAATATGCTGTCATTTTTATCTAAGCCATCTCCCTGATCCAGAAATTGTCTGTGTTCTGAGCATTTTGAAACAAGTAGGCCTAAATTATCACAATGATTGAGCTCAGTATAAACCAGTTTTATCCACACAATTGTGCAAATTGATTTTAAAAATTATAGTTAAGAGGGTCTTCATTTCATAAGATAATTCAATTTTATGTGTGGCCCATAAAAGCAACTTCACAAATGGTGAGATTACAAAAAATGTTACTTTTCTATCAGCATCAACATTTTTACTGGTGAGGTTAACTGGAAGTATTGGACTTTGAAGTAAGATATGTACAGATATTTGCATTTTCAGATGTGTTTGAATCCACTGAGATGCCAGTAGGTACACAGTGTGTTTTTTTAAAACCATGCTGGTTACAGCATTTGGCACCAAAGTCCATTTGGGATCTTCCTTTTGAGACAAAAACCCAAACTCAGCTGACGTGACTCAGGGAACCTGGGTCACATTCACACTGCAATTGCACACTTTCATGTTTTTCTCAGTTATCACAGCCTCTTTTAAAAGTAAAGTTAGTTAAACCAATGTAAAGGTGACCCTGAGTATGTCACAACAGATCAGAGCAAGGCTTAGGCTTGCCCGAAAGACTTGAAAGACTTTGGAAGACTCCCAAACCAGCAGTACATGCTTTTGTCCTGCCCAGATGTTCGCAATTACACATATTAAATGTGTAATATGCTTGAACTTCTTATGAAGAAGCAAACAGCAGTAAAAACCAAGATAAGACTAATAAAATTACTCTGTATGAGACTTCCTCTTAATTTCTTTCAGGATACCTTGGCTATACCAGTGGATTTTCATTAAGCTGTATGGTATTTTTCCTGGTAGTGGTAAGTTCAACTTGCCTTCTTTGTTGGATGAGTCACTTAGCATCATAGAATTGTTAAGGCTGGAAAAAGACCTTTAAGACCATCAAGTCCAGCTATCAACCCAGCACCTTGTTCGCCATTAAACTATGTCCTCAAGTGAAAAATCCACTTGTGTGTTTTTTGAACACTTATAGGGATAGTGACTCCACCACTTCCCTGGTCTTTCCAATGCTTTATAACCATTTTCATGAAAAAAAAAATTCCTAATGTCCAGTTTGAATGCCCCCTGGTACAACTTAAGGTCATTTCCTCTTGTTCTGTCCCTTGTTATGTGGAAGAAGAGGCTGAGCTCCACCTGGCTACAGCCGAGAGTGATAAGGTCCCTGCTCAGCCCTCCAGGCTAAACATCCCCAGCTTCCTCAGCAGCTTCTCTTATGACTCACTCTAGACCCTTCATCATCTCTGTTGCCCTTCTCTGGACTTGCTCCAGCACCTCAGTGTCCTTCTTGTAGTGAGGAGCCCAGAACTGGACACAGCACTCAAGGGAAAGCCTCACCAGTGCTGCATACTGGGAAATGATCACTTCCTTAGTCCTGCTGACCACACTCTAGCTGATACAGGCCAGGATGCCCACAATTCCACTGATATTTTAATTTAAATTGTCTTTTTATTATTATTTTAGCAATTAGCTATCTTTTGCTCTTATTCTAGGTTATTTACAAGAAGTTTCAAATTCCCTGTGATGGACAAGGGCTAAATGCAACATCATCTATCCTATCAAATAGCTCAGAACATACGTGTAAGCCAAAGTATGTTATCTTTAATTCCAAGGTATGTTTCTTTTTATAATACTTACTTTTAATTCACATAATATATGCACCTAAACCCCATGTTCTTATTCTGATCAGCACCACAAAGAGCCTGATTCTTCATGGTTCCCCTTGTGATCCAGTGGTAAATGCACAACAGATCTCCTTGTCCAGTCTTACAGAGTGGTGAATGTACTCTTACATGGTGAATGTGCCTCCTTACAGCCTTGTCCTGCCCCGGTAGTAGAGGTGTTAAGGATATGAGTCCAAGCTACCACTGGACAATAACTGCTTTCTTTAGGAGACTTTTCCTTTCCACTGCTGCTTACTGTCCATGCTGCAACTGTGCCTTTAGGCTGTTGCTCAGTAGAGGCTGAGTAGGCCACACCTGCATCCAAAGCCCATAATCTCTGTCCTTCTGCACACAAATCACTTCTTTGTAACAGGGTACATGTTTCTGTAGCCATGCGGTGAACTGGATTGTGAAAAGGATATGGTTGAAAGATAATCCAGCAAAAATTTGGTTGCCTTCCAGCTGGATGGTTCCTTCCTTCACCACACAGCTGCAGAAAAAGTTGGTCTAAGAGAATGTGAGAGGGCAGCTGTCTGTAACTGTGGGAGCAGGAGAATGGCTCCTGTCAGCTGTGCTGGGAGGCAGTGCTCCCAGTGAAACAGCACCTTATCCATCAGTGCGTGGTCCTCAGGGCCTTAGTCACATTCATAGGGAATGTACATTTACAGCAGAGGTGTGCAAAAAGTTGTTGTTTTTTTTTTTTTTTAATTTAACCCACCAGCTTCAGTTGAAGAAGCCAAGCAAAGCACTTTTCTTTGGTTGGGGGTAACCATCACCCCAGATCCAGCATGATGGACCAAGAACTAGTTAACTTGTTGTGCCATGGCAGCTTAGGTGTAGGCATATTTCAGAAAGCATTGAAGGGTAGTGGTCTTATGCATTTGCCTCAGAGCCAATGGAGGCACCTCAGAAGGATTGGTCCATCTGAATTACGCACACCAGAGCTGAATTTCAGAGGTTTGCCCTCAGGGCCAACAATTTGCCAGTCACTTTAGCAACTTCAATGTGTGAGAGGAGAGAGTACAATTTCACAGAATAGAGGGATATCTGAGGGTGGCAGAGACCTGGAGGTCACCTAGTTGAACTCCTGTGCTGAGGCAGTGTCACCCAGCCCCGTGTCCAGGCAGCTTCTGAATATCCCTGCAGATGGAGACACCACAACAGTACTGTGCTGTGAGTGAGGGAGAGGTGGCAAAGACCTGGCAAGGAGGGACCTCTGGAGAGCAACCAGCGCATTTAGTGAATCTGTTAGGCCTGGGGTGCACCATAGGATGTCTTGTATGGGAAGGGGATGCCTGTGACCAGCACAAGCAGATCTCAGAGGGCAGGACAGAGCTGTGTGTAGAATGGACTCATGTCCTTTGAGGAGGACCTATATATAATTTCCTGTGACCTCTGCTCATACCTGTTCTCTCAGGAGGATAGAAGTGCATGGGCACTGACACCATTTTTGAAGTTTGGCTGAGGACTGAAACCCACTCAGGTTCTTAGTGGAGAAGGGGCTGAGGTCCCACTTGGAGGCCTCTTCCGCTTTCTGGTAACATAATTGTCTTTTTCCCAAGAAGAAGCATGCTCCATCCACAGCCCTCCTAGTCCTTCTGTTGGCCTGGAAAATTAAGGGATTCAGTCTGGTACCTTGTAATATCCATTTATTTGTAAGTTCTGCATTCCTGTTCTCTTTTCTTACAGTCTGGATACGGGCTTCCTCTTCAGGACTTCAGCCTTAGCACCATGGGTGCGCACCCCTCTCCATGCCAAGGCAGGGTAGCGTAGCGGTGACCCACCATGCGTCCCTTTCACGCGTGACACTGTGCTAGTAACGGGGGCAGTAGCTGGGCAGGCAAGCCCATCCCAGGGGGCAAAGCCAGCAGCAGCGTGTGCTCTGTGAGCACAGTCAGTGCTGCACTCATGCCACCAACACAAAGACTTTGTCCTCCTGTTGAAAGCACTGTTTTCAACATTTCATTGAATACATGCTAATTGACAGGTCTTCTGCCTTCTCAGAAAGGCTCTCAATGTTCTGTTGAAGAGTCCAGTGAGCTGGGAGCTGAGGTAGTTGAACACGGAACATTTCTTCACACCACTGGGGGAAATACTTCTTAACTCATTTTCTGAAATTCTCTCTGAACAGACCGTGTACGCTTTGCCCACCATTGCTTTTGCGTTTGTGTGCCACCCATCAGTCCTCCCGATTTACAGCGAACTTAAAGAGTAAGCCTTTCTTTTTTTTTTTTTTTTTTTTTTTTTTTCCAGTTTATTGTTTGGAGCCATTTTACATGGAAAATGTCAGCACAGAGGTGCTCTGAATCATTCATGCCACTCAGAGGTGTGCTTTAGTAACACCCAACAAGCATGGCTGTCAGCTAGGAAATCTGGCCTCCCAGATTTTGCTGTGCCCCTGGGGCAGGGGCGAGGGAGGTGGAGAATAATGCAACACCTGGGAGTTTTCCCTGGAAGTACACAGCAGCCTGGGGAGAGCCAAGTTCTGCTGGTTGATATTTGGCAGAGGAGAGGTGTGTGTTCCACAGCATTAGTGCAGTATTTTCTACCCATGGGCACACAAAAAATTTCTCTGCAGTCATTCAGAACATTTTTGGGTTTTTTTCTCTCTGTATAATTTTATCGTTCCTTCATTTTCACCTTTTAATTTAATTACCAAAGTGTTTTCAGGGTCATCCTCTGTCCACACGGCTTCACTGTTTAAGCAGGTACAGACATGGAGCAGACCCACAGGTCACACCCACTATTTTTTCACTTAAGCCCCAAGTAGGTTTCTTTTCCCCAGTCCTTTTCTTCCTTGTGCAGCTGTCAGTGAGTTTCTGTTTTAAATGAAAATGCATTCATGAGTCTCCCCAGAATTACTATGCTTATGCAAACACCTAATACATTTTGAAACAGCTATGGAAAAATCCAGCCCAACCATTCTTATGTGTTCTTTTCTTGTTCTTTCTCCAGCCGTTCACAGAAAAAAATGCAGTTGGTTTCAAATATCTCATTTTTTGCCATGTTTCTGATGTACTTTATGACTGCCATATTTGGCTATTTGACTTTCTACGGTAAGTATGCAGTTCTTTACTGATCAGAGTAGAAAGGGGATACGTGTAAAATCAATAGTGTATCCCAGCTAGAAAGGAAAGTCCCATCCACTTATATTAAAATACTTTTCCAAATAATTTTCCTTGAATTTCTCATGTTGAAGGTATAAAGCCTTTCCTCTTTTTCCCCTGTGGATGAAAAGAACAAGTGAAAGTATTATTTGCAAAAGGCATTTTCAAAATATGAGGGAAAGATTTTTTTTACAGAACTGGGGATTAGCTGGGCCCCACTAAGATTTTGTTCCAAGGTCCTCACCTGAATGATGTGTGCATTGGTAATGGCTGAAGCATGCCTATTTGCAAAAATTGAGACAGATTTGAGAGCAGGTCCTAGGAAATCGGCCATCACAGCTTTTTCACTTTCTTAGTGACATTTCCATCACAGAGGCAACAGACCAAATGTTTTCCCTGTGTCCCTAGAGCTGACCTCTTTGGGTCTTGGTTAAACAAGCTGTCAATGAAGGCAGGGAAGCTTTGAGTGTTGTCCCAGCTCAGCCACCAAGGATGATTATCTCCATGTTTGAGACTCCCACCCTCTCTTTTTCCTTGCATATCAATTCACTTAACAAACAAATTATTTTGTACTGCTAAAGGATACAATATGTATGCCCTACAGCCACAACTGTTAAGTAAAGTAGGATAAAATATGAAATGTTGCCTGGGAACTTGCAGGAATGTTGCCCATGGAGCTCTCATGTTCCAATGTCATGAGAATGTTGAAAAGTAGTGTCTTTTTCCATGGACTGTTAAGAGGTTACAAGACAGGTGACAAAGCTAATGTTTGCCTTTTGCCTGAGAGTCACCCATCAGTCTTCACCACCCTATTCCAAGTGGCATTTTTGTTACAACCTCCTCATTCATGATACTGTCCCTTGTCAGCCACCAATTGCAAGAGAAAAAAATATGAAATGTGGCTTTTTTTTTTTTCAAAGGTGTACCTATCTCATATTTGATTTCTCAGACTCCCATTCTGAGGCCTTGAGTATACATGTGTTGAAGTAACTTGAGGTCATCTTTTCTAATTTTCCCCATAAACCCACAAGTAGGCTGCAAGTGACAACAGCATCAGCCGCTTTCATCCAGCTGCTCCCATCTAACACATTTTCGTAGAGATGCATCAAATTAGCAGCCCCAGGGAGCAAGTGGGTGTAAATCAGCATGGACCCCTTCACTTTGGCAGGGAGGAGATTCTGATGTGATTGCCCCAGGGATCTGAGGAGGCAGATCTGTGGCGCTCCTCTCTGGGAATCTCCCACATCCCTCAAGGACGAGGGTCTGGAGTCCATGGAGGAGGTAGGGGCTGCGTCCTTCTGGCCCTCCTGAGGGGAAATGGTGGAGGAATCCCTGGGGTGTCTTGTGTGCCTCTCCCCACATTAGGCATCCCTGCTCTCCAGCACTGAGACCCCACAGGTGGAAGCTGTGGTGAGCTCTGCTGGGGCTTCTGCAGTGTCAGTGCAGTGACAGGCTGCAAAAAAGACATGGAGGGAATATAGAATTCCTCCATAAAATTCCTTCCTTCTGCCCCTTGAGACTGAAAAGACCTTACATTTCATATGTTCACTTACAGTGTTATAACCTCTTCTCTACCCTTACCTGGGTAAGAACAGTATTTTTATTGTGACCATTTCTTCTTTACACCAATAGTACTTGTCTGTTTGCTGTGTTCTCAAAAGTGTTGCAGTGATGACTATATTTACATTGCAGAATTACAGAAAAGAGGTGTTTTTCTTCCCCTAAAAGGTCACAGTGTGGTTGGGCTCTGTGGTGTATCTAGCTGAAAGGAAAACAGACCTTCAACTGTAAGCCTTGCCCTTCACTTCCTACCTGGCTGCAGCCCGTGAGCGGTACAGAAGTTGCAGTCTGTGCTTGCAGGAGCAGAGTAAGCTCTGTGTTGCAGAAAGCTGTGCATGTGCCCGGCTTGAAAACCCCACTCCTGATCTGCAGGGAGGTGGGAGAGTGTTTTCTTTCTCCTGGTGGGGATTCAGGCACTGCCTAGGTGGTGTTGACCTGTGGTCTCTACCCAGAAGGGTGCCCTGGGGGGAATGTAGGCATTTTGCCACAGGACAGATCCCTCTGCCTCCAGGAATACATGAGGTTTTACCAAGTGCCAGAGATGGTAAATCAGATGTGGCCACTGAGTTCCCTTTAACAGCTGTTACGTTTTACCACCAGCTTTCTAAGATTAGCAGGCAGAAACAAAACATGGACCTAAAAAGGGGCAGCAAGTGTGTTTGGTGGCATGCTTAACAGCCACCCTTTTAGGTTATTGCTCCTGGATATTTAAAAATTACAAAGCAAACACATAGGTCCCTCAGCAACTTGGTTTTCCTGCTGGTTAGTACACGCAGACCTGCTCTGCGCTATTTATCACAGCTTCAAGGAAACATTTTGCAGGAGGTTGTATTAAAATATTGCCAGCACCTCCCTGTTAAGCACCCCCTGTGATTTGTCTTGGCTGCTGGGGCTGCTGGCCAGCGTGGAGCTGAGTTGCAGGCTCTGCTGGCAGCCCTCAGAGGAGCTGCTGAAGGATTTGAGTGCAAACGTCAGAGCGTCCTGCTGAGAGCTAACCCAAGATAGGCTTTGTTCTCAGTTTAGAACAGGGGCACTGCTTTTTGCTGGAAGTTTATTTGCTGTTTAGACCAATTTAGCCCAAGACCTTGCAGTTTATATTAAGTTCAGCCATTGCAGTGCATGTGTTTATTTTAATATAATTTGAAACTTTAAAAAAAGTCCATGGAACCAATTAAAAATAGATTATTTCACTTTACCTATTTCTGTATATATGTATATATGTAAGCAAGCTTTCGTGTATGTCTCACTGTTGTCTTTTCTACAGTGAAAATTACCTTAGACTTAGGCATGTGCTGTCATGAATTAAGATGCATTCCCAAATCAGGCCTCCAAAGGATTAATCTGGAGTAATGGGATCATTGGGATTTTGTTCAAAGTGCTGTTTTAACTCAAGGATGTTTCATTCCACACTCTTTTGTTTACAGATAAATCACTTGTTTTTCAAGAAGGCTGTTGTTAAGCAATGATTTTTGTGGACTAATTGCCTTTTTGCCAGAACACTTACCTTACTGTCTTTCCCATAGAGAATGTGCAGTCAGATCTGCTTCACAAATACCAGAGCAAAGATGACATCCTCATCCTGACTGTGCGCTTGGCTGTGATTGTGGCGGTGATACTCACCGTGCCAGTGCTGTTTTTCACTGTAAGTAAAAAGGTCTGCTTGGTTTGGAAGTTGGCAACAGCTGTACACAGCACATTTCTTCAAACCACAGTCCAGTGGTGGCTGAGACTACAATGTTGCAGCTACAAAAAGAGCTTGAGCTTGGATTAGTCTTTTCTCATGCTAGACTCCCACTAACTTCTGGAAAATTCTCTATGCAGTAAATAAATAAATTACTTTTGGTCTTACACCTGTTTTAAATTGAATCTACAAGGGTCCTCTCTTACATTATTTTACTGGAGCAGGCTTGGAGGTGAAGCTTCTTTTTAAGTGTAGAAGGATTCAAAAAGGCACTTTAAAAACAGAGGAATATCCTACTGCACATGCATGGGTACCTACAGTTCTGAAATAACAAATTAAGGAGTATTTCAAAGGACATTACTTCAGGCAACTCAAAATTTCTGACAGATCTATGCAGCACTTGTCACAAGAAGAACCAGTTAAAATAAACATGGGAAGCCTTGAATTGGCTCATAGACTATTCTTGACAAGAAACTTTCTCTCTCTCTCTCTCTCTCTCTCTCTCCCCCTACAGGTGCGTTCATCATTATTCGAGATGGCCAGAAAAACAAAATTTGACTTATGCCGTCATGTTTTGGTTACTTTTGTTCTTTTGGTTATCATCAACCTGTTAGTCATTTTTATCCCATCCATGAAGGATATCTTTGGAGTTGTAGGTAGAGTATCCTGGTTTTGTACTACTAATAAAAAAAGAGTTGCTAATCAGCAATGTAATAGTTAGCTGTTGCTGACAGTTAACAAAACTCATTCATTTGAATTTTGCAGGGGTCACTTCTGCCAATATGCTGATTTTCATTCTTCCTTCATCGTTGTATTTAAAAATTACACAGCAGGATGGATCAAAGTTGACTCAGAGGATTTGGGTATGCATTCCATTCCCATCAATGCAACACTTCCATCTTGTCATTCTCTTTAACGTGTTAGGTGCAAAGCAGACCTATGTGTGAGCTCCTTCACATTACATTCCCTCTGTGATTCAGTCAGCTGGCAGCTGTGCTTGCCCTTCTCCTTTGCTTACCCTGGGAGTCCCCTGGTGGAGGTGGAGGGGCCATGCCATGCACAGCATCTTGTGTTTTGGGGAGGCCCTGCTCTGTGGGATGAGGTAATTCCCTGGCTGGCAAGCAGCAGCAACTGTCAGCAGGGTGCAGGAAGCCCTCCAGCCCACTTCAACAAGCCTTTCAGAACAGCAAGCTCTCTCTGCTTCTGTGTGTTGATCCAGAAAGCATGCAAAGTGCTCCATTTGCAGTATTCCTCAAGGTTTTAATGGACCTATGTCAGACTTAGGGTGGTTCCACATGAAGCAGCCAGCTAAAGTGATGTGTTAGCCATTTGGCATGCATGAGCAGATAGGAATGGACCTTGGAAAGATTTCCTGTGAGCCCCAGAGAGTGCTGCAGCTGAAAAGATGCAATACTCCTGTGTATTCCCAGTCTAACTAGGCATGCACTGGAAGCATTGTACAGTCAGACCTTTCTTCTCTGAGCAAACAGGTAGAAAACATGTTTCACTTTGGCCGCATCCACAGATCCCATGACAAAAGGGCTGAACTTTGATGAACACATATCCAATGGGAAGAATACACTGGTTTCTGTGAGGCTTTGGAAAGCTCAGAGCTTATCAGTCCTAAAAACAGACTCACTTAATCCTCTTTAGGGATGATCACTGTTTGGAAGTGAATTGAAAGGAGAAAAAAAAAATAGTTTGGTGTTCAGCAAGTAATTATTAATGACACTAATCAGTTTAATTATCTGTGGATCTCGTCTTTACCAGAACTGCTAGCTCATTTTAGCTGATAACTTTGATACATCCCCTTGTACATCTCCTTAAGAGAAGTTAACATACTTGAATTAATTGCCTTTTCTTTTTATTTGTTAATCTTCTCTCCTTTTTTATTTGTTTCAGGCTTCTCTTTTCTTGGCACTGGGGGTATTGTTTTCCCTAGTGAGCATTCCCTTGGTCATCTATGACTGGGTACAATCAGGGGGCAGTGCCGAAGGCCACTGAAGTTCACCTTCTTCTTGAAAGAAGACACCCCTGCCTGCTACACACCAAAATCGCAACCATCTGTTCTGTTGTCTATTCCACCTTTTGTGAGTTTACTCAAATCAAATCCAAATAATGATTATCCAGTACTGAAAATACTGTCATGGGAGTATTTTCTTGCAGAAAACAGACCCATTCTTCCAACAGGCATATCACTCTCTGATCAGCAAACAGTCTGTGTTAATTGTCTATGAGATTATATAGAGCATCGCTCATAGAAATCCATCACAACTATTTTCCCCTCTTCCACCCATGAATTGCGTTGTTACATTATTATCCTTAGCCCTCCAGCCACAAGCTCTGCTCCTTTAGGGGAGCAGTGCCTGTTGCTATCAATTCCAACTGGAGTGTTGTCCATTCACATCTTTCCCCCATCTTTTAGCCAAAACTCTGCTCTCTAATTGTATGCATCTGGTTTGTTGGTTTGTTTGTTTGTTCTGTTGCTGTTTCAGGCACCATTTGCCTCACTGGGTTAAGTGTAGCATTCTGGATACAGGCATGAAAAGCACCACGAGAGCGTAGCTGAGCCCTGTGTAAGGTCCTAAATCCGGTGCTTCTCTCTGATGTTTTGGGGGATGAACCAGCCCCAGGGCTTGGCCCATTCATGGCTCTGGGGAACAGACTGTGTGTGTCTGTGTGTGTGTTTTTGTGATGTGGAGCAGGGAGCAGGAGATCCACCATTCCTCTGGCACACTTGAGCTGGAGGTTGACCAGAAGTTGACCCCAAACCATGAGTACATAAGTCTGAAGAGAAGCAGACATTTGCAGATTTCCATAAGAAGTCTGCATTTTCTTCATCATTAAACTGTTTAGTAATGCCCATTGCTCTCAGAAAAAAAATACCAAGCTCCAGTTTTATCAAAACCTACGCATTTACTCATACCTCATGCCTTTTCCATACCTTGTAGGGACTGGTTCCTCTCTTGTGTCTTACCCTCCTCCCACTGAAGTCAGTGGGGTCTTTGACAGCAGTGGGAGCAGGATTTGACTCACTCTGCCAAACTACTAGATTTCTAATGAAATTGAAATCTGCAACATTTCTTTAAATTAACAGAAATACTTTTTATATTTACAAGATTTCATTTACATTTTTCATTAGTTCTCCATTACAATTAGAAGATATTCAATTACTACTAGCAGAAACACTGTAACTTGCAACAGTTGCCCACAGAATAAGCATTTGCCTAATGCCTTATAGCTGGTGTAGAGAACCACTTGTAGAGACTCAAAAGCTAAGCAGGTGATCCTTCACCGTCCTGAGCAGACATCTTCTATTAGCGCACTGCCAGCAGTGTAAACATGTTCACTTTGTGTCATTCACCATGTGAGCTAAAAAGTGTCTCAGAATATGAACGTGGCTCCCACTGAAAGAAATGATGGCTAAAGGGAGCCCTGCTCATGCCCAAGGTCTGTGATGCCCTTGATATGCTTGAGCCATACCTGTCAGTATGTAGTGACCCTCTTGTTCTTAGTAGCTGGTTCACTGACAACTCCCTCTGTAACTGTGGGAGCAGACCATCATCAGCTGTGAGGAACCTGTCATTGCAACTTGATCTTTTAAAGGCTAGGGATAGAGTATTTGGGATCTTGGGATTTCTGTGCACTACTGAATTGCCTCAGTTGCCATTGCCTTGTCCTAAATGGCTTGAAGTCACTGAGAGTTGAGATCACAGAACACATCTCAGGACCCTGAAAGTTGGTTTCTAAAGATAACATCCAGAGAGGTTAGTTACAGGCCTTCCTAGGAATTTGGGCATTGAGATGCATATTGTTCATGCTGCAGAAACTAAGCCTACTAAGCCCAGACTTCCAGATCTGTACCTTAGCATAGGCAGTGAGGTGCTTGCCTCGGACTGTACTTCACTGTGATCCAGAAATAAGGCAGAGTAGATTCCACAGGCTGCCCAAGTACTTGGAGTAGCCCAACAGCAAGAACAAAACTGGAAACCTTCTCCCAGAAAGTTCTCTGGCGCATCATTCTTTCTCCCAAGCACCCCTAGCCCAGCCTTTAACATGCAAACCGCTGAGCTACCTGGGACCCCTGTGCTAAGTTTCCTGTGGCTGGTCTCAGACCCTTGCCTGTGATGGTGTGGGTCACTGGTTCTCTCTGCGCTGTCCCCTTATGGGACTGATCCCTGCCCTTATTCATAGAGAAGTCCATACCATAGCCTACAAGACCAGATGTTAGGCAAGCTCTGGGAAGAAGAGCCTGTGCTTTGTTCGTATCTCTTTCCACCTCATTCCAGGCATCTTCTCAACTTTGGATGTAAATTTGTGGTTTTCCTTTTGCAGGCACCCAACCCTCTGGTTACTGCAGCAGAAGCCCAGCATCTCACTCCATTCTCTGACTCAGCTTGCTGAGGTTACATTTCAGGTTTTGAGGTGCCTTTTAATCTCTCTGGATCTTATCCTAAAAACTTAAGTCAGACCTGAGAATGCTGTGCAGTGTTATCCTTAAGATGCTACCAGGCTCTCCTGCTTTCCTCCCCCTTTATCTTTCTTCTACTACTGATTAATGAGCAGCACAGCTTTCTGCATTGGGGGGTTGTGAGAGACAAGATCCTGGGAATGATTTTCAAGTATCCAGGTATGAGCTAGAGGTCTGATCTGCTGTACAGGGTTCCAGCAAGGTCACATGTGTGACATCTTCCTCCTCCTTCCTCCCCCCCACAAGTAGTCTGTAGTCTGCTGTTTGAAATATGAACCATTGAGTTTTGGCACCCAACTTCCTTCGACTTGAAGGGCTGTTGGATCACTGATTGTTCATCTTCCTAAATCTCCATCACTACCCTTCTCTCTCCTCTTTGCTATTCTGCCTTCTCCTTTTCCCCAGTTTATTTGTATACTGGAGTTTTACTGAATAATTAGGGAGGATGAGCTGAGTGCGCATAGAACTGAAATTACCCAAGGTACTGAATCACCAAAGCATGTCTTATATACTGAAAAATAGATACCCAAAATCTGAAGTCTTTAAATAGACTGTGTTTCTGGGTCTCTTGGAAAAAAAAAATTAAAAAAAAAAAAAAAAAAAAAAAAAGAGGGAATTTTGCTTAGACTGATTTACTGGCATCATATTTATAGATATTTATGGAAAGGAATCATGTGTTTATTGATGTCTGTGGTAATGAACGTGAAATAACGTGCTTTTTGTTTTCTCATCAGGTTTATACATTCTTAACAGAATGCAATAGACCCTGCTGTAACTGTCAACATCAGTGATGGATGACAATATTTGTATGAGGTTATCTGTAAAATGTACTGCTGTTATTCAGTTCATTTGGAATAGTGAAACTGTAGCCACGATTGTATGAGTCCCACATTTTAGTTAGGATTTTAAGAGCACAGTGAAATGCTGTAGGAGTTTCTCTGTTGTAAAATTAATAGGATCCAGAGTACCATTATCTACTTAGTAGGTGATAGCATGCTTTCTTTTCATAGAGAGTTTATCACTATTGTGAGCACTGCAAGTGTCATAGACTGGATGCAAAATTGCTCCTAATAACTGCAACAAAAAACTTTAAAATTCTCATTTGTGTAGTAGCAACAATCAAGTGGTGAGGGACAAGGAAGGACTAATTAGAAGCAGGGATTACTAATAAGACTGTAAGAGTTAATCTTACACTTAAGACAGCCTTGCTGCCTCTCCTAGTCCACAGCACATTGCAAAGAAAATAGTTATGGGCTTAAAGCAACCGTAATACAGCTGCCCTTCTCTGTACAATGGCAAACATGCCTAGGTAGTAAAACACAGTAAATTGTTATTTGGGAACAGTATCTCGGGGCAGTGACCTCTCTGGGTGATGCTTGCTCCTGGTCAGAGGGCCAATGCCAAAACTGTGCACCAGCACAGAGCTTTTGTAGAGCTGACATGGACCAAGTGGTGCCTGGCACATGTGCAAGCCTAGGGCACAGCAGCTGGTGTCATCCTGCGAGGTTAGGGATGGGGACGCTCATCCACTCCGAGGGCTGCTCTTCTCAGCCACGTATGAACCCAAAGCCTGTGCTCCACCTGTAATAGGTCACACATGGAAGTGTGGGTTGGATGATGTGTGGGTTTTGTCTGTACATCTGCCTTACAATGTATAAGCGCAACACAGCTCTCTGGTATTGAGTATTAAACAGTAACAATTAATGGTATGTCTAGCTTATCTTTAAATTTATACATTTCTTTGCTTGAACCTTACATTAAGGCTAAAGAGCACCTTGGTCAAAACAAAACTTTTCATGTGGTGGTGTCCCACCTCCAGTCCTACTGCCCCACCCCAGTGCCTGTAGGAGAAAGGCACCACAGAATGTACTCAGCTCCATCAGCAGCTCCATGAGATGGCTTTATCAGCTGGCGCCACGGTGCTTTGATAAACAAATCCCCAGAGCCCTTGGCGTCACAAAATCCTTATTTCCTATAACGTACAGCAAAGAATGTTTTATTTGTATCTAATGTAAGGATTTCTGTAACAAACTGTGAAAAAAAAAAAAAAGATAATGAATTAATAAAAGGTACAGGGCTGGAAAGTCTAGAATTTCACAAATTGTACACATACCTATGTTTCTGAAGACAAATCTATGCAGTTGTGTTGTATTGTAGGAAATTTCATTTTTATGTACATATATATTGTAAATAAATAGGATGCTGTATATTTTTGCAGTTGTTTATCCCCTATGAATAGAAGTGTTGAAATAGGCTCTGCATATTAAGAATAATTTTAACAGAAATACAAATACTTTAGCTTCTTAGCAAAATGTATATCCTTTTCTTTGTCCCTAAAGTTCACAAGTTAAATCCCAAACTTGAAATTATAATTACATCCTTAAAGTAAAAAGATAAATAAAAGGTCCAGTTAAGTTGCTAGGATTAATTCCAGTGCATGACTCCCTGTTTTCTCAACAGCAAGTCTGCCAGTCTTCCTGTTGAGTAAAATATCTCCCTTATTAAAGGGCCCCTTTGGTACCCAGATACCTCTTACCTCCTCAGCTGGAGTCAGTTGGTAGTAAAGTGCTGAAAAGGCTTTATGGAAGAAATCACAGCAAACTGCAGACAGCAATTTGACTTAGCACTATGCTATGTTGTGCCCAGGCGTATATTTACCAGTCTAGTACAGAGTCAGGGTGGAGCTTCTGCATTTCCATTTTCAGCCATCAGGAATGCCAGTAGTTCAGAAAAAAAAAGTATGACAAGCCAGGGGTCGGCAGCAACCAGAGCAATTGGTGCCATTTCCAGCCCCCTTCCCTTCCTGCAGAGTCTTGTGGCTGCTCTGCCTCAGACCCTGCTGCTCTCATGCGACCAAAACACTGGCACCAGATGCTGCCAAGAGCCTCCCTGGCCAGGGACTGCTTGCACATCCCACCCTGTGAACAGGCAGCTGGATAGCTGCATGTCCAGGGGTGAGGGTGATGGGGAAAGGAAGGCTGAGTATGTCTTGAAACTGAATCCATCAGAGGCCTTGCACAGACTTTCTCCCTTGTGAAACATGGAAATGTTTTTTCAGGACTGCTGAAAAATGGAGGTTAAGAAATGCATCTAAAAATAATTGTGGGTTTTTTTCCATGTTTACTTTATGGGCTTGGATGAAAATGAAACTTGAAACATTTGCTTTTATCATGAGCACAAATTTGAGGGGGAAAAGCCCTATATACAATCAGTTCTACAGAGCTTTTCAAATTAATATCAGTGTATGTTTTGTTTTCAGTGTTATAGCCAACAAAATATAAACTGTAAAGGTATTTTTCCACTAGACTTGAACTTTACATTGTTTATAGGAACCTGTTTTTAGTGTCCCAACATATGCTAAGGCTCACAGATCCAGTATAAACAATGTTGTTTGAATGATGTATGCTTGATACAAGCTCATCGCTAATAGATTGTTGAAGTGAGTCATTGGTAATATTTTGCTCCTGTTAACATCACCTGTTAACTTTGTGCTGCTCATATCCAAATAAACAACACAGTTTTTCAGTTTCTATGTGTAAATAAAATGTATCAAGTTCTATGATCTCTCTGTTACCTCTTAGTTTTTAAACATTAAAATTGTGATCTAAATTAGTTGGGGCCATACTCATTCTTCCAAAGGGGTGATGATGCATCATTTTAATGGCTTGAACAGCAAACGCTCTCTTGTTCTTTATTCAAGTATTTTCACTGAATTTGTAGGGCATGCAGCTCTTGCAAAGCCAACTGCATTAGATTTGGTGCGGTATATAGAGCAAAGCATCAACAAAAGGCCATGGTACATTAAGATGAAGTTTCTGATGCAGTTTTAGAGGGATGTGAAGCTGGAGCAGGTGGTTACCACAGCCTGTGGTTTGGTTGCTGAAGATAATAGCATTCCTCAAGGCCAGTACTTGTTTCTGCCTGCTCCTTGAAGGCTGAGTGCTTGCCAGTCTGTTTCAAGGTCAAATCAGGCAATTTAACTTGCTGTTAAGGGCTGCTTTAAGTTGGGTTTGATTAAAGATGTCACACTGAAGCCTGAAGTGACTAAACCCCTGCCAGACTTTTCTCAGCTATGGAAGCAGAAACCATTAGCAGATGTATGAGGAGGATACCCAAAGACAGTAATGTTTTAGGCATTAGCTGTTTCTGCCAAAGCACCTCTGTCAAAGCTTTGAATGGTCCGGAAAATGCTAACCTTTTTACCTTTGACCACTGATTTTACTAGTGTTCAGATTACAGTGACCACCGACAAAAAGGCGTCTTGTATAGAGTCCAAACAACTGAAGAGCTTACTTGACTGCACAGGATGAGTACAGCTCCCCAGGCTCCTCTGCAGGAGAAGTGGTGGGACAATTTGTGTATCAGAGGTTCCTTGGAAGCCATTGTCTGGTTCCCAAGCCCAGGGATGTATGTTAAAGCCATAAACCTGGGAGCACAGAGGTACAAGCTTCTGCACTGGACTGGTCTAATAGTCTCTTCTGTTTGGCATACATTTGCACACACTCCTCTACCCAGCCAAACTTAATCATCTCAGACATATCTTGAGACACAGGAACATAATTTATGGATCAAAGGAAAAAAGAGAAACTATAGTTCTTTTTTTCCTTGCTTAGAGAGACTGCAATAAATAATGTTGCCTTCTGCAGTGCAGTCTGACAGCTTCACCTGAAGTTCACCTAAAACCACACAGCCAAAGTTAAAAACACCAATCTTCTTTCCAGCCACACACTTCTACTTTTGACTTGTATCCCCAAAGTCAGCCTGATCTCTTGAGTACATCTGACCAGTCCCTGTTTGCGAGGGAAAAAATAAAAACAAAACAACAAAAACTATTTCCTAGAGCAAGCAATGTTTTTATCTGAAGGAAGACATTCCTTCATATGGTTCAGCTGGGGTCTTGGTTTGACTTAAATTCATGTGAAATTGCACTTAGCCTTCAAGCTGAAGCCCAAATTCAAGCCACTGTTAAGATGTCTCATTATACTAAGAGGTGGCAGTAAGAACTCATGCTAACTTTAGGAAGTGTGGAGAAAGTGGAGATAGTAGGAGCAGGCACAAGTGATAAGTCCATTTCTAAGACTTTCTAACCACAAACTGAACATGGGCTTTGTTTCCTGCGAGGAAGCTTCCTTCCCTGTTCTCAGCCCCATACAGGAAAGCAGCACCTTTTTTTTGCAGTCAGTTGATTCAAAGATCTCTGGCTGAATTACTGACTTTCTAACACAGATCCCAGTGCGGTTAGAAGTTTTCAAGCAACCCTGTTGTGTTTGCAATTTCCAAATACTAAGTGCCATGCATTCCTCTTTCAGCTTACAGTTATGGAAAATGGAGACTCTTAAAGCTGTCAAGTGTTACTAAATATCATGGCACTGGCAAGGGGTGGTGCTGCTCGCTTAGTGTGCCTCAACCTGTCATGGTTCACTGCCTGAAAAATGTGAGGTTATTGATATTATTAGAAAATGGTGTTGATCAGCCAAGGCTTAGATAATATGGCTGGAAATGTAAACTGTGATGGCTGGCAGCCCTGTCTGAGAGTTGACCTGCAGATAAAGCCACATTAGGAGTTCCCTGAACTATGAGCCCACAAAAACTGCTGTCCTGGAAAAATGGAGGAAAGTGTATTATCAACATGAGTTAGGTTGTACGTTGGAGGCAAGAACCACATCCCCTCCTTAAAAATGCTACCTGGCTTAAAATGTCAGGTCCTTTTCCCAGAGGTAACCAGATCCCCTTCCTCCTGCCTGCCATATTTTCTTGGTTTAAGACAATTTAAATAACTGGACATTCTAAAATTAGTTACCTCCCCTTAGTTCCAACCAATCCCTTTCCATCAATAAAGAACCAGTAGATACAAATGGAAAAAATAAGTTTACTGACAAATGAAACTGCAACAGGCAAAAAATAGCTGTGAATAATCACTAAATACAAAATTTCTAAATCTCACAAATTCTACAGGAACAAAAGACACCCAAACTGGTGGGGTACTGCGCCCTTCCAAGATAGCAGCCCCCACTGCCGACTGCATATAAGGAGACAAAGGGAAAACAGTGTCAGACCCAAACATTTTGAAGGGATTGGTACCTCCTAACTGTACCACAATTGCTGTTCTGGCTGTGCTGCTGGGCTGTAAACAGACAATAATGATTTTTTGGACACAGATGGATATGGAATACAATAGTATTTTGGGTTACCTAGGACACATGTACCTTGGGAGAATGTTTGCCCATTGGGCTTCCAACCTTAAGCACTGTCCTCTTGCCAGTTATGAAAAGCTGGTGAGATTTACCTAGTTTTTGGTGTAGATCGTCACTTCAGACTAAACATACCAAGTACTGGCCATGCCCATAACATGCTCCCATGTGGTCTTCCCTCCTGGATACTTTTTTGGGACCCATGCTTAGATAAGCTCCCAAAATTATTCTTTCCAAACCCCACTGTTTTCCCAGCAGTGCTTGCTTTAAGCTTTGCAACAGCTGGACCACCCTTGTTACTGCTGCTATAGACATGCCCCACAGCCCAGGCAAACCTGGCAGCTCCTCTCACCTTGCTTGGCAGGGGTTTGCTTAACCATTCCCCTTGCACAGCACTGGATGGCAACAACCCTTGCACAGAGGTGTTTGCCAGTTTACAGAGGAGTTACAGTTTGACACATTACAGAGGTGAAAACCAAGTATCAGACGTGGGAGCATCTGCAGCTGCCGTTTCTCCTGTTCAGGCTCATGTCATGAGCTCATCCTGGTAAGCAGCTGACGAGGATGAGAGAGGAGGGTCTGTTGCCCAGATGTCTCCCGGGCCACTGGTTCCAGCCCACCAGAGCTGAATGTGCAGTCTGTGACAGAGATGGGGTGAATGTGGTGCTCAGGAAGACCACTGCAGGAGCCAAGTGCATTGAGGATAAAAAACCTGTTGTTGTACCCCAGGTAATTATAAGGGAACATGTCAGAGTTAGGCGTTAAGGTATTGGAAAGTGTTATGATAACAAAGAAACTCATGAAGAGGGTGGAGAAATTTTTATGATGTGGGATCAGATTAATGACCTGTACAATGGCTGCAGTAAAAACAGCAGGATACAGATGCTACAACATTTGTAGAACACATTTCTTCAAACCATAACCAAAGCCTGTAATTTACTAGAATGTTCAAAAAAAAAAAAGAAAAAGAAAAGAAAAGAAAAGAAAATTATATGTTCACTGACAAAGCCAGTTCTTGCAGTCTCGGAAGTCTTCTCAGGCTTAGTGCAGGCAGCAGTTCCCTGCAGTACTTCTTACATAATAGCTGGATTTCCTATTAATTTTCAGATACCATTTGTAGATAATCAGAGAAGTACCAGATGCTGAAGAAACAACTTCCCTGACATAACAAGGAATTATATATCTCTTGCAATTAGATCATCACAAAATGAAAGGAAAGCAGGCATCAGTCTGCCATTCCTGCATCCAGTGGCACTTAAACAATGAGCACAGTTTCTGTTACTATTGCTGGCAGCCCTCCAGCAGCACTTTGAAAAGGCAGTGTGGCCTCCCTGTAAACTGATAAACAATCTTGTAAAGCAACAGGCACAGGAACATTCAACTCTTTGTTGAATTTTTACTTGAGTAGAGAAATAATTGGCATCTTTCTGTGCAGAACAATCAGGGTCAACTTCTCCATTTCCAGAGGCAGATTATTTTAACTAGAATCCACAGTCCCTGTAGTTAATGAAATAAACCCTAGGAACGCAGGTACTAGGAGATGCAGAAATTGTTTTCTCAAGAGTCCTGGTTGTGAAACATTAAACTCGGTTGACAAACAAAGACAAAATAAATGAATCCTAGCTGTGTTGATGGCTCCAAAATGCATTTATTATCACTACAAAAGCAGACGTGTCATCCTCACAGGGGATGCTGATGTCCTAAAGCAACATGTGATTACTTGGCTGTGCCATTCAGAGCAGTCTCACCCAGAGAGAGGATGATATTTTTACCCCTGCTGTGGGCCAAAGAATAAAGAATGGCCTGAGATCTTTTGTACTAAGCTGCCAGTGCCCACCAAGATGCAGAGTGCACTTTAAGGAGTGAGAATTGTGCTCAGATAAATGCATGCCGCCTAATAATCTTCCTTCATGTAGTGTTCTGGCATGTCCCTGCCTGCTACAAATTACACTAGGCCAAATTCAGGTCTTGGTAGGACTCATGCTCTGGACAACTAGGAAGTGAAAGCGTGTCCCTGTGGATGACCAGAGTATCATTTTAGATATACCATGATGAGTATGTGTAGCTGAGCAGAAGACGCACCCCATGCAGTTGCAAACCCAACCAAGCAGCTAAAGCACTGAGCAAGTGAGGCTTCACCTCAGCACATCAGGCAAGCACATCACCAACACGTTAACCTCTCTGGGGATAATTTCACTATCCTAAAAGAGAGCACAGTAATAAATCAGTTCATTCAAGCAAAAACATTTCTATATTTACCTTATAACCCTCTATCAAGCACAAGAGACCATTAGTTCTGTTTACTGCAGAAATAAGCAATACTTTCTCTCAGGCAACTGAATACCATTCTGAGGACCCAAAACAGTTGTCTAAAATCGGAAAGCATCTTTTTCAGGGTATTTTTTGTTTTACTCACATCTGGACAAACAGTCCAGATACCTATTAAAAAAATAGGTCCAAACTAATAGCTAGAAAAGGAGTCTTGCAACACACTCTTTACCTACCCACTTACCCTTGAGGAAACAATGTGGTTAGCACAGTTGAGACAGGTAAACAACACCCACAAAGAGCAGGATTCATCAAAGTCAGCTCTGAGGGGTACTTTTCATAATGGGACAGACAGGAAGAGGGCATTTACCCACAAGAAGAACACACAGTGTTTTCAACCCTACGCCTTTATAGATGCTGCATGGACCTCCAGCAAAGGCAGCATTGTCCCAAAACCCAGCTGGTAACACCTCTGCTGTCTTGCTGGGGAAGTACCAACTTTGGTACTATGGCTCAGTGCCACAAAAGAGACTTCACGTATTCTTGCTATGGATCACCTCAGCCAATTTTCCATCCCAGAGGCCTTCCAGGAAGATCTGGATGAGTCCAAGACAGAAAGTCCACAGTCTAGTTACAAGGGACCAGATTAGTTATATAGCACCCATATACAAATGCTGTGCATTTTTTAAAAGAATTAATTAATGTCTCACAAGAATTTCAAGTGCCAAGTTTTATGAGCAAAGAAATCTAGCCACAAACATATTGAGTTGGTACAGAGCTTATTTTACAAAGGGTACTAGCAAGCACTACTAAGTGGTAGGCACACCAGACTAATTTACTAATTAGATACACAGAGCTATTTCCAGGCACTATTTCCACAGACTTTCCAAGGTTCACACCCTGCTGTGAAATGGTTGAGGTCCACTGTGATCAATGGAATTAGATTTAGATTTATATAGCCTGATAAAATGTCTTTGACTTATGAAGAACTGCCTTAATGGATTTCTAATAAGTTATGTAAGAATTGCTTCGTGGAGTTGGAGGGGATAAGAGAAATGCTAGATAGGCTTCAAGCCTTTGTATCTTTTAGTGCTGATAAAGGATTTATATTTTATTTGTTTCAACCTTGGTAAGAAATGTATAAGTATCTAAACTGACTCTGTAAACAATGCAGAAGGTCAACAAAAGCCCAGGAAAACAGACAGCACTAATAAAGAAAATATCTTTAGGAACGAAAATTCACTGGAATTGTATGAGCTCCAGGTCTCTTAGGACAATATTACTTCAAATCTCCACTGAGAATAAAAAAAATTAAAGGCAAGTGCAATCATGGTAATAGAGTTCAGTGAAACACCATCTAATGCACAAGGCCCAAGCTGTGAGGAGGTAGCCAATATGGCTAGTGATGGTTACTGAGAATTGCACAACCAGGCGCCAATGTCTTCTCTGTTCTTGTGGCAAACATTATTTTGCATACACGCTCATAGTTATACGTCAGTCCTTGGTTATTGCTGCTATTTTTCCTCATAAGCAGAGCAAAACCATCACTGCCTATAGGATTTGTCATTGCAGGCTACACATGAAGACTAATCTCTAACACAAATTTGTCATTCTTATCCAAGTCAGGAGGCAAATCAGCACAGACACCAGCAGTTTAGCATTTCACCACTTTGCAGCAATACTGCATGCTATAGAAAACATATCTATCTGTTCTCAGCTCCAGGGAAACTGGGTCATCAAAAGTATTTACTCCTTTACCATTATTTTACATCTGAACACACAGAAACTGAAGTGCTGTCCATGCTTCTGATGACCCTTGAAACAAATCCATGTCACCCAATGAAGTTAATGAAGGGCAAACACAAGTCTCGCTGGGAACCATTTTTCAAACCGTTAGGGCTCGGATCAGGTAGTCATATGTTTTTCTTCAACAGCTGAAAAAAAAAAGTCATACCACTGCACTAATATGTGCATGTCATTTAGCAGCCCAGTTGGTGTTGCTTGTGACAACCTGAACTCCTCTGTAAGACGCTGCATGTCTGCTGTTTTTTCTGTTTCAAGTCAGAAGACAGTGCTTTTAGAAGGACCATCTTTCTGCCCACTGATTTACAGCCAAAGAAGTTTGGTAAACTTTGTGAAAGAGGTGCTCCAGCAAGCTGCACCTCACCTGGGAAACCTAGAAGGGAAGTAAGAAGAAAAGGTTGCACATACGTAACTTTACTGCTGGTTGAAGTAAGGAAAGATTGACAGAAGGTCAGAAAGCTTTGTGTGGAAATACAGGTCTCTAGATGAGCCATGCTTTCATATTGAGTAATGTGCTTCTCTCTCATCTCAGCATTTTATGCTGCTGGTTCTCATGAGACAGTCTCCAACTGCCCCTGAATACACAGTCAGGATGGTGAAGTTCCTGTTCAATGTACACTGAAGAGAGGCACAAAACACACTGCAAAGGAATAAAGTGCCCCCAAGAGACTCAACATCTCTTCAGAGTTTGCCAGGCAAGGAGATGTTGGCCTGAAGGCCTTTTTGACTGTGGTCCTGCGTTTGGCAGCCTTGAGGAAGACTGGGGAAGAGAATAAGGCAAATCAGTTTATAATTCTTTTCTTAATGCTTCTGTCCCTTTCTATCTGACTCAGTCTCTGCCCCATAGCTGGAATTCCCATGTCAAAACATGAGCCATTTGAATGAATTTTTGTAATAGTGATCCTTATATTATTCATAATATTGTTACATTATTAGGATAACTATAATAATTCAGAAAACACACATTTAAATGTTCATTTAATTTACCTTTTTAAAGAAAATTATATTTTTCTTGTGTTTTTATAAAGAACCCAAGTATTTTCAAGTGTCTCCCCTCTCTCCCTTGCCCAGGCAGTGTAGTCACAGTTGGATTTTTATGGGGGCAGTTCAGACCTGAGACTTCCTTTCCTCATGCAGAGAGGTGATCCTCACTCTCTGCCTGCCTGCTCTCAGAGGCTGGGCAGGAAAGGCAGAGACAGTTTCTTGGCCCCTTGATGAGTTAACAAACCATGGGAGAGCAAAAGTAACTCACTGCATGTGTCAGACAGGGTCACCGAACTGTTCCCAAACTCATAGGGTCAGTGCTAGGACTGTTGTCCTGACTGTCATTCTTCTCTTGCCATAACAACCCCACAGTTTTCAGTCACTGCCCTTGTGCTTTCAAGGGACTGCCAGCAGCCTAGCTCCTGTAATGCTGAATGGGGCAAAGCATGGGACAATGTGCTCACACCAACTATGCTGCCCTTTTGCTGGTACTGAGCCACCCTCTCCCTGCGGCACCAGCACCCCATTTAAGGGTTCCCATTGCTGCACTGTAACCCAGGTGACATCAACAATGCTCCCATTTGGCATCTGTCTTTATGGTAGCCCAACATTATGATAGCAATAACATAAACCAGATCTCTGCAGCTGTCACAGCTCCTTTGTAATAACTGAGAAATAACACAAGCATTATTCTGACATCATCCAACCAAAGTCATAGTAAGTTTTGGAGCTGTATGAAAAATAATTTAATAAATGATCACGGAGTGAATCATGAATGGATAAATACATCAGTTTTCTTACTGTTTTACAGAAATAACCTTGTTCAAAACATTTTAATTTTAGCACAGTCGATTAGTGATACTTAGTGTGTTTCATAGACCTAGCAAAAATCAAAGCAACTTAAATCAAATTGTGATGTGTTCACTGGATAGGCATATGCAAGAGAAACAACAGAGAATTCTTAGTCCCAGGCATGTAGAAGGTAGCTAATATGGCTTTCCTGGTATATTGCTGGGGCAAATGACAACACAAAATTGATATTAGGTAGAAGACTAGCAGATCTGCAAACATCAAGAAGGAGTTGGCTCTCTATTGTTGTCTTAACTATGTCTCCTGCAGTTGGTTATAACATCCTCATACACGGAAGCAGATGGTTTGTTACATATCAATTTACTATGCCTCTCTTTCACTGATTTCTTTTCAGCTCCGTCTGTGCATTTTTATTCAAAAGGGGACCATATGGTCCCTCTGAGGTAGTTTATAAATAATTGTATATTTACAGTAGCAATTGAAACCAGAGTCACATGCTTGCCTCCAGGAAAGTAGCTGAAAGTAGCTGGGTACTATAGGATTTGGAATTATTTTCTCAGTACAGCATAGAAATATGCAATGAATAATTAAATAAAAATTGATTTCACATGGCCTTCCTCATTGCGTTTGTTCTGCTACTGCTGCAAAACACAAGGCTCCTAATCAAAACTGGTCGAAAAGAGATGGGATCGTGCACGCTCTGACAGCATTGCTTCCATCCATCATCTGCAGGCTGGAGCAATGATCCCATGTCCCAGCTTTGTCAAGGGCTGGATTCAGCTCTCAGTGAAGGAGGGCCTAGGAAAGATGGTGCTCTGTCCCTAGGAGACTCTATTTTACTTCATCTTTGAGGCCTGCAGGGGCCAGTTTGAGCACCTAGTTCAGCCCTTCCCCAGCTGAGCAGTTTTCCAGGTGAGGAATTTTGGAGGACAGCCAATATTTAGCTAGCACCACTTCATCAGACACTGAGGATTAAAGTGAATGACTTCCACCCTAGTGCTTCTTCTGCTCACCCTTCCCCTTCTTCCCCATGGGCCTGTTTGGCCATACCCTACTTCAATTTCAGCAAAGAGAAAATTACTCTAAGAAAAAAACCCAACGGTCTGAAGAAATAAGACCAAAGTTACTCATACAACTTGGTGACTGAAGTGACTGAATTAGGGGCCAGCCTTTTCTCCCCCTCCCCTCCTGCCCCATATATTTTCAGCACTGTCCTTGTTTTTGCACAAAAGAATGAAAGACAAGCCTGCACCTCTCCAGTACCAAGGGAGGGTGTACAAGGTCAGATGTCCCAGATACTCTGTCTTCCCACTGGGAATAAATTGCCAGAAGAGTTCATCTCCTGCTTAGATCAATAAATAAGAGCATGTTTTTAAGTGCCTCACATTGATATTATTGGCCAAGATATGTGAGTGAGAGTGCTATTCTGGAAGGTTCAATATATCTTTGTAAATCCTGCCTACTTACTTGAGGGCTTAACTGGGGACACTGGAATAAGCATGGCCCCTGACCCACTAATCCCACACCTTCAACCTGAGATCTGGGCTCCTCTAAAACAGGAAATCCTGTACTCCAATTCCTACCTCATTTATCATCCCCCAGCACAGTGCATTTTTGTGTCTAAGAATTACTACTGGATAAAAATGAACATAAAACTGATCCCACCAAAGTGGCAACATTATCATTCTCTTTACTTTCCGTTTTCTATGTCTTGCACTGTTGTTGGGTAATGAGATTTGCTTTTCATCATGATCCTCTGGGTTGATGCCTAAGAAGAGAATGCAAGCTGTGATTTACCAAGCTAGGAGGCAGGATTAGGTGGGTTATGTAAGCAAGACAGCAAAATCAATCATGAATGAAAGCTAGACTCATTCCAATATTGTGTTGAACCCTGCCCTCTCACCTTCAGCTTGAGGACAAAAACTGCAGAGATCTGTACAATGATTTGAGAAGTGTCTTTGAAGCACTGTCCCTTCTACTCCTTTGCATTTTGGCTGTTCATACTGCCAGATGCTGCCAGCATCTTCTGCTTTGATTATCCAGCACATTCAACAGTACCACATGCAGTAATATGTGCTGATGTGTTTCTCTCATGCAAGTATGAAAGAAAAGTAGCATCACATACACTTGCAGCCCCAGCTGATTAATTTTGCTCCTCATTCAGTTATCAGTAAATACGGACAGGAGTAAGGTGATGGTTTGCCCACCAAGAACATGGTGACCATGGGGACAAGAACTGCCAGCCCTAAGCTTCCCCAAGCAAAATTACGGGGATGGCATGTGGTGGGCAGTGGAGCAGACTGTGTTTGCAGGGTTACAGAACATCTCCTTTTGAGACGTCAGGTCTCTGTGGTGCTACAGTTCCTTGCCTTAAGAAAGCTAGAAGATGCATTGCCTGGAATTGCTGATTTTTGCTACTTTGTGGTTCTTTCACTGAGAGGGTGAGGAGGGCCACCCACCTGTATCCACAATACAGCTGCTGACTGTCCTGTCGCCCCCCTGCACCTTGGGTAGGTCACCCTGGAAAAGCATCTGAAGGAGCATGAGCTTCTAAGTGGAAAGCCACTCACCTGCTGTTATCTTCTGTATTGCTAGATGGAACCTTTTAGTCCTCTTTCCTTATTTGAAGAGCAGAAAAGAAGCCTTGGTTTTCACTGTTCTTTCTTTCTAAGCTTGATAACCAGACTGTTCACAGTAACAGAATAAGGTACACATTAACGTGTTTCCATTAGCAGGACCTCTGACTCAACAATCTATTTAGGCTCCTAATAATAAACACAAGAACCAGGCTTGCCCTGGATTTCCAAATTGAAATGCCTCTGAAGATCTGAATCTAAGTGGCCATATCAGCAAATGCATGAAACTAATTTTACTCAGACAGCTATCAAATCCATAGACTAATCAGCTAAAAAATAATGATTGCTTTTTGCTAATGGCTTTCATTAATACTTATTTTGCTGTTACTGGTAATAATAGTTTTAGCTCTTTTTCTCCTGATAGGATTCCCTTAAAAGTCCCAATGCAATGCTTGATTCAAATACAGTATATCAGTTCTGTGCTTCTGCAAAAGCTCCAGATGTTAAAACCGACGTAAAAATGAGATTTTTTTTTTTCTCTAAACCACTGTGATGAAAGGATTAAGAAAATACCTAAGAAACCTAAAATTTTAAAGTGTTATTGTTTCATACAGTCTACACTGTTATTGGTCTAGCAATCCTACCTTTAAAGGTATATTTTAAATATACCAGACCGGATAATACACTGATGCAAATAATAATTTCACTGATTTAATCAAAGCAGATTTAACTTTTATTAGGTGACAACCAGATCCAATAGTATCTTTACTCTATTTATAGCTTTACTCCAGAACTCCACATTGTCCCTGACAATGTAAAATGTCATGTAAATAATAAAATAGTAAAATGACACATTCCACAAAGGCAAGAAATCCATTGACTTCATATTCTAAACAAACCATTGTTAAAATAAATGGAAGTCTCTTAACTCTTAACAATAGTGAGTCAGATGGATCTGACCTCTGTGGGTGGGACTTTAATTATGCCCACTATGTTTAAGAAAGTACAGTATTGTAATAATATTATTCATTGCATTCCAAGAGTTCCATCAAAGGCTTGACAATCCCCGGAAATGATGCACATCCTCACTTACAGTACTGCTAAATTGCTAAATATACCCGGTCATATAAAACCTGATCCTGTGCAGTTTTGGCATTGCCATTTAATAGGAACTAATAATATCTTTGGCTGTCCTTTTCCCTAAGTGTGTCATTGTGCCCAATCACAGATTTTAGCCCTCTCTGAAAAAGGATAACCAGAATAAAACTCCAGCAAAACCCAGGGGTATCAGTGCTGTACAATGAAGAGTTTGTGATGGGTGGAAGGAAAAGAGTAAGTGGTTATCCGGCCGGGAAACGCTGGGATGGGTAATGTATAGAGGCCAAGAGGGCTGCTGGAGGGAGGGAGATTGCAACGTGACAGAAAAGTGGCGTCTCCACCGAGTCTGTGGTTTCTGTTCACCAGCTCAGTTATGAGTCAGAAGTGCCCAGCACCAGTCTGCCCTCCCGCGGAGCGCCATGCTGCCACCTACAGCTTCTTCTGCCTGGCTGCTGGGAAGCGCCATCAGGAGAGAGAAACTCTGAATCTCCTTCAAGTGATGTGGCTAACTGATACCTAACATGACAATTAATTCTGAACTGATTTCATCGCAGTGAACAGAAAATTTGTTTGAAAGGAGTTGCTGCAGTAATCCTTCTTTTTATTTTTATTTTTTTTTCCCTAGAAATGCAGGATGCTACTGCACAATTAAACCTCTCAGTCACAGCCAGCAGTGTCCACGGAAACAACTGCAGCCTTATTCCGAGCCATAGCCTGTGTTTTAGATCCTGATGAAACACAGTTTCATAGGAAATTAGTCACGATATTCAATATCTAGAAAATTAAACTTTCCCCCTAATCTTATGTTTCCTTTGCATTTAGGTGTGTAGCTGGGGTCCTGTGCTCACTGGCACTCAATCTCGCTATTTAGCTTTGCTGAAGAGCTTGCTAAACCTCTTCCCTATTGACAACTGCTTTTTCTCTGTGTGTTTCCTTTCTCTTTGAAAGCCTCATTTATGTCTGGAAGACAACAAGCAGGAAACCTGCCAGTACTCTGGGAGGCAGCACCTCTCCTCCCAAGCCAGAAAGGACATCTCCGGGGATGCTCTGACCTCTGTCTCCTCAAACCTAGCTCCACCGTGCGGCTGGTTGTGCTAACGGGCATCTTCTGCGGCTGCAGGCGTACAGCAGCTGCCTGCTGCCTGCTTTACAGGAGCTGTCCCAGGAAGGTTCTCTGATGGGGTTTTCCAACTGCTCATCCTGATGCTCAGTTGGGGAAGAGGTCATTCTCCAAAAGGACTTTGCAAAGTTTCCCACAATTATCTATGTAATGATAGTTTGAGAAAATATGGACAATTGTAGCTAGCATTTGCAGTTTTATCCATTTAAAATTTTCAAGAATTATTAGTCCAGAAACAAATGAAAATCCACATTTTCCCTCTAAAACTTAGAAATCTGCTTTACAAAAACTAGCACAGAAATCCTCACAAACTACTGCCACAGGAAGTGTTCCCAGAAGCTGAGGTGAAGAAAGGCAGGGGGAGCATGTACAACAGGTGTTTTCTTCTTGCCACCTACAAGTCCAGGGATCCAGCTTGCTCCAGGGCCACCTCATGAACAGCCTCTCCAGAGAGGCCACTTCAGCATGTGGCTTTGAGCAGTGGCACAAGAAGGCTGTCCACCACTCCCACCACAAAATAAAAAGAAGCATCCAGAAGCCAGCAGCTGCCATCTGGTAATTTCATCTCAGCCTTAGAATGGTTCCTTACCTATTCTGGAAATATTTTGGAAAGTGGAGGAAGCAGAATAATTGCTTTCATGGGCAGCAATGCTCTCCAGGCCACCACAACAGCAACCTCTCACATAAGCTAATATTTTGATGCAGTGACAGGGAAAATGGCATCAAGGAAACATTGAGTTTGCAGGGCTAGAGAACATTCAACATATCCAACATTCTAGAGGAGATGGCTGAACTCTGTTGGAGAGGTGCAGTCTCAGCACTAGATCTGAGTTCTGTTTAAAAGGTATAACAATTTATTTGAAGTCTCTTTACCACTTTTATTATAGACTTTTGAGCAGCTGGAAAGAATAAATAAGCAGCAGGCAAAAATAAATACTCTTTTACTATGTGCTTAGAATGTTAGTGGGCAGTGTACCCCAATACTTGAAAACACAAAGTTTGTCACAGATCAGGTACAGACTCAGCCACAATTTCAATGCTGAATTGAGAAGGTCATTACTAACTCCCCTTAACAGTTCAGTGTTATTAATAGCTACAAAATATATAATGTGCTCCCTCAGCAGAAATGTGGCTATTTTATTCACACTTTATAACGCTTCCTTTTCACTAACTTGGGAAGATGGCATTAATAGGATCTATTTAGCTCTTCTGGAAATTTGGAAATTTATAGAACTATTCTATTTTATAACTTTTTTTTTTTTTTGGTTGGTTGGTTGGTTGGTTGTTTTTTTGGGTTTTTTTCTTTTTTTTTGTATATGTGCCGAAAAGCAGCTTGGTAGAAAAGGCCGTGAAGGTCCTGATGGACACCCAGTTGAACATGAACCAGTAAAGTGGCCTTCCTTCAAAGAAGGCAAGTGTTAGGTAAAGTATTGCCTGCAGGTTGAGGGATGTGATCCTTCTCGGGGGAGGCTATGTTTGGACTGCTGTATCTAGTTCTGGGCTACCCACTACAAGACTGATATTGAGCTATTTGAGAGAGCCGAGCAAAGGATCACACAGGCAACAAAGGGACTGGAGCACCTCACACAGGAGGCAAGGCCAAGGGATCTGGGACTGTTCCGTCTAGAGAAGAAGCTCAAGGGGATCTCATCAGTGTGTACAAATACCTGCAGGGAAGGTGTAACAAGAATAGAGCCAGGCTCTTTTCAATGGTGCCCAGAGACAGAATCCATTACAAGAAACCACAGCCTGAAAACACTGGTTCCCTCTGAATATCAGGGCACAGATTGCCCATGGAGGCTGTGGTGTCCATCTCTGGTATATTCAAAAGCCATCTAGACACGGTCCTGGGCAACTGGCTTTAAGTGGCCCTTCCTGAGCAAGGTGAGGTTGGACCAGGTGACCTTTAGAGGTCGCTCCCAACCACAAGAACTCCGCAATTCTGTGAATTTTATCTGATAAACAAATGGATACATAATCATCCTGTGTATCCATCACAAGGACATATCCAATGCAAAAAGAAGACACACGACATCTCACTAAGGAGTTGTAGGCAACAAGAGCATTTACCTGCAGTCACTCCACCTAAACAAGTCTATGGTAGCACCAAGGTGTGTGAATAAGAACATAAATAAGACATTCTTTCCCTCAATAGATGGCTAATTGGATTTGACGGCTCAGATCCCTTCTGATTTCTGACATTATATGGTAGTTACAATCCAGTCCCTCTTTTTATCCACTGGGTCTATTGAAGAGATTATTGCTTTTCCTTTCAGACACTACTCCAAAATATGTCTTCCACCTCTGTGTCCCATGAGCCTTGCTTGGGTGATGAGTTCATACCATGGCAGCCTCACTGTTCTGCCATACAGAGCTGAGAGCAGCAGGGACAGAGACCCACAGCATACAGTGTGCCACACAGCTCTGGCACCAAAAACTGCAGCAGAGGGGATATCAGAAGGCGCTCAAGTCACCAAATTATTACTGGGAAGGTTACTTCCCTATTTTTAGTTAGTATTTACAGGTGTGAAAGTGCTTAGCATTTTGGCTAAATTTTTCTTCCAGCATTTTAAATACAAAGGACAAGCAAATTTCAGGTGGGAAAAGCTTCACTGCAAAAAATTCTGGCATAAGTGACAAGAATATATTTTAATGTAGCTATAGAACAAAATAAATTACAACAGCCTAGAAAAACCCCAGAGAAACAGACCTAAGAAATAATTATATTTCTCCTTAATTTTATAACCTGTGGGTAATCTCAGCAATTCAACAAAACTTGTCTCAGAGCATAAAGCTAACACCTCCTCTAGTCCAGCCTTGATGGTGGCTGCATGAATGTGAGCACCATAACATTAACAACTCCTCCACCTAGCTGCCTTCTTCCATAATGTCATCCTGAGCAGCTGCAGAGAAGCAGAGACTTATTAAAATGCTATTTTGGGGAAAATGTCAGAAATAATTAATTTCAACACAATTTTGAACATACTGTTCTCAGAGTGTATTAAGTGTGGTGTACTTTTAGTAGAGTAGATGCTTAGTTTTTCTTTTGGGTAAAAAGATTGTTTAGTATGCACTAAAAATACTCCAGTGGTATTATATATGATTAAGGGATGTTCTTTTTAGTGGTGCCCTTATTAGTGAGTGTGCTATGAACAAATGTGTTTATTAGATAGCAAACAGCACTTCAGTTTGTATTGGACCATCAGCTAGCAACCTGTCTGCTGACTCTACTGGGTGATCAGCTGGGGATTACTGTCTAGGGACTGTAATAACATAGCCCAGTTTGGGTGCAGTAAATCACTAATTATGCTGTCAAGATAAAGTATTTGATAATAGTACAAAACTAAATGACTGTTTGGAAAAGCTGATGGTGGTGGTGTTGGCAACTGACAGAATTCATGTGAGCTATACAGCAAATAATCTGAAGCCTGAAATTATTTTTTTAAAGTTATGGCCAAGTTTTGTTCTTATTTTAGTCACTTGGATTATTGCCTGTTATGCTTAAGACAGGACATTTTCTGAATGCATTTAAAGAAACACACACAACTCTAAAAGTAATTAATAGAAGAAATGGCCTGAAAGTCCTCCAAGAAGCTTCACAGCCCCTGAGAGCTGCTGCCTCAGAGCAATTCCTTTTTTTCCATCTATAAGACACTGAATTATATTTCTGTTTTCTACCTTCTGTGAAGAAGAGCCATGCAACCATCACAGGGAATCAACTTTCCTGACTCAGTCTTACTGAAAAGATGAAATTAACTATCTCAAAATCAAAACAATTAAGTAAAATAATTTTTTCTCATCACCACCTCACCAAAACATTACCAAATGTGAACATGGATTGTATTCTGCCCTCTCTGGGTGAATAGCTTGACTGACAAGCTTTGTGACAAGCTTGACTGACTCATGTGGAGCAATCCAAGAGGATATTTCCATCTCCACTAATCTGCTTTTCCATTTTGCTGGTTACCATCTCACAAAAGAGAGCACAAACAATGTTTCAAACTGCATGGCAGATTATTGTAAAGAACTGTTAAGTTTGGGACTTATTTCTATTGTGTATTGTATTGTGTATTGCATTTGTATTGTGGTTGTGTTTGGGTTTGTCCAAAATGGTAACCTTTGGGAGAGGGACAGATTAGGCAGGAGGGAAAGGTAATGTCTCTTGGTATGAAAAGACAGACATTTTCTGGAGACACTGTTCTGCATTATATTCTCTTGCACCTCAACTTGATGGCATGGTAGGTTGGATTTCAGAGACTCCTGTTCATCCTGCTACTGCCATTGCTAAACCAGAAAGTTATGAATACAGATTCCCTTAACAGGAGGAGTGGCAAGTGCAGGAAACTTTGAGAAGTCTGGTGTATTCAAAATCTCAAGGAAGGGCAAAGGACACTGCAGGATTCAACACGCTGGACAACTAAGGAAGACGAAGATTTCAAAGCACTTTTGAACTGTAGTAGTTAATCAATACTTTAGAGAAAGTAAATCTGTGCTAAAGATTCAGCATTTTAAATTAAATATAAGGAGCTCTTCTGTAGTAGAACCAGCAAAGGCCAAAGAGTGTTCTTAATCTCTTAAGGTTAGACAAGGAATTTCAGAAAAATCAATCTGTCCATATCTTTCATGCAAAAAAAATCAACTAATGGACATTTTGCATCTGTTTAAAAAATTAAAATCTTTTAGATATTCACGTGAGTACAAAAATATTGATTCACATGAAACAAGGCAATTAGATTGCAGTATTATAATGTTCTCCAGTATGGTTCAGATTGCATAAACTCTTGATAGATAAGATGTTTTCATCCCTTGAGGTAAACAAAAATAAGAAAAAAAGACAGGAAAGGAAGACTGTTTTCTAAGTTTGTTGATGTCCATGAGTGCTGGGACATAGTAAAGAGCAGTTCCTGTCTATGGAGTGCAGCAGCCTGGTGCTTGGCTGCTGGCTGGAGTTAAACCATGACACCAGTTAACTTCATTCCCTCTTATCCTCCTGTCATACACAGTCCTAGAGCAAAACCTTTTCATCCAATGAGTTCAAGCCCATGTGTGCCTTTAATTTAACTTTGCTTTTATTTGGCTATTTCTTATAGCTCTTCTAAGATGAAGGGTGGTACTTACACTCAACACTTTAAACAATATGTTACCCTGTTGTTACATCAAGTTTGAGTGAAACCAGTAAGCCTGTTCAGGGTGGTGAAGAGAAACATTATGTAATATGGTTCAGCTTAAGTTCAATGGACTAAATTGGTTAGACAAGTCATCAATCCACAAATTAGAACAGATAATTTGGAGCAAGGATAGAACAGTGGCTATTTTTGCTATGGAGTGCACTGTTGGATTTTTGTTAGAAATTGTAAGTATGTACGTACTAGTGTCAAAAGCTCTGAGGATTTTTTGTCTTAAGACTGTGAATAAATGTGGCTGGTCACAGCACAGTACAAGGATGCTCTTGGGAACTCTTGGAATAAGTAAAGAACAGTGTCTCCATGACAGGATAACACCTATTCCATTTCTTGCCAAGGAAACAATATAATAAATTATGGCATTAAACTAATGCAGTTTCCTCACAAGCCCTAAACACTGGAAGCCTTTTCTTCTTCCAGATATTCAATATTGCTGTTAATAGCATCTTTCATTTCTACAATGGGACATATTCCAGAGAATTCCAGTCTATCTCCATGGAGAACAGTCAAAGTGTGACCAGCAAACTGGCATAAAGAGAGAAATTGCAGCCAAGACCACTACAAAATTCCTTTGATCCGATACAAAAGGGTTGCTGCTACCCACAAAGAACAGAGAAAGTCTGATATCCTAGGGTTTTGCCCAAGGTCTTCAGCTTCAGAGCTAGAACATACTTTATTTGAACAGGAAACTCCTAGGAACTGACATGTAGATACTGAATATGGAAATACTGTGAATCTGATATGTGTGCCGTCAAATTTTATCTGATCTGATCCTGTCCATCTTTTGAAACTCAGTTTTGCCAAAGATTAGGCCAACAGGGACAATTGTGTATACTCTACTAAATGACAAACGTGTTCAGTTCAAATGTGAATAGCTGAACCAGTAGCAATTGACCAGCACCTTTGAATGAATTAGAAGGCCAAAAAAACCCAACAACTCAATCAAACAAGCAACAAACAAAAATCCAATGCAGAGGATTGATAACTTTGTTTCCAACATGGCTATACCTGCTAGCATTTGTGATTCTTGGGTTTGTCCTGTGTAGGGCCAGGAGTTGGACTTCGATGATCCTTGTGGGTCTCTTCCAATTCAGAATATTCTGTGATTTATTAAAACAAATACAAAAAAAAAAAAAAAAAAAAAGGAAGAAAAAAGGAAATGGAACAGCTGAACAGTTGTCTACTGTGACTGACTGTACTCTCAAAAAAGACTTTTTTTAGGTGTTAGAGTGTTAGACCATACTTTTATATTCCTTTTGGCTAAAAAGAAGTCTGAAATTCCTCACTAGTCTATGTTAACTCATCCCACTTATTTAGAGACTATCATGCTGTATTTCTAAACAATGAAACTTGCAAGCAAAGACATACTGCATGTAAATAAAAAACTAGTCTCTCAATCAAATGTATTTTAAAACAAGAAAAAAATGAAAAGCTCTATCACTGAAATAATGTTCTCTGTGCAGCCAAGTATTTAAGGCATCTTGACAAAAAAAACATACAACCTACTTACTTGGATATATATATATATATATGTGTGTGTATATATATATATATCTAGGAATTTCAAAATTAAAAGTTCCCTAAAAAGAAAGGAGAATGCCAGTACCATAGACAGAGACTTTAGGACACTTTATTGGAACAATGAGCTAATTCACTTAGTTTATTTTCAGTTAATTGTTTATTAATATATAAACACATGGCAAAGTTGAATTTCACATTAAAACAATAAAAATTTATTCCTGGAAAGAGGGAGAGACAGAGCCCCAAAAAAACTCTCTGAAAAAATTATCAAGTTAACAACTTTTAATTACTTCAAAGTTAAGAAGAAGACAATGTCCAACACTAATTTTTCAGGAACAAATGCTGCCAAAGCACTCTCATTTCCTTTTATAGGAAAATATCAAGCCCCTTGGATAGGGCAGACAAAGCAGTTACCGTATATTTGATTTTAGTAGACCTTTCAATGTTGCTTAACCTAAAAGAAAGACTGAAAAGGAATTAAAAATGGTAAAAGCAAATATAAATCTGTTTCAAAGAGAAAGGGGACAATCTGATACCAGTGCTCATGGTGAACAGGGATAAATGAATGGGCTTCTGATGCAGTAGGAAGGATCACAGATATGAATCAGAACAGCTTTTCAACAGTATAAATTTTAAACTAGAGAAATGGCCGCTTCAGGAGGGAGACTTTGGGAGGAGAGAGTCCACCAGCAGAGATCTTGAAGGACAGACTGAGTGAAGAAGTATCATATACATGACTGACCCTGCATGGGGCAGAGAGGGTAAATAAGCTCTGAATAAACTCTCAAAATCCACCTTTTTAATGCCATTTGCATATATCTACATTCTTTAAAAGCTCAAAATCCAAGAGCCCAACAGATGAATCATTTATTACTTAAATGTGAAAATCAGACAGCAAAAGTACTGTATCATCAATAGTTCTTCTGTTCCCTGGGTACAGTGTATTTCAGTGGCTTAACTGATGAGTCCCAACAGTATCACAGCAGGAAGAACAATGCACTATGCTAAAGTTTTTTCACCTCCTCTTTTCCAGAGACAGAACGTAGTACTGGCAGCTTCAAGACCCCAGAAATACCATTTCAGGCTCATTACACTGGGGACAGAGAAAAATGAAAAAAAAAAAAAAGTCACTTACCTGTGCCATCATTGCAATGTTGTGTTAATGGCAAATGGTGTAGGATGGCACAGAATACTTCCAAGTTAAGAATTTAAATTCGCAGCACAAATAAGCAGTTGTCTCCATCTTCCCCTCTGTGCTCTGTGACAATTCTAGCTTCTGCTCTCATGAATAACTACCATTTTGTCCTCCAGGAGTCCTATGCTTGACTCATCCCTATTTTCATCAAGCATCACCTCCTCTCCTTTGCTCTACCATATCATTATCAAAATCTCTCAGTCAGTTCCGCCATCATCTCCCCCTCACCCTAACACCATTCTCATCTCTAGTATCACACTCCCTGTTGCTCCCCTCTCCAAATGACCATGTCCTCACTCACGCTATTCTTCCTGCATTTGTTGCAGTTCTTCTCTGGCACATCTGGCTTCTGACCATACTCAGAGCTGTGCCATGAATATGGCTTTGCTTGTGCTTCCACACCATGCTGCCATCCTGAATGAAACACGAGCCGGTGAGAGGCTCCACTTCAGGGAACTTTCCAGCTCTCACGTATACTGGGAAGCTCTGAAAATGTGGGCAGAGTAAATCTCCCAAACAGAATAGGGCACACACAAAGAGCCTTGAAAGTACTGCTAAAAACTGTGTGTCTCCTACAACCTGAGGTTTACTCATGATCTTTCAGCAGAACATTCTGGATCTAGCCGGAAAATGAAGAAACAGCCCTACTCATACCTACCTAGAAAAGACAATAGGCAACAGTAACTTCCTTTACTAGACTTATCCTTCACCTGCAAAGGATTTATTGCTGTGGCGTCCACCTCGACTAAAGACAACTTCTGCCATCAGTCACTTGAAGAACAATTGAAGAAGCTGAAGACTTTAGAACACATTAAAACAGACTAAAAACATTATGTTTTTCCCACTGTAACGCATGAGAACAAAATTATCCAATGTCTAAAAATACAACATTAGCTCTCAGATCTTTAGATTTTGAATATAAGATTATCCTTTCAGCAAAACTGGCTGGTGCTGACATCTCATCCACTAATCCAGAAATGTTAACAATTTCTGTATCCTTTCCTATCAACTTTGCCCCAGGTAATACTTGTTGTCCTGCCATCTTCATCTCAATTCCTAATGATATTTCAGCTATCCCTTCAGGTCAAATCATCCTCCTTCTTGATTTTTGAGAAAAATACTAAGGGTTTTATGAATGACCAGTTAATTTATCACAGGGTTTGCTGAGATTAGTAGAAAATCAGAAATCATTACCCCCTTTTTCTATACCCCTGTACAAAACCTAAACTCCTCACTCCCCCTTTCCGCAGACACAGAGCTCACAGAAGGAGCTATTCCTCATGCTCACCTTTGGCAGAACTGACCAACCGCTCATCCGTGACAGACTGGTTCTGGGAGCAGATGTCCAACTGGACAGGACTGTCCTTCAGCCCTGATTGGACTGCAAACCTCTGCAGGCTGGAAACTCGTGTATACATAGGAAAACAAAAGACATATTTGCCAAAGCTGACAGGAGGGAAGTCACAGATGTCCATCTGTCCCCCCATCATAAACAATGTACATAACACGTCCATCTCAAAAGGTGAGCAAGAGAGGGCCAAAGTCACTTGACTGTTATGACATATCTTGAAGTTGTATGAGCAGCCATAAAGGCAAGCACTGGGATGAATGTAAGACAGACAGTCAGAGGATCAAATGGAAGTACAGACAGCACATCAGAGGTGATGAGTGTTTCTCTTTGCATTCCTCTCTCACACAGATATTTCTGTTCAGCTTGCCTGGCTCTTCTGTGCAACATGATCTGTGCAGCATGAGTGGGTGACAGCAACATCTCCTCGACTTGTGACAGAAACAGTGAATTCCAAGCTCTCTCTGCACCTGTGAGCCCCAGGTGTCTTAGTAAACATTTTAATTAAAATATTCAACAGTAACAAAGAGTAACATACAGTAGCTGTGTACAGTATGCCCTCCTTGCAACAAAACCTTACCCCTGTGATTGGCTAAGCAAACACATGGCTGGTTTGCTGCTATGGTTCTCTCTTCCTAATTGCTTCAGGGTCTAGTTCTAGGGTCATTCAAGATCTCAGTGTAGTCAAAACACAGCACTTGTGTTTATAACGAAGCTTTCTTTAATGCAAATTTTCCTAACACCTGATTCTTTTATTTATATAATCCCATTGAAGAATTTGAGGAATTTGTTAGCCTTAATCACTTTAAAGTCAGACTTACCTTAAACATTTCATCTCCATTCCTAAATCTATGTTTCCAAACTATGGGAGTCGTCTTACTTCTTATTACATTTCCCTGCAGCCTTCCAATGGATACAGTCTTTTCCTTCCTTCCTGTGGCTCTTATATTCTGTCCCATAGCCTGCTCTTACTTAATTCAAGTCCTTCTGAGCTGATCCTAAATTAATACTCTCTCGTAATCATAGCAACTAATAAGCTATTATAATTCTTGACAGACTGACTCTGACATACATTTTACTCGATTCAGGCTGTGACTTCATTCTGAACGCAAGGAGACATTCAACCAAGCCTGCGTATCTGGGGGAGCTGTTTCCCCTTCCTGTGGTTTGTTGCTATGGCAAGCGAGTTGCCCTGGGGGTTCAGCTGAGGGCTTGGCTCTCACGGCGCTTCCCAGCTCTCCGCTGCCTCTGAGCCCGTGTGGGGGAGCCTCCAGCAGACGCAGCCCGGCGGTGCTGTGATGCAGATGTAACGGGGCCAGCGCACAGAAGCCGCTGCTGTACTGAACTTCTTCCCTGTCTGCCATAATCAGGACGTACGACACCACGGCAAACTGCTTTTGAAAAGGCTGGGTATGGAAATGTACAAGGATTAGACGTCACTGTGTCCGTGCAGCCACAGGCCGCAGCCAGCACGACCCACGGCTGACCCCGCGACGCCTTGGGGCCCCGCAGGCACGGCTTCCTCTCCCTGCAGGGCCGGACCCACGCTGCCCCGTGCCACACTCTCGTGGTCACGGGGCTTCGTCCAGTGTGCCCGCTGCCTAATTGTATTAAAATGCTATTAATACTAGTATTAACAAAATAAATAAATAAATAAATAACAAAAAAACGGTTTGGCGCTAGGCATGCCCCGCGTCGCGGCCAGATAACGTCACCAGCCGCGCACCCATCCTCGGCCACGCCCGGCTGCCGTGCCGCCACCAGAGGGCGCCCCCGCCTGCGGCGCGCGGCCCCGCCCCGCCTCATTGGCGCCCACCCGGGGCGGGGCCGCCGGGTCACGTGCCCTCCCGCTCCCGCCCGCCCCGCCAGACGGTGCTGGAGGACCTATCCCATAATGCTCCGGGGGCGGCGCGGGGCGGTCTGGAGGCGTGTCTCTCTGCCGCCGCGGCACCGCCTCTGCCGGAGCGGAGCAGCGCCCCCGCCCGGGCCCCGCCGGCGCTGCCGCCGCGCTCCCCCGGCCACGCGCGGACATGTGGCGGCGCGGCGGGCGCTGAGCGCGCGGGGCCCCGCGAGCCCCGGCGGCCCCGAGGCGGCGGAGCGGGCGCGGGCACCCGGACCCGGACCCGCCGCTCCCTGCGGGGCAGAGACCGCGTCAGGGAACGTCGCGGCGCCAGGTGAGCGCGGCGGCTGTCTCCGGCCGCCTCCCTCGGGAATTTCCGCGCGGCGAGGGGAAGTTCTCGGGGCCGCGGGCCGGGCGCTGGCGGGCCGGGAGAGGGGGGCGGGCGGGAGGCATTGCAGTCCCGCTTCGGCCGGGGCCTTCGCCCCCGCGCGGAGCCCGCCGGGCTGGGGCGCTCCCGCCGCTCCGCCGGGCTGGGGCGGAGTTTGCTGCCGGCTCCGGCCGCGTTTTCCCCCTTCACTCCCCTCCCCACCTCTCCTCGTCGCCCGCGTCGTGGCGCCGACCGGGAGCGGTGCTGACGCTCGGTCGCCGTGGCGAGACGCGGGTCTGGCGCCCATATCCGCCGGCCCCCTGGGGCGAGAGGGGAAACAAAGCGGCGCGGCCGGGACGATCCGCCGGCCCCCTCCGTGCCGAAAGCTTTTGTGAAGCCGCACCGGGAGGAACAGCAGCTCTGCCCGCTGACCCATGAGCGGGGCTGAACAAAGATACGGCCCGCGGAGCACCGCCGTCCCTCTGCTCCCGGTGGGGTGGGCGCACGACCGGGCGCCTAGAGCTGTAAACACCGGCGGCTTTTGCTGGAGGAGCGGCTTCTGGGACCTTAGAGCTGTGGAGGAAGTTGCACGGAGAGGCTCAGCTCAAAGCCTAGCTCTGCTTTTGTGCTGGTGTGGGACCGCGACTTAGACATCAGCAAAGTTGTGCAGGGGAGCGCTGGAGCCTGGAAGTAATTTACCGAGCTAGTGAGATAATTTCCAGTTTTCGTATTTTATAGTACATGGTGTCCTAGTTTCTTTCTTTTTTTTTTCCCTCTTTGGTGAGTATTAAAGAATATTATTAACTTGCGCCCGAAGTGTAACTCATAACTTCAAAACAAAGCTGTATTGTTAGGACTAAAATTGGTCCCCTCCCTCTCACGATGTTTTCCTCTTAGACTACTAATTAATTTTAAATTCTTAGGAAGAACGAGATAACAGAGAGAAAGGCCAGGTAGTTACCGTATATTTAGTATCAGTAACTAAGTGCTGTTGGCAAAGAATTATTTATTTAAAATGTCAAGAGACAGTTAAGGCTGTGCCCATCTAAGTAATTATTTTATGATGGATTGGAATGTGCCTGATTCTTGAACCTCTATTTTAAGTTTGTAATTGTATAGCTTCGGTAACCTTAAAGGGAAATCTAGCTAACTGAGTGTCCACTGTTAAGTTTGTAGATCACTAATGTGTGGGGGCTTTTGATTTTCTTTTCAGTGGGTCATAGTTTTAAGTATAATCTGACTTAAGGTTTTACTATGTAGGTATTCAGATTCTTACACATGGGAGAGTAATTTTGTCATGATTTCATTTGCTCTTAGCATAAATAAGTAATAGGCTTCTTAAATGAAATGACAGTGACAAAAAATTTGCTGTTATTTGGTTGATTATATGTGATAATCCATGTATCATCTTTTTTAACTGGAAAAGCTGTATTTGGAAACTTAAAGTATTAAAAGAAAATGGTTAGCATCCTCTTCAGTGGCATGGAAAATACTTGGAAATGATCCCGAGTACTTTTTCAAGTGTTTCCTTTAACATTTCTAACATTTCCTTAACATTTCTAGGAATACAGTGTTTGATTTTGTTATTTCCTGAGATAAGATGAGACATATTTGAGGTGGGGATGGCTGTTTAGACTTTTAGTCAGAATATTAAATCTTTTGAAGCTTTCTTTTCAGTAGTTTACATTTGCTGATGTGTCAGCTTTGAGTGACAAATGACACAAGTAAGAAATATGTCTATTTTTTTCATGTTTCACTGACCTTAAAGTCTGCTTTGGAATGAGCAGGGCAGGCAACAGCTTTGTCTGTGAGGAAATCTCTCTTCCAAATGGTCATGGAAGAGAATGTTTTTTCTGACCTTCTTGAATAGCAGTGATCTTGGGTTGTTGAGTAATCCTGGGTATAGTTTACCTCGTATTCGGATTACCTTTGGAAACACTTTTCCAGGTATATAGTGAGTATTTTGGCCCTGATTTTTATGGTTCTCTATCACATGTGAAGGCTGTTTGTTGCATGTGTGAAGGTTGTTGAGTTTGACCCAGTAGGCAATTGTAAGTTTACCTTATTCTCTAGTTAGTCAGCTATTGCATTGGAAACATCTAGATGATAAAAGAGTTTCTCTGTGCTCTCAACTGGCTGTAGTTTGATGCAGTTCCTGCATGGCTTCTAGCCCCTGGTTTTATAAAACTTGTAGACAGTTCTGCTCATCATACATGATTGTTCTTCTCAGGTTACATAGATCTATTGGTTTTTTTGTTTTATCCTGTTACAGGGTTTCTTTGCAGGATCTTCAGTCTTCCACTGTCCTGAGTACTAAAAAAACCTGTGCAAAAACTTTAAATTACTTAAGTGGGTTTTATATAGACATTAAAAGGTAATTTTTCTTTCAAATAATGATGTCTTTAAACATACTTTATATTAATAGGGATGAAGAAACCACTGCTGGTAAAAGTTTGAAGGGCTGACTTGCCATACCTACACAAAATTGTTGAAGCCTGGCTTTCTGTCAGACTGATGTTCAGTGTTCAGATTTTCTTTGCCAGTTAGTCTAAGGCGAGGGAGAAAATTTGTCTTTCCAGTTAATACCTATACAAACATGCAGAGCAATTCCTCATGATGGCTAAACTGACTATTCAGTGCTGTCAAGCGTTGTTATCAGTTTTTCTGAATGAATGCTTAAATGGTTATGGTTAATCTGGTCAACCCCTTAAGGATGAGGTAGATTTTCTAAATCTTGACAGTGTCTAGTCTTTCTGCCTTTTTTTAATTGTGGCTTTGACATGCAGTGTTAAGCATCCTCTGTGTTCAATGCCAGAGATCTTTAAATGCATATGCTTCAAAGCAAGGGCTAGTTTGTGGCTTTGAATGTAGACACATTTTGTTTCATCTGTATGTACTAGTCCACCTTGCCCTGCAAGGCAGTGGGCTTGATTGGAGAGGGTCTGTGTGCATTGATATTGTATCTTCCGTACTTGTTTAGTCTCTTTTCACCCAACAGATGAGGATGTGGACACAATTTGCAAGAAAGTCGCTTAATTTTGATACCATGAACTACTTGAATCTCTTGTGTAGGAACATAGCTGCAGTCCTGAAGTAGCAAGGGAGGGCTGTAGCTGGAAGATGGAAGGTGAATGCACCTTTGTGTTTGCTAAAGCTGCAGCTCTGCTGTCTCAAACAGCTCTGTTAGAGAGATTTGTCACCTCTGCATCTGGCTCTGGTGAAGCACCAAAGGCATGATGGGGGTGATGCTTTGGAGGGACTCTTAAAGGTTGAATGTGCATAATCTGTATTTAAGTACCCCACACCAAATCCAACAAGTAGTTTTTCTCTGTTGGGAGCTTTTAAAAAATCCAACCAACTAACTCTGTTGGTTTAATACAGCCTGGCTTTTAGTGGGGGCCAAGGAAACCACAGAGGCTGCTTCTGAGCGAGAGGCTCCACAAAACTTCTACTGTGTCCAGCAGATCCAATCCCTGAAGGCTCTGATGATGGACATATTGGCTGGCCCAATCAGAGAAGTTATCAACGCCTCTGTGATAACATATTTAAGAAAAGAAAAATCTGTGCACACTCTTCTCTTCTGAGGAGTGATGAGGTAGCCACGGGGGCCATCCCAGCATGGCAAATGGCCACGCGGCCAGTACCATGCAGCCGGGGCCAGCGCCAGGAGCACCCATGCGGCTGGGGCTATCTCGGCACAGACTGCAGTAAACTGGGCTTGCTTAGGCACTTTTAGCCAGCTGTGCTGTGGGCAGAAGGGCAGGGGCAGCAGTTTCTCCTTTTTGGCATAAAGAGAGGTGCTGAATGGAGCCAGCGCCGCAGCGGCCAGTGCTGCCCGCACCGTGCTCAAGGAGAGCACGTGGCCGACAACGAGGGGCATGATGAGCAATTCCCTGATGCAGAGTCCAGATGGGTTCAACCTTTCAGCACTACAAAACCCTATAAGAATTTTCCAATTGATAGAACTTGAGAACAAATGAACCTGCAAATGACAATTTTCTTCTGAGTCAGAGAAAAAGTGAGGGCATATGAGGAGAACAGCACTAAGGTTGATGAAAGAGGTTCTCTGGACGTTGGAGCTGAAATTTTTCTACAAGCTGTGGTGAGGACTATAATACAACAAACTGGTTCCCTGTTACTCATGAAGTACATGGAGGGATGCAGAGGTCCACTTGAAGCCTGTAAGAAAAGATGCTCATGCTGGAGCAAGTAGATGCTGAAAAGCTGTAATCTAGTGGGAAACTCAGAGGGAGAAAACTGTTGCTTCTGGAGATAAAGGACCATTGCTTCCAAAGGAGAGCAGTTCATTCTCAAAAGTACAACCCATGAACTAACGACCCATGAAAAACAGTGGTGGGAAAATGGTTTACCTGTGGGAGGGACCCAGATTGCAGCAGATTGGGCAGGACTGCTACTTGTGAAAATTAAAGCCATGCTAGAAAAGTTCACAGAGAACTGTCTCCCATGGGGAGGAGCCCATGGCACAGCAGAAAAAAACCCAAACTCCTTTCCCTAAGTGAATTGAGGAAAGATATTTAAAAAAACCAAAACAAAAGGACTAAAGACTCCCATGTTTTGTCTCTGTGCTGAACGTGGGAAGGAAGGAGGGGCTGGAGGGAGGAAAAATGTGTTCTAAAGGTTTGTTTTAGTTCTCATTATCCTCTTTTAATTCTGTTAATAAATTTTCTTTGTACCATTTAAGCTTATTTTGCCCTTTAGTGTTTTTTCCTAATCCTTATCTTAGCCCATGAGCTCTTCAGGTTTTCTTTACCCCTCCTCTGCTCAACTATAGCAGAAGAGAGTGAGTATAGTTTTTTGTGGGTGCCTGGCTTTTAGCCAGTGTCAAACCATGACATTAAAAAAGACATAGAAAAGAGGAAGCTGCTTCTTCTTGAAAGATTTAACTTTTCTATGTTCTTTTATTTGTATCATTTTCTAAAGACTTGCAGTTGGAGAAACAAATTCAGTATAACTCAATGTGGAAGTTGTCACTTCTAAACTTGGGAAATTGTTAACTTCACAAAGGACAATCAAAATACTGCATTTGATTTATTTAGAAAACAAAGGCAGACACACCTGTGTAGGCATTGTACATATATGTCTTACATTTGTGTATGTTGTGCTGAGTATTTTCACCTATTTATTTTTTATTAGCAAGTTACACTATCTCACAAATTAATTTTGATGAAACAGAAGTATTGCTCTTTTTTTCTTCCATGATAGCACAGAATTGGAATTTGAACTCAAAAATACTTTGTCATAGCAAAAATGAAAAGGTAACATTTTAATTTTATGGTTCTGTGATTGGTGGTATTTATTCTTTCTGAGATTTTCAGATTTTGCATTTGTGTGTGTATATATGTGTGTATGTATAAAAGAATACGTAGTGAGAATTGGGAAGTAGAAATGTCTTTGAGTAGCTGTTTTCTAAAGCCTAATAGTGTGGTAGATTGCATTATCTAATCACTTTTTCTAAAAGACACTAATAATAATGTCTCAATGCATTTTTTTATTTAAGGATTGCATTAAAATGCGATGGTTAGGGGTGAAAGTACTGTTTAACCGTGATTTGCCTTTGCAGATACTATTTGTGAGTAAACTTCAATGAATTGAGTAAATTTGAAGCTTTTTCAAGCTAGTATGAAATTCATTGGAAATGCCAATTGTGTTAACCCTTGTTTTCCCTCTACTTACCACCTGGCTTTTGTTAGACTGCCAGCAGTAATAAAGAATGTGAAATTCCAGTGCCTGATAGAAGTCTTCATCTCTGTCCATATCTTTAAATAGCAACACAGGCTAAAACAGGAGCAATGAAACTGGTGCTTTTCTTGCTATGCCACAGGAGAGATGGAGACACATGAAAATGAGTTGAACTAATATTAAAAATCTGGATGTTAAGGTAGAATCTGATGGTAGGCATGTGGTCTTAATTGGTCTGCCAATTAAGTTATTCAGAGTGAATAACTTCAGCAGTTTTGGACATAGGAGGGACAATTAAATTCTCCTCTGCTTTCCATATAGCTACTGAATAAGCACTTTCTTTATGCAGTTTTGCTTTTTTAAAAATGTTCTTAGTATGTCATTTGTTAGGTAAGAGGTGGTGACTGTCGTGGATAGATGGGTGTAACAAAAAGTAATTTGGGGTCTTATGAAATAGCTGGAGAAAATCAATCTGTTAGGCCTACCTTGAGCTCATTGGAGTTTGGCTTAGAGATGTTACCAAATAAAGACACCTATAACAATGAAAGTAAAGTATATTCTTCTCTTTAAACCTATGAAATTGTGATTTTTAAGATGCAGTTTCATCAGTCCAAGCAAGAAAGGTACCTTATACAAGTCTTGGATAAGTTTGTGGGTTCCAGTGGTTATTTTGTGGCTGTTATTCTGGCAAGAAAATTTGAATGACAGTGGAGTTCCTCATTGTGGGGAGCTTCTAGCGTTGTTGATATGGGAAGCTTGAAGTTCTTTTTGAAGGTTTGCAATGGCATAGAATAATCAATTATAACAAAGCCTATGTTGGTCACTTAAGAATTCACAGTAAAGTACCATTGTGTTGTAGACAGTTTCTTGATGCCATATATATGGTGAAGCTAAAAAGGTGATGAGTGTAACTATCTGTTAGACTCACTTCACAAATTGGAAGGAAAGGTGATGGAGTTCAGGTTGTATTTTCAAGCCCAGATTTGAGGTTGCCATCTTGCATTAGTAGTTTGTGTTACCTTTCTTTGCGTTGCTGTTTGTGTTAAGGGCTTTTTCTTACATACCTGTCTTCCGTTTCTGGCTGGGGTTTCCTAACTTTATTTAAGCTGTCCTGAAAGTTACTGCTGAGTAAGGGCTGTGAAAACAAGATCAACAGTAATTGAATCTGCTTATTCCCTGTCTATCTACTACTTCTGAAATGACGTCCAATGCATTGTTATTCTACAGATATTGTAGGAGATTTTGTACAAAATACAATTACACTTTAAATTATTATAGTAGTCATAAATCCTTTGCAAGCTCTCTTTTCCCACAAATACAGCATTTATTTTTGTTGAGTTTTTGTAAGAGGTTAGTGTAGGTCTTTGACCTGAGCTTATGAAATTCTGTTATTTAAAGCAAGAAGGAGCTTGAGGACTGTATTTTTGGCATCATAGCTTTCATCTAGTGGTTTGGTTTTTTTAAAGTGTATGCCTCGGAGAGGCAAAATGTACTTTTAAATGGGTGTATTATTTTCTTTCTTTTGTTTGTTTTTGACTCTGTATATTTTACTTGTAATCTGAAATTTCTTTTTGCAGGAATACAATTTTTTAAATCATGAACATGTCATAAACATGACACAAATCTAAACCCTTGATTTGATGTTCCAAATGAAGGAACAGCATAGAGGACTCAAATTACTCAAATTTACTAGAGGACTCAAATTCAGGGTATTTTTATCAAAGCTGTGTCTATTGTTCTAATCTCCTGTAGTCCTTTTATTTCCAGTGTAAATTAAACCATAAAGTTAGAGGAAAGCCTGTGCATTATATAAATTTTGTTAGAAGAATAGCCTTCATTTTGAAGGGGTTCAACATGCAGAAGCTAAAAAATGTGACTACTACGGTTTAGGTAAAAGAAAAAATAGTGGTAGTCTGTAGTTGGACAATTGCATGTTGTTTCTTCCTTTGCTGCATTTGTCCTTTTTGTCTACAGATCAAGATGTTTCTCTAATTACCTACCACTCTCCTGTTGCCCCATTACTTTTTGCATCTTAAATATTCTTCTTGCTGCTGTCCCATAGCTTTTAATTTGAGCTCAGTCTTACTCCATTGATTTTGCCCATCATTTTTCCTTTCCCTGATAAAAGGTCTTAGTCTTCTCTGCTTCTGTATTTGCTAGGTCTTCTAGTTCAGCTCCCGCATCCCTGATGTTTGAGTCTGGCTATTTGGGTGTGACTAGGATGGTATTAAGAAAAATAAAGATGGTCTTTTTAGTTTCTTTAGCATCAGAGAGATGGTTGCAACAAGTCCTGCTGTGTTGCCATAGCACTGGCTGAAGTATGCTCATTCATCTTGTGGGAATGTTGTATGTGCTGTGTAGCAGTGGGTTAGGAACTTAAAATTATTTGTGTATGCTAAGCACAGATTAAGTTTATGAGGGGGAAAATTAAATGCAATGACTAGGAAAGATTCATTGACTAAATGCAAACTTTTTTTCCCCCCAGATCTGTGACATGGCTGTATTTGGAAGGGTTACTCGTGTGGAAATCATGTTCTTACTCGCAGTGACCCACTGCCAAATATCTGCTCTTTGGTGGAAAGCATGAAAATACTCGTGCTTCCAAGTGGCTAGAAAAAAAGTACTTTAAAAAAAACAAACCCTGTTCTTGGAAATGGCTGAGCCATTTTTGCTGACTTTGGTATGTAATGCTATCCCTTCCAGCTGCAAAAGTATGCATATGACTAAGGAGCCTAACCAGCAGAAGGCAAGGGCTTGAGTTTAAGCTGATTCAATTTAGTTGCTTGAACCATTTGCACTATGACAATAGCACCTAATGCCTAATGAGCTCCTGTTGTTTGTGAATCCAAATTTCACCCAGTTTAGTCACAGACTACTTAGAAGAAACACCTAAGCGCTGAATTCTACATTTTGTGAGAGCGTGTTATGTACCCTATATTCTCTTTCATCTTTTTTGTATTATGGTAATTACTACAGTATTTTCATGTTTTGTTATCCAGATATGAAATGATGTGACTTAGCCGGTGGCAAACACATGTTCTTCTTACAGGGCTGGTTGTGGTGTAGTGCTTCTTCTGTTGAGAGTCTTATCATGCATGTGCATGCACAGGATAAACAGCAGCACAGTGCACATTGCCTTCTGTTGAAAACAGTGGTTTGGAAAGAAAAGCAAGGTGGGCTTGTAGTTTCTGTGAATGCACATTTCATCACCTTGTATCAGTCTTTAGAAGGTTTTATTCATCCTGTCTTTTGTATAAATGAAGCTGGTTTTTCCCAAGGGACTTAACTACAGCTCCAATGAATGTTTCCTCCTTATGGCTATTGTGAGCCCAGCCATGCGCTTCTGGAAAGATTAGGTCTAGGATTGTTTTATATAATTCAGAACATCTTTGGAAAGCAGTGTTATCAGTGCAGACTTATTGAGGAGCTATCCTGCAAAATTACCTTAGTTTAGCATTTAGGGAAGCTGCATGGCTTTGCCCTCGCTGCTTTTGAATTGTCAAGAGCTGACAGAGGCTTGAGTAACATAATTTGTCCTCTAGCAGAGTAGGAAAGGGTTTTCCCACGGATTTGAGAAGTGTCACTAAAGAGCCAGCTGGGACACAAGCATAACTTTAATTTACAGTTTAGAATGATCAGCTGGGAACATATACTTTGAATCAAATGAAGCTGCACTGTGACAACTAACTCCACTAAGTGCCTTTTTTGGTTTTTTTGTGTTTCTTTCTGACTAACAAGTTTAGCTCTATCTAGTTTTTGGTCTGCAAATTGACTTTACCTAAATACAGGGCCATCTTGGTTGTCAGTGGTCACCCTGAAGCATACTGATAGTATAGAGGTGCCACTTAGCTGTATTTTGACATGTAATGTCACATGGTCTTATGGGCTACCCTCACAGCTGCTGCCAGATACTGAAAATCTTGTGGGATAATTGATGTACATTGACTTATGGAGAAACCTGCTGAAGTACACAGTTTATTATCACCTTTAAAACAAGTTCAGGAGAGATCCTAAACTTCTGCTATCTATCCTAGGGGAACAAAATGTTTTCTAATAGACATGCTCTCATGCTCTCATGCTCTCATTTTTCCCTCAGAAAATAGGGCTCCATCACCATCAGCATGGTGAGAACTGATGAATACAGAGAAAACTTCTGTGTTTTTACAAAGAGAATTAATATCTATTTGAGGCTTTAGCTGTTTTGGTCAAACATCATACCTTTTGTGGCTTGCTGGAAGCATCGGTTTTTATATGGATTGTCCCAGTAGTTATGTGGATGCTCCTGAGTCTGGCAAATCAGCCATCCCATGTGTGACATCTCTGGGGAAGGAGGGGTGATAACAGCAATATTTCACAAACTTTGGTGCCTGGTGTTGTTTTAAGTTAGTTACTGCTTAAGAATGATTAATTGGCTTGTTCTTTTGGGTGGTTTCTTCAGATGGGAAGGATGGGATTTGGAATTTTGCTGAAGAATGATGGCTTTATTACCAGTTAACTTTTGGGACAAGATTTTTGAGTGTCATTTTATTACTGCTTGTTACTCTTCTGTAACCTACATCCTCATTTTTTTTTATTACTAGCTAAAAACTAATGAGAGCTGGTTACTTGTGGAACGAAGGGAACATGAAGGTTGGTGGACTGGAAGGCCAGCTGCATGACTGGGATTCTGAGATTGAAGGGATCCTTCTCCCATGTTTGAGTTTCCTAGTATAGAGAGAGATAGGAAGTTCCTTAATAGGTTCCTGTTGGTGATAGTAACTTGGTTGATGTCTGTTGAGTAGTAAATCTGTTGGTTTAGATTTCTTACAGCTTTGGTAAGTTTGTACTAAAGAACATTATATGGGTTCCATGCTGTTGCTAGAGATATTAACAGTAAAGTGTAAGTTTTACAATGTAAGTATATTGCCCTTTTTTCAGGTTGGTAATCTGCCTGGATCTGTATTGTAGTGAAGCTTTTTGGATGGTGACTTTTCTAAGTAGAGCTAGAACTTTGTTATTCACCCTTATACGTCTGAATAACTATGATGAGTGTTCTTCATTTAATAATCGTAGAATGCTAAAGCAACTTGGGGATCAGCATAAGATGTCAAGGCACAGATACATGAAGTGGTTTTGCTGACATTGCTAGGCTACCTTTTTACACTGTCCAGTAAACAGAAGTGTTTTGCTTGCAAAACTCTAGAGTTCAGTCTGATTTGTAGCAGCACTTCAACACCCAACATTCTGTAGAAGACATGGTGTCCCCTACAGTTTATAGAATATTCTCAAATATGTGGGGGTCTTATTAAATGGCATCTTTCTTACTACTCTATTTTTTGCTTAAGTTTTGCAGGTACTCCTTTGTTAAACTTCATCGAGGACCACTGCCTATTTCACTTATTTAGCAAGAAAAGATCTGTACTGCAGGTTTAGAGACTATTTATAAGTATTACACATAGGAAGGAGATTACCTTGTGTGTGTGTCCACTGTAAGGTTCTAAGTCTTAAAACTCCTGACTTTCTGGATGGTCAGACAGGTTACTAAATGATAGTCTGCACTGCATCTGAGTCACTGGAGCAGTTCTCAAGCACATTTTGATGGGAGTTATGCCTGCATTCCCTGCTTAGGAGGCAGTTATGGTGTTGTCCTGTCCAGTGCTGACTGGACATGAGTGTTTGCAGCTGCTATTCACATTGTTATTGTTGAGTGGGCCACAAAAATTAAAACATTGATTCAGGGACATAGCTATAGCCACAGCATCTCTAATTGAAGTGTGCATGTCAGTATCTTGCTGCTAGATTATGGAAAATCTGAGGATAATATCTACTGTGTTGCTTTGGGTAGGATGGCTTTGTTTTTGTTTGTTTTTTGTTGTTGTTGTTTGTTTTTGTTTTTTGTGTAGGGAAGGGAAGAGCAACAGACAGCAGTGTACTGTTTAGTGTGGTATAGTTCTAGCCATTTGGTTTTGGTAGTTTTCTCCTGTGACTTTACCTTGCATTTTCATGGACCTGGCAGCTGATCTAGATAGATACTGCTGTGTCCTTGAAGGGAGTTTGACAGCAAAGTCTGAGCTTTTTTTGTACTTCGCCACTGCCAAAAGGGGGAATGCCTTTTTATTTCTTCCCTCCCTCATTCTGTCACTTGCAATGTCTTTGGACACCTATGGCTCTTAGTGAGTCTGCTCACCATCACTAGTGGTGAGAAACATAGCTGCTTCTTAGGGTGGCAGCAAACTGTTAGATTAGCTCAGGTCTCTTGGGTAATTTCATCCTTAGAGGGTCTGGAAAGAGTCTTTGAATCAGCAGTATCTCCTTGCCTGAATAGCAGTGATTCTTTCCAAGACACTGGATCTACATGAATAGGCTTAAACCACCTATAGAAAAAGATTTCTCTCTTTATTCCCCAAGGCATAGCACTGGTCTTTTTCTTTCTCCTCATCTTTGTTGATTCTATTGCATTTGATTTGGGAATGCAGACAAGGTGCAATTTGAGCTTACAGAGAGTAAAGATCCTCTTTAAAAGCCTGCTTTTGAGTGTCACCGTCGGTTCTATTCTCACTAATGTGCTGGGCCAAGAGATTTTACTGCACAAAGGAGAAAATCCAGGATAAGTGCTTCCAGATTCCCAGTGTAGCCCTCATTTATTGAAGGACAAACATTACCCAATTGTCACTTGAAGCAAGTCTACTTTCCAGGCTCTTCTGACAAATCAGAAGTTTTTCCAAATAAAAAAAAAAAATTAAATAACTGTGAAGGTTCTTGATGTACTTAAACAATACCCAGTAATGTGGGGTTTTTAATTTTTTTTTTTTTTTGCTGTATGTATTGTGTTAGACATGGTGATACGAGTAGGTCAAAAGCTTTTCAAATGTTCAATTGCCATTGCAAATAACAAGTGCTTTCTCAGCCCATCTCTTAAGACAGCGCAAAAGTTCTGGCAAAATGTTTAAAAAATTTAATCAGCAGCTGGATGTTTTCCCAGTAATGATCCAGAGATTAGGATGAGCCCATATGAGGAACTTCAGAAGATATGTGTTCTGTCATTAACTACTAAGATTACAATAATGAAAACCACCACCAGCAAAAATCTGTTTTTGTGAATGTGACTAGTTGTTGAGATCTGTTTTCTTTAAAAATGTATTTGCTGAGGGAGCTGCTTAAACCTCTTTCCCAGATTTCTTAATGACCATGAAAATGCATAGGGAGAAACAGAATCCTACTTATTACTGCCCAAAATTTTGATGGAAGTAAAGGTTGTTACTGTTGTTTATTAAGCAAAAAAATTCTGTGTACTAAATATATGTCTGACTGTTGTTTCATAATCTGATTGTTTCTTGAGTTCTTAAAAAATCAAAATCAAAAATCAAATCATGACTGAGTCCCCCAAATAATTTTTAAAATAAATTGTTTTTAAGAGAAACAGAACAGTCAAAATAACTTACTACTCTTGAGTATTAATGTAACATGTATCTAAGAAGCTGAAAGTTTGATTTCAAATGTTTCCTGAGTTAAATCTGTTGCAGAAATGAGTAAAGTATCTTGAACATAATTTTTCACTTTCACACTGGAGACTTTGTTGCATGTGTTCTTGATTTCCATCCCCCTTTCCAGCTGAACTGGAATACTTCTATGTAGCTGAGTCTCTAGACTGTTATTATGTTGGAGGAAGAGGGTATTTAGTTGATGCATTTCATTTACAGTGTATAAAGAATGCTTGTAAAGACTTTGTCTTGTAGTTAGGCAAAGAAGGAGGCATGTGCTAATTTCATGTGTCACTTATAACTAGGCTTCTGTAATTTTTTTAATCCAATTTTTTTTTTTTATGTCTTTTTAAGATTTTAATGTAACAGATTCATTAAGGAATTAAGAGGCATGACTTTGAACAGACCAAGTCTTTTCTTTCCATGTGCACAATGAATTAGTGTGGAAATAGATCTCTGTTTTTAAGTTGTGAGTTCTATGAAGCAGTTTGTGTGAATCACACTTCTACTTTTGTGATATAGCAAATAGTTTCATGTGTGCATGGTACTTAGTCTGCTTTATGGAATTGTTTAAGTTCTTCTTGAAGCTTTGTCAGATGGACAGTGACAAATCTATTACCACAATCTACAGTTACCTCTCTTTAAGCACGTTTGTTGGTAGATGCATTCCATGAAAATAAGAGCAGGAATTTCATTTCCTTGGAAGAATAGTCTGGAAACTTAATTTTTTTAAGAGAACAGAGAAATGAGGTAGTGTTGTGTACCTGTGCTAGTATCTCTGATCACTGTTCTCAGTTAAATATACTAGGATACCCTTGTCTTTATGTCAAATATGAAATAAAGTAAGATATTTCTCTTAGAAAGTAATTCCATTGAGAATGTACAAGCACCAGAAAAGTACCATGTTGGCTGTAATGCTATGCTGTCTTGAGGCATTCTTAGGAAGGATTATCTGGAGTTTGGAGAGGGTTGATTTTTTTTTATTTTTTAAATTTATTTATTTATTTAATTTTGGTCACAACATAGTATAGTGCTTGTTGCTGGCTTGTCACATTTTGGGAAAAATAAGTATTCTGTTTTCTATGCTGTCTGCTCTTTCTAAACCACCAGCTTCTCTTTTCCTAACTCTGCTTTTAATCATATAAATGTAGTAACAGTCCAGTGTTAACTCTTCTATTTTAATGCCTGTGATGGCCCTTTTAAAGTAGTACAGAAAACAGTCTTTTCAAAGTTAATTTGTTAAATACTGTGTAAATTTTGATACCTTTTTCTTTATTTATAAAAAATTCAGTAGTATTAAATTTCTTTACTGTGTTGTGTGAAATGCAATAAATATCAAACTGACAAAGTTGTGCTGTGCATAGTGATCTGTGAAAAGCATTAGCAGCACTCAGTATCTGTTTAAATAATAGACTTGTGAGAAGAATGGGGTAACCACATGTTTTCAGTTGCTGCATGTCTTGGATTTACTGATATTCTGTCAGAATTTTAGGATTTCTGGTTTTCTAATTATTGGAAGTGTTTCAGAATTGCTGGGATGTCTGTGTCTAGAAAGAGTGCAATGGAATACAAGATTACTTTTTCTGGGGAAAAACAAATTTGAAGAGCTTCTGTGTTCTGTTTCTGCAATCTGTTTTAGTGAATTCAAGACTTCTGTTATAATAAGTGTGAACTCAAAAGCTACTCCTTAATTTGGTATCTAGGCTGTGTTTATTAAATACTTTTCTGTGTAAGTATGCAGAGTACAGAATTCTTGATATTGTCTTGAAACTGACTCAGCTATAAGGTGTCCTGGGACTTGTAGGGTTGAAAGATGTTTGAGTATAGCTTGTGGAATTTTCTGCTTCTGTAAAGCATTGTTGAGGTTTTAAGATATAGAACAGGAGGGATGTTATATTTTATGTATAAAAGCATCTATACTGCACACAACTGCATGATTTACATTTTCTGGGGCCAAAGCCACTTGTGCAAATCAGAGTGAAAGCGACAGACCACAATCTCCTAAATTCATATGTGGTTTTGGTGGTCTTACCTGCCCTGATTTCATGCAGATTTTGCTTGTTGAAGGCATTAAACTTTAAAGGAGCTGCTTGACTTGGGTTGGGTTTAGTTTTGCTTAGCTTGCAAATGGTGGAGGTCTGGACAGTAGTTGTTTTGCCAAAAGAACATGCCTGTAGCTTACAGCATTGACTACAACTCAGTCAGTGTTAGTATTAGTGCTGGTAACCAGCCTATAGTTGATGCCATGTATTAATGATATCTTTTGAAATAATTTTAGATATAAAAATGTGATAGTGTAGGGGGAAAATCCGTTATAGCTAGGCTTTTCTTTCCTTGTCCCTTCACTTTTCCCTACCTGCAGTTGGATTGATTCCCATGTTCTCTTTCAGGAATCAAAAAGTAATTTCTAATAGGAACATTGAAGCCATTTTGAATTCTAAATGCAGATTTCTAATTAGTTTCACAGTTTTAACCATTTCTTTAGCAAACAGTCTGTGTTTGAGACTCACAGATCTGAGTCATGATTTCTTGGGTTGCCTAAGAAAATGAGAAGTATATGTGGTGGAAATGTGCAGCAGAGTTGCCTTTCTTAGTATTAAAAAAACACTTTCTGCTCCCAAGATCGAGCAATAAAGACTTGATCAGAAGAAAAGTTTGGGAAAGCAAATTCTGTGTTTCCCTCTTCTGTCTTGATGGTAGGGGGAAAGTATTGCTTCTGAGTGAAATAGGAAGTTTATTTGAGGAGTGGGATTGCGGCAGTTTCAGCTCTATCCTGCTGCTTTGTCTAGCAAAGGTGTTGAAGTGTGAGAGTAAACATCAGTTTGATTCAGGTTTGAATGCTTAAGTAGCAGATCTTTGTAATCTCTGATTTCTTCAATGTCTTCTGAAGTTTTAGTTTGTCCTTTTAAATACTACTAATTTTTAAAGCTTCATGTTGTTTTGAAGAAACCTGTTGTTCCCTTTGGGGCTTGGGTTGGAGTGCAAATAGTTTGAATTATTTCCTTCTTGCTTTTGTCATATATAAGCTGCTTTCATTTTTCTTACTTGCCACTACTATGGTGACTCTAGGTTTGTAAAACAGCTAACTCTTCTGGCGCTTGGGTGCTTAAAGTTTGTTGCTTCAACTATTTGCATAGAGCAGTTTGCAGGTGTTTGTTACTGCAATGTTGCATGGGGTGGTTTGCATGGAAACTTAGCAATATGTTTAATTTTTAAAAATAAAAGCACCAGTGGTAGTCTAAAAACACTGCAAAAACTTTTTATCTGTTGAACAAAAGCAAATTTTGAAGTTGGAAACATCAGTTGCTAGACAGCCATAATGATACTTAGAAATTGCAGACATTGTAAATGCTCTCTTAAGTTCTAATATTATGTATTTCTACTCTACAATGGAGAATACTCATTAATTTTATTTTCAAGTTGCAATCTCAATGAACTGCTTCTGTTTTTCAGACTACATTTTGTAAGATGAAGAACAGAAAACGATGTATTCAAGAAACTGAGGATCAGACGCATGAAGGCATGGAAGGTAAATTTTGTGTGTGTGAAAATATGAAAGCATATTATTCAGGTTCAAGTTCTGAAGGTCTGATTTGTTTTCATGCTCTCTCAGTTAGTATGTTGCTTATTTTGAAAGAAGTTGTATAAACATAGCCACTATCTCATAATATTTGGCTCTGGCCTATGAGGTCCCCAAATAATTTCCTGTCTCTTCTCTTGTTATTACTTGGTAACTTCTACTAGCAAAACAAAAATGTTGATAGCAATTGCTGTTCAGAGAAAATAATTAATTCAGAGTAAAATTTCTTTAAGAAGAGTTCATACATTACTGTATTCTGAAAACACTTTCTAACTCTTAACAAAATTTTTTATTTAATGTACATGATTAATATATATTATATATATAATATAATATAAATATAATTTGATTAATAATAAAATAAATATTTAAAGATATTCAGATTAAGATAATTTTAAGAAAGAAAAACTAAAGGTAGACCCTGTGTATATAAGATAATGAATATAAAATATGCTGGTGAAATTTATGTCATGGAGAGAGTACAAGTGCACAAGGAGAAAGAACTTAGGGGTGTTATGTTTAAATGATAGCATAACCAATAGCAAGCACTGTGATGCCTGCTTTATTGAAATATCCCTGTAATTGACTTACCTTTGTTTTAATGGCTACTGGTACAGTAGTCTGTGAAATATGTTGCTTAGCTTTTTTCACCTGAAACACAGTTTTCTGTTGTTACAAGCAAGTTTAATTCAAGTTTTCAAATCTAATGCAGATAAGAAGCTGGCCAGAGGAGTATTGAAAAAATTCTTATTTCTTTATTATTCAAATCTAGAAGGACTTTTTTTCAAAAACTGTCAAAACTTCAAAGTGTCAATGTTAATAATACCAGGTGAAGAAAACGAGGAAAACTGTTCCTGTTCTGCTTTATTGCATGATGGCAACACGTGCCCCATCTGCCTGAACTGCCTTCTAGAACAAGAGATTGGGTTTCCTGAGAACTGCAGTCATACATTCTGCATGACTTGTATTCTTAAATGGGCTGAGGTAAGACTGAGCACTAAGGTGTGTTTTTATCTTTCAGCGAAATCTATTGCATCTAATGCCTACAGATATTTTTTAAGAAAGTTAGAGGTTTTGGCTTTGCACGGGAATGTTCAATGACCAATTTGTAAATAGATTTTGGAAAACTTTCTTAATGCAATGAAGTATTTTGTGTTTTCTTTCACTCAACAGTTTTTTGTTCTATGTCAATAACTTCGTAAATAGTTCTGGAACCTTAAAGAAAAACGACTTGTTGAACAAATCCTTGATGACCTTGTTCTATTTAGTCCATTTTTTCCTCACCTATGTCATGCAATCATTGCATTGTCTGGTGTTTAACCTTCTCTGCAACTTTTTCAATTATCAGTATAAAACACCAAATTAATATTGCTTTTTACTGCAATGAGTGGGGGATTGCTGCCTTTTGTCCTGCTTCTTGGCTTAAATTTGTTTGTCACTTTGGTGAGACCACTGTTTAGTTTCTTTGTAATATCATTCTTTTGAAGTAAATGATGATTTTGGTTGCAGTATTCCCTTTAGAAGGTTGGTATCACTTGCCTTGAGGTATATATGCAATATGCTTATTCTTGCTATGTTTTTAATCTTAATTTTTGTGCTGTTTATTACTGAAAGGCAGTGGTAACACAATTTTCTGAAGAATTTGTATGAACTTCAGAGTATTAAAAAAAAGATTATTACATTAAAATTGCATTAGACTTACAAACCAGATAATAAACAAAGTTTCCTGTTGCCAGATTTTCTGTTTTGCATTTGATTCATTGGAGCAATTTTATTTGTAAGAGAAGAGGAAATTCTCACCTGCAATTTTACCCTGAGTGACTTAGCTGGTTGCTATAATGACAGCTGAAAAGCATTAAACCGTGATGTGCACAGGGAAGCAGTACAGTATATTGGCTTGCTGCTGGATTCAGGTTTATTCACATTGTCTAACAGATGCTTTTAAGCCCAATGAGGAAGAGAAATTTTCTTGTTCTAAAGGGGCGGATGAATGATCTGGCATTTTTCTTGTCACGTCAGTTTTATTTTTTGTGATCTGAAGTGCTATTCAAATAGAATAAAAGCAACTTCTCTTAAGAGTTGACAGGTAAAGTAGATGTGATGCCATAAAAAAGATGTGGGGGTGTCTCTAAAGCTACATAAGACTGCTGCTGCTTTTCATTCGTGACATCAGATAGGTAAAACCAGCCAGGCTTCCTTTTCTGAGGTTACCTGACATCCAGGCCTGTTGAGTTCATGGAACTCCACTGCCTAAATCTAGTAGTTTTAATTAAAAGTAAAGTGACAAAAGAAGTGTTGAAAACTGTGTGACGGTTCAGAGGTTTCAGCTGTGAGAAGCAGATGAGGTTATATAGATTTGAAAGATAAAAAAAATATTATAAGCATGTCAGTATTTAAAACATGCTGATGCTGTGTGGTTTTTGCCTGTTACTAATATTTAGTAACTGAATGTGTTCTTTTTTGAGGAGTGTTCCATAAGGGTTAGCTTTCTCTGGTTCTTGGTTGATCATAGCCATAATTTAAGTCATTCTGAGTAATAAAGATATAAAAAAGATACAAAAATTAGCTGCTGTTTAAAAAATGCACTGCCTGATTCTGAGTAAAGATTAAGGGTTTTTTTTTGGAGTATAAACAAATTGATTTTAGAAATGGTATTTTCTTCTTTAAGTGCTGGAGAAAAACAAAATTGAGAATAAAATTTTTGAATGAAACCTTAAAAAAACCCCAAAAAACTAATATTCACATTATTTGACATGTCCTTTTGTGCATCTTCAGTTGTGCTCCTTACACTTTGAGGCTTTGCCAGCAGTCTGTGTTCAAGTTGGGTATTTCTTTTATTTTTCTGTATTGCATCAGGACCTCAAAATATAACAGGAGAAGCTACTTCTTTAAACTGTTATTTTCAAGCTGTACATAAGCATTGCTCTCCTGAGAGTTTATGGCTTTTGTGTATAACTTTGTAGACTCTAATCAAAACCAGGGTAGTTTAGGCAGAAGATAATGGTTTTATGTTTCTGCTTCCTCGTCAGTCTACAGGAGATTCTCAACATTGCAACTGCAGTCGTGTCCTGTACCAGCAGATCTGTCTGAAAGCAGCAGCCATAACACTTTGAACATCTTACTTTTTAAGAAATGAGAGAATATAGATTAAAAAAAAAAAAGCGCTTAAAACCAATAAAAAATAATATATAAAAATCATCTTTATTCTAAAGGCTAGAGGGAGGTAGGAAATTTGCCACGGAACAGGTCTAACACATTAGATCCTGTTGCCTAAATCTGAAGATTTAGTTTCAGAATTAAATAGCATTACAGTTGAGTCAGTGCTGTATTTTCTTTTCCTTAGAAGAAAGGTGTCTTAACACCTAAAAGAAAAGTGAGGGGCAGACCAAGAACCCCCACAAAGGAGTTAATCTATAGAGTAACTTTTTAATATGTCCCATGAATGGTTCCGCTCTCTTTGGCTGTGTTAATTGTGGCATTTGAGAGCATTGCTGTGCACAAAATTCAGTTGCCTATACTATTAAACTCTTCTATACTATTGGACTGACAACTTGTGTGCCTTTGGCCATGCTAATTAGCACTCTTGCAGTCACTGCTGGGCAGCACTGGGCTGGCAGACTGCTGAAGGCTGTTTTCAGTAGGCACGTGAAGATTAACATAAATATTTGTCATCCTGTGCCAGCTGTCAACCACTTCTGTAAACCAACATGGTATAATTTGCTAATGAAGATTTTTAAGCTTGAGGCTTTGTATTTCAGTGACTCTGTGCTGGAAGATCATAAAAAGTAAAAGGTGCTAAATCAGGAACTGAGGTTACTGGACACACCCTTCAGTGGATGGGATCGTAGAAGGACAGTGTAAGTGAAGGGTTACTTTCAGTATAAAGAGCTTGTATCTGTTAACATCATTCCAGCCACATAAAAAAGGGGGGAAGGTGTAGCCAACAACAAAAATCCTCTATCTAGAGTATATAAAAACTATCAATAATGTTGTGTTACACCAAAGGAAGCAATTACATTAACGCGTTTCTGTCATCTGTAATATTATTAGTACATTAAAACTGCTTGGGTCAGAACTAATTTTTTAAACTTTTTTTCTGATAAACTTGTGTTTTGTATTTTCATTGGTAAGCACATGTTTTAGTTTATAATTGGTTGTGAGAGGATTTAAGTGAAACTGATGCAAAGAAAAGTTACATAGGCATCTGTGGCAAACATGCACACAGTAGTTAACACCCCCTCAGCTAAAACAACTTCTTTAGCGGCTGTGGTATCTTGTCTGTGCATTAGAGAAAAATCTCTACCTTTGTTTTTCTCTTCTATTCAAAGAAAACAGTCTTAGAAACAATAAATATTTACTTTACTGTAGGCAGTTTAACTTCCTTTCTGTTCTTCAGAGTGCTAATAAATGTACTGGAGATTTCCATCTCTGTTCTTCTATTAATTCCTCTAATGAGCCATCATAAGAGAAGAGTGTTGAAGAAAAGATTCAGTGTGTTGTCTGCATTATTACAATGTTGTGTATCAGACATCAATTTCAGTGACCCTCACCTACCAAACTTATTCCTCTCGTGTTCTGGTCCTGGTTTCCCTCATTATTTTTTCCCCATCTGATCTGGAAGTTGAGTATGTGCAGTCCTAAGTTCTCCAAAGTGTTGGGGCATATTCAGGTAGGCCCTGTACAGGATCTGTGGTTAACTAAATAAAACTAAGCAGTTGGCCCAAAGAGCTGTCTTGTATTTTGTTTCTAGTGCATGTTCCTAGGGGTTTTATTCATAGATTTTGATGTTAAGTTCTTAGAGTTGTCATTGCTGTTGCTTATAAAAGGCTTGGATCATAGAGTATGTGGAGTAAGCTACTGCACGTGTATATTCTTCTGAGGTTAAGGAGAGTTATCTGCATGATAATTGGATTCTTAATGTGTATTCTTTCTGATCTGGATTCCTTTTTTTCTAAAGAATATAGGAAGGAATCAGCTTATGTGGCAACAATCTCTGCAGTGATCTGCAGAATAGAGCACTGTGGGCAGTATTAATATGACACAAATGAAAAAAACAAATCGTGTTCAAAGAAACACAACCTAAAAACCCCAAAAATAACAGTGAAAAAACCTTTTTGTTCAAGTATACCCGAAGTGATCTATATGTAGATAGTTCATACGAGAACTGATGTTCAGAAAAACTGTATTAATCAAATTGTTTCAGAAAGTGTAAATTATAGATACCTTTTTGCAAATTGCATGTTTGCTTTGTAGTATACAGTTGTTCTTGGCTATTTCTCTGCTTAAGCAGCGGGGTTGGGCAAGATGACTTCCAGAAATCTCTTCCAACATCAACCACTTCGTGATTTTCCAAGAACATTTGTGTAGCAGCTTATGAATGTTAATGCTGTTGAAGCATAGTGCAAAAGTCTGAGTGGTTTTCATTTTACTCCAGTTCTTGCCAATAGTGTCGATACAATTCAACTTAATTTGTCAACACTTTATGGCAATTTTGAATTGGAACTTAAGAACTAGCTAGCTGTGTCATGTAGGTAGTTTAGATTTGTAACTAAGTTGTCTGCTGATTAGGTGTTAAAACTGTCTGCTGTTCTTTTGTATATTATTATAATTGATTTTTCTCTCCGAAAAAGACTCTTGTCAGAAACTCTGCTTTCTTAAAGTATTACTATAAAACCTTTAAATGTACTTGTTTTTTAAAGTAGACTGAAAAAAACGTAATGGTAAGTTTTTACATGCTTCTAGAAAACAGTGCATTTTCTGATGTCTCCCTACTTTGGTTAAAATGTGGAGAGGGGTGTTTCTCACTACATGTGGTGTAATGGTCTCCCTGTTCACTGAGCTTGAGGTGGAATTGTGGGCTTCTTACTGTACTGTTATTACAAGGTGAAGTGAAATGTAGACATGGCTTTAACGCTCTAAATCTCACTTTAAGCTTGAATTTAGTTAGGAGAATCTGATATTATTTGTGTGTAACAGATTATCTAAGAGTGCAGGATCATGTTTCTTTTTGCATTAGCTTTTCAATACAAAATTTAGAGAACAGACTTTATTATGAGACACTTAAAAAAAAAATTGGGGGAGGGATCTACTGCAGCAACTTGAATTCTGTACTTGCATCTTGTTGCTACTTGTTATGAAACCTCATAGCATGGAACTTGATGAGATGGGGATATCTGTCCAAGTTATTTTATCAGCCAAATATGTTTTGGGGTTAGCTTGCACCTGTTTGTATAGCTTTCTGAAAATTCCTGGCTGGAATATAGTAACTGCTTCAGCCTTTTGATTGCCTCACTTTGCTCAAATGCTGTTTGAAGTGATGCAGTTAAATTAGGGGACAATTGCTCCTTGAGTTTGGAGATCGCAGTTCTGTGTCACTCTAGCAGTTACAGGAATATAGAAATTATGTTATGCTTGTGGAGCTAAAGTGAGATTTTTCTAGAGGGTCATAAAAACAAAATAAAATATAATTTTTTTTTTTTTTTTTTTTTTAATCTGAAAACCAAACATATTGCTTGTGGATAACTTTTCAGGGCTTGCAGATTTTTGTGAATGCTTACACATTTTATGAAGTGAATTTTTCAGATATCACAGGATGGGTGAAAGAATGAATCACTGTGGATTTATCATGTTTAACAGGAAAACTAAATAGTTTCATGTGGAGAATAAAACAATTAAAGACATTTTGAAGTGTGCTGAGCTTTTCCAAGAAAATAACTGTTGGGAAGCAAAGAAAAGCAGGTCTCTAGTACCAGGGCTGAGGTTCTAATGATATTGATGATTACATTAAATACTGCATGTTTTGATTTTTAAAGCTATGGTAAAGAAAGATGTTGTAAAAATCTGTGGTTCTTCTAAGGTTGTGATACATTTCACATACCTTCTCCCTTGTGCACAATAAAAGTGGTAGCTGCTCCTCGGACTTGTTCCATCTCAGCATCTTCTTTCTTATTTTAAATGTTCTTCATCAAAAAATACACAGTGTACATTCACTATTACTTACAGTGCTCCCTGAACAGAAACCTCAGAGGAGTGGAATTGCAACCTGCCTTTGATGAAAGAAGACTCAACACCTTTGTTACCTGAACCATGTTCTCAAAAAATGTGAGAGATGAGTTAAAGGCCGCCACTCCTCATAATTGCTTCTTGTAATGAATGTTGACTTTTTTTTTACCTTTATGTAAAATAAAGTATAAATCCTGTCTTGCTCTTGGGAGAGGGACAGGGGAAGAACTTTGGATTTTTTCTTCCAGTTTTTCCAACATTTTAAATGTTTACTTTAATTTGTTAGCAGACAGGTGAGAGCTGATGCATGTTTAGACAGAACTCCCTCAGGGTACCAAACAACTGTACTCCACCTGGGGACTGGGGGTGTACAACCAAATGTCCTGAGTTTACTAGAATTTCTCTTGTGATAGTGTTGTCAGCTTACTGAAAATGCTAAGGCTACAAAAAGCAACTGAGTAGGAGTGGAAAGAGCATCTGTTGTTTCTGAACATATCTGAACCTAAAGGTAGTTTTTGACTCTTCCAGAATGTTTTCCTCCCTTTCTACTACTTTGTGAAACTTTATTAAGTTGTTAAACATTTGTTCAGGAGAACTGAACATTAAACATCTTTCTAGTGGGGTAAAAACAGTTGCTATTTGGATTGCTACTAGTAACACTCACTTTATTCATTGCAATAAAGTATCATAGAGTACTAATTTGCCGTGACTTACACTTGGGAAGATTACTTGACATTCTTGTGTAAATTTAATGTAGGAAGAGGTTGTATTGGATAAACATTTCAGCTAAGGTAGATCCTGAAATGAGAACAAAAATGTCTAATTACTTCCTCCTACTTATCTTTTACAATCTGGTATATCTAAGAATGAAGGTATGTACCTTGTTGTTTGCAGTGGATTCAGAAGCTACAGTGCATTGCATGCTATCAAATATCCTGATTGAACATTGCACTACTGTGTTACTGTGGGTTAGCTGTGCCTTGACTACAGGACAAAAACTTTGTGAACTGAGTCCTTAGGGAGCTGGCTTAATTACCCAATATGCTTTTCTTATCTGGGGCCATGACACTGCAGAGAGCAATAATATCCCCCAAAAGAGGAAGTTTTTAGTTAGGCTAAAATGCCAGAGCATCAAAGGGGGTAGGTAATGGCTTTAACTTACATTCTTGTTCAACAGCTTGTTCCTGAAGCTACCCCTGGGGTTTGTTTGTTTGTCTGGTGGGTTTGGGTTTTTTAAAATCAGTCTTAATTTGGTTCTATCTATTTTCAGGTAAAATCAGAAGCTCAGAAACTTTGTTAATACTCCATGTTTGGGGGCTGGTATGTGAAATAGCAGTTGAGCACTCTTTGAAACTGAGAAAAGAAGAGAATTAACTGGAAAATTAGAAGCCCTGATGATAAGACAGGAATGAGGTTTACCACTGAATTTTGGGATAGAGTTCATATGCAGGTTTTTCTTAGCTGCTTATTCAATTGAAGTACTGCATCTTGCTTGCATAGATACCCTGTAACTCTCTAAATTGCAGAAATTACATGCCTCTTCAGGGCATGCAGTTCATGTACTGGTCTTGTTCAGTGAATGAATTAGGGCTGGAGGCTGGGTGTGTATTTTGGTTTTTTATTTTGTTTTACAAGTGTTGAACTGAGCCTCTGAAGGGCAATGAAATTAAGGTGTATGTGGAGGGTGTAATGATAACAAAACCCCCAAACAAAGAACAACCCCTCCCCACAAGCAAACAGGTCTGTAATTAAAAGGAATAAAGAGTTCCCTCTCAACAAAAGTTAATATCCAATGTGGATTTTTTTTAAAGCTGATTCACTACATGATCCACTTGGGTGGAGCTTCAGTTGAAATTTCCCATTTCCATGGTTAATAATGTGTTACTGTTCTCTGTGTGTGTGTGTTTAATCTGATGTAGTGCAGCCTCAGTAAGAGAGCATTTAGGTGACTAGGGAAAAACAATAAATTGCTATTTCCATCAAACAGTAGGGTAAAATAGCCTTCAGTTCCTTTTTCTTGAAAATTGGTTTGTAAAACTTCAGATGTGTTACAGTAGGAATCTGTTGTCTGCTGACTGCAGCAAAAGAGATGTGTTATAAGCGCTGTTTGTTTTGGGCTTACCAGTTTTATGTTGTGGGAGATATACAATGCAACACACTTCCTGTTGAAAATAATATTAAGAAATAAAATGTTAGAACAATACAAAATATAAAGTAAATTTGCATATGGTTATGCTTTTCAGTGTGTTATCAACATTAGTCTTACATAGAATCCAAAGCAGTGTACCAGCTACTAAGAAAAATGAGCTTTACCCCAGTCAAAATCAGGACACATTGGTATAAAATCAGTTACCTAAAAGGAATTAATAAACCAGAAAATGAGGGTAACTTGATGTAAAATGCTTTTCCTTTTTTAAACACAACTTCTGGGTTATGTTTCTCTTTCCTTTAGATTTTTCCTGAAAGAGCAATCTCTCTATATTAAACAAAATACTGAATGTATGGATAATGTGTCCAAATGCATTTTTACTGTGAACAAGTTGGGATTTTGTGTGCTTCTGTAAGATACTATAATAGCAAATAAAACTGTAGAAAATTAAGACTTCTCTTAGCACATTACCAAGTTTGTAATAAGAAAAATCATTTTTCAGACACAGGCTTCGTGTCCTATTGATCGCAGACCATTTCAAGCAGTGTGCAGGCTGGATGCACTGGATAAGCAGATAAAGGTATGTTCCAGACTTATTGGCTCAAATAACTTCTGTTGTAGGAACGTCCAAGTTATGCTGCAGCCCTTTATTCGTATAAAATGAAATGCGTTATGTTACATAAGCTTTCCTAACAAAGTAATTGCTGCTTACCAGTGTTTCTATTACATATTTGAAGCTAGGAATTATTCTTAATTATTTTTTCAGAGCAAGTATTTACTGTAGTTATAATAATCATAAAGCTGCTGTTGCTATTTTCTAGTATCTTTGAGCATCTGTGATATGTCCAAGAATAGAAGTACAGTAATTGGTCTCAAAGTGTTTTTTAAACTAGGTTTTGTAAACAACTGATATACCAATTATCATGCAATATTGCCTTTTTTTTAGCTGAGATGAATATTCTCTGTTCACAGCCTCCAATTCCCAGACAAAAACACATGAAGGCGAGAGGAATCAATTAATGTTAAACGTTGTTCAACCCAAATCTGAATATTTTTCAGCTCTGAATTCTTAAAAATACTGATATGGAGAGTAGTTTATCAAGTAGGAAAAAACCTCTTCCGATAGTTGATGCTAAAAATGCATATAGTAAGATGCTGATAATTCCATGTATGATTTGGAAATTTTTTGATGAAGTTATGCTTATAAGTAGTTCATAAGCTGCTGGTCTTGCACTTTGTGACATTTAGAAAACAGGCTTCCATTACTCATTTCTTGTACCTCTTGAGGCCCAGAAAGTCACCTGTAAAGGAGCCGTGCTAGAGATGCTTCCTTCTCGTAGAAAACTGTGCTTGCATATTTTGTCTTCTTTATTGCTGAAGAATCAAGGAAGCAGTTGAAATAGGATAAACTGAAGTTTACATTTGGAAAAGTGTAAAGGCTGTATCAAAATACAGTTTGAAAGATTGTTCACAGAACTGCGGTGTAAACAGGTGGGCAGAGAACAGTATCCTTACCTGAGAAAGAGCCATGGGAGCCGTAGGAGTAGATGGAATGTGTACCAAGATATGCAGACACAGTGGTCAGCATCATCAGTGGTGCTACCAGAAGACTGGCAGCTTTCTCTTTGTGATATTCAGAATTAGAATACTAATACATTAAGGGGTTGCATAAAAAGGCAAATTTTGGGAATGAGGAACTACAAAGTTTCTAATGCAAATGATGGCAATGTATCCATTTAAGCAACTTCACAGTGTGAAATAAAAGTTGTATTGTTCTCAGTGTTTTTGAAAAGTGGAAAAACCTCAGTATTGTATAAGATACAATTGGGTGTTTTCTAATTATGAGGAAGCATATTAAGTTGAGTGGTAGTTTACCAATTTCCCAAGGTGAATCCTGTGTACTCTGAACAACCAACTTAGATTGTAAAAACTTAACTTACAGATTCATGATGGAAACTAATGCATAGCTCTAAGACACTTGCAATGGCACTCTGAATTTTCAGGGCTTTTTTGGTCCTGTGAACTTAGTATGCATTGTCAGGCATTGTCAATAACATATCAAGGTGTAGATTTTTTTGTATTTTATGAAAAACAAAAGAAAAAATTCTCAAAACTGTGAAGTCAAAGAAGGAAGACTTGAAATGTTTTCTAGTCCTTCTGTTTGAGTTTAATTTCTGTATAGACCTGAAGAGACTTTGTATGAATTTAGCCCAAGTGTCATGACATTCTAGATTGGATTGACTGTATTTTACAACACAGGTTCAGGTTACAAAACAGCTAAGGAGGAAGGAGGAAGAGGAAAACTGTGCCTGCAATAAGGAAACTTACAGCCATGTGAAGATGAGAAGTTTTGTGAGGTTGGTCATCTGTGTAACTTCAAGCATTTGAATTGGAATATTTGAAATGTTTAAAATCAACTGGTTTAACATGTATGGGCTGAAAATTATGTAAAATTAGTTTTATTTTAGAATAAGTTAGTTTTTATTAGTAGTAGTTTAATTTTATTTTTATCACTGCTGTAATTCCCACTTGAATAGTTAAAATAGCGAGGAAGAAGTAAAGGGCAATATATTTCTTGCATTGAGCTCTGTGAAAGTTGCATTTTTCAAGCAATTGACAAATTTTACATTAATTTGAAATATGGCTACATCAAATTTTAACAGCATAAATATTTTTCTTTGTTTATCTAAACAAACTTGCACGTTATCATAAGCACTGGTAATGTTCCTGTTCTATAAAAAATAGTTCTAGTTAAAAACTGATTTTATTCTAGTAAGCTTGAGAGGGATCACTTCTACTGTTATATGGAAGTAGCATTTCTGTTTCCATAAACTTTATCTTGTAACATTTGCTGCATTGTTACAGGGGAAGCTCAGGATTACGTAGATTAATTTGCTAAATAGTGCTTATCTAAGGTCAGTGTTTAAAGGAATGTATGAAAAGTACAGAGTTCTTGAGGTTTAATGTGATCAGACTTCACTGCAGAAAATATAACTGGAGATAAATTACCTTTTTCAACTCATAAGAAAATAAGATTCACATTTTGAATCAACTCTGATATTCCTAAAAGGAAGCGGGTTATAACACCTTTCACATGTTGCCGTGAAATCAAACAAAACTGAGCATTCTGATTTAATACAGGATATTAATTCTTGTCTAAATTGGCTTCCTTTTTTTTCTGTCTAAGCTGTTTGAAGCACTGTGGCTTTTAATACATGGAAGATGATATTCATGATGCAAGTTCAGGTTTTAATAGCAGTTAGAACTTGGTTTATGTGCACAAAATAAAAATACCTTCAAATAGGAGAGGATTTTGTTTGGATGTGTCTAGAAACTGCTTTTTTAATGTCTTTTTTTGATCTTGCAGAAGAGCTGTATGTCCAGACAAAGGGCCAATAACAGTAAAATTAAGCAGAATTGTGAAGAAAAAATACAGTAAGTTGGTATTTGCCAGAATTGCTGTGTATTAAGGAACTCTAGAATATCTTTTCTTGATGAGCCAATTAAATTTTTTACAATTGCTTACATTTTTATATAAAAACCAAATTCCAAGTAGGGTAGAAGTGTGGAACTTCTAGAACAGAATTGCAGTATGTGAGAGTCCTGTTTTTATATTACTGGAAAACTGCCTCTTCAATTTAATTCACAAGTCAAATGGATATGGTTTCAGCCTCAAGTAATTTTCTGCATCAGGCGGCTGGGCTAATGACTAGCTTTTATTCATAGAAGTTTTTTTGGTGAGAGTTCAAACATAGGCAGCACTTAGCTGTGTTTTGGAGTTGCTATTCTGAGGGGCTTATTTGATAGAAGTTGTTTGGTAAGTTTTTTCTTAACATAGGAAATATGAAGCAAATACCTGAAGAGGTAAAAACTGCTTGGTATCTAAAAAGCTATTGTGAAGGTGCGTGCATTTTTATTTTACTCAGTCTGTACATAAACATTGTAAATACACTCAAGATATGCATTTTGTTAACCTCCCATTGCATTAATGATTTTGATGAACAATCAAGAACTAATATGCCAAAGTTAAGATGGAAGTTTTGTTCCTTGTTCCACAGGTAATATTTTGTATGACAAACAAAACAAGAAAACTTTCTCTGTGAAGATAAACAAGGTTGGTTCTGCTAATGAAACGTTTGTAAATGCTTTCTTACATTAGAGCATTTTTAAGACTACCTTCCTGCTTATTTTCCAGGCTAATTTCTATTTGTTAATTTTGGTATGATTCAAACTTTTTTATTTTGGCTCTTTTGGTCTTGAAGTAATTAGAATATAGTGCTAGGTTATAACAGCTTCTTTCTCAGATTAAACTTAGTTTTATGGAGGTAAATATTTTTATTTAGATTAGGATGTTACATTTTAAGATTCTGAACCCTGTTTTCATCCATCTTCACCGAAGGAAGATGGTTTCATCTACAAGCTGTCAGCCAAGCACCACTATATGAAGGTTTTTAATACTTTCAATAAAATACATAGACGTAATCAACCAAGTAATTTGTGTGAATCTGCCACAGACATTATGGTTTGCATCAAGTTGGGTTTTTTAAAATGTGAGATTTCTGTCAAGAAGGTTTCTGTTTCCAAGATCTTAGCCTATAAACACAGGACCACCAGACGCCAGATTTACAAGGAGCTGTAAAGGCTCTCTTGTTTGATTTCTACCGTCCCTCCTTTCAAAAATACTATGTGTCTCTGAGACACAAGTTCTTGATCAGTTCTTTCTTACTCATGGTTGTACCTGTACGTGAATGTGCGTAAAAAAGTTTTAGGCCATAAATTTAATTCTGAAGTGTAAATGCCATCATTTGCCATCATTCTGTCTTACCTGAAGTTTGACTATTTGGAGGAAAAGCTATGTTCAAGTCCCTGTTTTGGTTACTGCTTGGATTCATGTAGTATGGTGCATATGCTGTGTATTTTCAGCAGCTGATGGCCTGAGCTGTAACTTTTGCTCATTACACCATAGTTGTCAGGGATGTTGTTAGCTCCAGTTTTCCCATTCTAAGTCAGGTATTTGGAAATTTGGGTTCCATTGCCCTGTAAACTTTAAGTACCTTTCACTTCACTGAAGGGATTTTGAACTGGAAAGATAGAGCTTAACAATAGATGAGCCACTAATGTGACTTCATGGTTGGGGAATGCTTTCATTTTTAGTTTCACTGATTTATGGTAAAGTGTTTAATAGCATTAATGTCTCCAATAGTAGCAAAAAAATTGCATAAGCAAAAGTAGAACCATTAAAAACCTTCAGGAGGAGGCATGGGACTCAATTATCCAAGAAATGCTCAAAATTTAAAAGAAGGCCATAATGTACTAGCAACTACTTCATAAGGACATTTGTGGAACATTGGATGGCTTTTTTAATTGGAGGGGGAAAGGTTAATTTCAAAATTTATATTACTCTTAAAGTAAAACTTAAACTCCACAGTGTTTTAGGCAAAATTTAAAATTTATATTTATAAAATGTATATTTATTTATATTTATATGCTGATAAAACAGGATATGTTCCCAGCAAAAGCAGCTCTCTGTGCCAAAGTTTGATAGAACATATGGATAATGACTGCATATGGAGACATGTATTCTTATATATCCCACTACAAAGTTTATTTTTCATTTTTCTGAATTAAAATTATGGGAGCATTCTAAATTCCTGTTTTAAAATGCCAGTCACAGGGAATGAACAGGAAAGTTTTAGCCAGGTTTGAGGTGGTACGAGCCCTTTAGGTGCTGTGACAAAAATGGATCAGTGTATGTTAGTGCGGGAAGAGTATCTGGAGGACTATTGATGGTTTGTTGTTGGGGTTTGTTTTTTGGCTTTTCCCCTGCAGCCCACGCAGTGTCCGGCAGCAGAGCTCCCTGCACGCCTGCAAACACAACAGGCCAGCACACAGCGCACGGCTGGGCCTTGTTAGCAACATAAATTGGTGGTGTTATCTTTTGAAGTACAAAGTGGGTTCTAAGTGTTGTGCCCCTGTGGGAGGGCCCACTAACTAGGCACACCAGACAGTCTTCAATTCCATAATCCTACCCGAGGGCAAAGGAGAATCCCAGCTACCCTCATTAGCTTCTCTTGCTACTTGAAACTAAACATTTGGTGAACTGCTGTGCAGGGCTGTGAAGGTGCTCGAGCTGTACTTACTGTGGAACTTTTAGGTAGCAGAATTGTGCAGTAGTAATGATCAAGCTGATTTATTCATAATGCCTGTGTGGAGTAGTAAAGATTTTGCTTTATATAAAAGATGAAGTTTATCTGCAAAGAGCAGTTGTTGAAAATTTAGAGACTGAATAGAGAAAATCTGTTTGGTATAACTGCAAATCTCTGCATATACCTATGGAACTATTACGGTGTCTGCTTTTTATGAGCTAAAGTCTTGCTGACCTAATTTAATTTCAGTGCATCTTCATGTATTTAGTGTTAATTATTTTATTTTGGGTGTCTTTAATTCATAATTTATTTTTTGTGTAGCCCAGAAGACAGACCTGCTGGAATGAGTGCATCAGAACTAATTTCTTCAGCACACTTCTGGCTGGTGGTAGCAGTGAAGAATCCTTTTTTAGCTGTAGAAATGACTGGTTAGTGTGTACTAATGCTTTGTATAAATTGATGGGTTTCTGTATTGTAGATTCTGAAGTTCCTTCTGCTCCTACCTGTATATATACTGCCTTGAAATAGTCTCAAGATTGCCAGAGAAATCATTCATTAATGAAGAGCAGTTAAAGGATAAACACAAACGTTTTAAAATTAGTACTGTCAAGAGCACACCTCAGTTTCTGTCATGTGTTCAGCATCAGAAGCACACATTTGAGTATTTTAATCTCATTGATTTTACAAGTTTTAGTTCATGTTTAATTCCTTGCTGAATTGAAGTCTTGGATAGGAAAGGCTTAGCCCTGTTATTACAGCAGCAGTTACCAAAACAGTTAATGGTAAATATCCTGGTTTGTATCAGAAACAATCTTCTTTGTTGTTGTTCTTTGATTCCAAGAGGAATAATTTAAACATCCATGAAACAATTTTGCATTTAGCAAAATACTTAATTAAGCTTAATACTTAAGAACGGGTATATAAAAAAATTTTCATTGAATAGATGGAAGAAAAAGAAGAGTCTAAAAGAATGTTGTTTGGAAAATTTGGCCTAATTAAAAAAAATGTACTACATCTGTATGTTTTTGACATACAATCAAAATAGGAACATAAAATAGCAACTTTTTGCCATGCATGCAACTTTTTGCCATGTTTTTGACATACAATCAAAATAGGAACATAAAATAGCAACTTTTTGCCATGCATGCAACAGAATTTATCTGTCAAGGATACAAAGTTTCTCCATCCTTCAACTCCCCAGCAGACACATTTCATCCCCTTTTCCATTCCATCTGATTTATTTTGGACTTCTTTTATGTTTGCTGCAACTGTGTTTTTCCTCTAAGCAATTACCAATGCATAGTTTAATCATTACTGTTGAAAGTTCTAATACAGTTAAATTAAAGTCATTGGTAGGAGCAATTACTGAAATACAAAATTGCCAAAGTTACTTTTTACAACCTCTTGTATGAAATTTGTCTTTCAGTCCAGAATTCACAGAAGTCAATGCAGGGATCAGACAGAAGAGACAAGAACTGGAATTGTCCTGTTCATCTGTGATTGCTAGAGTTGAAAGGTCTGTGTTTTGGATTCATAGTAGATCTTCGTACTTCAAGTTGGAGTTTGATTAATTTAAATTGCTCTTTAGATAGAATATAATTTTCTTTAAACTAAATAGTGTTTGCACTTAACTTGTTAAATTTTTGTGTATTTGCTGCTTGGTGTTTTTATGTCAACAGATTCTTTTCTGTCCTAATACTTTTTTGGTACTTGTGACAAGCATAGTAACTCCACTGACTTATGAGACTTAATACGTTACCTTTTCACAGAAATGTGAGTTTGAATAGATTTTCTATTTGGAAGCTAATATTCAATGAACTTTTAAAATTATTTCTATCTCTAGATATTAGACTATGCTTGCTTTAACATCAGTTTGATTCTGATTCTCCACACCACCCTGTACCCTACTTTAATGGGTTGGTTCTATCACTTTTTCTGTAATAATTTATGAAAAAATCCTGTTTACATCTAAAAAGAGCTAATAGGAGTTGCATCGAGTGAGACAGAGAACATAAAATAATTCTATGGGTTTTTTTTGTCAGAAAGCAGAAGTGTGTTAAAACATGCCCCAAGGATATTTTTGTGAGTGTAAAGCAGAACCATAAAAGTAACTGATTTTAAAATAACACAATAAGAAATTAGTTCTAAGATCTTAATTTCATTATATATCTCTTTGGTATAAAAACAAAGACTAAAGTTAAAATACCAAGTGAAGAGTTTTTTAATTATTATAAAAAATTGCATTTCTGATTAAAATAATAAATTTATTACATGTACATTTTCTTAGGATAAGTTTCATTCCAACTCAGTGATAATGCAAAATTTGTAGATCTCTAACTAATGAGCTCTGTTTTTGCCTAAGGTTTGCTGAGTGAGTCTGACTGAGTATATATTTCTTTTGTTTCTATGAATAAAAAAAAAAGCCTTTTCTAAAAATCTCATGTAGACTATTTCTCAATTTTCTGCTGAAAAGGTTGCTGTTCTGATGAAGTACTAAATCAGCACTCAGACCCTTTTTTCCAGTACTATAACCTACTACTTTGTTGAATATTACTGCTCTATGTTTGACTTTAAAGAAAGCCAGATGTATATTGCTTTAACATTAAATTCCTTGTTCAAGCAGTTTTCATAGATTAGGCAGTAAAATGAACCTGAAATTAAATATGACAAGGAAAGTTTTGTTCACTGTCAGCTTTGTGTTTCTCTCCAGCTGTGATGAAGTTGAAAGGGTTGTAGTTACCCAATGTGTTTTGGTTTTGTGCATTGTTTCCAAGACTTGCTGCAAACAGCTAAAACAACTAATGCTGCTGCTTTTGCTTTTACTTTGCAGTGTTCCTTTAATATCTTACGGAGCTGAAGCTGAGACCTTTCTTCTCACTTCTTCTGCAGTGGCTGGAAGAGTTCTTCCACCAAATATCAGGCCTTTGGAAAACTTTGGTAAACTTTTTTTTTGTAAGTTTTATTTATAGCTCATGTGGAGTATTGTTAAAATACGATTATCAGAAATCAAACAAAGTTAGTTGCACTTAACAGGGAAAAAAAAATCTGTTTTGATGCAGCTAGGTACTATTTCAAAGTCAGCTACTTAATTTCTGAAATTAGAATACAGAATATGAATCATCCACCCCAAAGCTGGTATAGCTTATTCTTTTGAAGATTAAATTAATAAGCATTTATGTAACTTAATTCCATTTCTAATTGCAACATTTGTTCCGTTTATGCTCTTCTTTCTTCATTTGCCATTGTTCAAGGTTAAATCTTACTTTGATGCATTATGAATGGCATGTTTCAGGGGTATATTGTGCAGTGTGAGGAGCAAACTTTTCTGGAGACAAGAACATTAGTCAGGAAGCAGTGAAGTGTATGGATCTGTTTCAGTGTGCCTAAAAGCTCTACAGGGCAAAAGTACTGGAGCTCCGTGGTCTGTCAGGAAAGCAGCAGAAGACAAGATATGGAAGGAATTGCTTTCCTCCAGTTACTTTAACAGCCTCTGTCTCCACACTCAGCAAGAATGTAGTTTCTCTTCCAAACAGCTGCACAACTTCAAAGAAGTGGAAACAAAGGAATCCAGTTTTTTAAGGCTAGACTTAGTACCTTAACACCTTCTTTGGATTGAGATTCACACCATTTTCACATGTCTAGTAGGCAGAGATAGGACAGATTTGGGTCTCCTGGCCTATGAAAATTGTGTGGAAGTAAATTACTGGAAGGAATTAAGTAGCAGAATGATCATGAAAAAGTTCCATTCATGTTCTTTATTCTTTCTAAAGAATATGTATTTCACCTCCACATTTCCCAGTGAAAAATGGATAGGTTGCTTCCTCAGGTCTCTGATGTTTGGCAGTGCAACGTAACTGATTCTTAACCATTTTTCTTCTAGTAGTATACATGTTGACTCTCTGACTCTGGTACCTCTTGACTTCTCTGTCTACCTTTCTACTTCTGTAGTCAGGCTCTATTGTTAGGATGCACCAGAAGCATTAAAAAATTATATTTAGAGCAAAATTTTGTCAGTTGTCTTGATTAGAATTTTGATACTTGTACTGTGGACAAAGATTGAATTTTAAGATTAGTGCCAACATACTACAGTGTTTTAAGATTCAGAGTTTTAAGTCATCTTCACATTTTATTTATATACTTTCTACTGATAAAGAGCATGCAGGAAGTAAGAGTCTTAAAATTTCCTAGTAAAACCAGGGGATGGTGGATATGAAGGTGTCCCTTGAGGATTTTAGTCATATTCTGTTGAGTGAGCGTTCCTTCTCCATTCAGTTTTTATATAGTATCTGGGTAAGAGGACGGCATGCATAAGAAAAGGTAAAGACAAAGGTAAAGAGAACCCTAATTGAATACTGTTAGAGATGCATGGCAAATATATATATATATAAGGAAACTGACTTTTTGAAAAGGTGGAGAAAAGGAGAATGAAGAAAATAGATGCATTTAAAAAAGGGTGCAAACTGGTTCTTGAATTTTTTACTAAATTGGGCCTGAAAGATGATAGCATAAGCATTTTTTGTTTTCTTTATACACTTGTCTCTTAGGTGTGGCTTGTGGTCACAACTAAAATATACAGTTTTGCATCAGAGTAACAGCTGACAGTAGCTTCCAGGGTTGTACAAGGAGGCACACAAATATCAGTGATGACCAGATAACTGTAGTGTCTGAATCACCCCTGTAACTGCTGCATTTCTGGTAGTCTGTTACCATTAAATAGTCTTTTTACTAACTGGACCTGAAAATGCATTAGTGAATCTACAAATACCAGTATGATTTATGCTGGCATTATGCAGGTTTTATGTGATTAAAATATTTTTCAATAAAGAGTGAGCTGAAATGTATTTTATTTGGTCCGAGTCCAAAGCTTGTGAAGCTTTTCTGTTAACATTTTACAAATAGGGCATGCTAAAAGAGGTTTGTGCTTCACATGTAGATTTTGAATGTGTTAGAAAAGTAACTCGCCTTTTAATTCTGTCCAGATTCCCACATTCGACTTGTTTTCTACTGGGTTTTTTTTTGTTTTTTTTTTATTATTGCAAGATGATTTCTTCTCCCTTGAAGAAAATGATCACATATATTAAAATTTGAAATGTCATGTAACATCTGACTTGATTTCCTGGTTATTGCAATAGATTTGAAGACATAATTAGTCTGAGACAGCCACCTGTTGCTGAGTTAAGTGCTGCTTAACCACTGTAAAGTCACTTTGTAACAAAATGATTGGTGTTAGAGTCGGTACCCAAAATAGCGTCGGTCACCTGAAATTCCTTTGGAAGTTCTTTACGATCATGTTATTTTCTTTTAAATACATGGTACCTTCTATACAGTTGATTTTGGTTTTCGTTTTCTCAAATGGTTATTCGATCATTGGGCATGCAAAACCCAGAACCACTGCGTTTTTCTTTTTGTGTTTAAACAAATTATTGTGTGTTTGCAAGGAAGGTCAGAGGCTGTGATTATAGTCCTTAAAGGCTAGCGAGGTGGTTATGGAATTCATTCTCTGCGATTACTGTTTGCATTTGATACAGTGATAGGTTTTTTTGTTCTGTTAACAAAGTAGCAAGTGGTAGAAAGAGGCTTTTTTGCTGTTACTTACTTATCTTATTCCAATCTTACTTTTATAAAATCTGTTTGTGAATACATTAGACAAATATTTTAGTGTAGCAAACGTGTGGGAAATAATGTACAGAGTTAAAATCACATGTTTGTGATGTGAGAGTGATTGCAAAATCCATAGCAATTAATCTTTCTTAGTTTGCACTATTCACGTATGAAATTGAAGCTGTAAAAGAATTCATTTAAACACTACATTCTTGATGCTTCCTGAAATCTACACAAAGTGTGAAACAAATTAATGTATATGCCAATAAATTAATTTAGTTCTGAAGTATTACATTCAAGTACATTTACTTAATTATCATTAATCTTTAATTTCTGAGCTGTCCACCAGAAGCTTTTGTAGGTACTGACAGTGCAGTTTTCCCTGTGCAGTGAATATAACCCTTAGCTTCCCTACCAGGACTTTTGTCAAATGGTAGATGGCATGAAATAAATTAGTGCAGTATCAACACAAAGAGCTGAGCTGCTTGCTAGGTGTGCCTTAGTCATTCTTTGTAGAGCTTTTATTTTTTTGATGCAGTGTAGGCTGCAGGCACCTTGGGTGTCTTGCGGCAGAGTTTAAGTTCAGTTTGCCCTATAACTGGTGAATAAGTTTGCACTGTCACTGCTGTGTCTGATTAACGGCTGCGCATGTGATCATCCACCGATGGCCATTGGAAAATGTCCCCTTCTCTAGTACTGAGCTTTACTATCAACTGGCCTGTGGTACAGAGTGACAGGAACTGCTATATGCTGACAGTGTTGTGTGGTTAATTCATTACTTTTCTAACAGCTTAAATGCTGACTATCTTTGAGCAGCCGTGTCAATAACAGTTTCACTGTGCATGCTATCATTGTCCATGTAGCCAGGCCAGCACTGCTTCTAAAGTGTGTGCTCAGATGTCTGATGTCACTTTACCTTGTTTCTGTTCTTTAAAACAACCAGTTTCCATTTAAAAAAGGAAAAAAAACTGTGGCAGTATTTCATACTAAATCTTAAATTGTATTATTTGAGGATATCTGTTGATACCTGTTACACTGCAGAAGACCCTTTGTTCTGAAATATGTTCAGATAAATGGTTATTATCAAATCTTAATGTCTTTTGTTTTTATTAGAATCTTTAGGCAAAGGATATGCTGTTGCATGTACCCAAGAAGGAGAAGAGAAAAAGGAAGCTTCTGGTTCATCTGGCACTAGAGGAAGTAGGAGGAAATCAGTTACTACTACTCCTACAAGAAGGTCTGCACGAAACAGCAAAAACGAGCCTCTGAGTCAGTCTCGGAGCTCCCCTCGATCAAGCGGTTCTGCTTGCAGTGCCCCTGGTAGCAATAACCCATCTCTGAATAAAACTCATTCAGAAGCAGGGAATGCTCCTCCAAAGCGCAAGTCTAAAAGAGCAGTTAAACAACAAACACCTGCAGTTAAAAAGAAACTGAGAAGTTCTGCACGTTCTGAAAAATCACCCTGTGACTCAGTGGAAGATGATGACATTGCTGAGCCTGAAGCAGGCCTAACTTTAGATAAAGACCACCAGTCAGATAATGAGAGCAATAATGCAAGCCTCCCACAGAAGAATAATGTAGAAACGGAATCTGCTAATGGATTGGAAAGCTGTAGTGAGCATGCAGAAATTGAGGAAACTACAGGAGAATGTGACAGAGATGAAGATACTTCAGGCAATGCAAATGTAAGTTTTTCTCTCCAAGAACGCCCAGTACTAACTTCAGGAAGTGAAAGTCAGGAATTTGAAGTAAAAAATGTTATAGAAGAAAATGTAGATCTTGCCAAACAGGATGATTGTGAGAATACTCTTGAACAAGTGGAAACAGTAGCTAGTCCCAAAGATGATATATGCAACCATGTGGCTTCTGAAAAAGTAGATCAAACATCATGTAGTCCTCAAAAAGAATTAATGGAGAACATAGAAACTTTGACAAAAGTAGATCAACCTATAGCTAATCCAGAAAATGAATTGTTGGAACATCTGGAACCTTTGGGAAAAGATCAGCCATTAGAGAGCCCTGGACGTGAATTGCCTGAGCATCCTGAAGCCATGGAAATGGATAATTCTGAGACTGAACTAAAGCCAGTAGTAGACTGTGCAAATACAAGTCCTGTTCAAAATGAAGAACCAGATGCATTAATACACAGCATATCTATAGACAGTGCATCAGAACAACCCTTAAAAGAGAATACCATTTCAGAAAGTGAAGAGGGTGGAACTTCAGAGTCACCCCTGGTAAATGCTGAACATAAACATTTTGGTGAAGATAACAATGAAATGATACCAATGGACTGTGACTCATTTTGCAGTGACCAGAATGAACCTAAGATTGAACAGTTACCACCACCTGAAAGTACAGAGCAAGGAGAAGTGAACACCTTGCAGTGTGATGTGGGAAACTCTGCATCAGGTTCTGATGAAAAAGATGAAACTGTTCCTCAAGAAAGAGAGTGCCAGCCAGAGGTCAGAAAAGAGAAAAAGGCTCGAACTAGAAGATCTAGATTTCACTCTCCATCAACAACTTGGTCTCCTTCTGGGAGAGAGGGCAGGAAATCTCAATCACCATCCCCTAAAAGGGAGACAACTGGAGACAGGAGCTCACGATCACCCAAGAAGGTAACTGTGAGGGAGGGAAGGAGATCCATGTCTTGTTCTCCAAAGAGAGACACACTCAGAGATGAGAAAAAAACACCATCTCGATCTCCCAAAAGGGAAACTGTCAGGGAAAGCAGGAGATCATCTTCTCGATCAGGAACTAAGGATTCGTCTCCAAGGCGAAAATCCAGGTCTCGAAGCAGTGATAGAGATAATCAAAGAAGAGATCGTGACAGAGAAAGAAGAAATAGGAGGTGGTCTAGGTCACAGTCACGCTCTAGATCAAGGTCACGATCTAGGACTAGAAATAAAAGTTCTTCATTCTCTAGAAATGAGAGGGAAAGTCATTCACCTCGATGGAAAGAGAGATGGGCAAATGACAGCTGGAAGAGTCCCAGAGGAAACGATCGATACAGGAGAAGTGATCAAGAGAAACAGAATGAAACTCTTAAAAAAGAGAAAGACAGTAATACAGAAAAAAGCAGTGAAGATCAATGTTCAGATAAGCAGAGGAATGATTGTCCAGACTGGGTAATGGAGAGGATAAACTCTGTTCCTGAAGTCAGGAACAGAGAGAGAGAGAACGCACATTGGGAAGAGGGCAGGCACGATAACGCAGGACAGTCTTGGAATAAAAACTTTGGTTCAGGCTGGATTCCGAATCGAGGGAGAGGTCAGCGTGGCCGAGGTGGCCGTGGCCGAAGTGGTTTCATGTATGGAGACCAGAATGAAAATCACTGGCAAAACAGAAAACCTCTCTCAGGGAACTCAAATGGTTCTGGGAATGAAGCTTCAAGGTTCTCAGAACAGCAGCCATACAAGCGTAAGAATGAACAAGAGTATTCATTTGATACACCCGCTGACAGGTCTGGGTGGACATCTGCATCCAGCTGGGCTGTGAGGAAGACTTTGCCTGCTGATGTGCAGAATTATTATTCCAGAAGGGGACGCAATTCATCAAGCCCACAGTCTGGATGGGGAATGAGACAAGAGGAGGAGACACCTGAACAAGGTATTAATGGTTTTGAAATATAACTGTTTAGTCACAGATGCAGTAGCTAAACAAAATCCTGTCACATTGCCCCATGATCTGATCTGCAGATTAATTCTTTAAAAATCAGTTTGGGGTGAATCCATACTCTTTTTGCAATATGGAGAAATAAAGGTGTGGAGTTTGGTGATTTCTTGTAATTTGATGGCTTCTTGGTTTTGTGTAAAGTCCAAATTTGGGTTTAAGGACTGTGCATGTGAAGAATGCTCCTGAAGTAAATCAATTTGGCTGAGGTAAAGGCATATCTTCATGGTTACTCTTAGCATCTGCACAACTTTAAGAAGACTAATTCATTTCAAAAATACATGAATTTGCCTGTGCAGACCTACACAGCAGATTTTAGAGATGATGAAGCAGCATGTTGATTGCTCTTAGATAAGCATAGTCCTGTTTAAATGCTTTTTAAAAATCTAGGGTAATTTATAAGTACGAAACCAGTGCTAATACTGTATTTCAGTATTAAAATTCCTCTAAAATGTCAATATAAATCTAAATCCGTTTCTGAGGGGTTTTTGTATCTAAAAGACAACTACCCTGACAGAAATAAACTTTTTGGTAGAAAGTAAGTTAACTGAACCATGGATGAGATTGATTCTGCATAGTTAAGAAGTCATCCACACGTTATTAATGCCCTGATTAATAATCTTTAAAGATAGATGTGACTTGAATTCAAGAACTATGAAATCCATTTCTGAAGACAACCACACTTGCACTCTTGCACTCTCTCCTTGTTTTGCCTTTCATTTTATCCATTTTCATCCCAAATGCCAGCAGTTTTCTCCATCTTCTGAGAGAGAACTGCATCAGTGGCTTCGTAGTTTTGCGGCAACATTGTCACCCTTCTATCTACTAAAGGGAAAACTTAACAAAACTGTAACTGAAAGCATTTTGTGATTCAAAGACTTTTTCATATAGTTCAGGAACAATCATGCTGTTATTCACTTTTGGAACCTGAATTCAGCTGGTAATAGTACAACAGTCTCTCATAACTGGATAAAACAGGCTAGGCTGCCATCATGTCATGGTCCTCTGTGGCAACCTGCTTTTCCTGACCCTGCTTGAGCAAGGAGGCTGGACCAGGGAGTCTCAATAGGTTCCTTCCAACCTCAGTGATTCTGTTATCCCGTTACCTTTACAAATGAGGTTTTGGGCTGACATATAAGGCTTTAGATTACAATCCCTGTGAATTAGATGACAGGGTTCCTCAAGGAAGGAATTCTAAGGAAGGACATCTAAATTGTAGCTTATCAATCATTTTTCCAAACTAATTTCTTGACTTCTGGAAGGCTTACTGCTTATGTCTAGATTTTGACTTTTTGGCTTCTGTTGAAAAGAAGGGATATCGAAGTAATTTAAGAAGTGCTACCTACTACTCCAAGAGGTTATTTTTACTTCTAGGTTTTACCTGTTGTACTATTATGGGGTTTTAGAACAACTCTTTCATCAAATGAATATCTCTTAAATGGTTTGAGGATGACTTATTTCTCAGTGTGAAAAATCCCAGCAGAATATTTCTGTAATTACCAGAACTGTACAGTGAGTCTGGAGCAGAGACTTGCTCATGTGGTAATGTGTGACTAACCTTCTGCAGTTGCAGGACTGGGTAAATTATGTTCTCTTCCTGCTTTTTGGTGAAAAATTGTAGTTTCATTGTGATGAAATAATTATTGGCTGTGTTATGGGAACAAGTAGAGAAAACAAATTCACAACACAGGCTTTCATAGTAACCTGAACTTTTTAAACTTGGAAACCTGCATTTGGTTTCATGGCATGTACAGTGGTGAGTGCCATGCAATATCTTTAAAATACTCAGCTTATAGAAAGCTTTTTGATAATCTGTCTTTATTTAAGAGTTTAGAGACCTGGCTGCCCTTTTACGTTATTAAGTACAGAATTTCTTCTTGATATACTGTCTGGTTTTTGTTTTGGCAGATCCAAACCTGAAAGACCAAGGCAACCAGCAAAGTGATGGTTCTCAGTTACCAATAAATATGATGCAGCAACAAATGAATGTAATGCCACAAGTGAATGCACAGCACCAACCTATGAATATCTTCCCGTATCCAGTGGGTGTCCATCCTCCCCTGATGAATATGCAACGAAATCCTTTCAACATCCACCCTCCAATGCCCATGCATCTCCCTACCGGAGTGCCTCTCATACAGGTAGCTGCTCCCACAAATATTTCTCAGGGATTACCTCCGCCTCCACCTCCACCCCCACCATCTCAACAAGTCAACTACATTGCTTCACAGCAAGATGGAAAACAATTGCAGGTATGCTTTATCAGAAGCCATGGCAAGAACAGTGGTGAAATAAGACCAGTTAAGGATTCTTTATCTTGAACACCAGAAATTTATACTTGCAGTTTCTTTCTCTCTTGCCTGTTTTCTTACACCCTGTACCAAATTTGAAGTTGGAAGCATCCATGAGCATATGGGTTGTTCAGAGACTGTAGCTTTTAAATAATAACATAAAACATCATAACTGTATTTCTGTGGTAATGGAACACTGAAAAATTTCATCAGTGTTGTCCATTATCTTTTCTGTCTTAGAAGTGAACTGCTTCCAAAACTAAATTTTCCCCATCCAAACCTGATTTTAAAGCATTTTAGTAAATGCTTGAATACCCTTTCAACAACATGTAGGAAGTGATCTAAACTCCTGTGTTAAAGTTCTCATTCTGTGGGGGTCTTAAAAGGAGAGGAAAATTGCCAAGTACTGCATGGTACCCATTCGTTCCACACTTCCATTCTCCAGCTTCACCATCTCCGTGGCTTCCCCACACATTTTTTACTCTGTTTAATCTTTTGAGCCTTTTTATTGATAATTTCTGAGGTCTCTTCAGTGTTTTTTACTTCCCTCTTCTTACCTGACTCTCCTGGTTTTGCATGCCCTGTTTGAGACCTAACTCCCACTTTATTTTTCCAGTTTCAAAAAGGCTCTGCCATACTTAGGGCAGGTCAGACCATCTTTTAAGGACTCTCAAGATACCTTTAAAACAATTCTGGTGTATGTGAGCTCCTCCTGTAGCTAGCTGTTTATATTAAGAGCTTTTGTATCAAGGAAAGGAATGTGAACAACTTGGAGGAGAACCCATGGCGCTACAAGAAGGTGTAATGCTGCATTTGTGATAAGTAAAGGGCTCTTCAGGAGTTTACTAGGGTTTGTGCTTTTCTTTTGCTGCTGCCTGTTCTAACCTAGACCACTTTCCCCTACATTCCAGGTTGAAAAAGTGAACAAACGATTTCTAACCCTCTGTTTTCATGCATCATCTCTAAAGATCTGAAGTGAACTGATAAATGGCCTACATTGTTCTCACTTTTCATTGTTGTCATCTGTTCATATTCATTAACTGAGAACAAGGAGAGTCGAGTGCTGTGGGAAATACTGAGTGGGATTACAGGCCATATGAAATACACTGCAAAGTAAACCAGCAATGTAGTGCTGGAACTAAAACCCTGATAGATTGCTTATTAATTTAATTAATTCCTCCTGTCTTTATTAAAATATTTTCACAATTGGAAATCTAGTAGCTTTAACTTCCAAAAATGTAAGAAGACAGAACATAGGCTTCAAACCTCTGAAATGAGTATCTAATGCAGTAATAAATATGTTACTGTAAAGATTGTGTATTGCTGCAAAATGCAGTTACCTGTTGTAAAGCCCATGTTACACTTGTTCTTACCTGCTTCTGTGGACTGGTGTCCATGAACCTGAAAGCTCTTGCAGCTGCTGCTGCTTTTTCTTTGAACTTTCATTCAACAACCCCTCAGTAGCACAATAGAAATGACTGAATACTGCAGGACACCACCTGTCCTTCCTGTTGAAAGGAAAATGAAGAGAGCATACTGGTGAGCGTTAGCATGCTGATTATAACAGTTCCATTTCTCTGTCCTCTCCAAAGAGCTCAGATTCCCATTTTGTTCTTTTCCATTTAGATAAATGCAGATGTGTAAAGAGTAATGGTGATGACCTGCAAAAATGCAGTGTTTAGAGAAGCCTGCCAGAAACATGTCAGGAGGATGTTCTGGGATTTTGCTAAAAATGGCTTTTATCTGAAGTCTGAGAGCTACTTAATTTCTCAGTTCCAAAGTATGTATTGTGTCTTTTGGTTATGTCTGGAAATGGCCAGAAAATGGCTTTTTCTGAAAAACAGATCCTGGTACTTCAGACAATGTTTCATCTCTTGCCTCTGTGTTTATATGTGCAAGTTCAAGCTGATAACAGACATGAAAATAGATGTTTTCAAAGCAGCATCATTATGATGCAGGAATGCAAGTAAATGGCTTTGGGTACCTTTTGGTTGTGGTTTTAGGTGCTGGTTTTTTTTAGAAAATGTTTACTTATCACAGTTCTGTGTTGTAAATCAGATTGATTCTGCAACCATAAACTTCCTTCCCCCTGTACTACCACCCCTGGTGCCAGTTTGCAGGTTATTTGCTTACTGGAATCAGAGATAGAAAATGGCAGCCACTTTGGTGACGTGGAAGATGCTTTACTTCTCAAGCTTTTCTTTTTGTTTTTTTCTTTGAGTAGATCTAATGTAATGTGTATACCTTCCATAATCATGGGCAGTGTGGAAATTAGGTAATGAACCAAAGCATGCGGTATTGTGCTCATTCTAGAGCAGCTGAGACTCCTAGAAAGGCACATGGCCATATAGAATGACGTATTAACTACTGGTAACTTTTTAAAACAGGGTATTCCAAATGCTTCTCATGTAAGTAACAGCATGAGTGCTCCAGCTTTGCCTGCTCCAGCAGCAGTCCTGGGAAACGTGGGAACAGTTCAGGGACCAAATTCGGGTAATGCAACGTCATCAGGTCACATGAAGAGCTCTAATGCAGCTGTAAAATTGGGAGAAAACAAAGCAAGTGTAACAGTGGAAGCCAGTGCAGATAGCTCGAAGAAGGACCAGGCAAGTTCAAAGTTCAGCATGTACTTATATATACACTGTTTATATATTTCCATTAAAACATATGCATTTTAATTTTTTATATAAATGCATTTTGATGTACTAAAAAATAGCAAGTTATGACAATAACCCTTCAGTGTAATATACTCCATATCATCATGTATGTAATACTTTTGTGGCAGTCATAGGACACAGATTATCCTCTGACTCTTTTTAATGTAGTCTTCTTTAAAGCAGCACTGTTATGAATATTACTTGAATTGCTGTGGGAAAATGTTCTGTTCTTAGAGCACAGCAGCTCCCATGAGAGCTGAAATGTGGAGGGGAGCAGGGGTGGGGGTGGTTTTCTAATCTTCTGTAGCAAGCTTTTTCCTCTAAAGTTTTAATTTGTGATTGATAAAGATACATAGGCAGCAAAATATAACACTCAAGTTTGTTTTCTCTTCAGAAATTGTTAATTCAAGAAAAAGCAGCACAAGAGGTCAAGCTCGCGATTAAACCTTTCTACCAAAACAAAGACATCACTAAGGAGGAATACAAAGAAATTGTGCGGAAAGCTGTAGATAAAGTAAGTTGGTCCAGTAATCCGAGCTGCACACATTTCACCTGGAGCAAGCTTTGGGGTGGGTTTGTCATTATTGTGGGAACAGCTCATAATTGCTGGAAAGGGGGAAGATGGAGAAGCAAAAATACCTTTCTTCTTTCTCCATCCACAAGAGCTTTCTTCGGGTTCTCAGAACAGAATCTGGTTATTATGTGGAAAAGTTGAATGGGAATTCAGAACTACTTGGGAAGCAATCGGAAAGTATTAGGACTTTTAAAATATGTTTTACCTGGGATGGAAGAATCACAAGTGTCAGGAGATAAATGAATAATGTGGGACTGTGGCAAATCAATGGAAATGTTTCAAGCGTTTTTGTTCTTTAAACTGTTGCAGGTTTGTCATAGCAAGAGCGGAGAAGTTAATTCTGCAAAAGTGGCAAATCTAGTGAAAGCGTATGTAGACAAATACAAGCATTCACGGAAGAAAAATCCTGAAGAGGCAGTCTCCTGTGAAAGGAAATAGCATATGTTTTCATTTTTTAGTTTTATTCTATCTGCAAAGTGCAATTTCAATGTGAACTGTTAACTGAAAATTGTACATGACAGTGATTTGAATTTGGTTTTGATAAAATTATTTTTCAAGGTAGTGTATAATGTTTTGTTCTAAAGAAATATAGATCTTCAGGGCAACTTCTTTATTCCTTTTTAAAACAGATTTCTAAAAAGAATAAAGGTGTAAAGAAGAATCATTAGGAATGTACGATTGTGTGGATACTTAGATGTACAGCATTTTGACTTGAATAAGAGAGTGCATTAACTTAGAACCTTTGAGTACGTTGGGTTTGGAACAGGTATGTACAGTACATGTGATCAGTCAGATTAAAGTAAAATTTTTCTTTTGATTGCTCCCTAATTATAGCAAAGGTGAAATAATTAATTGCCTTGACAAATATTTCTAGTGTTAACTGGACAGGCTGAATGCAGGGGTCACAATGTGTATATTAAAAAAGCACATAGAGTTGTCTGAACACAACTGTTTAGATTTCAAAAAGAAAAGTCATAAACAGTAAAATGTGGTGCCCAAAAGCAGGGGTGCTGCACAGCTGTTGTAACACCAAATAAAAATTATGCTGCTTGGTATTGTTTGTGATGTTTTTCAATTTGTTTCAAGATAGTGGGATAACTTGAATATTTTTTATGTGTTGAAAGCCCTCAATCACCACACACTGCTAACCTCAGCTCAGGTTGTGCCCTTAGGCTAGCAGGAAATTAGTGTACTAAAGCTAGTTCATAAACAGAAAAGTTTCTTCTTCAAGTAAAATCAAGAAAGCTGGAATTTATTGTTAGGTTCCTGGTTGACCAGAGACTGCCAGTTGTGCCAGTCTCAGTTGCATAATTCCTTTCTCCATGAGTTAGGGACTGCGGCATGAATCACCAGACTGGTATTGGTGAGCTCGTGCCAGCAGAAGCCAAGTGTTCCTGCTTCCCTGAGCCCTGGGGAGAGTTATTAGAGGTACCACAGGCATTCTAAAAACCGCTGTGGGGTCACTGGGTGTGCCTGGGAAAAGCTGACACCTCAGGTAAGAGCAGTTTTACTGAGGCAGCAGCAGGGAGGGTTGATGAAATACTGAGATCACCATGTGCTCCTTAGCGAAAGAACAGCTTGAGCTCTCTCTCAAAGGAGCCTTACTCTGATTTGTTCCCTTACTCTTACACAGTTTTATTAAAACCTTGTCACACAACCCGCCAGTCATGCTGTGCCATAACAGCCTTTGGTGTTGCCTCAACCTGGCTTCCACTCCAGCCCAAAGCTGTTTTATTCCTGGCCCAGAAGCAGGAATAAAACATTTCAACAGAAAGCTCAGTTGATTTTTCTGAGAAATTTATCTTTGTAGCAAGTAGTTCCCAAATTACCTGGTTTTGGCAGAAAACAGTCTCACCTTCTAAGTAACTTTTTCAGAAGCCTGAGGATGACATAAGGGATATCCACCCCTGTGTAACACACACGTAGGGTAGAGAGAGAGGTGTAAAAACGTGATGTTTGCCACAACAGTTGATTGCTTGGTTTTAACTATAACTCTGCAGACTTAATGAAGCATTTGATTGTCTATATTTATTTTTGCGTGCCTAAATACAAATGCTATGTAAATTAGAAACAGATATAATACATTTTCTACAGTTAAGTCAGGTTTTAGACTTTTCACTATACTCAGTTTTACACTATGATAGCAATTTGTAAGATCTCTTGAACTATTTTAAGCTAAAATTGGTTAGCACTTTTTGAAAAATGTAGCAAATTGCTATGTGTATCCTGGTTTATCACGCCATGCGTACTTTATTACATTTTCCTTCTCTGAGTTTTTGGATTTTAATCACTTTTTATATCTTGTTCTAGTCTATACAGTTGAGCCTTGCTATAAAGCTCCTTTCAGGAGTAAGATAAGTGTTTAAAGGGGATTTTTTTCCTCTTTTGGAAGAGAGGTGGAAATTGGAGGAGGTGGGAAGAAACAAGGGAGGATCTGAATTGGGAGAAGGGAGGGGTCATTAGTTTCTTGTTTTGCAGCTGCTGGGTGGAAGAGAAGCTGTCACTGGCTGCCACGTTGTTGGGGCAGTGACTATAGTGATGCTCCACTGTATTTTAAAACCTAACGCAGAATAGAAGATAGAGTAGAATGTGATCAGTAACTTTATTTTTTACAATTAAAGATTTCAGAATTTATCAGAAAATATGCAGTTTGTTACAATTTCTATGTTGAATTAAAGAAATGCATTGCCTTAATCTGTAGACTCTGCTCCTGTTTCTCCTGAAAAGCAGCGAGGTCTCTGCTGGTGCAGCTGCCTGAGAAGGGGAGCAATCTCGGAGTCCTGGTTGTGTTCCCATAGAATGGAAGGCGTATTTCTGTTTATTGAAACACCTTCTACTGAAACGTCCCGACGTGCACCAGCTCTGAGGGCAGAGGTGGGGAGCTGAGCCCCCCTGCTGCCTTCATAGTAGTGGTGATTCCTTCAATCCAAACTGCCTTGTGGAAAACAATTACTAAAGTGTACCTTCTGTAAACTTATGAACTTATGCAAATCAAAAGGTTTTTCCTTGCACCCCTTCCTCTTTCTCACTGTGCATGCTGCTTGAATGTCTCATTCTAAAGATAAACCTTACAAGCACAGTGGCTGTCTAAAATCCACAGCACTGTGTATGTAGGCTGGAGTGCTGGCTACTGAAAAAAATACAATTTAGTTTCGTGTAGTGTCTAACAGTTTCTAATAAATACTTTTCTCTCAGCTGGCAGTGTTTGGTTTTAAATGACTCTGGCTCAAGTGGTGTGGTTTGGAAAGCAAGGTAGCTCCCGCTCACGCATTTATCGTGTCCTGTGTTGTCTGGGTGCCCCCTCCTTTACATCTAAGTTAGTCTTCACCCTGCCTTGCCAGACTGCAGGTGCTCCAAGCTAGAAAAAACAAACACAGGTGGCAAAGAGTCCATTCACCCTGCGACTTGCAAAACAGCGAGGGGTTCAGGGCAGGAGTGGAATACTGCTGTGGGAAGCGAACAGGGCAGGATTGAAACCTGTGGGTGCACCCTACACATGACCAACCTAAGGAGCAGCTTCACTGAAATACCCTTGGGAGCTTTTAGTGCAGGAGAGCTGGCCTGCCTTGGGAATAGAATTCCAGGCATCCCTTTGCTTCCAAGAGTTACCTCCACTGTACCTTCACGAGGTACCTCCATAGGTAAGGGTGGCACGGGTGTGAGAGTTACAGTTAGGGAGCTATGCTGGCAACATTTTTCATAAACCTTACAATATTCACACTGATCAATTCTTGAAAAATAGTAGAGATGACAGTAAGGACAATAAAATATATCACCAATTTCGGTAACTAAAGAGTACTAATTAGATGCAGCAGGTTTCAAAATAAAGGAGTGTCTATGAATTTTTTTTTTAAAGTTTCTAATCACTAAGTTAGTAAGAAAACCACTAAGAGCACATGTAACTACTTGAATAGAAGGAGATGAAGCTCTGGCAAAGCACAGGCTGGGATCTGGAACTTGAGAAACTTGACTCTTCCAATATCACTCACAACTCCCAGACTCACCCACCAACAGTAAAGCTCGACCTGATCTTCACTGCCTTGCACTGTGCAGCAATAAAGTCAGTGTCCATTACACGTGGTAAACATTCCAACCCAGAGTGCTAACCCAAATCCAACACAAATTACTGCAGGAGTCAAACACAAATTTTGGCAGCAGATTGTCATATAATTAGTCCTAACGTTTTGAAGATATTTAAAACTCACTGAGTTTCTTACAAGGAGCATCAGTCAAAAATAGCCAGGCATTTCTTGATCATTTGGTGCAGTAGCAAGTGTGATGATAGAAAATAACTCACGGAAGTCAGAGTTCACTGAAAATTCCAGAGCCTTTTACAAAAAAATCGGGCTGAGGACTAGGAAAGTAGCTTCACAGGGTCTGGTGTCAAGCCCTAAACCTGGCATTGCAGGGCTTTCCCTAGAGGATGATTGAAACAAATATTTCTAATAACAATAGAGTGATACTTGGTAGTGGGGAAGTACAACACACACCCCATACAGTGCAGGCACTGAGGTTATGTGGGTTGGGGTGAGGGATTCCATTTTTGATGTGCTGTGGGTCATCTGTGAGTTTAGTTGCATGTCAGTTGCTTAAAACTTCACAGGAGCCAGCAGGAAAACCAGGATGAGGGTGCAAGTTCTTCTCCTAGAGAATGCGTTTCAGACCTTGTGATTCACCACGTAACTCTGTTGTAAACAATAAAAACACAGAGTGTCTTGCCCAGAGGCCAGGACAACCAGACATTGGTGTAAAGGAAAAATTTACTGTTTGACAGGACAACTATTTTCCTGTGGACATGCGGGCTCAAAACCCCCGAGGAACAAAACCTCCATATCCAGATTGTATTTTGCAGGAAATCCACCTTAGACCAGCTGTCCAACAGCCACCCAACATCACAGCAGGAGACAGACTGTACCATGGCTCACCCTTATGAGATTTTTGTTACTCTAAGACTGCACTTCTATTCACCTGCAGTAAATCAGCTTTTTTCAGAGGTATGGGCTCAGATTTCTCTCTGGTCTTGGTTGGAGCCAAGACCCAAGTGACAACTGTGATACAGGTGACAAAAAGTAGGCTTCTAAAACCAAGACGGCTCTGAAGTACTGGTAATTTAAGAAGATACTGCCCTTTCACCACAAACAAATTGGTGATAACTTTATTCATTAGAATCAGCCTTGAATCATCTGCCACTTGAAAACAATTCACAAACTCAAACCCCTCTGCAAAATCCCCCTCATTCATCCCCTTAGGGGAAACATCCAGCTGCAGAGTGCCCCCTCTGCCACGCAGGACACCAAGCAACCTTTAGGCTCCCTCAGCTCGCTGCCCCTGCCGCGCTCTGCAGTTTGCACACACATTCCCTGATCCAGCAAGCCATGGGACATCAGCCATGGAGCTCTCTGCAGCCACTCATGCAGGGAATGTCCAACAGTGCAGCAACTACACGGTGAGAAGGCAGAGGAGGGAGGAAGCACAGTGGGATGAGTATGCGTGTCTGCAGCTGTTGTGTGCCAGCAGATCTTGCGCAGTGATGGGAACTCACACCTCACTACACGCTCTGGAGCTTCTCCCTCCAGGTTACCCACCCTGTGAAGTTTGAAACTAGCAAGAAAAAATGAGAGCAATACATTTTTAGTAGTAATAAAATGATCCAAATCCAGGATGTGCTTTGCCCCAAACTGTAGGCAGGCAGGCAGGCAGTACTTATCAGAACGGCTGTGCAGTTCAGCCCTGCCATCACGCTCTGTGCAGGGAACACCAGGAACTGCATCATCAAGCACAGCCAAGCAAAAAGTCATGGGAAAAAGAGCTGATCTAAAGAGGTGATCAACTGCAGCACATTTCCTCTTTCAGGAAAGGGTGGTGCAATAGCTTTCAGTGGAGTTAGAGCACAGGCCAATGAAGTGCTGTGTTACTGTGCTGACAGCTTCACAACCCCTAGAGGATGCAGGCTGATGACTGAGGATAGTATTCACTTCAGCAAGAGATGCTTTTAGCATCCTTACAATGCTGCAAAACACTTTGAAGGACAAAATATAACTATAGATAGAATTCCTCATTAAAAAAATACAGCTAATCTGGAATCAGTATGATATAATTTTGCTTTGGGTTTTTTTCCCCAAAGAAATTTATACTCTTCTTCAAGATGATGTAGAGCCAATCCACAACAAAGGTTCTTTACGACTGTGTTCCAGTGAGATGATGCTCACTAGAGAGCACAGAACATTTTCCACCAGTTGTATTGAGCAGCAGTAACACTGAAGCAATTGATAATAAAAAAAATACATATAAGCAAAATTTTACAATTACCTGTTTCAAAAACATCTGTAAGGTTC